>NC_081407.1:898544640-899214640 GCF_030272615.1 Cryptomeria japonica | reverse complement strand
TAAGTGACCTACAAGACATTAAATTAGTTTGATTTAACGGTTAATCCTAAAAGTTACGAAGACTAAATAGGTATGATGGAATATCTGTTTATATAGACATATATTAGCATTCTGTTTTGGATACCTAGCAATTTGAATATATACTCTAGATATTTACAAGCAACTAGGTATTTATTCACATTGGTGGAAATCATATCAGGACGGGTAATATTAGCTTATTTTAGAATACTCTCACTGGTTGTAGTACTCTAGTGCCATTTGCTGAAGATTTCTATATTTTGATATCTGTCTGCCATATCTTAAGACTATGGATTAAATGTGGCTAACATGCAAAATTCGGAGCTTGGACAGAGATTATATCCAGCCTTGAATAATCATATACTCCGTCATCCTCTCTGCTATAAATTTACAGGGAAGGGGAGGTTGGAATGACCGAATCTCATTTACCTACTCTTGTCATTGTAGCCTAGATCTCATCCTTCATTAGGGATTGCATCCAGGAGCATAAATAAGAGTTGGTAAACTGGAGATTCTTTGTTTGGATGGGTCATGGGTTGATCATGATTGGGCCTAAGATAAACAAATTTGGAAACCCAATTTAGTTTAAAGTTTTATACCTCTTTATTTATGATCTGTGAGGATAGGTTTCACAGGTAACTTTCTAGCTATATAGATAAAATTTCATTTGTGATAATGGACTGAATGATACTAACAAATCTGCCAAGTGTTTGAGAAACTAACCATGCAGGCCAAACAGGTATATCTCGGGCAATTAAGGGATACTATATACAACCAAAGAACAACTTCAGAGCCAAGCCGCTGGAAGTTGAGGGACAAATGATTATTGAAACTTGTAAATTTGGGCTTGTAAGGGAGGGGTAAAATAGAAACACCCTCCCTCCTGATCACCCTGGTCCGGGGTGATGATGTATTAAAATTTGAAATTATTGTATATTAAGACAAGACTAGCTGGACTATGGTCCCGGGCAAGGTCGAAGGTTTTCTCGCTTCCACTCTTTCCTACCGCCACCCACACGAGTGGAGTAATGTAAAACTTCAAATTAATTAATAAAATTCTTGGCCTCGGCCTCTTAAAATAATACTAAATAATTTATTAAAATTGTCAATAAAAATACTTACTCTTCTATCTCAAAATATTTACCCATGTTTTAGCGACATGTAATTAAGGTTTAATATTAAGATTAAGTTTTATATTAAAAATTAAAAAAAACATAATTTTAAAATTAATTAGAATTTAATGTTTAACACATAAAAACCTAAACCAAAATAACATTCAATTATTTTATAAATTCTAAATTGACAAACACTTAAAACTAAAGCATATTAATAAATAACTCCAAAACACTTTAAGATCATATTCTTCCATTAAATATAAAATATTAAAATATTTAATTGGTTTGAATTTCATAGTAAACGCAAATATTTCTCTAATATATTTTTAAGAATAAAAGTGTGAGGTACAGTAGAGAATGATTGATAGTAGTCAAGAGTAGGTGGACATTATAAGTACAATAGGTGTTATTAATAAATAAATAAAATTCTTGGAGCTTGCGTGTCAAAAGGTGTAAGGTGGTTCATTTATTCTAATTCCTACTTTTGTGCAATAATGAAACTGTGTAGCTGGATAAATTTTCGTATTCCCATCATTTTGTTGATTTGCTTAATTTATGTCAATAGTGTCCTTGAAATATGCACTAATGGGTTATGAGAAAGTAACTAAAGAGCACGAAATTAATTATTAAAAAACTTTTGTTAAAAATTGTGCATGTCAACTTTTGAAAAAAAATAAAATTATTCTAGTTTGAAAATTTTTAAATAGTGATTGGTTGTCAAGGAGGATAACTAATAACCATTTAACACCATGATGTATGCATATAAAAGTATGCCACTTGTCCACATATTATTCTAGAGGAAAAAAACTCTACCAAAATACACACTAAAATGGCACCTAAATTACAAATTTCATCATTACCAAAATATTCTTAATTATCAATACTAAAAAAGAATATAATAAAACATTTAACCCAACCATGGTTTGGAGGTAGAAAATTAATAATAGTTGCCAGCAAAAGTAGAAAAAAAATCACTCCAGATGGAATAACGTAAGAGGTAAGTAGTTTCTTCTTTGCTTCCGCCAAAAGGGACGTGATATTAAAAAAGGCTTTGGAAAGCCTGGTTGACAACACAGCATTTTGTTCTGTACATGTCATAACTCCACCAGGGTTAACTGCAAATTCTTTTCACCAAAAGCAAATTCATTCACAGTTCAAACAGCTTAAATAATATGAAAAGAACAAATGCGGCAAAGAAAGTCGGTCTGTTTGAAAAGGATTTGTAAACCAATCTTCTGCGAAAGTTAAAAAAAAGAAAAGGTATAAATTAAAAATTAAATAAAAAAAGAACCGATAAAGTTGTACGTGTAATTTCTGTGCTTACAGTGTTTAAATTACGTTTCCAGTTTACTACTCTTGGATTTTTCCTCGTTCTCTTTTCTCCACCGCTTTAGAATTCAACTAATCAACCCTTCTTCCATCGAACCCTTATAAAAAGCATAAATCTTTCTTTCTCGAATCAAAATGTACATTGTAAGTATTTGTACAGTGAAAAACCCTTTAAATTCCTCCCTCGGACAATTTTAATATACAAATTGCGCTATCTTTGGAGGGTTTTACGGAGGATTTGAGTCTGATTTGGAGTAGCAGGTGCTCATATGCAGGATTTGGAGGTGAGTGCCCGGTAGCAATGGCGATCGGTGAAGTTTTGGAAATTTTGCAGCGGAAGGATGGATTGGCGGATCTGCGACAGCGGCTTCATGAGGGGGCTGTACATGAGGGTTTAAAGCACCTGGCTCTCGTTCTGGCGGAGGGCTCCCATGGGACGGCGGGCTTAAGCAGCTGGAGTAGTTCGCAGATTCAGGGGGCGGTGTCTGTTACGCAGGCCGTTGTTGCCGCCTGTTGCTCCTTGCGCGGTAAGTTATTTACGCTTAAAGACTTTTTAGTTTTTCTTTAAATGAAGTGGTCCTTGGGAAGGATTCTGTGTTTGTGGAGAATAACTGTATTAGTTGTTAAAATAAAATGGTAGCAGGTCATGTGATTATGCTAATTGTTTGATTGAAACATTAGGTTATGATGTGCGTGGCTAATTTCTCTTGGTTATTTAGAGGGGGATTTGAAGCTTTTTAGATTTGAGCTTGAGATTAAAATGAATGCTTATATATGTTCTGTATGCTGCTGATGGGTCATAAGTGTAGCTCGAAACGCTGATTTTTTGAGAAACTGACCCGGCAAGGTTTGCAAGGCTGCTTTACTTAGTGACCGTGGAAGCTTAAAACTTTTAATTAGGGATGATTAATTTCAAATAAATTTGATGAGGCTGAATTGCTGGGAAAGTACTCTTGAATATGCGCCGAGGGCTGGGGTCTAGAGGTAGGGCAGAGCTATTCTGATACGACGACCCGTGTTCAAGTTCGCCGGATATTCTCTCCACGTTAGTTAGGATGCATTCTTTTCAACAAATTGAGTTTGAGTTAGTTTAGAAAACCATTTAAAGTTATTCCGGGAGTGATTGGCATTTGATATGGTAATGATGCTCGAGTCCGGAGTGATGCTGGGTGCGAATCCGAGACAGATTTTGGCAGGATAAAACCCATTGGGGTAGCATTTAAGTCAAAACGTGTTTTAAGCTTAATGGTGCATCCACCATATTCAGTCAAGAAGTGTTTGGTTTTGGTAGAAAAGAATGCACGTCACTGGATGGTGTACTCTATTATTTTTGTTGATTGCGGGCGGGCTGTAATGCTTTACCTACAAAGGAATTCTGCTAATTCGACAGAAAGTACGTAAAGTTAACTTCACTAATATTCTACTAAACTTGTAACCAAGCCAAAAAACTGTGTTAAAGTCCATAAGAACCCCTTATTTTATTGTGCTGAGAACAAAATAACTATATATAATATACAGGATCAAAAATTTTTTGGGGAAAAAAAATAATATATTGTTTTTAAAATCAAGATTTTGGAGCACTCTACATGATCTACGAGGATGAAATTATCTTATTTTGAATGGTATCATGGACTGCGAAAGCCTTATATATCTATACATTATAGCTTAAAATAAACTGGAAGGCATTCTTAGCTTGATGGGCATTCAATGTGTATGGCTAATGGAGCTTTGAGATCAGTGGAAGTTGGAACTATTTCATATCAAATCATGAGATCTTTGAGGAACTGTGAACCATTGTAATTTTCTAATTATAGAAATTTAGTCAGGCATGTGTAAAACCTATTATTGTTCAAATGCACAGTTTTAACATTCTTGCTTCCTGAATCGCTTATTTGCTGCCAGAATCTTATATACTCTGCCCTCAATGAGACTATTTAATAATTTATAAATTATAACTATATTGTCATTTAACTAATCAGGAGAGTAAGCAAGATAAACCATAACGACCGCTAGCTTCCACTGATTATTTAACACATCAAATCCTGCAATCAAAATTTTGATTCAGATCATGCTTGAAGCAAAATGGAGCTCTGTTAGAAATTAGGATCTTAGGATACTAATCATTATACACAAGATATAAAATAAATGCATTAAGAATCATACAACCATAAATTAACACATTACACAAGATATACATAGGGAAAACCCTTTTGGGTAAAAAACCCCATAAAGCATCATTTTATTAAAACACTTACAAATGTAGTCTATCATAAAATAGACTAGAACAGGGGGAAACTGCTCCAATACTTCCACATGGCCAATAATACCTCTTGTGCATAGTGATGTAACTCTCAATCTCCAAATTCCCACTCCTCTCAAATGAGAGAGAACCTCCTTAAATATAGGAGGAAGGGTGGCTTCACTAGTCACACCTTTTCAATGACCCCCATTCACAAATAATTAATAATCTAATAGTTATTTGATTATAATTATTTCAAATGGGATATGCTTAATAAAGCATATAATATGTAAGGTTTTATAACCTTATATTAGAACATTACATAAATGTTATAAAGGTATGACCCCTAATAACATTATGTTCTAACAAACTCCCATCCTGCCTTTTCAAAATATAGGTGCTATTATCTTCCTCTGCAGTTATAGAAATAGCTGAGCATTATGCTTTCAGCCCATGTATGCAGCTTTAGCCAGTCTGCATCAAAATATCAATATTTAAATGTTTTTGTCAAAAAATATAGTTATCTATAAACTTTACAATCAGCCAATCAAATTTCTTATCAGAATTGTCCACATTAATTAGTTCTACCTCCACAAACAGCAAGGCTAGGCCTGCTTCAACAGTTCCAGGATTTCTCTAAATCCAGTTCCTCCTCCTTAGGTCCATTGGAAAAAAGTAAAATAGAGGTGTTAATGTCACATTTAGTGCAAATTTTCTCATTAATCTGTCCTGCTTCATCATCTTAGCTGGCTTTTTTTTTCGGAAGTTTCCATATTTATCCATCATTGCCATACTTATGTCCTATATCCTCATGAATGGGTATACTGTTGCTTGAGTTGAGCAGGACTGGCTGGACTCTAATTACATCTGCTATGCTCATAATGCTAATATGGAGGGTGGATTGGCCAGGGTTTGCTGTTGCATCCAGATCTGCATTAATAAAGGATGACATCTTTAGTCTCATTGCTAGCTCTGCCTCAAAATAAGCTGGTTGCAATCTATTTGAGAAGCTTTGGAATTCTGGTACTTTCTGCAAAGGTATTCATAATAGATTAAAATATCATGTTCTTGCACACAACGCCCCCTAGCACCTGCTTGGTTGGGGCTACCTAAAGAGGTGTGATTAAATTTTAATTTTACAGCCCCTTCTGATGTTGCACACCATATAATAATTCTCTTGTTGTCTTTGTTGATTTGATCAAGTCCATTATCTTAGGACTAATGGTCTGTTATTTAATAATTTATGAAAGCTCTTAAATTACAAATTTTTTTGTTAGAGAGGTCCAAGGATTGATCGTCTAAAATATCATGTTCTTGCACACAACTCCCCCTAGCACCTGCTTGGTTGGGGCTACCTAAAGAGGTGTGATTAAATTTTAATTTTACAACCCCTTCTGATGTTGCACACCATATAATAATTCTCTTATCTTTGTTGATTTGATCAAGTCCATTATCTTAGGACTAATGGTCTGTTATATAATAATTTATGAAAGTTCTTAAATTACAAAATTTTTTGTTAGAGAGGTCCAAGGATTGATCATCTGTTCCAGATGGATTCACAAAGAGCTGCTATAGATATATATCTGGAAATTCCCAATAATATTTGTGTACCTGCATCCATAAATTTCCTTTCAGACATACCAAACCAGAGTACAAAATATATACATAATTAATCCAAACAGTTAGGTTAGAGATGTCATATTCAGACATGTTTTTGATCTTAGAGCGAATCCTAATCATTTGTTAGCACAAATAACCCTAAACTTAGAATCTTTTCTGCTCTGTTGCACTTTGGCAATTTAATTTAATCTAAGAGGGTCAATATTTTTCTTTCCTATGTTGAGTTTTGAATTCAGTACTATTTGCCTGATTGATTAGATGATTGATGATTGATGATTGATGATGTAATGAATGCTGGTTGATATATTGGTGAATGATCATTGAATGGATGCTGATTTGATAGAGTGATGATTAAATCCTTGTAATGATCTCTCCTTTATATTCTATTGGTGAAAGAGTCACCAGCCTCACCCTTTCACACCACCCTTCATTGCTACCTTTTGAGAATAATAAATAATTTTCCAAATTCATCCTTCCATCATTGATATGCTCACTCCATTAATCCTTCCTTCATTGATATCCCCATTTCAAATGAATTCTTCTCCCATCTATATCTTCCAATATGAGGGAGAAGTCACATGTTTTCATCATTTCTGCCCTTTCAAAGAGTCACAAATCTTCTTAATCGCTGGCTTGAATCTTAATTATATGTTAATTAAATATCTTTTAGTCTAGGAAATTGCTGCCCCCCTTTTTTGTTTGCCTTTGTTGGCCCCACACATGGAATAGCTTTTATCATTTATTCCATCGCTTATGTTTGATTTATGAAGGCTGCAATCTGTTTTGGAAAAACAATTATCTCATGGCGGGAGCATTTAAAGAATTCCCCTTGACCTCTAACATTTGAAATTCCATCAATTTTGTTGATTTCATACCTAAAAAGAACCACTTTTGACAAATGAACCATTGTGAAATCACAGAATCACCACTATACCAGCTGGCCAAGGAATGCATTTTGATGCTTCATCAAAATTAAGTTTTAAACCCTTCAATTGACTGTGTGAGCAAACTTGAGTTTTAAATACCCTTTCATTTGCTATGCCATCAAAATTGAGTTTTAGATACCCTTCTTTTGGAGATCACTTACACTTGTTCCTCTTATTCCTTTTTCAATTACCCCTTTAACATGGGAGTTAGGAATTGCAAAGTTCCCCATTTTCAAGCATTCTCTTTTTCCCAGTGCTGATTTATCTCTTTGAAAATCCTATATTCCATATAAAGCTTAATATTTTTTGTTGCTTTCGGTTGACTACTCAAATGCTGCCACACAAAAGGAGTGAATGGGTCCTATTAAAAGCTGTCTTAGTGACCTTAAATTTTTCTTTGAGAAATTAAGTTGCTGGTTCTGTTATGAGTTAGGTTTGTAGATTTGGCAATTTTTTTTGTACAAATAAAGTGTATATACTCTGCCAGTATTGGATAGAACATAAAATATAAATGTAAATGGAATGAATAAAGTAGAATTGTGAACAAATGTGAGTACTATTCTCTAAAAAAAATTGAAGGTAGAGCACAACTATGAGTAGGATGTTTTGATTGTTAGAAACTGTCATGTCTGTTTACCCCCTCGGGGACTTTGGCATAACTTAGTAGATTGCCTTGATTGATTGGTTGACCCTTGACAAAGATTCCTATATGTGTGGGGGTGGGAGACAATTGGGTGTGCATTATGGCATGAATGATGATTCTATTCAATAAAGAAAGTTGCCAAGTCTACAAAGAAAAATCATTGCCTTTTATCGAGAAAAATAGTGCAAGGAAAAATAGTCAAAGTCTAAAGCCAAAAATAAATAAAAGCAAGGTTCATTTATGGTTTGACAGGATCTCGTCGGGTTCATATTTGTTTTCTGTAGGTTCATCTGAGACATCCACAATTTGAATGCTTTCCTTTGTGCAAATTTGTGCCTAGATCAACTGGTTCCCAAAACAGGTTCAAATTGGACTTAGATCTAGGGCTCCAGGCCACTGAACCAGCAACATAGTTGAGAAACTTAAATTTGTGGGCAAAAATGAATGTCTACACCCCCCCTTAAATTCGTCATCTTCATGCCACTAAGAAATCATTGAATCATGAAAAGAAGGGCAGAGAAGCTGCATAGATTCAAATTTAAACTGGCAATTCCATCTTTACTCCAGCAAGATAGGAAAATTATCTGACCTAGACACATTTCAATTGAATAAACCACTACCCGTTGGTTTAGCAACCATTTTGGGGAAATAAGACATCCATCCAGCCTTATTACAATGCTATAGAAGCTTTTGTGACAATTACTCCAAGTGAAATTGACAGACATAAAAATCATATCAAATTGGTTAATGTGAGCAATAAAACTCTTGAAGTCAATCCCTGATTTTGAAGGCTTGCTGCAAACACTATGCTTATCTATTGGGTTTGTAGTAGTGTTAAAATTTATCCCTAAGAAATACACCTTCCCGGAGCATACTGAGAGTAGACAGTAACACAGTAACCTAAATTATTCTCATGGAGAGATTTAAATTCACAAGCAATCTTACAGACCAAAGAGTGCAATGCTGAATCAAGCATACTACTCGGATTCCATAAAATGTATAAATCGTCTAATGCCAAGGTCTCCAGGAACTTGATAATAAGAGCAATAGATATTTCTTTGATATTTTGGTTTCTTGGATGAATAGGTAATCTGGTGACTGTAAAGCTAATCGACTCTTCATCTCACTTTTTTAGCTATGGGCTTACCACAGTAGCATTCTACAATAAGACCTTCATTTTCCACCTAGAGAGTTCTTCCCTCCTCATCCTTGTAAGCATTCTTCGAATAATCAATTGCAATCCTTCCTCGATTCCAATTTTCTTATTTCTTTTGAGCTTCTCCTACTGTTTTTCCGTCTTTATTTTTCTTTTCCATTTGGTTGATAAGCAATGGCCCCATCTCCAAGGGCTCCAAGCCACCAAGGGAAAGCTTTGTAATGTCCCCTTTTGTGAATGCCCTAGTTTTTCCCCTAAAATCACAATTCCAAGCCAAGCAAGGAATGAATTAGAATTAGAGATATAATTTCAATTGTTGAAGAAGATAGATCCAGGTTGTAATCCACAATTAAATGGTAATGCTACAGCCTGCAATAAATAATGATTTACTGATCTGATTGCTTATATATATGCTAGGGGTTTATCTGCTTGTATTGCTGCTGCTATTTGATTGATCTATTCTTCGTTATATCTGCTCTAAATAGGAATGATCTTTCCTGATTTCCCCCTTTGATCTGCTCATAAATCCTGAATATAATTCACTTACATCTGCATATATTTCCTATTTATTCTTCTGCTACCAAACTTCAGAGATCTGCCCTTTTTCTGCTGCAAGTTTGCTCTTTTTTATAGGAATGATTTTCCAATTCTTCCATGCTCAAATGAATCACAATAACCTTCCTTTTATACCCTTCAAAATTCCCTTTTACCCAATGGTTGTAACTCTGTAAGTGGGTCGGCCTAGCAAGAAGATATATTATTTTAATTAATTGCATGACCCTTTATTTGGGCAACCAGAAACCCTAGGTCGGCCAGCAAAATAATTCTTTTTGGTTTTGTTCAAGATGGGCGCTCCATACAAAAGGGGCCGACCTTATAAAAAAGGGCTATGCAAAAGTATCTCACGTGGCCCTAGGTCGGCCAGCAAAATAATTCTTTTTGGTTTTGCTCAAGATGGGCGCTCCATACAAAAGGGGTGGACCTTAAAAAAGGGCTATGCAAAAGTATCTCACGTGGCCACTGGCAGTTTATTCCAAGTTGGCCCTAAAGTATTTCAACATCGGACTTTAATCTATAAAAGCTGCGACCCATGGGGCATGACAGTCTGCCCCTCCCGAAATTGCTTGTCTTCAAGCAATGATAGTTTTAACCCAATTCTTTCAATGTGAGGATCTCTGAACTAACCCTTGGATCCTCCTTGTGATATAATTAGCTTCTGCTGTGCAACTTTGATATTATCCCAAGGCATATATCTCAGTCATCAATTCAATGCGAGTTATCTTGACCAGTGATTGGGAATTTGCAATGTTTGGAATCTTAAGACAAGTTCTCTCATCAATTGTAATCGTAAGAAATGTTTTGGTTGGTCCTATGGAATCCCTTCGTGACAAGGCAAGGGCGAACTTCCCAAATATTGAGAAGAGGATTAGAAGCACGACACACATCTACAAATCATATTCTAGATCAACCAAAATAGAAATCTCATGATGATAGAAACATGTTTATTGTAATCATAGATATTCATGGAGTAGACATGCCAAACGTGGAGCATACACATGAATATATACAGGCACGAAGTATACACACATAACAAGTATTATTAGATCCCTTCTTACTGACTAGTACTCCAACCCATTAGGATTTGGAATCAACGTGTTTATGCAAGGAAACAACAATTCCAATAATAACATGCTCAATTTATCATTAATGGTTTAAGAAATAATGAGCATTTAGTGCATAAGCAGATTATAAGAAACATTATGATTAGCTAATTATCTTATAACTAATCATGGCTTAGTTTGGTAGGAAACTCGAAAGGGCATTAGTAAACTGCCCAACCCAACTAAGCCCAAGAGCATGCAACATCCAAGTCATGGCCATTTGCCTCACATCCCACAAGTGGTAGGAACGTCCAACTATGACTAGTTCCATCCCTTGGGGTAATCAATTCATCACTTGGCCCACAAGAGGCAGGAATGTCCAACTATGATCAGTTCCATCCCTTGGGGTAATCAATTCATCACTTGGCCCACAAGAGGCAAGAATGCCCAACTATGATCAGTTCCATCCCCTGGGTGATTAATTCATTACTTGACGCACAAGAGGTAGGAATGTCCAACTATGACCAGTTCCATCCTTTGGGGTAATCAATTCATCACTTGGCCCACAAGAGGCAAGAACGTCCAACTATGACTAGTTTCATCCCTTGTGGTAATTAATTCATCACTTGACCCACAAGAGGCAGGTTTGTTCAACTATGACCAGTTCCATCCCTTGGGGTAATTAATTCATCACTTGGTCCATAAGAGGCAGGAACATCCAACTATGACCAGCTCTATCCCTTGGGGCAATCAATTCATCACTTGTCCCACAAGAGGTAGGAATGTCCAACTATGACTAGTTCCATACCTTGGGGCAGAAATTCCAATTTGACATGTTACAATTATATTTTTATTTTTATTGTGGAGATTGGCTGGATAATTTGTTTCTAGATCTTGAGGATGCAAGGGTGCCATAACCACTGGATTTATTTGGCTGGATAATTTGTTTCTAGATCTTGAGGATGCAAGGGTGCCGTAACCACTAGATTTGTTCCTCCACAAAGCTCCATTTGTTTATTGTCCATTCTTTCTTTGATTGGACGATTTGATGATCTCCATTGTTGTACCTCTTTCCTCTTTTTTTATTGGATATTGCTTCTATGTTATGGGTGTGGCTTCTTTTCCCACATTAATGCCCTGGTTCCCATTTATCTTTGCATTTGAAACACAAGATTTTTTAGATTATAAATGTGTCCACGTCTACATTCATCTTTGCATTTGTAGCACATCTTTTTCTCTCTACCCTTGTCTTGCTCAGAAATATGCTCATGCCTCCATTTTCGTTTGCATTGGAAGCATAAGTTCTTGCTTCTTAAGTCATCACGGTCCTCTCTAGAGATAAATGTTCTCTTATGCCCTTCCTTATCATAGAAGGTTTTGTCTTTTGATATTGTGTGTTTAGAGTATCCCTTTTCCTTTGCTTGGGCTGTATCAAGTTGAGTGGCTTTACAGTAGGATCTTAGGCACTTACTAGGCCTCGGGTGGCATCTGACAATCCTTCTATAAATAAGTAGATGAGCCTTTTCTCCAATATTTCGGGTACCATAATGGATTGTCTTTGAAATTGAGCCACATAATCTTCAATGGCCCCTTCTTGCCTTATTCTTGTTAACTCTTTGAAGTATCTCGGGGTGCTTCTGATTAAACCTCTCAATTAGATTTTCAGTGAAGGCATCATAAGTTTTTATCTTTTGATGGTTTTGGGTGACTTTTCCATGGTACTTCCATTCATGAGCTACTCCTTCTAGGTGCAATATGGCAAACTTAATGGCATCCTCTTCTAGCAATGGGTTAAGAGATAGGTATGTATCTAGCTTTTGGATCCATGCATGGGCTGTGATCTTATTTGATCCATCAACGTTTGGGAGGGTCAATCTGCCTAACTTGTGACTTTCATCTATAAAAGCTGCTACCCAGGGGGCCTGACAAGCTTAACAAAAGTAACCAACTCATGGTCCATAATAATATCCTCCACGTTCAAAGCCAAAGAGATCAGATCCCTAGAATAATTTCTTTCTTCCTTAAATTCTAGAGCACAAAATCTCTGAGAATCTAAGAGAATATTGAAAGTATCAACATGAGCTTCTTTAGTCAATAGGGACTTCTTGCTGGACTTCATCCTCTTCCATCCTTCAAGAGGGCTACTTCTGCCTTTGAAGTTCCACATAAAAGTACTTTAGAACTTTCTCCTCCCTCTCTTATGTTCAGCATTTTTGGAGCTTTAGCTTTATGTTTCTCCTCCACCTTATTTTTAAAAACAAACCAAGAGGACGGAAAGGTTCCTTGAGAGAAAAAAACACAAATTATTGTGATGGAGAAAGAACTCGTTTCAAATGGGGAAACTTTTTTGATTTTTGAAATCATTTTTGATTTTGTCACAGTACCGGCCTAAAGGATCTCACATGGCATCTACTAGCCACATGATGGACTTTATGACAAGAATAACAGTGAAATGGTTTTCTATCATAGCCAAGGTCTTGGTAAAAGCTTAAAGGATCTCTATTATTTTCTTACAAGCATAGTTAGCAAGGGATGGATAAATTTCTTTCTCATCTAATTTAACACATTTACCCAAAGCATTTCCTAAGCATTCTAAAGGTTTAAGGCCCCAAAACTTCAATGGGAGACTTTAAAGCTGTACCCAAATATCTGGTGCTGCTGAGGGAAGAAGCTTAAATGAAAGATTGAGACTCCATACGAAAGATAAATCGAGAGGCCTTGAAATGGCTGAATATTGAGCAAAAGTGAATCATCCCTATTCTCCCTAGGAAAAAAACCTTAAAATAAAAAAGCTTTTAGGAAGAAAAGTAATCTTAATTACATCCTTCCATTAACTATCTGCCTAAGACAGAATGGAAGAATTAGATATATGACCCCCTCCGCATTCACCAACAGCCCCAAATTTCATCAAAAAATTGTGGTAACCATCTACATCTGCTTCCATAAGATTAGCAAAAGGACAGTCACATGAAAGTCCACAAGTCTTTGAGAGGTCTTGACACTTCTAGAAAAAAAGCCCAGATCTGGTTCACTTTCTCTCCCTACCAACATCATATTGGCACCAGATTCCATCAGAATGCTTACAGATCTGACTGTAGCTGTGACCATCCTTCCTGGACTTGGTAGATTGCTGAATGTTGGTAGAGATTGTTTACTTTCCATTCTCATATTTACCTAAAAACAAACATATATTATATAAGGCTATTTCTAGTTGTTATTGTAATTTGTTCTGTTTTTTTAAAATTGGCAAATAGTTGATACAATTGTCAGTTGTTAAATTCGTGCCCTAGATCAGTAATCAGATTTGTAACATTTAATCATGCCCTAGTTTATTAATCAGATTTGTAATTTAGTAAACTGTAATCAAGTAAATTCAAGAATGAAACAAGGAACCAAGAGACAAACACAAATACCCTGGGAAAACCTCCAAGGAGGAAAAACCCAGCATTAAAGACCCACAGGTCAGATTATGTATTCACTCTTATTGTACAAATACAATACTTAGCTTGCTTTTCTGAATCTGATCTTTATATATCAGATCTGCCCTTTTTGCATGCTTCAAGACTGCACCAAAATGCCCTATATCCTCTTGAATAAGTTCGCCCAATCCTTGGACAAATTCGCACAACTTTCTTTGGTGATTTCGCACCTCTTGTTTGCAGAGCTAATTCGCTGATTTCATGGATAACTGAATTGTATTTGCATTTGCAATTTAACCTTTATTTATATGAGTCCTTAGCCTTTATTAAATCCAAGTCGGCCTCCCTCTTTTGGCGCCAATTTATATATTGTGGCGTGGAGTATTTAGGGTGGCGTGGAGGTATAGGGCTGGGCTCAACTTGGGGGCACGTTACCCCTTTAGGATAGGACCCAGTCCTATATGGGTTCGGATGTTGCCTTAAGGCAATCCGAACCCATTTTTACCTAGTTACAAACAACACTCCCTCTTAACTAGGGAAGAAGAGAATACATAATTTGAACCTTTAGAGTTCCATCTAGCACACAAGCATAGATTGGATCTAGCACACAAGCATATAATTACATCTTCCACCTAGCACACAAGCATAGGATGGTTCTAGCACACAAGCATAGAAAGTGTAATACACAAGTGGGTCTTTACATAATTACAATTTTCTATCTAGCACACAAGCATAGAAAGTGTAATACACAAGTGGGTCTTTACATAATTACAATTTTCCATCTAGCACACAAGCATGGATTGGACACAATTCATTCTTGCACACAAGCAAAGAATGATCAAAGTGCTGCAGATAGAGTCACTGAGATTGGAGGTCCCTCTCAATCAGAGTTCCGTTTTCCACGATACCAAGTCTGTCTTTGAAGTATTCGAACTTCACTCTGGATAAGGGTTTGGTAAGGATGTCCGCAACCTGTTCATCCGTGCTAATGTACTTTAGTTGAATGGCGCCTCTTTGCACCATATCTCGAATGAAGTGATAGTGTGTTTCCACATGTTTGGACCTGTCATTGAACACAGGGTTTACTGACATCTTTATACATCTTTGATTATCACAATGAATGGTGGTAGGACCACTAGCTTGACCAAATAATCCAACGAGGAGTTTGCGAAGCCACACTGCTTCTCTAGATGCAACAGATGCTGCAATGTACTCAGCTTCTGCAGTGTTCAATGCTACGGAAGATTGCTTTCTACATGCCCAAGAGATCACTGCAGAGCCCAAGTTGAAGCAGATACCCAAAATACTTTTCTTGATACATTCATTGTGCAATCTATAATTTGAACTCAGCCAACACTCCTTAGAGAGGATCACAACAAGTAGCCAGTAACCATAAGTAATAAGTAACCAAATCACATAATGGTAACTCATCATGGATCCTTTTATAATATTCATCTTGCCTTGCCTGTAGAGGATGAATCCTGAACTTTATCATGTACACCTGCAAGACATGAATACAAACACAAGTATATATATGCTCATCATGGACTCTTTTCGTGATATCTATCACGCATATACACCATTCATTGCCTGCTAAGAATGATGAAGAGCTTCCATTTCAATCTTCTTTCAAAGAAGATTGCAGCACCAACTTTATTTGCACACGAGTATTCTCCTTAATCTTCTCCCAGAGAAGAATGCATTACCTTTACCTCAATCTTCTCCCAAAGAAAAATGTAACATCAGAAAATCATAATCTTTCATCTTGCTCACAAGCATAGAATGAAGTTACATAAGCCATAGTCCTCCATTTTGCACACAAGCAAAGAATGAATAAACATAATCTTCTATCTAGTACACTTTCCATCCAGCACACAAGCATAGGATGAAAATCCATCTTTTCTACCATCTTACATTGCCCGCCGAGGATGGTAACAATTACTCTTCTCCCTGAGAAGATTACACTACCACCCTACATTAGCCGTAGAGGGTAGTTGATGAAACACAATGCATCATTGAGGTTGAGACTCCTTCTCAATCAAGGCGGTGTTCTTCACAGCTCCAAGTCTATCTTCTGAAGTACTCAAGCTTCAAAAGACTTGGTGAGAACATTTGCAACACAAGATTATCCTGCCATAAGACATTGAATTTTCAGGTATCTCTATATGACTCCGATAATAAATAATTATAAGAAAGCATTCAACAAGAATTTGAAAAACCACACAATTTCCTTGATATAGTTCATGCTCCAATGAATTTAGCTTCAGCAGTACTTAGTGTGACTGAGGACTGTTTTGCTGTAGTCCTAAGAGATCATAGGGTATCCAAGTTACAACAAGAGATCGAAGTGACTTCCCTTATCTAAGACACTTCAGAATCTAAGTTAGCCTTCTGAGGTGATTACAGTCTTCTGCTCACAATCATTTGAGATTTTCAAAATGCAACAAGATATGCTTGGCAACAACAACATGCTTCAACCTTGATCATGAATTAGCTGAGGCATCCACCAATCAGCTGCTTGTCTTCAGATGAATCTGCAAAATCAGACTTTGCTACAGACATCCTCAATCTTTATGTTATTTTTCATAAAGGTTTACAATCCATTATTCTAAATATCAAAAGTATACTTGACTTGGAATAATTTGGTTAGATCCTTGACATATTTCTAATCCTAGAAGACAATAAATTTAGATCCCTGCGCTAATTATTCCTTATATTCCAATGATGAGAATAGAGTTAAATCATCACATCAAAAACCCAAATACTTTAAGAAAGGAAGGTAGAACTTTACAAAACCCTAGACTTAACAAATGATTGTCAATTCTTTAAATACTAAGTCTTTATTGAAGACAGGACTCCCTCTTAATCCTTAATCAAATAAGAATCAATAAAGGAACCAGAAATAATATAACACTGAAGATGCTACTTGCTTTTCTCTTACTTTCACCTTCTGGAAGGTGAATTTTCAGAAAACCTTCATCTTTAACCCCGAGAGGCTGAGATACAACCTAGTTCCCATCCAAATAACCATGCCCGAAAGGATCCTTATATACTTATTCAAGCAAGCAAAATACATAAGCCAAATCATCTTTCAAACTGAACAACTAAAATTGAGATTTCTTAGAAACCCAATCACAAGATATAGTATGGCTACATACATATGATTGATAAATATCAAGTAGAACAGAATCTTCATACTTTGCTGAACAAGATCCTAATTATATTCAGCTTTGGTGGAAGTAGAAGAAGTTAATGAGTAAAATGCTTACCTCAGCCTAAAGAGATCTCAATGCTAATCACAGAAGGAGACCAATGACTTGATCATCTTTCACTCTTCCTACATATGCTATTTACAACAATACATTCTAACTTCTACTATGTAGGAAAGAGCATCATCATAACCAATTAACTGAAAGCAACCTGTCATGCATTTATTTTAATAGGTAAGTGACACATAATAAAACTGCATTTGTCACAACATTTAATGACATGAGCTTGAATGCAATAGGGATGATATAAGGATGGTAACTTGGGATAACACAGGCACAAACTTGCTTGTAGACCTACAAGGATAAACACTTGACACAGGGAACCTCAAAACATGATTGGCCCAACACGGGTTAATTCAAAGAGAATATCATTTTCCTTTCACACAACCCAACAGGGGTTTTTACAAAACTAAGTAAGCACAAACCCATAACAAGCAAATATTGATAATGAAACCCTTATTATTACAACTTGACAAAGAAACCCCATATAAACAAATTGACAAAGTTATTCAACAGGAATACTTAACCTTCAATTATCATAAAGTCTCTCATCACAAAGTTAATAAAGAATTAAGAAAAATACACCTGTTGATGTTTAGATATCACTGACACTGGAACTGAAAGCTTCCCCAGAAGAAACTATCTTTGCATTCTATCTTCAAAAGGCCATAATTCGCAATCTCCTCTTGATGTGCCTTAGCACAGTCAGCTAGGGTTTGAAGATTGGTGGGAATACAACTGATTTTGTTAGCAATACAAAATAGTAGTTGCATGTCTAGTAGCAAAATAAATCTACCATACCATCAAAGATTCAATCATTATTAAAATTGGATCGGATCACATCAAGGGTTAAGAATCATGAAATATATACCAATCTAGGGTTTAGACCAATTCTGAAAATCAACAACTCTGAAGGTCTGAATAAGGTAATAACTCCACAGTATACACTTTGCATTCTAGAGATCTGAAAATCTGAAAGGAGAAATATCAGCTACTTCCTTCTTTGATTCTTCACTTGAATCTCCACAATCTTTAATGAATTAAAGAATGACTCCTTGATGAGGACCCGATGATGCCCTCTAACTTCACCCCTGTCATTATCCTAATAAAAGACGAACAACAACCTGAAGGTAAGAGCTTACTGAAATCTGAGGGTTAGTATAACCTTAGCTCTGATACCATGTTAAATTCGTGCCCTAGATCAGTAATCAGATTTGTAACATTTAATCATGCCCTAGTTTATTAATCAGATTTGTAATTTAGTAAACTATAATCAAGTAAATTCAAGAATGAAACAAGGAACCAAGAGACAAACATAGATACCCTGGGAAAACCTCCAAGGAGGAAAAACCCAGCATTAAAGACCCACAGGTCAGATTATGTATTCACTCTTATTGCACAAATACAATACTTAGCTTGCTTTTCTGAATCTGATCTTTAGATATCAGATCTGCCCTTTTTGTATGCTTCAAGACTGCACTAAAATGCCCTATATCCTCTTGAATAAGTTCGCCCAATCCTTGGACAAATTCGCACAACCTTCTTTGGTGATTTCACACCTCTTGTTTGCAGAGCTAATTCGCTGATTTCATGGATAACTGAATTGTATTTGCATTTGCAATTTAACCTTTATTTATATGAGTCCTTAGCCTCTATTAAATCCAAGTCGGCCTCCCTCTTTTGGCGCCAATTTATTTATTGTGGCGTGGAGTATTTAGGGTGGCGTGGAGGTATAGGGCTGGGCTCAACTTGGGGGCACGTTACCCCTTTAGGATAGGACCCAGTCCTATATGGGTTCGGATGTTGCCTTAAGGCAATCCAAACCCATTTTTACCTAGTTACAAACAACAATATTTACCTAAAAACAAACATATATTATATAAGGCTATTTCTAGTTGTTATTGTAATTTGTTCTGTTTATTTAAAATTGGCAAATAGTTGATACAATTGTCAATAGTTATGCTTTATTGTTGCTTAACAGGATGCATTATGAAGCGGGAATGAATTATATTTTGAATAAGCTGCTTAGTGATGTTATACTTCTTCTATCCAGATCTGGATCCTTGACTTGGGATAATATGTTTGTTTCCAGTTATAAATCAAGCACAGAGAATTAATAGACCTGGCTGGGGGAAAGGTTAACTAAATATCATAAAAATGATTTTTAGTTCTTACTATAAAATAATTTCAGAATTGGCTTTTATTTGAATTTATTCTTTTTTCAAGTTCTTGGCTTTTATCAATATCTTTTTTTTAATAATAAGCAAAGTGACAGAAAATAATGCATAGTTCTGATTTCTCTTGGGCAGATGATGATGAGAAGTCGTTGGTGGCAAGAATATTTGAGCTGGCTGTTGAATTTTGCCTCTGCTATTTGAAGAATAACGCATTGATTTGGCCAGCTCCAGATGAGCAGGTTTGTTGCCCTCAACCTTAAAGTACAAATTGTTTTCTGTTAAATTTCAATTTGTCTAAACTTCATTCTATATGGGTGTATTAATTATAAAATAATTGGACAACAAAAACCCAAAAAATTCAAACTAAGTGACTTTAATGGTGATAATTTTAAATATTGCTTTTATTTTATTGATCTTCTTTGCAATATAAGGTTTCTCAATAGCTAAAATTTAAATATATAGAACTAGATGATTTGCATGGTCATCATGGATAATTGCATGTGCATTCAAGGTCCTGACTTCTTCAATTTTCTAACCAAGTATCTTCTCATTCTCACATCCATTTATTATATAGAACGACTTATTGCTTATGACATCTTGCTTCAGCAGAAACTTTTTTATCCTAGAATAAATTGAAAAAGCATCGAACAAAAACTTCTTCCCTCTGACAAATGTGTGCTAAGTTTTTATTCTGGCTAGTTTGAAGAAAAAAAAAACATTGAACTATTGATTATCATTTGGTTTTGTGATTTTTCCAAAGGAAACTTATATTAAAAGCCCATAAGAATCATAATTTTTAAACAAAAGTTTTTTCTCAAAATATGAAAGTGGGACATTTTATTATGATGTACTTCAGTGAACTTTCAAATGGTATCCTGTTGAATAAGATTAATAATTTCGTCAGTACAGAGAAATGAAAATGTGGTGCTTGAACTCATGTAATTTCCAGAGTCCATAATTTTTAGCTTTTCTCATTTCTGGTTTTGAGCCGTGTGTGATACTTTTATCATCAACGTTTTGGATCATACTGCATGATCCATCATCAGGATGAAACGAATAGTGAGCGTGAGACCTGTTTTGGACAAGAACGTGCAAAAAGAAGTGAAAAAAAATTAAAAAACCCAATTTTTAAAGCTGCTGGAGATTGGCAGCGTCGATCATCACCTCCAGCCTGAGGAAGACAAATATGTAAGTGGCCTAATCGGCCTAATCGACTAAGGAGTGTTGATGCTATGGTCGGATTCCTTCAGGCTGACATAGATAACATTAAGGTTGTGATAATATTGTGATTATATAATATAATTATATTATATTGTGATAATATAATTATGTTATATTTATTGTGATGATATTATTATTGAGAGATAATATAACTATAATATATTATTATTATGAGATAATATAATATAATTATTATATTATAAATATATATTATAAGTATTTTATTGCATAATAATATAATAATTATTATATTGTTATTAATAATATAATTATTGGAGACCAACTTGGAAGAGTGGTGACCCTTGGTGAAGGGGCACCATCGATATGTATAAAGGAAGAATAAATCTTCCTCTCTAAAGCAATCGATAAAAGAATAAAATATACATAATGCATATACATCAATTCAACATGGTATCAGAGCCAGGTCCAGGCTAGGAGCCCCAAGCACACGAGCGGTGTGGCTTAAGGGGGGGTGTTGGTGTTGGTGTTGGAAATAAGCCACACCCGGACCGATGATGGACTGGTCCAAGAGGGGCCAGTAGCTCAGTGGTAGAGCACTCCAGCAGCATATGGAAGGTCCTAGGTTCAAGTCCTAGCTGGTCCATGTCTCAACAAAGGGATCAGATTTAGACCCTGAACTCAGGCTGGATTGAATTGGGACCCAGGCTGTCTAGGGGCCAGACCTGTAACTTAGGTATTTAAACGTAATACAAACGTTTTGGAATATTAATTGAAGGAATTGGATACAAAGTGATAATTTCCGACTTTGATAAATTCGCAATATAAAGCTTGCAAGTTTTGTAGAAGTAATTCAATTTCCATGACAAAATCATTCAATAGTAATTAAAATCAAGATATGCTTAATAAAATCTGTTGAAAAAGTAACAAAATATTTTCTTTGAATTGATATTAACACTGAATAGCAATTTCAGTACTATGTAGGCATGAGAATTACCATTCATCGATACCTTCCAACAAAGTGCAAAAAGGCACTTATTTATACTATTTACCAAGAATTGCATGAAAGTAGATAAATTAAACTAATTGCACTTCTAACCTAACTACAACTGCTTGCATGACATATAAGCCTTATTACAAATAATTTACCCTATAATTCTAAAATTATAATCACACGATTGTTAGTTGAATCGATGATCAAAATATTATAATTATTGTTTAAAAGCTCTTGTCTTTTGCATGATGAGGTAGGTGATCTAAAAATAGTTGACTCTACTATCAATAGTGAACACTAAAAATAACATGGGCTCTTTGTGCTAAACAAGAGATTTTTAAAAAATAGTACAACTATATATAGTTTTGGCCAAAAATTCAAAATCCCTTAATATGCTCTTCTGCTTGAAAATGGTGAGGGCTAAAATTAGACTTTTCATCAAAAGGCCCTGAATGACTTTGATGATTTTGCAGCTTCTCTAATCATGACTAACCCTTTGGGAAACCTTGAAAATAGACTTTTCATCCATCCCTCATTTGCATATGCATGGCATTCTTCTATTAGGTGTGCCTAACTATTGGCTGACAAAAAGGTGTTTTGTATTGGTGCATGCCTAAGCTTAGAGTACACTTGAACCATAGGCAAAATGACAACAAAATTTCCTCCTTTGTATTGGTACATGCCTATACACTAGAATTGAAATTTTTAGAAATCCACCATTGTTATATTGGTGTGTGTTGATGCTCTGAGCAACATTTCCTTACAAAAATGAACCTTCTTTAAGTGCATGCCAATTTCCTACCATGTGCACATACTTCAAAAATATCTTTGTTTTGTTGTAGAAGCCAATGCTTGTGTATTGGCATGTTGAAAGGCTGATAGGCGCATGCTAGTACATTTTGCTATTTTTTAAAATTTCCACACTTTGCTTAAGGCATGTGTCACGAGCCAAATGCACTCCAATACATTGGCAATCACAACTTTTAATTTTTCTTTCTTGGAATGGCACGCTTGGAATCTCTTCCATGAATCTTTAGGCTATCTTTGTGTTATCCTTTACTTTCTCACATATCCTTCCTTGTGCAAGTGTTTTCCATTTTTCTCACCACCTCATTGTCAACGTATCCTATTCCTAAAGCCAAACTCCTTTTTTACATCTTGAGAGACTTGTTAATTATAAATGCATGCCATTACTCATGGCAAAGCACACTTGTGTGCTAATACACTTGGAAATTTTTGAAAGTCTTTGGCTCCTTTGTTGAGGCGTGCCTAGAATCTTCTTTATGCTCCTATGTATTGTCTTCAGTGATACATCCTTGAAACTCTCTTCACGTGCCCTTTGATTTGTGTAGGTGTATATCTCTGCTTGGTACATCTTGTTGCATCTTTCATTCCTTTTTGCAATGACATATTGATTTCTTCAATTGTTTGAATTTGTTATTCTGCAGGGTTACCGAAAAGAATCAACAAGATGATTCGTAGAAGATAAGATTTTGAAACATATAAAGGGTAGTGTTGACGTGTTTTTTGTACACGACCAAACATAGAATAAAATACCTAAAGGTACCTTATCCTCTCTTGAATAAAGTCTCCGAATGCTGAAGATGTCGCGGAAAGGATCAATCGGGATGACTTCAAGGTTCTTTTCTGTAGGATCTCTATGTGTGGATAAGCTCTCTGTGGTATGATGTGATTTGCTGGAATCACAAGGGGACTTGCACTTAATGACTGAACGTCTGATTTGCTTTGAATATTGCTGGAACACAAGATTTTACCGGCTTTGATTTGAAAAAAGGAAAAAAGACGAGGGCGAGGAAAGGATCTAATCCTAACACTAAGAATGTAAGAGCAATGAATGATCTTTGATGAAATTCTAACTAAGTCTTGTTTTGACATCCCAGGACCATCTCTACAAGGTTAGTGGGATCTTCGAAGGAAAGCTTTATGATGTTCAAATCATCACTGCAGGCATAGACACCATCAAGCTGATGCATATCAATGAAGAAGCGACAATTGAAGTTAAGCTTAAGCTGAATGATTCCAGTTGACTACACAAGGCAAGTCTGCAATCAACAAACTGCTAGTAGTATGGATATACGAATTTCACCATCAATCAAGCACATTTCTTCCACTCATCTAATAACACGAAATCAAATATGAGAAGTATAGAGACCATGCAAATTGTCGAATTGACCCATAAATTTCACCATTTCTTCAATGAAGTTACAAGTCTTTTACAACAACATCTTGGCAACAATCTTTGCCTTCTCTCTCTACTCTACTCTAATCGCTATTCTATCAACTAGCTAATCACCTTCTACTACTGACTATCTGTCTTCTATTATTGACTATTCTATTAGCCTTTACAAATGAAGAGCCGAGGCTTATTTAGTGCCCTTAATACAATTCAATGGCTAAGATCAATTTGAGATCAATGGCCAAGATTCAATAATGAAAACCCTAATTAGGGTTTGTTACAACCATTACATAACATTTAATGCTTGACCAATGAAATAATTGTATTAATTGGACACATGTCTTCTCTGAAAAATTCGACCAATGGATAGCTGGGGTAGGTACATCGAAGTTTGTGCCACCTCCCATGAGTTAGGTACATTGAAGTTTGTGCCACCTTCCATGAGTTAGGTACATTGAATCTGGACATGCTGAGGTGGACCAATCCGACTGGAGGAGTGATGACTAGGATGCCACCTCGTCTAACACTTGCAACTTGGGAGATATTCAATTTGATGTTGTTGAGAAGCTAGCTTTAATTAACTCTTCTGGAACTATCTGCTCCTTCAACGAACCCTTGCTCTAACTTCTCTTGTCTTTGATGTGCAGGATGATGATGTACTTCGCCTTGGAATGCTGGATTGGAAGAAGTCATTCCTGATGATACTTGACCGAAGAAGGTCGTCCTTGTCGATGCTAGATTGGAGGAGGTCGCCCTTATCCTTGCGTGATCTTCTTTGATGATACTGAGCTGGAGGAGATTATCTTTGTCCTGGACTGGATCTTCTTTGATGAGAGCCTGCCGACCTGTAGATACTCCAGCCTCAGGAGTCGCCATCTTGATACCTACACAACATTTCAAAATTAGTAATATATTTTGAAGTCTAGAAATATAGACTAAAAAGGAAGATTTAGGATTTTAATTAGGAAACTTCATGATAAATCTTGAGTTATCATTTCCTAATTAACCATGCGATACTTAGACTTTTCAAAACAAATGCCCAAAAATCAAACCTTGAATAAGGATGCCAGGATAGTTTCGCCATACCTCCTCTTGAGTATTAAACTCTAAGAAATGATGCAAAAAAATGGATTTTGCCAGGCAAAATTTAAATCAAAATTCTCCCTTGGATGAATTGCGCCTCCTCTAGCTTCAAAAAGAATAGACTCCACCCTCTTTGATCTTCAACACTTAGTAGAAATTCACTCCACTCTAGCTAGATTTCGCTCCTCCAATTCGCACTTCAACATTGCACTTGAAAAAGGATGAATGAATGATTTTAATTGTGGAAAAACACCTCCAATATATAGAGCGCTCACCCCTTTGCTCCCTCTAGGCCGACTTGGCAAAAAAGAGGTTAAAAATAAATAAATTTCCAAAAAAAGGGGGGCCGTCTTGGCAAAATAAGTGAAAATAAGGCCTTGTGCGCTCTATATTTAATTTTAATTTAATAAAAGTCAATTTTAAATGCCTTCACAATAAAAGTTCGATTTTTTTTTTTAAGGCTTAAAATCAATTTATTAAATGCCAAATTTGTAATGTCAATTTAATCTTAATTTTCCACATTTCAACTTGAAAATCTCCTGGAGGGTAAATTGATATCCCGTTAACGTGTTGCACTTCAAATTTGACATTTTTTATGAGGAAAAATAGGTGAAAATGCAAATTTCGCTCTGGACCTGCACTGAGGGTCAGTAGTGATTTTTCATTTTTGCTCAAGTTTAGCACTTTTCAACCTCCAAAATTTCTTCAAGACATTTCAACTAGGTCCTTTCACTGAATTGCAAACTTAGCTCAATCCAATTTTGGAGAAAAGGTGTGATTTTGAAGTTTCTCGTTGTGGGCCCTCTCTGAGGGTCCGTAGCGATTTTTGCAATTTAGGCTTGATTTTTTATCATTTTTCATTAAAACTTCATTCATCATTTGGCAACGCCCTTCCTTAATCCACTCCAACTAAATTCGCTTTGGTGTTGCAAGGTTAAATGAGGATTTTCAACAATATCGCTATGGGCCCTTTCTGAGGGTTCGGAGCAATTTTTCGCTGTGGGCCTTCACTAAGGGTCAGGAGCGATTTTTCATTTTTTGACAAAAATCATCAAGTTTTAAAGGCAAAATAATATTCATCTTGCTCTTGGAGGTCTTTTCTCCTTGTCCAAACCTTGCCTTAGCACCATTTTGAAGAAAACATGCATTTTTTGAAAATCTCGCTGTGGGCCTTCAGTGAGGGTCCGGAGCGATTTTGTGGTTCTAGGCAAATTCCTTCATCTTTTAATCTTCAAATCACCTCCAAGGCATGACACATCACGTCCTCCTCCTGTCCAAGCAAGTTTTTATCTCAATTCTTCAAACAAAGGAGAGAAAATTGGAAAATCGCTATGGGCCCTCTCTAAGGGTCCGGAGCGATTTTTGTAATTGCCTTCAAAATTTTGATTCTCAACGATTTCTTTTCACTTCAAGGCTTTTCAAACATCGTTTCAAACCCATGCCTAACCTTAGCTTTCCTCAAACTTGGGTGAAAAATTCGCATTTTAGGTTTCTCGCTGTGGGCCTTCAGTGAGGGTCAGGAGCGATTTTTTGATTTTGGGTTGATTTCATCTTGTGTTGATCCTCCAAATTATATTCAACGGATAGAACATGCTTTCCTTCATCCCTTCCAATCATAAAATCACTTTGATCTTGCAAGAATAATGCATATTTGAAAATCTCGCTGTGGACCCTCTCTGAGGGTCAGGAGCGATTTTTGCTCCCTGGACCAAAATGCTTTACTTTTCGTCTCAAAATTTCTTTGCTAAAGAAGATTTCATCTTGTTCTTTGCTATGAGTATAAATTTATGTCCAAGGAAGGTCAAAAAATGTGCACACAAAGAAAATCGCTCTGGACCCTCTCTGAGGGTCAGGAGCAATTTTACCTTTCCTGGGCAAAACTCCTTCAATTTATCATCTTTGATCAAGTCTGGATACTTCATTATGCTCATTCTATCCTTCACCATGCTTTTGACATCTTAAGTCGACCAAATAAGGCTAGCAATGACCCTTATAAGATTTCTCGCTGTGGGCCCTCTCTGAGGGTCATGAGCGATTTTTCTGTTTTCAACAAGGTCCTTCATCATCTCAAGTTAGAACTTCTTTAGGCGGGTGGAGAAAGTCATTTATTTCCCTTTCATGCTCAAAACTTAGTCCTTTTCCATTGCAAAATGAAGTGAATCAAAATCTCGCTGTGGGCCCTCTTTGAGGGTCAGGAGCGATTTTTGACTTTTTGAACTCTCTGACAGGATAATTTTATGGAATATAACATTTAAGTATAAGAAGGAAATGTCACTTATACTTTAAGTTATATTCCATATATACTTTCAGGATGTTTGAGAGTGGTTTCAGATCTCCAGGAGCCATATTGCAAAATCTAGTTTTTGGAGGTTTTTCAGTTTCCAGACTTAGTCAAATTTCAGGATCAGGACATTCCAGACTTAGTCAAATTCCAGGATCAGGACTTTCAGACTTCATCACTTATCAACTTGACCTCACTCAAGCAGAACCTGCTATCTAGGTGATCCCCTTGGCGACACTCAAAATGCAAAGGCCAACTAACAAAACCCTAAAAGACCTAGAAAACAAACCCTAGAAAGCAAAAAGCAAGGGTCCCCATTTGCAATGGGGCGATGTGTGAAATGGTCACAACAGGTAGATAAGTGAGGTTTTTGTTTCATAAGGTTGACAAAATACAAAATTTTCATATGGGTACAACACAAGTTTTTTATGGTTAATTTGCACACAAGGGAGCACAATCAAGATTCAACTCAGAAGAGGACCACTTTATTGTATGGTTAGTTTACACCAAGGGAGTTTACACTAAGGGAGTAATCAAAATAAAAACCAGAAGATTTTAGAAGATGTGCAAATGCTACTTCTGATTTCATAGGTATTGAAATAGGATTGATTGATTCCATAGAGAATGTAAACCCCTAATATATAACAGAACAGTAGAAGCTGCTGCATGATGGCAATGATTGGTGTACAATGAATCTACAAGTGGCTTCTTACATATGGTGGACATGACAAAGTATGAGTTTAATAATAAAGAGCTGATTCACAATATAAAATATTATGACAAAATGGGCAATGTTTTTGAATATAACATATGGGAACTTTTTGAATATAACATATGGGAACTTTTTCACTGGCTTTTGCACCCACAGTGGGCAGTCTGTCTATCTCAGGTAATATTCACCGGTAAAGTGCACGTGTCTATTTTTTCTGTCAACTCTCTAGTTGACTTTGCTATCAAGCAATGCTAATTCCATGAGAATAGAGAATAGAGAATGTGATGCTGATGAGTGATTGTATTATATTAATATAAACAATGAATATCTATCCTGACATTTCACTTTGACAAATTGATATTGAACTATTATACTGTGTTTGTAATATTTATGGTAGTTCTCAATTTTATTTAGCATATGTATGATCTGTGGTATTATGAACTTTTTTGGCAGGCATCTCTATTAGTGCTTCTTGAAATGACAGTTATTGATGGGAGAGCAAGAGAGGTGGCAACAACTTTGAGGCCTCTGCAGAATTTGCAGGAGTTCTTGACTCTGGCTTATTCCGACTCCTCATCAGAGAGATTGAGCAAAACCATAGAGTATATGCCGCAAGGTAGATAACTTCAATTTGGCATGGTCCAGTTTTTTAACATTTAAATTTACTGTTCAATACTTCAAATTTATATTTGTGAAAGACGTGTAATTAGACTTGTGTTTTTTAATCACATCTACATTGTATATTGCCTGTTTTCTTAATGAAAATAATAATATGTTTTGTTGCAAATGCTTGTGGAAAAGGTTGTATGCTCCCAAAGCAAGGCAAGTCAATGGGGAAGGTTATGGCTATCTTAACCAATGAAAGTCCTTTGTTTGATGGTGAACAGCCAATTGATCTCCAGGAATCTAGCTTTTGGAAGGTCAACAGTAACATGATATCTGTTTCACAACATCATGCAGTAATCCATCTTGGGAGCATGGTGCACATGGTGGTTCTTTGTAGGGATTTGATGCACTCTCTTCAGTTGGTTGAGGAAAATTCGGAAGAGAAAGTTCTATCTAGAATAATGTTGATCACAAAGCTTTTGAAGGTTCTTCTTTCCCTAGCAAAGGCAACACCATTCACTGTATCAAGTAATCAGTTGCTAGTAAATATTAGTGAAATGGCTGACCTTTTGCCTGGAGTGTTTAAGCTGAGGTTTGAGGCTAGCAATTGTGATCTTATGAATGCAGAGAACAATTTAGACCATCTACTTCCTCTTATGTTGGAAACGTTCTTCCAGTTTGTTCATAGTGTAGTTTTAGATGATAACATTTTTGAAAATATCCGAACGTTTATAATTGCTGCTCTACTAGACACCTTGGATGGAGGAATGTGGAGGCTGGACAGACCGAACACAGTTCAACAGCTTCCTTTGGTTTACAAGCCTCAGGTTTTTATCAAGATTTTGAGATTTATTCGTGATGTCAGATTGCAAAGCCATAGAAATATTTATTGGAAGGAAACAAATCACGGAGATCAATCAGGAGACAAAGAGAGGGCTGATATAATATCTGTTGCATTGTGTTGTCACCTTCGTTCAGAGATTTTCTCCTTGATTGGAGAGCGTAGCAAGGAAGAACAGATAAATGTAATATTTTCTTCAGCAGGTCCCTGGCTAGACAATCTAGTATCTCTTGCAAGTTTTCTGCATTTTCAAGGAGTAAAACCAAGGCCAAAGGGTGATAAATCATGGTCATCATGTAGCAAGGATGGTGCAGCAGTAAATGATGCAGAGTCTGTAAGTGGTCATGAAGATGATGCCCTTTTTGGAGATCTTTTTTCTGAGGCTAGTAAGCAAGTTGTTTGTGATGGACATGAGCAGCCTTGCTCTACAAATGAAACACTTTCTGACTGCAGCAACATGCCTTTGCATGGAGCTACTGAAGTCCTTAGATTTCTTAAAGAGTGCATTTTTTCACAAGAGTGGCATTCGTCTGTTTTTGAAAAAGCCCGTCACCAACTTACCAAAGAACATGTCAGTGTTCTTTTATCATTGCTACAGTCTCAAGCTGCTTCTTCTGATGGAAGGATGGAAGGGAGTGACCCATCAGAGATTTCCTTTCAAAGACACCTTGTTGGTCATTTTTACAAAGCATGCTTTGATCTCTTACATGAACTTGTCACGAGGCATTCTTTATCCAATGAACTTGAAGAACACCTAGTAGATCAAGTTCTGAAAGTAGAGGATGGAAGGTATGCTTATACTGATGATGCTCTTGCTCTGTTAGCTCACATTCTTATTATCAGGGCATCTAAAAGGTCCAATTTGGGTGAGGATCCGCTAAGATTGAAAATCTGTAAGGGTTATGTTGATTTTATTGTGGAGAAAGTAAACATTTTATACACAAGGTGCCTGAATGTACGAGAAGTCTCTGCAAGCTTGCCATATCTATTTCACTTGGAAATTCTACTCATGGTATATCATTCATCAAGTGCATGTGAAAAAACCAAGATGGCAGAGATTACATTTTTGGCTTTAAGCAATGTGAGTAGTCCTCCAGCAGAATTTAACAACACACAATTGGCTTGTTGGTCTTTGCTAGTTTCTCGACTAATGCTGGTCATTCGGCACATGATTCGTTATTTCACTACCTTTCCATCCTGGCTGATGTTGCACATGAGGAATAAGTTGAGGCAGGGTTCACAGGGAGAAGATCTCCATTTATTCAAAGGTGTGGGACATCTTGAATCATGGGTGTACCATGTAGTACAAAATGTTATAAATTTGAATGAGGGGATCTCAGGAGAGCAAGGGATGGATGATCTCTCTTTTCAGCTTATTGATGTCAGTGGGTTTTGTAATTCAAGTATCATAGAATACAATGTCCTTCAAGATTTGGGTTTGGATTGGACGGGTCTGTATTCTGTGATTTCATGCATTTTGGAAGCTTGGCAGGGTAAGACACCTTCCCAAGTGGAAGAGCTTATACTAGAAAGGTACTGTTTTATTCTTGGCTGGAGCACTTTATCTGATGTTGGATTTAAGGATGCCAGTGTTCTACCATGGAAAGCTGAACCTGAGGGCAAGTTGCTTGGAACTGAATGCTTCATACATTTTAGCAGAGTTTTGCGCCATAACATTAATTTGGCCCATTGCGGGGAGCTATCACAGCTAACAAGTGTCCTTTTGGAAGTACTTTCTAAACAGCAAACATTGCATAAACAGTGCAATTTGAATGAGAAGGGTTGGGTATTTTTAAGGCATGGAGCATGGCTATCTCTAGTCATATCATTACTCGAAGCAGGCTTGTGGAAAGTGTCCCAAGGAAAGCGTGATGTTTCAAGAGACGATATGCCTTGGATAGAACAGACATATAAGGATACCGCGTTTCTCACGCTATGCGAGCAGTTGATTTCTCATATACTGGAGGAAGGGCAAACAAGCTTGCTGCTGAATATTTTAACATCCTTTTTAAGCATGTACGTTGGGGCACTACAAAATGCTGCACTTGTTGTTCTTGATGGTAAACAGTGTGAAAATGATACACTATTTTCCTTAAATTTACTCCTCAAAACAGGATTGGACAAGTCAAAGGAGGAAGCGATCCTGGAGAAGCTTGGAGCTAGGTTTGAACTGATAAAATCTATATATGCAACAGTTTCGAGCTTGGGAAGACTTGTGAATCAAGAAAATACAGGGAATTTGAATAAAGTTTTTCTGAGTTCTTTATTACATGGTTTCCCATCACATGGTCATCCAGGGAGTGCAGTGTTAGTGTCAGCTATCCTTTCAGTGGAAGGTATTTTGGATACAATTGAGGAATTTCTCAGGACAAGGGATGAATTAGGAGAGGCTGGCATGGAGGCTGAAGTTTTAAATTCTCTCATTGAGATAACAATGACCATGAAGTTTGACAGACGGTTTGAGGGTATACATGATAAATGTGAGGTGCTCTTAAATTATTTGATTCCCAAAAATGAAGAGAGGCACATTTATACTGATCTTTTTCTAATCAAGCATATGGAAGGTCTGGTAAATGAAATGAACTCCAAGGAGATAAACTTGGCTGTACGAGAGAATCTGATCACAAATGCAGTTGATACAGTGGAATGTCTTAGGGTGGATCCAAGTAAACTTGATGTGCTTAAATATTATCTGGGTCATGCTGGGGAATCAGATACGTTGAGCCAGTTGAAGTTAAGAAATTTTCTGGGAGAACATGGTAACCTTTTGGCTCTTGTTGATTCTTTGGATGGATGCCATAGTGAGTCGGTAAATGTAAAGGTGCTGCAGCTGTTTGTTAATTTTTTAACAGATGATCCTAGTTATTTCAACATAAAGCAGGATTTGCAGCAAAAGTTTTTATTGATGGATTTGCCTACTTTGGCTGAATGGTTGGAGAAGAGGTTGTTAGGATATACCATTATATCACCATCAGGTATTGCATCGACACATGGAATTGCCAATTCAGTAAGGGATTCAGCAATTGCTTTCATAAATGCTCTTGTGTTACCATCGTCTCATTTAAAATCTAGAGAGCTTCTTGATCATTTTCTTGATGCAATGCTTATCAGTCTCGAGAAAGCATTTGTGTCATTTGATATTCCAAGTGCAAAAGCCTACTTCAATTTTGTAGTTCAGCTGGCCAATGGTGAGCCTGCCATAAAGCAGGTTGTCAAGGGTGCAATTAATATGATGGTCAAGCTATCTGCTTGTGAAATCCAACTTGAAGGATTGAAGTTTATATTTGGCTTCCTGATATCTGTATTGGCTGCATTTGGTGCTAACAAACATGTTTTGGAAAAGTTAACAGAAAAACCATGGTCAAATACCAGTTGTAGCAGTGGATCTGCTATCTGTAAGTTGAAGTCAAATGTTACTAAAAAGAACACAGATGCACTAGTTAATCCAATTAATCAGGGAGCTCAATCTGCTGCAATGGAGTGTGATGCCACGTCAGCAGATGAAGATGAAGATGATGGTACATCAGATGGTGAACTGGCTAGTATGGACAAAGAAGATGATGATGATAGTAATAGTGAACGATCACTTGCTTCAAAGGTTTGCACGTTCACATCTAGTGGGAGCAATTTTATGGAGCAACATTGGTACTTCTGCTACACATGTGACTTGACTGTTTCCAAGGGATGCTGTTCTATTTGTGCCAGGGTATGCCATCGGGGCCACAGGGTTGTATATTCACGTTTAAGTCGATTCTTCTGTGATTGTGGAGCAGGAGGAGTGAGGGGTACAAGCTGCCTCTGTCTGAAGCCTCGAAAATTTGTTTCCTCTAGTACTGTGTCATCCAGAGGGGCTAGTAGTGTTGAACCATTCTTGCCTCTTCCAGAGGACAGGGATCATCTACAACCATCTGACAGTGACACTGATTTTGATGATGATGGCTTCATGGACAACGAGAAAGCATTTAAGCTATCCATTCCTAAAGAGGAAGAAGAAAGGGTGCTTTCACTTTTTACAGATCTGGATATTGAAGACCATGTTTTGTCATTATGTAAACAGCTTCTTCCTTGTCTCAGTGTGGGGTGTGATTCAGTATTGCCAAATGATCAGAGGATAGTTTTGGGTGAGGACAAGGTGCTCTCTTACAATCTGGATCTTCTGCAACTAAAGAAGGCATATAAAAGTGGTTCCTTTGAGATGAAGATAAAAGCAGAGTATTCTAATGCAAGGGAACTTAAATCCCATCTTTCTAGTGGCTCTCTTGTTAAATCTTTGCTCACTATTAGCAGTAGAGGCAGGCTTGCAGCAGGAGAAGGGGATAAGGTTACAATCTTTGATGTGGGACAACTAATTGGAGAGCCAACTGTTGTACCTGTGACAGTAGATAAAACTAATGTTAAGCATCTCTCCAAGAATGCTGTTCGCTTTGAATTAGTTCATCTTGTATTCAACCCTGCTACTGAAAATTATTTGGCTGTCGCTGGATACGAAGAATGTCAAGTTCTTACCATCAATCCTCGTGGGGAAGTAACAGACCGTCTTGCAATTGAGCTTGCTTTGCAAGGTGCGTACATTAGGCGAGTGGCCTGGATTCCTGGTTCTCAGGTTCAACTCATGGTTGTCACTAATAAGTTTGTTAAGGTCTATGATCTGTCCCAGGATAACATCAGTCCTATGCATTATTTTACATTATTGGAAGAATCGATTGTAGATGCAGAATTGGTGCCTATCTCACAAGGCCGATTGGTGCTTCTTGTCCTTTCACAACATGGACTGTTGTACAGACAGCTAATAGAAGTAGGAGGCTGTACTGGAGCCCAGGTTTTGGTGGATACTATCCAGCTTCAGGATAGAGATGTTCAGTCAAAGGGGATATCGCTATATTTTTCATCAGCCTATAGATTGATTTTCATTTCTTATCAAGATGGATCAACCTTGATTGGACGATTGAATCCCGAAGCCATGGCAATAATGGAAGTATCAACTGTGCTAGAGGATGATCAAGATGGTAAGTTGAAGCCTGCTGGCATACATCACTGGAAAGAATTGCTTAATGGCAGTGGTTATTTTGTCTGCCTCTCTACATTGAAGTCAAATGCTCCTCTTGCTGTCTCTATTGGACCCACAGAGCTTTGTGCACAACAGTTGCGACTATCTGGAAATTCATCTTCCTCTTGGGTTGGTGTTGCAGCATACAGGCCTCTGTCCAAAGACAAAAGTAGTGTTCTTGTTCTGCATGATGATGGTAGTTTGCAGATATTCTCGTTTGGAGATATTGGGACATGGGGATCAGAAACACATTCTTCCGTTATAAGTCCTGAGCAGGTAAAGAAACTAGGATCTGGAATCCTTAACAATAGGGCGAATGCTGGGGTCAACCCAGAGTTTCCACTGGATTTCTTTGAAAAGACGACCTGCATTACTGCTGATATAAAGCTTGGGGGTGACGGAATCCGAAACAGTGATTCAGAAGGTGCCAAGCTTAATCTAGCCTCAGATGATGGTTTTTTAGAGGGCCCCAGCTCATCTGGATTTAAGGTTAGACTAAGCATGTTTTCTTGTTTGGTCATGTTGCCTTTGGTTTCATTGTTTGTATCTATTGAATGTACAGTTTTGATATTTAGATGACTAATGGGATGTATAGAAAGTTGAATGTAGAAGCAAAATATTTTGTCATTTTGATTGTGTTCTGCATCTATTGATACCATTTGTCTTATTGACTCCTTTTTGTTTTTAACTTGCAGGTAACTGTGTACAATTCAAATCCAGACATTGTAATGGTAGGTTGTCGTGTTCAAGTTGGTAATACATCAGCAAGTCACATTCCTCGTGAGCTTGGTATCTTTCAAAGGGCTGTTAAATTGGAGGAGGGAATGCGATGCTGGTATGACATGCCGTTTACCAATGCAGAAGCACTTTTGGCTGATGAGGAATTTACATTGACAATTGGCCCAACATTTAATGGCTCCTCTCTTCCCAGAATAGACTCCTTAGAAATTTATGGCCGAGCTAAGGATGATTTTGGTTGGAAGGAGAAGGTTGATGCAGTTTTGGATATAGACACTCAAACATTGAGTGGAACATCTGGATCAATAGCAGGAAGAAAACATAGAAGCATGCAAACTGCTTCTATTCAGGAACAGGTAGTTGCAGATGGCCTTAAGCTCTTGTCTGGGTACTACTCTTTATACAGGCTACTATCAGTTATTTCTGAGGAATCTGGGCTGGAATCAAGTAAAAGAAATTCTCAATCATTATTAGAGGTGATATTCCAAACAGATAGGCAACAAATACTGCAGTCAGCTGGTCGTCAAGTTCTGCAAGCTTTGTATCCTGTGAAAGAGACATACTATCAGGTATAATTGTCAAGACTGACAAGCTTTTCTTAGATGATGGTATCATTGAAAGATAAGTAGAAATGCTAGAGTTTATAATTTGGAAACCAGTTAAATATAATTTGCTTTTCTATTAATGGCACTCAGGTAAAAGATATGATGCGCCTCTCTGGAGTTGTGCGAACTTGTCCAGTCCTTACTTCTAAAATAGGAATAGGTGGTGCAACAACTGCATGGGTAATCCAAGAATTTGCTGCTCAGATGCAAGCAGTTTGCAAGATCGCGTTGCACCGGCGGCCTAACTTAGCTGCATTTTTAGACAGTAATGGTATTCTTTTTTCTCTGTCAAACCCAGACTATATTTATTTGAAGTGGATGTATTTCATATTCTTTTTCTATGTTGTTTCCTCTTTCTTATCTCAGACATTACTCTTACCTGAGATGGAAAAAGAGACCTTTTTTTAGGGGACTTTGCATATAGATCAATGGATATTGAAGTGGCTGTTCATATTCAATACGTGCAGTATAGTAATGAGTATGTGATTCACCATTCAATTTGCTCACTTGTGGTCCTTCATGCTTTGCTAAGAGTGGAGTAGCTTGATTTTGTGATTTTCCTAGTACACAACTGACATGCTAGTAATGGGGTGTTAGTGAATCTGCAAGGCCCAGTTTATTTGAGAGTCTAGTAGCTGGCTAGGCTGTAATAGCTTGCCATGGTTGTGTCAGTTTGTCCTAATCATGGATTTTCTACAATGTCTAACATCTAGAGGAGTTTTGATTTTTTGAGTCATCCAGCCTTTCCAGACCCTTTTGGGAAGATTATTTCCTGATACAGGGGGCCAGACTTGGTTCTTAAATGCAAAATATTTACAGTGGGGACATTTGCACTTGATATACATATATAACTTGAAAAACTAGCTATGAAAAGATGTATAAGAATTACATTTCAAATGAAACTTTGGCAAATTAGTAAAGTAACAAAATTTCAAATACTAAATGCTAAGATTTAAGATTTTCATTTTAATTTTAAATACTTGAATACTAAATAAAATTTGACAAATGAAATTGTCAAATTGGAGATTTGTATTGTATCAAAAATATCATAAAGATGATTACGATAAGTAACATGATGAAGCTATATGTAGACCGTAGACCAGTTCTTCTCAATAGTTGAAGAACTAGAACTGAAATAGCAAACGAATGGCTAGAGTGGTAGTCAATGATTTTGGTCCATGATAGTTCCACCACAAAATTGGGTCACCCTGTGCCATAGTTGCCATATCCATCTTAGTTTCCTTAGTTGATCCACTTAGTCTTGTACCACTTAGTATAACCTAAAGAATCTTGCCTTCACCTCAACATCATTCTATTAAGCATAGTCTTGTACCACTTAGGATTCAATACATAGGCAACCATATGCAAGGGAGTGTTGAGTCTGTCCCATCTCTGTTGAATGATTGTCTAAATGTGCTCATTGTAGAATGCTAAAGTGGGGTTTGTTGTGGCCACATCGCACATCTCCCCATCAAGATGGGGACCCCCCTTTTTTTAGTTTTTGCCCTATCTAGGAGTGGTCTCTCTATGCTCTTTTCTAGTGAGTGGAGTAGAATAGGTCATCAAGTGTTGCAAAAATGATTACTAGATGAAGGACTCAAAGATTGAACAAGCCAAGCAAAGTTTGGTGAAAGAGTTAAGTGAAGAGTCATTCATAAGGTCGCCCACCTTGCCCCAACTTGAGAGCAAAATTTTCATCAAACCGTTTACCTTGGTCCCTCATTGGTGTTGGTGTTGGAAATTAGCCACACCCGGACTGACGATGGACTGGTCCAAGAGGGGCCAGTAGCTCAGTGGTAGAGCACTCCAGCAGCGTATGGAAGGTCCTAGGTTCGAGTCCTAGCTGGTCCATGTCTCAACATGGTATCAGAGCCAGGTGCAGGCTAGGAGCCTCAAGCACACGAGAGGTGTGGCTTAAGGGGGGGTGTTGGTGTTGGAAATAAGCCACACTCGGACCAATGATGGATTGGTCCAAGAGGGGCCAGTAGCTTAGTGGTAGAGCACTCCAGCAGCGTATGGAAGGTCCTAGGTTCGAGTCCTAGCTGGTCCATGTCTCAACAATTGGAGCGAAATTTGCCTAAATGCCTTGACCACGTACCTTGCTCAGGTCCTAGAGCGAATTTTTGTTTTAGGTCTTGTCCTTCTGAAGGTCACAGAGCGAATTTCCTCTATAGGTGTTCTTAAGGGTCGAATTGATGATGCTTTCATGTGGAGAGATTGGAAAACTTAAGGCTCAAATCGATGAGGTAAAAGAAAGTGGTGAATTTCAAGCCATGTCCTTGGAAAGGTCCTAAAGTGAACTCAAAGTCTTGTCCTTGCCACGGTCCAAGAGCGATTTTTATCTTCAAGATCATGTCCTTCCTAAGGATATTGAGCGAAATTTTTTATCAAGACCATAGAGCGAATTTCACCTCCAAGTGGCGTACCTTGCTAAGGGTCCAGAGCAAATTCTTCTTCAAATGATGTACCAAGCAAAGATCAAGAACAAATTTTTCCAAGTAATGATCAAAAAACGAATTTGCCCAAGTGAAGATCAAAAGCGATAGTTTTTCTTATCAACATCATGTCCTTGGAGAGGACATAGAGTGAATTTCATTTTAGGTCCCGTCCTTCCAAGGGACATTGAGCGAATTTTGTTTTAGGTCTTGTCCTTGTCAAGGGCATAGAGCGAATTTCATTATAGGTCCTGTCCTTGGAAAGAACATAGAGCGAATTTCATTTTAGGTCGTGTCCATGCTAAGGACATGGAGCGAAAATTTCACCAAGGTCGTGTACCTTCCAGGGGTCATAGAGCGAATTCTACTTTTAGGTCCTGTCCTTGCTAAGGACGAAGAGCGAAATCCTTATCAAAGAGTCTTGTTCTTGCTAAGGACATGAAGCAGACTTTTAATTTGACCTTGTCCTTCTAAAGGACCTAGAGCGAACTGATTTTGAGATGGCGTACCTTTCGAGGGTCAGAGAGTGAATTTTGATTTAGGGCCTGTCCTTCCAAAGGACCTAGAGTGAGCTGATTTCAAGATTTATGTCCTTACCAAGGACTCAAAGCGAAATTCTCAAAAGCAAACATTTTGGCGCCAAGATCAATTCAAAATTCGAATTGCTAAAAGAGTGAACTTAAATCTGTTAGGTCGACCAGCATCAAGGAAAATAATTAATTTTTTTTTTAAAACCAAGTCGGCCTTGCATCCCAAAAGACTCACCCATTCACCTTAGGTGCCTATAAAGGTAAGTTCAAAAGAATCATTTTAACACCAATTCAAAACATAATTCCTCTTTAAAAGTTAAATTTGGCAGCAGATCAGTGGATCATTCTAGCAGGTCAGCGAACTCCACCAAACATCAGCGAATTTCAGTCAGTATATACAGCGAATTTCAGTCAGTATATAGGGCGAATTTCACCATTAATTGCAGGGCTGGTCTTTTGAAGAAGGCGAATTTGTCATTTGAAGATCAGGTGGAAACGAATTTGCTCAATAAAGAGATCTATCATACAGTGAATTCATCTTGGGACAGCCCAGATTTGTCTTGAGACATCAGAATTGCATTTTAAACTGTGAATTCATTGATTAGGGTCAGTCCTTTGATTGAAAGGGAATTGTCAAAATCAGAGGTAAGGACTGCATTTAAGATTAAAATCAGGTCTGATTAAAGGCTGAAAGGCATAATTCATTCAAGTTAGGATTCATTGTCTAAAGGTAGGTCAGTCTTATGAAGCATTCAATTAGAATCGTTAGAATGTAGGACTGGTTTAAATCAGTACTTCATCTTCATTTCTAGGGTTTTGCAAGCTCAAAGTCATTAATTTTCATAACCTTGTCAAGACCCTAACTGGAGCATCTGTCATAGGTGAACAATGGCAGCGCCCAAGACAAGCGGATCTACCTCAAGGCAGGCTCTCATCAAAGAAGATCAGAAGAACGATGACTTGGAGACCAAGATTACGTCCCGGTGGAGCAACACTGGAGATACAAATCTTGGGAACTTCTATGTGAAGAAGTTTTGTGAGGCACCATACATTGGCAAACCATCCCCTATAGCCAAGAGGATAATAGAAAGCGGCATCATCAAGGCAGCCGGCTTCCCTCCTGCAGTTAGATATCATGAACTAATGATTGAATGCGCCAAGCACTATGATTCACACTCAAGGACAATTGTGGCCGAGGATGGAACCGTTCTTGCTTACCTATCAGAAAAGGCCATAAGTAAAGCCTTCCATCTACCGGAACAAAGGGACATGATCTATAGAAGTTTAGAAGGAGCCAAATCGATTTATGAAGATGATCTTGATGCATGCCTATCAATCATCAATAGGGATTGGTTGCAAAAGAGTAGACCTCGCCTTTTGTTTTAATAAATGGATGTTCTTCATTCAAATAATTATTCAAGGGAAAGAAATGATCAATTGGGCAAGAATCATTAGTAATTGCCTAGATGTACAATTGAGAAGGTTAATTCCTACCAAGTCATTCCACATGAGCTCATATGCCATATATTCTCTAGCAAGGAGTTATGAATATTCAGGGCTACCACATAGAGGCAGAGTTGGAAGATGGCCTGGAAAGATACGGGTTTGTGATTCTTATGAAATATTGCATCACCCACCTAAACAACACTATAGAACAATGAATGATACTTTCACAATGCACATCACTAGGACTCTACAAGGTGGGATCCATCAAAGATTGTCTTCGGAGGCACAAGCACTTGTCAAACAATATGGTGCGTGGTTTATTCAATTTCCTAAATTCACATATATAAGGATCCAAGGATGTCCTTCCCCTCCTTATATGTTGCCACGTTATCCAACAGACAGAATAGTACTACTCGAAGTGGCAAGACAATTGTTATCATGTACAAAGTCATTAAGGTACAAACATGGAGGTGTCACCACTAATTCCATTTCACTTGGAAATTCGATAGAAGTCTGTCCTTCCCTCCAAGTAGCTGATTATACCGAGCCAGAGTTATCTCTCTATTTGTTTACACCATTTGCTTCTAGAGATAATTTTGATCCCTATGGTAATGTAGATGAAATGGCTAGAAGAAAGCACAAGCATGTGTTTCAAGTAGAAGACTTTTGGATGAACACACAAGATGACCTAGAGATAAAGAAGAAGATGCATTCCTGGCTGCCTCTTGATCTCATCAGGAAATGCAAAATCTATACAGTGGTCGATCAAGCACAAGATAGTGGTAGATATATCCAATCTACCTATGAGATGGAGGATAAAGGAATAAAGATTAATTGGGATGAAAAGGAAGTCACAAATTTGAGGGAATCGATGAATCAAGTTTTAACTTGCACACGAAGATGGGTAGATATTCAACATCAGAAATTGAAGGAGCAAGATGTGACAATGACATTCAATTTGGAGACACAGACAAAAGAAGAAGAAAGGGCAAGTGTCAGTGAGAGCACCTCTCATTCCAAAGGATCAAAAATGAAGGATGAACAAGGAAAGAAAGAAGCATCCAAGAAGAAGCAAAAGACAAATTTCGATCAGCCTCCTAGCGCTTCTTCTAGACATGAGAAAGAAAATCAAGGCAAAGATCAAAGAATAGATGAAGGCATGGTCCACGAAGTAGATGAATCAATGGAGTCTACAATACAAAATGATAGGAATGATAGGCAAGATAAAGGAAAAATGCCACAAGAATCATCAAATCCAGCCCTTCATATCCAGATTTGTGATGATGAAGAACAAGGAGACAATTATGAAGTAACTTCCCCTCCCAGGAATGAGCCATTGCCCGAAGAAGTGCAAGTAAAAGAAGGAAGATCTTCTATCCCCAAATGGCTCAAAGAGAGACTTACCAAAGAGGTAATAGTGGAAGAAGAAGAACAAGCATTTGATTTAGAAAGTCTTCTAAATGTACCTCAAGAAGTCATTAAGAGAAAGAATGCTCCAAAGATGTCTAAAATAATAAGAGATGATGCAGGCTCCAGAAAGATATAGATTGCCACTCCAGCGGTAGATAAATATGAGGATGGGATTATGGCAGATGAATATGATTTGGAGACATTTGACTTAGGTCCACTTACTTCTGAGCAGGCCATGGAGGAAGCAACTGACTCTGTGAAGGCGGTCGATAAGAAGCTAAAGGCCGAAATAGAGAAGAACAAAAGATTAGAAAAGGAGGTAAATGCATGGAGGAACTATGTCCAACAATTTCAGCAACCATTGACACATCGAAGTTCGGCAGCCATACCACCTCCCTTGCTTCCCGCAGAGTCAGTTGATCATATGGAGAAAATGAGGAACTCATCACAACTTCTAGAGGCATGGGTCAGCAAATCCTTCACAATGGCTAATGAGTTTGTAAGAAATATGATGAAAATACTTGGTAGAGCCATTCGAGTTCTTGAGATAATTCATAACCTCATGGTGACAGTTGATGCCTTCACTCATGCTAAGGACGTCACCATTCCAGTATTGCAAGCAATAAGGAAAGCACCTAGACAGATACTAGCACAAGAAGGGGTAATTAGAAAGGAATCAACTCCTAATCTGTTACAGTGGCCGACTTTGCTTCAAATGAAGAAACTCCTTTTTGAAGACATTAGTAAGAGATGTAGTCAAGTTGAAGATACCGTCCATCCTATTCATGACAAGATAATTGAGGTGATGTGCATCATTCTTGACAAAAGGGCAGAAATTGAAACATATGTGGACATTCAAGAATTGGAGGACAAGAAAAAAGTTATCTTTTAGGGAGAAGGTGGACCGATCACAAAAAAGCAGTTGAATCTTATGCATGCCACTATGCTCCTTATTGATAAGACAAAAGAACTTGAGCATGGATGGGAGATAACACTTCTTGCAGCCTTGATGAAGTAATCCACCTAGAAGAACGAATGAAGAATCTACCTGAGATTCCAATTTCTAAAGTGGAGAGTATGACATCTAGATTCATTGAATATGTCAAAAAGGAAAAGGAGAAAGGGAACAAAATTCTAGAGGAAAGTTTGTTGTGATTCCACTTTGCATTTCATTTTCCTATTGGAGGATGCTTCCTCGATTTCCGTGTCGGCACATGTTGTTGTCTTATTGGTTGATTCATCATGATGATTATCTTGATAGGGTTTTCATTTGTATTAAACCCTAATTAGGGTTTAGGTGGCAAGATCTTGGCCCTTGATCTTCATTCGATCCTGGTCTTTCATTGTTTTTGGGAGTCTTATATAAACTCCACTCATTTCATTTGTAATGGTTAATAGCAATAGCAATAGCATTAGAGAAGAGAATAGAAGAGAGAGTAATAGTATTAGAATATTGTCAAGAGAAAGACTTGAAGAATTGTTGTTATTTAGCTATTGGATCAATAAAACATTGAAGTTATGGTGTTTTTGCTCAATCCTTGAAGCTTATTGCATAGTTCTTTATCTTCTCAAGTCAATCTTTGATGTTAGTTTTAGTGTTTAGATTAAATGATGGAATGTTGCACTTGATATATTGTGAAACTCGTTATCCATACCACTAGCTTTCTTGCTGATTGTAAGCAAGCCTTGTGTGGTCAACTGGAACTCTTGAAATTGTTTAAGTTCGATTATTGCTCAATCATTGATATGCATTCAACTAATGGTGTCTATGATTAGTAGTGATTTGAAAATCTCTAAACATCCTTAGAAGATTGCACTAGTTCTAGTGGAGTTGTTCAAGCTATGGTGATGCTATAACTAGTTGAGCTTCACTTGCGTTATTTCTTCATTCACTCATTTTAGAATAGCTTAGAATTTCTCTAAACCCTCATCTTTTGCCATTTTTTGATAATCATTTAGTAGTCTTAGGAAGAAATTTCATTGCATATCATCTGCCAATCACTTCATGAAATCCTTTCGAACCATAAATGCCCCTTGATGAAACAACAATCACAATGACCAACTAAGCTTATCCTCACGTAGTGATCCTACATATATGAACCTTGGAGTCTTTTTGGGTGATCCTTAAGCTAATCTTCAGCATCCAAGAGATTTTATTCAAGAGAGGGTAAGATACTTAGGTATTTTATTCTGTGTTTGTATGTGCCTAAAAAACACATCAACAGGGTCCTTCATTTGCACAACAAACCTCATCTGGTCAAGCATAGAATCGATGCACTCATATACCTCCCCAAGTTTAAGTGCATCTCCATCCCCATATTTGATGACTTGGAAAACTAGAGCAATGATGGAGACTATGCATTTTGCATCACTCCAAAACATGTCACTCTTCACTATATCCTTTATCCTAGACTTGACCCGCCAATTTCAATCTGTTGTCATAACCATGAGTTGCAGTGCCTCTTGCAACTCATTCTCTCCAAGAAAATGAACATGTTTCAAGAACTCCTTATAGAAGCTCTTGAAGAGTGCATGTGAAGTGTGGTGGTTGTAGATAAACATGTGCACATCTCTCGCATTGCTAGCCACTCCTCTAATCCACTCAGTATTTCCCATGCCCGTAAGTGCATTACATACACAAATATTGGAGTCCACCAAATATCTGTAGGCTGCCTCAACAAGTTTCCTTGCAGCTTTGCACGCATGTCACTACTTGGACCACATTTTGTGGCACAACCTCCTCAATAGCCTCCTTGAGGACCTCAAACTGAAAATTAGCATCTTTGTGATGCATTGCACAATCAACTGCCTTAAGAAAGTATGGGCCCTTTGCACATGTAACCATGATATTGACGAGTGGACGCTGGCTAATGTCCATTCATCCATCCATGACCATGCTGCATCTAGTCTCCACCCAATATTCCTTCATCTTCTCCATCAAAACATTGATCTTGGAATAGCTCCTATGCAAGATTGTGGTCCTAAATTTGTTTTCACCTTGTGGCACATATGATGGTCCTCTTCTTGCCACCATTGATATCATCTCCTTATAATAAGGAAATCAAGCTACATGAAATGGGATGCCATTTGCAAAAAGGAACTTGCCAGTGGCAGTGGTAGTGGAATCATCTATCTCATCCTTCAGTTGCACATTAAACAAATCAGCTATGGGGTTACTTTGCAACTTGTATTTCCCCTTACCCTCTCCTACATGGGCCATGGCACTAGAAGTGGAAGGAGGTCCTGACACCACTCCTACTCTCATCCACAAAGTATGACTAGAAGTTTGTGGTAGGCTTTGTTGAACATGCGTCCTATGAGACATAGTTATTGTAGCCGCAGTATCATTAGGAACACCCCAAAGCTTGTTGATCATAAATCTATATTTGATGTTTGCTTTATCCAAAAAAGCACATATGTGCACACCTTTTTCTCGAATAAATAGGAGGTATGCATTAACTCCAGTAATGCTGCCATACCATTCTAGACCACAAAAGTTGCATTTCCACTTCCTTGTGCCACCACTTGTCCCCTACTTGCCTTGTATTTTTGTTGCAAACTGTTTGAGGGGAGACTTGCAATCATAAGCACCCTTAGCATACTTTGCCAGGATTGCAGATGGGCACTTTATACTAGCTGCTACACTTGCCATGGAACTAGTCTGGGCTTCAGGATCAGGCCCGTGGTCACTCCCCTCAGCCTCAGGCTCATATTCTGATTCAGTTGCACTATGAGAATGAACCTCTACCTCATCCTCACTCGTGTCATGAGAGCTCATTGTGTGACTGCAATAAACAACATAAATTCTATAAGTGCCTAGTTTCAGCCTAGTTTAACAAATTTGAAAATAAAATTTAAAATTTGATGTTGAATCTTGATGTCAAAATGAAAAATGAATAATGTTACATCGAAATGAATGAGTGAATATGCATTTGCAGCCATATTTTAATGTGTTGACTATAAAGCATAATCATGCAACTAAGACTTGAGAACAATTGGACAAGCGGTTTTTGGCCAAATTTTTTTTTCAAAGGATTTGAGTTTGGTCTTGGGAGTACTTTCCTACTTGGGAAGAGTATTTTGACTGTGCTTCAAGATCTAGGTTTGAATGGTGTGTTGAAGCAAGGCTGTGTTAATTTATAAAACTGGGAAGTTCTCACAATGTGCAAACTGTAATTTTGAAAAGCAAAATATTGGAACAGTAACAAAGTAGAAGTAGACAGAAATATTGCAAGTTACAGGAAAGTTGGTTGCACTGCTTTGAAGTTTGAGGTATTTTAGCCTAGATTCTATATCCGCAACAGCATGAATGCCTTTCCTGTAAGATAGTATGTTTAATTAACTAGGTAGTGAACCCATTCCTGAAGTCATTAGATTTTAAAATTAAATGCCTATACATTATATTTTAAACTTAAATGCTACTACCAACATTTGACTCAGATTCTTAAATTTATGTGAGATTGAAAACTACTGTCTGTGGTTACTTACAATTACTAAGCTTGTAATTAGCTGAATATGTCATTACAATGCTTTCTAAGGGTTGGGGATGTGAAGTGGTTGCATGCAATAAACATAAGCAAGTAAATGAATGAATAATATGCACATTCTTTAATTTCTGAGATTGAAAGCTACGTGCTGCTATTATTTCACAAGCACTAAGCTTGTGATAAGCTGAACATGTTATTACTATGCTTTTCTAAGTGTTGGGGATGGTGAAGTAGATAAACTTGAGGATTTAATATGGAGAACCCCAATGTAGGAAAACTTTATAAGAGTCAATTTATGCCTATCCCTAGTTATATCCTTCAAGGCACTTGTTCAATTTGAGGTTTGAAATGTTTATTAGTTTTTGTTAGCGCTCCACAATTTCTCATAACTTGCCTTCTTATTCAACATGTCTGATTGCTGCTCTGTACTGTATAGTCATCTTTTACATCAAGGCTCCTGTAGACTTGTTCAGTCATTCAACATCTACTATTGTTTCTTATGTGTATTCCACAATTAGCAATTAACAAATGCATTCTACATGCAAGCTGAAATCAGTCTTCTATATGCATTCTATGATCATTGTGATGCTCTAAATGCATCCTACAACAATTTAAGTATGAAATCAGACCTATATATCCATTCTATTATTGGTGTGATTTGTGCAGACGCATGCTACAACGTCATGAGTAAATAAACATACTACAATTGATTTAATTTTGCAATTACACATTGAAATATGAAACCAACTTTGTTGCAACCTTTGTAATGCTTGGCTGTCATTGGTTATATGCTTCTATTCTTGTTGAGAGGGTTTCAAATTTCAACCAGGACAAACCTGTCGCATGGGTTGCCCAAATCGATCAAGAGTCACTAGTTTTAACTTTTTACCATTTTTAATCTTCAACTTGTTTTGTTTAGTTTCTTTTGCTTCTACTTTCTTATTTCTTCCATTTTTCACTTGGAGTGCTTGCTAAACATGGGGTGCTTCCCTTCTATTGTTTCTAAAATGTTACTAAAAGTGGAGAAAAATCATGCAATAGGTTATTTGTACATTAAAATGCCAAAATTATACAACCTCTTGATGTTATTGGTTTCTTATACTTAAGCTTCTCTTGATGGCTTCTCCCGAGTCCATACTCACCCTTGACAAGAGATTCTTCTTTACTTGCTCATGCAAGTGTAGTTAGTGACATACTTGCTTCAATCAACAAATGCTGCCATAATACAATTTTGTAGGTGCTAGTCATTGTGATTGCTGCTCTATTATATATAAATGTAAATCGACATCTTTGCAACTTATCTAACCAGGACCTAGAGGATTATCCATAATCATCTTGGAAATTCAATGAACAATTCACCAAAACTGTGTGTTGGTCCAATGTTCTATGCTTACTGACATCTCCATTCACAAGACCTACCTGATGTAAGGTACAGCTCTATGGCTGCTAGCAGTTTAGGGGCAGAAGCCCCTGAGAAATGTTTTTTGGGCCATGGTTCTTTACCCATTGTATTCTATACTGCTTAGTGGTTTTCTATATTGATGAGCATATAAATACTTGCACATGGATTAGGATAAGCACAAGAGCAAAATATCTTATTGTAAAGAGTTGAGTTACTACAGTGAGTGGTGTTTTTGCAACATTTTATCCCAAAGATTTTGTGAGGTAAATTCTCTTGTTATATTTTGAGTGTGCCATAATTTATTTCTATTACATTTAAGGTTTTTTTTAGCATTCCTTATGTTATAGAGGTTAATTGGTATTTTCTAATTGCTTCATATAGTGAAGTAATTGAATAGAATAAAAGCCAAGTTACTGTTATTGGTACTGGTATGGATCTTGGTTGAGATTCATGGATCCAACAATTTTTTTGGAATGGCTTGGGTTCGTTTTGGATTGGTCCTGTACAAAAAACATGTAAAAATCACACACACACATGCACACACACACACCGAAAACTAGGAATTTAGATTAGAATATTACATAGCATCATATAAACAACAAAATCACCATAAAATATTCATTGTTTAAATTTCAAGTACATTATTAAAATACACACACTTGCGTGCACACAAACACACACACACATATATACAACCTAAAAGTAGGAATTTAGATTAGAATATCACATAGCATCATATAAACATCAAAACCACCATAGAATATTCATTGTTTAAATTTCAAGTTCAATATTTAAATAATAGTATCAAGTTAACAATTAGTTTTAACCGTCAAATGGATTCTCTAAATCATCAATATTATCATCATCAATGACATTAGATGTAGGTATATTTTAAGAACCAGCAGTAGTAACATTGCCACTTGCACTAAAAGTGTGCTTGCTTTTGGGCTCCTCAAGTGCAATATGTTGGGCAGTGGAAGCATCGAAGTTAGTATGCTTTGGCTTTATATTGTGCAAATTGGAATACACATACATAGTTTTTTGCTCTTTTGAGTGTGCTCCAATTTCTCTTAGATGCAAATGAACTAGCAACCAACGAAGACAAAGTAGAGTGATAGAGTTGTACATTATAAAAACAAAAAAAAACTATATACTAATCTTGTGATAAAACTGATTGCGAGGGGTTGTAGGTGTTGGAATTGTTGACCATGGAAGTACCATCAACTATGAGCACACATCTCTATTTTTTACATCACATGACTATGTCACAAATACAGATCAACCCTATTGCGAATTTGAGCTCGATTAATGTTGAGAATTTTCGCAATCAATTAAAATCACTCGTCGATGATTTTATGAGGGAAATTAATGGAATTATAGGGGTAGGGGACAATAGGGGGTGATCATAACTAGAGCTAGGAGTAATAGTTAACCATTTTACAAAGGAAATTCCCATAATTTGATAGTAAGGATGTGAGAAGGATCCTCTCTTTTTGGGGCAATTCACACATCTTTTGGGTCGTTGGGGCTATTTTGAAAAGAGGGTTAGGCTTTTCTCTTGGTAGGAATAAACAATAGGGGGCTCATTGATTAACAAGAGTATTTATTGTTACCAATTCCTCATAGTTACCCTTTCTGAATTCATTTCCTCCACCCCACACCTTTGAGGAGGTGCCCCCCACAATAAAAAATGAAGGGGCCCCGTACTACAAGGAAGTGAGGGACGAAGGGAACATGAATAGCCTTGGGTCTTGCTCTGCCCTGACGCATAGAGTTGGGACCCTTGTCGCAAGGGGGAGGGACCTACTTGGAGGGTCGATGCTTGCCATTGATAATTTTGTATGCCTTAATCCTTGATTAATGTTATTCACAGATATTGGGGGGCTTGTAGATTAACTAATTTTTTCGAAAGTATATAACTTTGTCATACTAGGAAGTGAGGGACATAAGGAACATGAATAGCATTGGGTCCTCCTCAATGCTAACACGTACAGTTGGGACCCTCCTCTTGAGGGGGAGGGACCCTATTTGGAGGGTCATCTCCTGCTATTCATAAGTTTGTATGCTTTAATCTATGATTCATGTTATTCATAGATATTAAGGGGTTCGTTGATTAACTTCTTTTTTCAAAAGTATCTAACTTCGTCGTGTTACCCCTTAGGTCCCCTACCCACACCTTTTCTTGGTGAAGGTCGTTCCATCCAATTAAAAATGGTGGTTGTGCCCGGGTGACCTTCCCAATAGTTGAAACTAGAATTTAACACCTTCCACACCACTTGTGCCTTCTCTCCACCTTTGTGATGGCCACTCTATTTAAAGAATGAAGGTTGATGGGAATTATTTTTAAGTTATGTGCACTTCATTATAGAATTCTTGTTCTCACCATGACCAAAATATGATACTCAATATTCTCTCCTCGTTTTGGTGTTGATCTATTCTAATCGATCTTTAAAGTAGGATAATCAATCTCTATTTTTATATCACATGTCTACATCACAAATAGAGATCAATCCTATTGAGAATCTTTTTACGATTAATGACAAGAATTTTCTTAATCAATTGAAATCCTTTGTCAATGCTTCTACAAGGGAACATGGTGATCATAACTAGGGGTAGGAATAAGTGGTGGGGATAGCGGTAGGGATAACCCTAGATATAGTAGGGGTAACCCTAGCTGCCCTTGTTAATGCTCTGACCATTTGATCAACAAAATCAATGAATTTACTTGTGACTAAATCTTGCAAATCAAGAAATGTTGCCTCGTACCCTTTAGCGATGTCCAAATCTCTATATGGGGTGATCCTCATTGGCACAAAAGGAATCTCAACACTATTTCATTTTGGATTCAATGCAGAGGCAAGAAGATGTAGTGGGAAGGTCATTGTGTTCCATTTTTCTTCAATAATTCCGTGCACTTATTTCTCGTTCACAGTTATGTTGCCTTCATCTTCCAATCATCGAGTCAATGCCATCATATATCTCTCCCAACCAAGGCTTGTCCATGTCAGTATAACAAATCATGCTCAAAATGAGCATGGTAAAACTAAGGAGATACTCCACATGATACTATCAAAAGTCATCTAGGATCATTTGCTTAATGTTTGTTGCCCTCTCAATGTTGCTTTGCCTCTGGATCAAGTTTGCTTAATGACCATGCTAGAAAGTGCATCTCAAACTTTCACAAGTCATCTCGAGATGATTGTGTGAGAGGTGAAATGAGTCACAACTAACTATTCAAAAATAAAAAATAAAATAATTAAAAACAAATTTAAAGAAGAATTAGAATACATGTAACACAATCAAATTACAACCTAAGTAATTAAGTGAAAAAAATAAAATCAAGTAACTAAAGTGAAACTAAAATATAAAATTTTATACTACTTTCATTTATCTTCAATAGCCTTTGTTTTGAAAATGATCTAAATCAAAGTTTAAAAACTCGGACTCGCCACGGACTCGGCAAACCAAAAATTTGGACTCGGACTCGGACTCGTGAAAGACTTGGCAAGGACTCGACAAAAAAGAAAACCGTAGTTTAAAAAAAAAACATAAAGAAATTAATGCATTTAGAGAACATAAAAGCCATAATTGAAACATTACACATGTCACATACTCATAGTTTCAAACTTTCAACTCTAAAATGTATAATACCAAGATTTCTTCAATGCTAATTATGCTGTTATATGGAGAGCCTAATCAAACTTGGAGGTTAAATTTTCCCTACTTCCATCGGCGCATTTTCCCCCTATATTTTTTGACGGGGGTTTGGGGGCAGCGCCCCCAAGTTGGGGTCAAGGGGCAAATACTTTTATTATTTTGTAAAGGCGTCGGATGTTATTTTTCTTTTATTTTTCACTCCCTCAGTTATGCCAAATGAAGGCAAATTTAAAAAAAAAAACTCAATTTTAAAGCTTGCATGACTTTTTTTCTGGGTTGCGCGAGTCCATCTGAAAGACTCGCGTGAGTCCGTGCAAAAGACTCGCGAGTCTTTCAGATGGACTCGTGGCTCCCATGGACTCGTGAGTCCGTGGCGAGTCCATGAGTTTTAAAACTATGATCTAAATATGCTTTGCAACATGTTGTGGTTGGTGATGAAGATGTGGATCTCCTCAATTTTGCATACATCTCTTTGATCTAATCAATTTTATTCCCAATCTTTTGTAGCATAAGATTGAGAGGAGGGTGGATTGCACAAGGTGTACAAATGATTTGTGAATAGTGTTACTCAACCAACAACCCACCAACTCTACAATTCTTTGCGTTGTTCATTATGACTTAAACAATAGTATAGGGTCCCACTTTCTCAATGGCTGCAATGAGAATATTAGCAATAAATTGGCTATTCTTCACTTGCCCTTCACAATCCACAACTCTAAGAAATATTGCCCCTTTAGGGGACATTGCTATGACATTGATCAAGGGTTGATTTTATTTATCATCTTTTCACCCATTAGAAACAATTGACACCCCTGTCTTGACCCATAAATCCCTTTTGGGTGTCAATGAATCTTTTATGAGTTTGATCTCTTTTTCTTGTAAGGTATCATACACCTTCTTATAACAGGTTTCCTTGTACCCTTTTGGAGCCTTACTAATTTTTGTTGCCATTGCTTGCCAAATGGTGAGCAAACAACATTGAAAGCCAAGCCATTTGTATAAATATGTCTTGCTGTGTGTTGATTGGCAAGATCTTGAGTCTCATTTTGAAATGTAGTTTCTAAAGGTTCCTTTGGTCTTTTGTTTGTAGTGAGTTCTTCGCTTTGAGGAGTGGCCAAAAATGGGTGGCCATCTATCACAACATTGGGATTAAATGGAGGCATAGGATTTCATTCTCTTTGATCTTCTTTTTGTTAAGTGATAATTTGATCTAATATCACATCCCTGGCAAATCCAAATATACCTTCTACAAATGCGAAGAGAACTCGGATTTATTTTGAATTCAGGTTGGCTTGTGGAGCTAGAAATTTTATAAACGACACTTTCAAAACAAATAAAATTTTAAAAACAAAAAATAGATATATAAAACCTAGCTCTTTCAATGCATGTGTTGAAGAATGGAAGAAAAACAAAGCAAAGAGTTTGTTTCATGTTTGTAAAACAAAAATAGAGAGAAAAAAGAAAGAAAAATATAAAGCTCATCTCTTTGCAAAAAATGTTGGAATGACAATGCAACTGTTGTAGAACCTTCAGGGATCAATCTTTAGCTCCCTTTTGATTCAACAAGCAAAAATGAATGTTCAGCCATTTGGAATGATTGTTGGCAGGATATAGATGGCTGTGAGGCACTACAGATGTAATTTGGGTCATTTGTAAACCCATATATCCATTATATACCCATTTAAATAGCCTTAAAACACCTCTAATATGCCTAAATAAGCTATAAAAGTTTAAGATATTATAGCATAAAAGGTAAATTCCTGGGAATAAGATATTTAAGTGTTATTATGAAAGGATATGATGAAAAGGCATTAAGAGGCTATATAAAGAAGGGAAAGGTGGGAGATAAGAGTGTGGAATAGTATGGAAGTGTGTAGAATAATTTGACGTAAATATATGTGAGAATAAAGAAGATGACAAGTAGGAGTAAACAATGAGAAATTAGTTATAAATTATAATTCATGTACAATCCTTGAAAGTGTATTAATATATGTGTATATAATTTTTTATAATTTGGTTTATACCTATTGCATATCTAAGTTCTCCCTTAGTATTGCATCACACCAAGGTTTACTCTATATAACAGAATATTTATCTTACTACTCCAGTCAAGGTTTTTCTGTCAACAATGACATTTATTTTCTGAAATAGAAATGAGCTAAAATGAACTTGTTTTGGTGTTTGAGATGTTTTAGAAGTGACTTTTAGAGTTTGAAATCCAGTTTAGGGTGCCTCAGTTAAAGTCAAAGCAAGAAAAAAAATAATATGTTTGATTGTTGCTCTCTGATATTTTTCTAGCTTGCCTTGTAGATTACTTGCTGAAGGAACATGCTTGATTGTTGCTCTCTGATATTTGGTCTTCTCCTAGCTTAAGAATTTTATGCTTGGAAATGCTCAAGATTTCTGAATGCTTTCCCTTGACCCTTACAGCATGTGCTTATGCTAAGGGATGGACAGCTAAGTTGCACAAAGGATTCTAAATGCATCTCACATGAAAAGACAAGAAGATCCAATTCAAATTCACTTTGGATGCTCTGGTCTGCTGTTTTATTCCTTATAGACCATGTTAAGCTGCAACCAAACTTGTCTGCATGTCATTGTTTCAGGCTGTATAGGTGGTTAGTGTTTACTTGTGTTTTTCTACCTCTGTTTTGTTCCTGCATTGCCTCTACATCTCTTTTTTGTCCAGATCTTAAGGTCTTCTTTTGTCTGTCGAAGAAATACAGCTGAATTATGATTATTTGCAAGATCCAATTCAGATCAGTAACCCCACTTGGAGATATGTGAAACTTTCTCTTTTATCTATCTTGATATGAACCTTTCCCTTTTATTTACATCATAAGAATCATTTACATTTTTTTGGGCATCGGTTACTAATGAACTTTTTAATAAATAGCTTTGATCGTTATATTTATTATTAGGTAATAGTATCAACAAAACTATTCTCTCTGCTTTATCTTAAACTGGCTGGGAATGCTCCATTTATGTTATATTTATGTTTTCAATTTTGGGATTATTTGAACATTTTTGTTATTAAGGAGATATTATTTATTTGCAGGCTCTGCAGTTGTTGATGGTTTGATGGAAATTTTGTGGAGAATTCTTGAATTAGAGCAGCCAGATACACAAACAATTAACAATATTGTCATACCTGCTGTTGACCTTATCTATAGCTATGCTGAATGCCTTGCACTGCATGGCAATGATAGTGCAGCAACAGGCTCTACTGTTGCACCTGCTGTTGCATTATTAAAAAGGCTTCTATTTGCTCCTTATGAGGCGGTTCAGACATCCTGCAGGTTTACTACTTTGCCATTCAAATATGCTTACTGCTTCTATATTCTTTAGGGAAAATTGAATATTTGATAATGTTTGCAAAGGTCTAAATTCCTTATTTTTTTATTCTCTTCCCAGTTTGGCCATGTCTTCCAGGTTGCTTCAGGTTCCCTTCCCAAAGCAGACAATGTTGGCAACGGATGATGTGACAGAGAATAACAGATCTTTGCCAGCTCCTTCAGACACGAGTGGTGCCACAGGAGGCAGTGTCCATGGGATGATCGAAGAAGATACCAATACATCATCAGTTCAATATTGCTGTGATGGTTGCTCAACTGTTCCCATTCTCAGGCGACGTTGGCATTGTAATGTTTGCCCAGATTTTGATCTATGTGAAGCTTGCTATGAGGTGATGGATTCAGACAGGCTTCCACAGCCTCACATGAGAGATCATCCAATGTCAGCAATTCCAATCGAAGTAGATTCAGTTGCAGCAGATGGGAGTGAGATCCAGTTTTCCATGGACGAAATGAGTGAGGAAAGTTTATTGCAAGTGGCCACTGAAATCAGTTTACACAATTCACCCCCATTGGATCCCCCAATGGAAACAAATGGAAGCAGAGATTTCCTTGTTACTGCAAATGATACAAAAGTAGTTGCTCTTTCAGCTGCAAAACGTGCAGTAAATTCTTTGCTTCTTAGTGAGTTAATGGAAGAGATAAAGGGATGGATGAAGTCAACTCCAGGTTCACGTGCTATTCCACTCATGCAACTTTTCTATCGATTGGCTTCTGCTGTAGGTGGCCCTTTCATGGAAAATTTAACCCCTGAAAGTTTGGATTTGGAAAAATTTGTGAAAATGATGTTGGATGAACTGAATTTGAGTACTCACTTTGTGGCCAAGATACGATCATCCTTTGGAGAGGTACTCATCCTTATTTTCATGTTCTTTACACTAATGCTCAGAAACTGGCATCAACCAGGCAGTGATCAATCATTGTCCAAAACTGGGGCTGGCACAGACACCCAAGATTCTGCTATTGCTCAGGGAACACCACCATCTTCAGGATTGGGTTCTCCATCTTCTAATGACGATCCTGAAAAAAGCGAGTTTGTATCCCAGTTAGAACGGGCATGCACTGTTTTAAGACAACAACATTTTATTAATTATCTTATGGATATTCTGCAACAGCTGGTGCATGTTTTCAAGACACCTAGAAATCTGGAATCAGGGCCAACAGTAACTTCTGGTGCAGCCTGTGGGGCCCTATTAACAATAAGGCGAGAATTTCCAGCTGGCAACTTTGTTCCCTATTTCTCAGATTCTTATGCCAAAGCACATCGGAATGATCTGTTTGTGGATTTCCACAGGCTTCTGTTAGAAAATACTTTTCGCTTAGTTTACAATCTGATTCGACCGGAAAAACCAGATAGACCAACTGAAAGATCAGAGTTTGCATACAAGGGATCTGTCAATAGAGATCTCAAATTAGATGGGTGGCAAGAAGTACTATGCAGCTATATCAGTAACCCACACACAGCATTTGTGAGAAGATATGCACGGAGGTTATTTTTGCATTTGTGTGGAAGCAGAAGTCATTATTACAATGTGAGGGATTCATGGCAGATAAGTAGAGAATTCAAGAGAATATACAAGCTTGTAAATAAATCTGGAGGTTTCCAGACCTCTGTTCCATATGAGAGAAGTGTGAAACTAGTAAAATGCTTATCTGCTGTTAATGAAGTAGCCTCAGCTAGACCTCGTAACTGGCAAAGGTATTGTTCTAGGCATATTGATGTCCTGCAATTTTTGTTGAGTGGAGTATTCTTCTTTGGGGAAGAGTCTGTTCTTCAAACCCTGAAATTGCTTACTTTATCATTTTACACGGGGAAGGAACTAGGGCAGTCCCATCAAAAGCTAGAAGTCTCAGAAGCAATTACAACTTCCAATAAATCTGTTTCTCAAGCTTCTGATGGAAAGAAGAAAAAGAAGGGTGATGAGGGAACTGATACTGGTATTGAAAAATCCTCCTTAGACATGGAGCAAGCAGTGGAGCAATTTTCAGCTGATGATGGTAAGGTATTGAGGCGATTTATTGACTCATTTTTGTTAGAGTGGAATTCAACATCCATCCGGGTGGAAGCTAAGTCTGTCCTCCTTGGGACCTGGCACCATGGGAAGCAATCATTTCGAGGACTTTTGCTAACATCATTGTTAGAGAAAGTGTCTGTTCTGCCTTCATATGGACAGAATATTGTTGAATATACTGAGCTTCTGACTTGGCTTTTGGGTAAGCGGACTCAGGAGCACAGTGGCAACTCTCAGGAGGCAGAGTTGGTGCAGGCATCGACGACTGGAGGTGTAGTCAAGAGCATATTTGATACACTACGATCACAAAATGAGCTATTGGCAAATCATCCCAATTGTCGAATTTACAACACACTTAGCAGTTTGGTAGAGTTTGATGGCTATTATCTTGAAAGTGAACCATGTGTGACTTGTAGTTGCCCAGAAGTGCCTTATTCAAGAATGAAATTGGATAGTCTAAAGTCTGAAACAAAGTTCACTGACAACCGGATTATTGTTAAATGTACTGGTAGCCACACTATTCAAAGTGTCACAATGAATGTTCATGATCCCCGCAGGTCAAAATCGGTGAAAGTTCTCAATTTGTATTATAATAATAGGCCTGTTGCTGATTTGTCAGAGTTAAAAAATAACTGGTCACTGTGGAAACGTGGGAAAAGTTGCCATCTTACATTTAATCAGATAGAGCTAAAAGTCGAATTTCCTATACCAATAACAGCTTGCAATTTCATGATTGAGCTTGATTCATTCTACGAGAACCTTCAGGCCTCATCACTTGAGTCTTTGCAGTGCCCTCGTTGCAGTCGCTATGTAACAGATAAACATGGTATTTGTGGCAACTGCCATGAAAATGCTTATCAGTGCAGGCAATGTCGTAACATAAACTATGAGAATCTTGATTCATTTCTTTGTAATGAATGTGGCTACAGTAAGTATGGACGTTTTGAGTTTACTTTCATGGCAAAGCCAAGTTTTACTTTTGATGATATGGAAAATGATGAGGATATGAAAAAGGGACTGGCAGCTATTGAGGCAGAATCAGAAAATGCTCACAGGCGCTACCAGCAGCTTTTGGGTTTCAAAAAACCATTGCTTAAGCTTGTCTCAAGTATAGGCGAATCTGAGATGGATTCTCAACAAAAAGACTCTGTTCAACAATTGATGGTCTCCTTACCTGGTTCATCTTCGTTCAAAATAAACAGAAAAATTGCACTCTTAGGTGTGCTATATGGTGAAAAATGCAAGGCAGCATTTGATTCTGTGAGTAGAAGTGTTCAGACATTGCAAGGTCTCCGTCGTGTCCTAATGAACTATCTAGAACAAAAACATTCTGATAATGCTATAACATCATCAAGATATCTTTCTGTTAGACCTCCAAATCGGTGTTATGGTTGTGCCACCACTTTTGTGACACAGTGTTTAGAATTATTACAAGTGTTATCTAAACATCCACATTGCAAGCAGCAACTTGTTACTGCTGGCATCTTGTCTGAATTGTTTGAGAATAACATACATCAAGGTCCTAAATCAGCTCGTCTTCAGGCAAGATCTGTGCTGTGTTCTTTCTCGCAAGGTGATGCAACTGCAGTTGCAGAATTAAATAATTTAATTAAGAAGAAAGTCATGTATTGCCTAGAGCACCACCGTTCAATGGATATTGCTGCTTGTATACGTGAAGAACTGCAGTTACTTTCAGAGACTTGTTCGGTTTCAGATGAACTTTGGGAAGCGAGATTGCGCATTGCATTCCATTTATTATTTTCATCCATTAAGGTTGGTGCCCGCCACCCAGCTATTGCTGAGCATATTATTCTTCCATGCCTGCGAATTATATCTCATGCCTGCACTCCTCCAAAAACAGAATCAAGCAACAAAGAGATGGTGAGTGTAAAAGCTGGAGTAAATGCTGAAATGAGAATTGATGAGACTGATAAAAACGCATCCTCTCCACTTAATAGCAGTATCAATGGGAGCAAATCTCAATCAGGCTTATCAGAAAGGGATTTGGAGCGGGATGCAAGAACCCGAGATGTGCAACTGCTAAATTATGCTGAATGGGAGAAGGGGGCCTCATATCTGGATTTTGTGAGGAGACAATACAAAGTGTCACAGTCTATGAAGACATCATTCCATAAGTCCCGCAGGGATTCTAAGAGGTCAGATTACCTAGCACTCAAGTATGCCCTGAGATGGAAAAGGCGGGCTTGTATGGTGTCTCTTACCAATGAGTTTTCAGCATTTGAGCAGAGTTCATGGGTTTCTGAGTTGGTTTTGAGTGCCTGTTCACAATCTATAAGGTCAGAAATGTGTGGATTGATTAGTGTTTTGTGTGCAAGTTCAGCAAGGCGGACAAGGTTTCTTAACTTGCTCATGACTTTGCTACCAGCTACAAAATCTGCAGGAGAAAGTGCTGCAGAATTGTTTGAGTTACTCTTCAAGATGGTGGAACCTGAAGATGCACGTCTGTATTTGACAGTAAGAGGTTTTCTCAGTACAATATGTAGGCTAATAACAGAAGAGGTGGCCAGAATAGAAGCACAGGAGCGAAGCTTTCATATGGACATATCACAAGGCTTTATACTTCATAAATTGATTGAGTTGCTCAGCAAATTTCTTGAGGTGCCAAACATCCGTTCAAGGTACACGGTGTTGATACTTGCTTCTATATGTATATTGTTTGACAGGTTCAATAATTAAGGTCATATTGCTCCATTAAATGGTTACTTTTATTAATCTTTGTTATTCAATTAAATACAGATTTATGAGAGATAGATTTCTGTCTCAAATACTGGAGGCACTCCTTGTTACAAGAGGTCTCATTGTACAAAAGACAAAGCTGATAAGTGATTGTAACCGCCTCCTAAGAGAGCTTTTGGATTGCCTTCTAAATGAGAGTGATGAGAACAAGCGCCATTTCATATGGGCATGCATATCTGGCCTACAAATTCATTGTCAAGAGAGGAAGGGACGGACAATTCTGGTATGTGAATGGACAGACAAATTTAAGTGATTTATTTTAAAACATTAATTTCATTACTATGGGACATGACAACCCTAAGCAGCTAAAAGGAAATGCAAATGTTAATAAAAACTAGAGATTGTGTATTTGTGTGATGAGCACTGAGCATTACAGTAACATCTATGTACCTGTTCTGATGTTCAATGTGCATGTGAATGAGCAGTGCATTACCCTTCATGTATATCTTGTGATGTTTGATATGCGTGTATCTGTTTGGTTTGTTCTAGCAGAAGCACAGTATAAACTGTTGTACTGTTTTCATCTGCTATTTTTTCATGGTTTGATTGTTATGTACTGTACTTTGCACTTACTAAATGGCATATTTATGTATGATGAACCTTTCTGACATAATCTATCAGGAATAAAACCTTTTAAACTTGTTCTACTTATAATGCTTGTATTAACAGTTTCGATTGTGTGATTTGTCTGGAGTAAACATAACTAATTTCCTTGTTATGCAGTTCATTTTGGAGCAGCTATGCAATATAATTTGTCCATCAAAGCCTGAGCCAGTGTACTTGTTGATTTTGAGTAAGGCTCATACACAAGAAGAGTTTATTAGGGGATCAATGACAAAAAATCCCTATTCCAGTGCAGAAATTGGTCCACTAATGCGTGATGTTAAAAACAAAATCTGTCATCAATTGGATTTACTGGGTCTTTTAGAAGATGACTATGGTATGGAATTGCTTGTAGCTGGAAACATCATCTCCCTTGATCTCAGTATTGCTCAAGTATATGAGCAGGTATGGAGAAAGACACATAATCAGGCTACAAATAGTGTGGCTGGTAGTGGAGTTTTATCTGTTTCTGGAGCAGCAACAAGCAGAGATTGTCCACCAATGACAGTGACATACAGACTTCAGGTAGCTTTGTCAGGACTTTTGCTTCAATCAAATAAATGTTTTGGGACTCCATTATTCTTTCGACATATAGTTTAGTTACTATATAGATCTTTTAGTTTTCCTTTTTTTTAAAGGTTTGGACTGGTTAGGTCTGGTATTATTAGCCTAGAAGAATGCTTTGTTTGCCTGGTCCTTAGTCACAAAGAATTCTGAATTTAAACTGTTGTTTTCAAGGAAGGCATATATATTAGACATTTTTGCTTAATTTATGGTGATTAGATTGATCCTAAACCTCAAAATTTTCCCTTTTATGTGAGAATTTTTCCTTATTTCTAGAATGTTGGATATTTTCTATATATGAAGTAAAAACTGCTAAGATATTTCCTAATTGAAATTAAATACATGACCAAGGCATTTCATTTTTTCTTAGTGTAGTATTAACTGTCTATGTTTATTTTACTATTATAATTGGTGTTTTCTTCCCTTGTTTCATAAAAAATCTAGATATAGCTTCCTAAGTTTGATGCAGCTTTGTGTTTTTTAAGAATTAGATGATCACAGGATCCAGGCTTCTGCTTTACTGACATGAAAATGTGCTGTGTGGTAATATATTGTGGTTTTGGGTGTCTTACTTAGGGATTGGATGGGGAGGCTACGGAGCCCATGATTAAAGAACTGGAGGAGGATAGGGAGATATCCCAGGATCCAGAGATTGAATTTGCAATCGCTGGTGCAGTGAGGGAACATGGTGGTCTAGATATTATTTTGAACATGGTTCAGGTGAGTTGTCCCTGTTCCATCATTTTGATTTGTGTCCATTTAAATGATATTTTCTTTCATTGTTTAGCTTTACCTTCCTTTATTGTTTCCTTCTCTTTGTATTGTTTAGCACATTGCATGCTCAAAACAGTTAATTTTCCAATAGGTGCACTAGTCTTTTTTTTGAAATTTGTTATTTTGGTTTTACCTAATATTGAAAATATTAACTTCTGGCAGCATTTAAGAGATGATGAGTTAAAATCTAATCAAGAGGAGCTGGCCCTTGTACTCAAGCTTCTTATGTATTGCTGCAAGATACGGGATAATAGGCAGGCATTGCTACGGCTAGGTGCATTGGCATTGCTCTTGGAGACAGCCAGGAGGGCATTTTCTGTTGACGCTGTGGAACCAGCAGAAGGCATTCTCCTGATCGTTGAAAGCCTAGTTATGGAGGCTAACGATAGTGACATTGGGATCACTGAAAGTGCATTGACAACATCTAATGATGCAAATTGTGCTGGTGAGCAAGCTGCTAAAGTAGTAATGATGTTCTTAGAAAGGCTATGTCATCCTTCAGGTCTCAGAAAGTCCAATAAACAGCAGCGTAATAATGAGATGGTGGCACGCATTTTACCATATTTGACATATGGAGAGCAAGCAGCTATGGAAGTGCTCGTCGAACACTTCAATCCCTATTTGAAGGATTGGATTGCTTTTGATGATGTGCAAGTAAGACACCAAGAAAATGTTAAAGATGAAGGTTTGGCTCAACAGGCAGCTGAGCAAAGGTTTGCAGTTGAGAATTTTGTTAAGGTTTCAGAATCTATAAAGATAAATTCATTTGGTGAGAAGTTAAAAGATATCATTATTGAGAAGGGTATTGCAGGAGGTATGAAATTACTTACATGCAATTTGTGTCATGCCATTTTTTTGTCTAGTTCGTAAATTCCCAGAGTGATTTTCCTAGGTTTTAGCAACCTACTTGTTGAATGTTAATTCTTTAATATTTATTTATTGTTTCTTATATTTATTTGATACAGTGGCTGTCCAGCATTTAAAAGAAGTATTTGGTGTTTTTGAGAGAGGAGATTTCAAGTCTTCTCCAGAATGGATGCATGCCCTCAAATTGCCCTCAGTACCTGTGATTTTATCTATGTTGAGAGGGCTTGCCAGGGGACATCTAGCCATGCAACAGTGTATAGATGGAGGAGGAGTATTACCTCTCCTCCATGCACTTGAGGGTGTTTCTGGAGAAAATGAGATTGGTGCAAGAGCAGAAAATTTGCTAGACACCTTTGCCGATAAGGATAACAAAGGAGAAGGATTTCTTGCAGATAAGGTACACCAGCTGAGGCATGCAACTAAGGATGAGATGAGGCGTCGGGCCTTGAGAAAAAGAGAGGAGTTACTTCAGGTGAGCTGGTATCCTATGTTATATCCACATTAGAACTAAGAATTGTTTTTTAAAATTTTAAAAGAATAATATTTGTTCTTATTAAAGTGCTAAGATTTTTCATCAATTCAGGGACTCGGTATGCGAAGGGAACTTGCTTCTGATGGGGGTGAGAGAATAGTTGTTTCACAACCTGTTATTGAAGGTTTAGAAGAAGTAGAAGAGGAGGAGGCAGGGCTTGCATGTATGGTATGTAGAGAGGGATATAGCTTAAGGCCCACGGATATGCTTGGTGCATACTCATTTAGTAAGCGTGTACATCTGGGTATTGGAACAACAAGCCATCCTCGGGGGGAATGGGTGTATACTACTGTCAGTCATTTCAATATTATACATTTTCAGTGTCATCAAGAGGCCAAGCGAGCAGATGCTTCACTAAAGAATCCAAAGAAGGAATGGGAGGGTGCAGCTTTACGAAACAATGAAACACTATGCAACTCTTTGTTCCCATTGAGGGGTCCAGCTGTTCCAGTTACTCAATATGCACGTCATGTTGATCAGTATTGGGACAGTTTGAATGCTCTTGGGCGAGCTGATGGGAGTCGTATTCGTTTACTTACATATGATATTGTGTTGGTATGTATCTTTTTAATTTCCAATTTGGTGCAGTGTCCATGATTGTACCATAATTTTGTACTTAATAACAATGCATTAGCTGGGCTTGTATATTCTTTTAGTCTCTAGAATTTTACCATGTATTTGACTATTGTTGGTTCCTTTGCAGATGTTAGCTCGCTTTGCAACAGGAGCATCATTCAGCACAGATAGCAAAGGTGGAGGAAAAGAGAGCAACTCTCGGCTTCTACCATTTATGATACAGATGGCTAATCATTTACTAGATCAAGGAGGTATGAACCAGCGGCGATCAATGGCAAAAAATTTGATCAGTTACCTCACCTCACCATCTCAGCTGGATTCACCTTCTGGACCAAAGCCATCAACACCACCCTCCCAAAGATATGGAGCGGCTGAAGAAACCGTCCAGTTCATGATGGTACATTCTTTGCTGCTTCAGTCTCTAGATGAGTGGGAGCAGCATCGTCATTCATTTTTGCAAAGAGGAATATACCATGCATACATGCAATATAAGCATGGACGCTCACCATTGACAGCCCCTGCATCATCCCGTGCTTCATCTTCAGAATTGGCAGCAATGGATCCAAAATATGATGACAGCGGCAAAGATGATGCAAACTCATCCGAAACAGGTATTGAAAAACTCTTTGCTATTGTTCAACCCATGCTCATATATACAGGGCTTATAGAACAGTTGCAGCGCTTCTTAAAGTTGAATAGGCCAAGCACACGAAAAAGTAGAAATGTGGGCACGGAAATGGATGGCAATGAAAAAGCAAATGATGATAGTAGTGGATCTCTTAGTATGGAGCTTTGGGAAGTTACCATGAGGGAAAGGTTACAGGATGTGAAGGGCATGTTGGGATTTTCGAAGGAGTTGCTAAATTGGCTGGAAGACATGCAAAGTGCCAGTGATATGCAAGAAGCATTTGATATAATGGGCGCCTTGAGTGATGCTCTTTCTGGTGGATTTTCTCGATGTGAGGATTTTGTACAAGATGCCATTTCCAATGGCAATGCCAAATGATGTACATTTTGAGGGTATATTTGAATTTTAAATGAATTGTCCATACTGCAAGTGAGATGGAGCATGCCGGCAGCAGGACACTGGCTAATTTTCAATTGTATGCATTATGCACAGTGACTGGAAGATTGGTTTTTGCTGCTGATGGGAATGGTGTCTTAGGGGTTGACGTTGGCTTGGTGGAGAGGACATACATTAATTTTTCAGATTCATGATATTTTCTGTATATGGGTTAATTGAATGATATACATTTTTGCCATGGTTCAGATAAATGCTCTCTCATGGTTGCATGAGTTTTGTTATGGTCAAAATTTCTTTTTTTTTTTTAAAAGCCAATCAATGTATTACTTATCATCTATTACAAGATCAAATGTAAACCCTTCAAGGCACATTTAAATTTTTCTTAAGTATGATGCTGTATGGTTGATGACCTTGGTCATTGCATGTATACTAGCAATCAGGCAGTGGCTTTACTCAAGTACTTTTCTTCATTTACATCATGCTCAAGTTCTCATATGATGCAGTGAAGGTTTGCCTTCACTGGAGCTTTGTTAACTTCACCACAAAAGAACCCTGGATGCCTTATATGAATAGAAAAATGATAATTCGAGCATAGAACAAGTTAGTTGTAATTTCAAATACAAAGCAAACCCATGATAGCTGTCATCAAAACTAGGATGAGGCTGTGTTTTAAATTTTTGGTGGTAATGCAATTTGCCGTGTTGTTCATTTATGCCGTGTAATCGATCCTACAAACGTTGGGCTGGCTTTGACAGTCCTATTATACGTATAGTTGTTTATATTATGTGCTAGGGCTTTTAGGCTATCTTGTTTGGGTTTGAAATTCTCGTGCACTGACTTTTGATCCAATTATTTACCAATTGTTATCCAGTCTTCGTGTCAGGTGTTCTGAAGAAGTTCCCATTTTTTCAAAAAAGAGTTGGTTCACAAGTTTTGATGCAGAGTGCTAAGTGTTGTAGGGGAGTTTCTGGAACACGGGTCTTGTTGATTATGTGTTCGTAAGACGAGTGAACATATCCAAGGATGTCATGTACCATATTCCAGGTTACAATTATGTCGTGTAATAGATTGCGTCATCCTATTATAATGTCAACTTGGTGTATACTCATGTTTATATAAACATTTTTGTTTTAAAAGTTAAAAAATTCTGGGAGTTCCAAAGGAAAATATTATAAAAACATGTCATATTGTTATATTTTAGGCTTCAAATAGGTAACGAAAAGAAGAAAACATTTGTTTTTTATTAAATGGTAAGTAAGCTGTAAGGGGCTTCTAAAACTTTGCTACATCAAGATGTTAGCATACAAACGATTTACCAAAAAAAAAAAAGGTTTCGGAAGGGCCTGGAATCTTTTACAAGGGCAAAGCAATGACAAATAAACAAGCCAGACACCAATACTCTTGCAGTTGAAGAACCGCCCAACCAACCTTCACAACACTTGGCCCTTGCCTTGCAATACTCGCTTCCTTAACTCGAGGATAGGATTTCAAAATAGATTTAGGAAGATCTCTTTTCCGTTTCGAGCAATTGTCCAATACACCTTTTTTTGAGCTTTTCTGATTGTGGAGAGAGGAGTGAGTCCTTATTCACCGCCTCATTAGGAGTATCTACTTGAAGATGTGTGCAACATGATTCGTTGACTGAGCAAAAGGAGAATCCACTCACAGCTTACTGTATGGGGATGGGATTCATATGTATTAATTTATTTTATTATTAGAATATATGCATACATCCATGATGAGACTATCATGTGATTTTTATATATTTAATAGATTTATAGTGTCAAAGTGCAAGTTTATAAGTTTATAATTTGTAATTATGCAGGGTAGATATGTATGTTCACATTGTTGTCATTGCAAGGTGGAGATAAAATCAAAATATGTGAAAGTGCAAGCAAACATATGAAGTGTTTTAAGTTTGTAATCAAGTTTCAACAAATTTGTAAATTGATTTTGGAATCTTGCTAGGTTTGTAATCAAGTTTCAACAAATTTCTAAATTTGGAATCTTGTCAGTGTTAATAGTATTGAGTATATTTGCTTCAACTTGGAAACCTTAGATCACCTATGACTTTGAATCACTAAGTATACATGTATATTTTGATAACATTTACTTAACATTAGGAGATAAGACCGATGAAAGGTAAAATTGACTTCATAGGCACAAAAAAAATAAAGCTACATGATAAATCATTGAAGGCCTTGTAGCATCATAAATTGTTGCCACTCAATTTCATAGTGTGTTTAGCACTCATTTTGGTGAATGCAATTCATCATTAAAAAATGTGCACGTCTCGGGCCTCAAATAAAAAACTTGGTCACATCTTGTTGTGCCTTTCCCTTTGAACAAACAAATAGGGTAAAGACACAAGCACCCATTGTTATTGTCTTCCCAATTTGGCCCCAAATTTTAATGTTCAAATTTCAGCTTCGGGCACTTCGGTGAGGTACTTATTGTCGACTTTTCCTAGATAGTTATTGTAGACACCTAAAGTTGTTCGTAATCAATTAAATATTTATTATTTATTTAATTATTTTAACATTATTCTTCTATTAATCAAATAATAATTTTCTCTTATTTATTTCTATCATTAATAAAAAATATTTTTATTTTATTTAATTAATTCAATAGCTTCTTTTTAAATTAAGTAAATATTTATTATTTATTTAATCTCATCTCTTTCTCAAATTAAATAAATAATAATTATTTATTTATTCCCTTTTTTTTTTGTAATAATTAATTAATTTTTTTTTATTTAATTAATTCATTTACATTTTTCTTCTTTTAATTCAAGCCCACCAAATTCCTCTTCATTCACTTTGTTCTTTCTCCAAAGTTAACCCATCGTTTAATTGTCTCCCTCCATTTCAAATAAACCTCTTCATCTTATTCACTCTTGTTGGTTCCCAAATCAGCGGATTTTAAGTCCTAAAGAAATAGCCACTAACTTATCAGCAGACTCAGAAGAAGACTTGGCCAACGAACAAGGTTCAGTTTCAAGACCGAACTCTTTTGCACTTTTGGCTCTGCAAGACCAAGGCGGGTAGACCTTAACAATGCCTCTGGATATTAATCATACATACTTGTTGACATTGTTATGTTAACTAGATGTCTTAATGAAAATATACCAAGGAAAGCTTCAACACTCTAGACTTTGGCTACAATCTTGGTTTTCTTACTTTCACTCAGCTATTGAGACTCTTTCAAAACTAACTCTACTCCTATTCCTACAAACAAAAATGAAAAGTATTCATAAGATGGATGATTCTAAACAACTTTGAGAAGGACCAATGCTTATCTATGGGCAAATGGAGTCCAACTTGTAGATGTTTCAAAACTTGCCACGACATATATTCATTTGGTTACACTTAGACATTCTATGGCTTGCATATTATGCTTACAAAGATCACAACAACTTGAAGAACATTTCAACATATACATATTGTAGTAATCTTGAAATAGATTTTAACCCTTTAACTAGAAGAGACCCATTCATTAAGATTACATATTCTCACTTGGAGAAGACAAACTGATATGCCATTAACATAACAATTCATACACAATGTACACAGAAAAATGGCACAACCTGCAAATGATCTTCTTCATTAATCTTCAAAATATTTGATACATTGTAGTAGAGAACATTTGTAGAAAGGAAATGTTCTAGCTTTACATTAAAAAATGATTCCTATTACATGCCACTTCTCAAAATGTTCGAATCCTTCTTACTACCCTTGATTTCCCTTTTATAACAACAAGGGAGCAAAACAAGCTTCAGGACAAGTAAGACACTTGTCAAAAAATGATTGATACATACAATGGAATATGTCAAAGGCATCTTTCATAGGTACATTTAAAAAATCTCCCTAGAAAAAGGGACTAGAGACAACTACCATAACTAACTCCTTGAAAATTGTGCAGTAGGCCTGAAAGAAAACAATTGGAGTGCTTTCTTGTTGCATCACCTGTCATTGTCAAAATTCTAGCACTAGAGACTGGACTACGTTCATGCTGTTTGTGTGACCAGAGCCCTTTCCTAAAATAGAACCTGTCAAAAATAATGAAGGGGACACAAAAAAGGGTATAGCATTTACTCCTCTTATGGCTGCTCTTCCTCCAACAAGCAGTACTTCTTGTGCCACCCATCAATTTCATCTGTTGGCCAAATGAAAGATTTCAAATTTTGCAATTTATCCATAACATCTTTAGCTTTGTGGGCGGGTACAGATGCATCCTTCAATGAATTTATGATATAATTGGTCAACATCAAGAATTTTATCAATAATCAAATGATATGAATCTTGCTTATTGGGGTCCCCAACAAGCAACTTTAGGATTGCATCAATTGATTCTTGGAAATCCATCCTCCACCTGTCCAGGGCTTTCATTTGCCCATCTCCTATCAAAATTGAAGGTATGTCCTCCTTTTGTAGGCCCTTGAAAAAATCCAATTTCTCTTACAGTTTCTTGTCCTCTTCTTCAACATGTGGCAACTCCTTAATCATCAGATTATAATTTTTCCATGTGGTACCCACAACTGGAGGAGTGTTAGGCATATTCTTCACTGCTAAAAGAATTTCTTTAAGCATAGGGGCCTTGGGAAACCATGTGACCCTTAAAGGGTGGAAGAATGAAAGAATTTCACCCAATTGGGCTTTGAGCTGGAAGATGTAAGAATAAGAAGAATATACTTCATCTAACTTGGAAAGTACTTTGTTTGCTACTTGCAAAATGGTAGCCCTCTTTATTTCCAAATATTTATTTTCTGATTCCTCTTTGACCTTTTGTAATTCTTCTTGCATTTTTTGTACCTCTTTCGACTGCTACTTTGTCAATTTGGTGGCCTCTCCAGTAGCTACCTCCTTCAATTTGACATTCTCAATGTATAATTTATTATGATCTTCTTGCAGAACCACATGCATCCTTTTGAGTCTTTCGTGCTTCTTCTCTAGGTCTTCAGCCACTTCTCTTGCAAATTGTGAAACATGCATTGTTATTGTTGCAGCTTCAACTGTTGTTGTATCTGCTAAAGTCCTAACAATGAGATCTCCTACTTTATGCTCAACCCCATGCAAAACGACAGGCTTGTCAGTATTTGGGGCCTTAGTCCATAGTGCAAAAGCCTTTACACTTGGACTGAATTTTGACCGCTCACCAAATTCCTGTGCATAAATGGGGTCCTTTTGCCGCGTTACTTGATCTAATATAAAAAATTTCTCCAAGTCCCACCCTGGGATAAGCATCATGTCATTGTTCTTCACAAGTTCCCTTGCTTCCTGTGGGGTGCACCTGATACTATTCGTAATCAAAATTTTGAATTTCCTCCTTAGACAAATTCTTCAATTTCTCCCTCATCCAAAAAAAATTGAATTTTGGAGAATTCACAAAATTGTCATCCGCCATGAATTGCATTGATGCAATTATTCTCTCATCATTGGCCTCTTCCTCCGGGATGTCATTTGGGAGAACTGCTTAATCTAGATCCATGAGAACCTCTCCAGCCTCGTCATCCTTGAATATTTCTTTGGGTGGAGAAGGTGGTTGCACATTTGAATCCATCTCAGTATCAATTACCTATGCGAAATATGAGATTTTAGCCTTTTCTTTCTCAATTTTGATTGTTATGCCTACTGCAGGATGCTCTTCTTGTGAAGGAGGTTGTGTGGGGGCATCTTGTGAGGATCCCTCAGTCAAAATTGCCTTTCCCCTTGATTTGGAGACAACAAGAGGCTCATATGTAGGCCTTTCTTCAAGTATTTCACTGGGCTGCCCTGTCTCTTTTCTTTTTTTGCTCAGAGGTGATAATGTCTTCAAAAGGTCTCATCTTGTGCAAAATCCTTGCAAGATCATTTTAGATGTTGGAGCAAAATCCTTTAAAATTGGGATCCTCCCTTCTCTCCCTTTCTAGCCTTTGGAGATAGTCCCACTTCCTTCTCCTCTACACAACATCAGAAGGATTGACATTCCTTATTAAATCCTCTCGCTCATCGTAATGGTGGGAATAACCTCTTACCTTGAGTTTTTGATTTCTCAATTTGTTGATGTAGCCTTCAGGGTCAAAATTTCTTTCTTGGCTCACCTTGATCCGGTAATTGTTTACCAAAAAATGCTGCTCTTTCTCAAAAGTTTTACTCCCCACATTGAACTCATCATATACAGTCATTCTAGGAAGGTGTTGTCCCTTCTTTTTAGTCCTAATTATCTCTTTTTCGATCCACATTATTTGCCGCATGAATTCTATGAAGGCAAGCCTTGATGAGATTATGATTGGCGAAATATGGGGTGGCTGAGGACACCCATATACCCTAATTATTGTACAGTTTGAATAAAAGAAGAAATCACCAAAATTATGGGAAAATGCCCCCTCAGGATACTCAACATTGTCATCCCTTGCACTCTTTATTATCAGAAACTTTATTATGTGCATTGGGAGCCTTGGCAAATTTACCCCACATTCCTAAGACCTTTACAACAAAATGGTCAAAGAAAACTTTGTAGTTTGAGTATCTGGATCCCTTATCCCATATTTGAGTCCATCTTTGGACTGGCCATTTCTGTCCTTTTTTGGGATTAAACTTCTTCACTTGCAAGGCCTCATCCCATTTTTCTTTGTTCTAAAAAAGAATCATATGACAAATCAAATAATAATGCTTGAAATTCAGATCTTCTTTTTCATTTTTGGCCTCTATTAAACTTTCATGCAACTTCTCTTGGAGAATTGTGGCAAAATCATATAATTCATTGGTCTCACAATACTGTATCTTAATCACCATCATCATATATTCAACTGGAATTTGAGTCAACCCACAATCCTCACCTAGGACTTGGGAAAGGGCATAATAGGTTTTCACAAAATAATCTTCAAAGAGTGTCAAGTCGAAGGGCTCCTTTTCTGAGTCCATGAGGTAGCTCTATCTTCCTTTGTATATTCTCCTCAAGAAAGGAGGCAATATCTGCTCTTTGATGACCTTTCTCCTTAAGGCATATTTTTCTTGCAATCTCCTCTTATCAATGTTCTTAAGAGCACTCTTGTCCAGATCAAAACATTGAATTATTGACTCCTTTGTGATATCAAGTAAAACATAACCATTGACCGTGCTCAAAGTCATACTTAGTGGATGATAATGTTTTGCAAGCTCTCTGATCAAGATGAGCTCTACAAACACATTTGGGACAACAAGCTTTCCCAAATTTAGGTTCCAGAGGTTTGAAACTAGAATTGCTTTGTCTCGATTCCCATAGAAATAGAAAAATATATCCCACCCCCTGTCTGTGGTGTGAGCATCCCTGCAGTTGACGTTATGATCCCTAAAGGCTATTTTGAATGTCTCATGCATGTTTGAGCCCTTGAAAAATTCCAGTAGGTCCTAATGCAGGCCTCTGGTTTCTCTCTTCTTTTTCTTCTCCATCTCCTCCAATGTTTCCTCTACTTAGATTTTTCTTTAGCATTATTTGTTGGGGCTGATGAGGATGGGGCTTTTGTAGGATGTTCCTGTTGAGTAGGAGGTGGATTTTCAGCAACAAGGGTGGGTTGCTCTGCAGTATGGGCTTGCTCTGATACTGTGGCAGTGGCCCTTTTAACTGGAGCCCTTTTCCTCTTGGGCTTCGGGGCTTATTCTTGCAGGTTTGAGGCTTCACCCTGAGGGTTCTCAACAGATTGAGGGTTTTGGGCAGATGATTGTGCGAATGATTTCTTTGGGGGAGCCTTTCTTCTTTTTGGTGTTAGCTTCCTCGCTTTGGGAGCCGAGCTTTGTTTGTCCGATTGCTCGGTGTTAGAGGAAATTACAAAACTCTTGGGAGCCCTCTTCCTTTTTGTCTTTGCAGGTTCCTTTTGAGAAGGTAAATTTGATTCAGTGCTTGGGGAAGCTTGTGGGGTATTTGCAGGGACCGATGGGCTTGACTCAACTGCTAGTTTATCTGAAATTACATGGGCAGATGAGATAACAAAAAGCGGGACAACATGGGCAATCTTAGGTTTAGTGGAGCTTGCTCCTGCTTCGGGAGTCTTCTCGGTGGTAGGGGTAGCATAATCCTTTAAGGGAGAAGCCATTTTTCCACTTAAAACTAGTAGAAACTTTGAAATTCAAACAACAAATTCTACCCAGACACCTAGGCAAAAATTACAACTTGCTCATGAAACCCCCCATAAACACTTGCTACCTCCCTATCAAAAACATAGAGAGAATTTTAGGCTAACTTACTAGTTTTCTGCATGCTTTTGATCACAATTTTGGCTTGGAAGATGCTCTAGGTCACCTTTGGATGCTCGAAAATCGCTCTGGGATCAGTTCTTGAATAGAAGATGAACAATAATGCTTCAAACTCTGCTTTTTATTGCTTACAAAAGGGTTTCCATTATTCCATACGTGCATGCTTCGGCAGGTTGGTGTCCCAAAATTCAAACTCCACTATTGATCTAGAAACACACGACTGAGATCATGTTTTAACATCTTTGACCACTGTCATGGTGTTCCTTAATTTATTTTCTGCCACCCTTGATATACACTGATCTCCAAAGTTTCAATTTTGATAAAATTTTGCCGTCTTCTCATAAGTTCATCCCCCTTGCGGGATAGCAGGGTCATCCCATTCCTTTGTTATTTTCTATCTTGCAAGGTTTTCATCCTGTATTCTTCATGTTTTGGGATAGCGGGGATTCATTATCCCTTCATGTTGTTGCTACCTCACGGGGTCCCTTTTCTATCGCTTCTCCAATTGCGTGATAAGGATGCCCTCCCGCTTTTATTTCTTTGTTACCCTGCATGATGATTTTCCTCTTTGTATTTTTCTCGTGGGATGGTGGGGAAGACGCAATCAGGATGAGGTTACCCTGCAGGGGTAGAAGCAATCAGTAAGCATTTCTTCTTACTAATTGCTTCTACCCCTGTAGGGTAACCTCATCCTTATTCCTCAACTATTTCCCGCTATCCCGCAAGATTCATCTTCCTATTACGCATATTCATTAAGACTGGGTCACTCTTTTTACTTCATTCCCGCCTTCTCTCCTTCGGGGTGGTAGGGATTACTTTCTCCTATGCTGCTGCTAGCTCATAGTTTAATTATTCTCCTATCATTATTTCATGGGGTAGCGGGGTCTTCATCCCGCCATCCCGCTTTATGCTTTGCATGATCCTTCTATCACGTGGGATAGGCTTTTCCTTGTCCTCCAAGTATTTTCCACTATCCCACAAGAGATCCCTTCTCTTATTCGTCTTGCTAGGCTCCTTCGATAAAATATTTCTCTCCTTGAGCTGTGCGGGATAGTGAGTAATATTTTCTCCTTTATACCCACTAGCCCGTGACATTCTACACTCCATTTTTATAGCATGCGGGGTGATAGGGTAAAGGATTAACTTTAGCCCCCGCTAACCCATAGTCAAATCTCTGGCCCACTCTACCCCTGTAGGGTAAGCCTTCTTTGTATTTCCAAGGCGCTCGACATCTCGCAAAGAACATCGACCTTTTGTTGGTCATTCTCTTCCAACAAGCCATGAGGCTCATATGTTCCTTTAGCATTTGTGACATCCCGCTAGCTCACGACATATTTTTTGCTCCTTATATGGCTCTCAGGTTAAGACTATCCTTACATTGTAACTAATCTTGATATACTAGCTTGAAAGCTTGTGACCAAAGAGGGATACGAGACAAGAAATACCCTCTACATTTTGAAATCCCTCTATCCCGCGGTGCCAAAACAACTGCAAGATGAGGCCCGCGGGGTAAGAATTTAAAGGCTCCAAACTGCGACCCCACTATCCCGCAGTGCTAGAGCGCATGAAGGCAACACTTAAGTGACTTTTTAAAGCACGTGGTCACTAATGAAGGGTAATGGGGCTATGGCTTCTAGGATCATTAGGGGACTTGGATTTTATGACTTAGGTTGCAATAAAGGACCTCTTGAAAAATTTAAAATACCCGATGAGGGAACCAATTGAAGAATTCGAGTCTAGGAGATGGGGCCGGTAATCTGACGACACAAACCCTCCCGTCAATAACTTAAGGGCCTGCGACCTGCTGCAACTAGTCAGTGACGAAATATAACAGAGCCGAGGGTTATCTAAGGCAAAACTTAAACCCTCCTGTCCTGACTGTAAAACCCCAAACCCAGGGACTTTAAGGAACAAAAAGGGGCACGTATGGCGAAAAAAATTGACACTCCCAACAACTCTCACACATCACTCAATATCATCTCTTTATCTTTACTTACCCTCTAATCTTGTTAATTTTCTTTCATATCATGTAAGTGAAAATGTGTGCAAATAAAATGGTTGAAATACAACCTACCAATCTAAACAAACACAAAATCCATTCAAACACTCAAGATTAGGACGACTGAGAAGGAAAAATAGATAAACAACATAATAGCAATTAAAATGCAAATTCTAGATTTATCCTTCGATTTGATAGTCCTTTGATTTAATGTGTGCTCGATCTATGATTCCAAAGGTGCTTGAATGCACTCCATGATGATGAGTATGCAAACTAAACTAAAACGGATGCAAATGGATGTGATATGAGGTTGCAAATGAAAGTGATGCTAGTAGTTAATTCGACATTACAATAGTATGAAAATGAAAGTTGATGGATTATGAAGGAAAATGAGGAGATTGAATAAGCCAAGTTAGGAGAAGAGGAGGCATGAAAATGAGACACTGATCCTTGAGAAGGGCAAGTGTCATGGATGGAAATGGCAATTGTCGTTGAGAAGGGCAAGTGTCATGGAAATGGATGACAAGTGTCCTTGAGGACACATGCTATTTGAGAGAGATAACCAAATAAGAAGGTTCCATTCCAAATATGAAGATATTTCCAAATATCAAGATAATGAGGATACTTCCCCAAATATTAAGAAACTTAATATATTTGGGAATGTGCACACATATGGTGAGGAAAAGAGGATAAGGTTGACTAAATGAGACACTTGTTCTTGAGAAGGCAAGTGTCATGGAAAAGAAAGACAAGTGTCCTTGAGGACTCATGCCTATTTGGGAGAGAGACACCCAAATAAAAAGCTTCCATTCCAAATATGAAGATATTTTCAAATATCAAGACAATTAGGATAAAAGAATGACAAGTGTCCTTGAGGACACATGCCTATTTGGAAGAGAGACACCAAAATAAGAAGCTTCCATTCCAAATATGAAGATATTTTCAAATATCAAGATAATTGGGATAAAAGAATGACAAGTGTCATTGAGGATACATGCCTATTTGGAAGAGAGACACCAAAATAAGAAGCTTCCATTAAAAAAATGAAGATATTCCCAAATATTAGGATATTTGAGATATCTTCCTAAATTGTAAAAGATTTCCTCAAATATTAGGATATTTAAGATATTTTAGAATGTTGACGAAAACCTATGGTTAGCCAAATGGGTGAGGTTTAGAGGAAGGATTAGATGAAGGTTAAGGTTAGGAGATGTGAGGAAATAGAATTAATTTATTTAGTTTTAATTAATTCCAAATGGGAAAAAGGAGGAAAGAGACAAAAGATGAATTAGAAAGTCAAACTATGTGAATTAAATTAAATGATTTATGATTATCAAATAATTAATTAAAAGGGGACTCATCTCCAAATATGAAGATATTTCCAAATATCAAGATATTTCTCCAAATGTGAGGATATTTAAGATTTTTTGGAATGTTTACTAAAACCTATGGTTATCTTGGTGGGTTAGGCCAGAGGAAGAATTAGATGAGGGTTAGAGGAGGATTAAAGTTAGGTGACATGTGAGGAAACAAAATTAATTAAATGAACGAATTAATTCTATGAGGGAATTAAGAGGAAAAAGTCAAAATGAATTAAATAATCAATTTATGCATTTGATGTATTTAATAGAAGAAAGGGGGCACATTTAATTAATTAATTGATTTATGATTATCAAATAATTAATTTAAAGGGGAATATGGCGTCATTAATGAAATTAATTAGCTAGAAAGAGGGAACACTAATTAATTAAATAATGCATAATTATATAATTAAAAACGTTTGGGATAACTAAATTCAATTAATTAAATTAATCAAATTTAGGTGTCTACACATTTATGAGATCCTAACCATTCACAATTTAACCTCTTAATCTATACCTTCCATTTTTAGGATGATCTCTATAAAAGAGGCTTCCTCCTTTCATTCTTCATCACATATAGCTTGAGCATACCCATATTATGCCAAATCATTCTAGAGAATATGTCATCACAATCATAGCCTCACATAATCACAACCACACCCATTCCTTTGAGCTCTAGTGTAACTGCATACAATTATGAGAGGAATCATCATCAATACAAGATCATGGAGGATGGAACAATGGAGAAAAGCCTCTCTTGCATGGGATGATATACTTTGTTTACTTCATGATTATTTGCATGCATTTGTAGTTTTTTATTGGTTGTTTGTTGAATGAATTTGTAGATCCAAGGTTAGTGGTTGGATCTTATTAGGGTTTACAAATAGGTACAAATTCAACATACACATTTTGGCATGTCTTGTGGGATTCTTGTCTGTTGATACTAATCATTTTCTTTGAGTTGTGAAGCATTTTCAAAAGTTGCAGGTCAAACTTGGGAGAGTTTTTCATTTCAACATTTTTACAGGATATGGCCGCATTTCTGTTAGATCTCACTACAATTTTGCAGGATATTGTTGTGGTTTAGTTTTTTAGAATTTATGGGTTGTACTTTTTATTTTGCTATGTTTTTGTTTAATCCTGTTGTGTTTTTGTCAGTTTCATGTTACGTTTTTGCAAGGTATTATTGCATTTTTGTTTGCAAGTTCCAGGGTTTTAGATCTTCTGTCTGCATTTTGGCAGCTTCTTTTAACATTTTTGTGGTGTTCGTAACATGGTGAAGTCGTGTTTTTGTTTAGTTTGTAGGATTTTAATTTTATGGTATTTAATTTCCTCCTACGTTTTTGTTCAGTATTGTTGTGTTTCTCTCAAGTTTATGCTGCATTATAGTGTGTTCTATTTGCATTTTTGTAGGTTCTAGTTTTCTAGATTTCTAGATTCTCGCTGCATATTCGTTGGCTTTGACTGCATTTTTGAGGATTTCCTGTTGTGTTTCTGTCAGATTTCTATTGCATTTTTGTCAGGTTCTCTTATGTTCTTGTTGGATTTTTTTTTCATTTATATTGTGTTTCAGATTCTACAATTTTATTTTCAAAAACCTTGAAAGGCAAAGTAATTATTTGTTAGTTCAAATTAATGTTCTTTCCTTTTTGCATTTTGTGTTTACATTAATGTAGATCACATTTCATTTTCCTACGGTGAATGGACAAATGTCTTTTGTGTTTGGCGTGCTTACAAATTTGTGGGTGGACACGAACTATTACATGCGTATCCTCTTCCCTCGCCTTCGTGCAACTTTTCTCTTTTAGTAGGAGGCCTACCTAGAGATTTCATCACCTTAGGGTTTGGCCTCAAGCATGTAAATCCAACGACTATATAAAGGGATGACAACAAAAGCTCGAGTCCAATCCTGTTAGGTCTATTGGAATGCACTGATATCGACAGTAAACTGAGAGGGGGGGGTGAATCAGTTTACTAACAATAACGTTAGTTAATTCAATTATAAACCTTAAACCAGAGCACAACCCAATGAAGAATATAAAATGAAAGCACAACACACATAACACCAATATTTGAAGTAGAAAACCTGGAAAGGGAAAAACCACGGTGGGAAACCCTACCCACAGTCAGATGAATACTTTGCAGTAGTATTGTGAACAATTACAAAGGGGTTTGCACATGTAGAAAGGCCAACAACCTAGAGCACACTGATCATCACAAAGGTAAGTCTCACCGACTTACAAAATCATCAAACTACAATCCGAAAAACAATGAACTGTGAAAGTAGCATCTACAAATGCCTGATACAGTTCTGGTTAAGCATTGATGTCTTCTCTACAATACAAAACCTTTCCAACCTTCACCTGAATGATATGACTTTATTCACACATAATCCTTTCTTTTATAATGCATACTTAACCAACCATAACCATCGATCTATCCATATCCAAATTACATGAATAAGTCACCTATAAATATAGATCATCCACCTTATTGACAAGGTCGGCTAAACCCTAAACCCATAAACCCATAATTACAAGAATTACATCACATGATATCACTAGACCAATATTATGATTTACATTACATAGCATGGACCTAAATCAATTAACCAAACAATTATATCCATCGGGGATTCTGCTAAGACCAAAATCCAACACGCTTCACTTGTCGATAGAAACCCTTAGTGGAAGTTTAATCGGATCTAAATAGGACCATCATAATAGCACACCATCCAATGCAAAGTCACCAAACACTTGGGATATGATCAAGAAGCACCAACAACATGAAGGAAACCGATTCTACAAGTCGAACCCAAAATCCACTGACCAAGTCACCAAAACAACACATTGGTAAAGCTAACCGGGAACACCAGAAGCCGATAAAGCCAAAAGCTAGCCGGTAAAGGCATAAACCAATTGGTAACCGGAAATACCAAAAGTGATAACCAAATCATGAAACCACTAGAATATAGCAAGCATGTAACCATCAGAATAAGCATCCAAAACTGATTCTAGAGATCTGATCATACCGGATCAGAATAATAGCCAAAACCAAAATGATCACCAAGACTTACTGGGATAGATCCAACTAGGATAGTCTCCAACCAATATACAGTGTTGACATCAATGACAACACTTAACCAAATCCAACATATAGCCAACAATATCCCCCTTTGGCATTGATAGCAACACTGAATGTGAAAAACATCCAAGTGCCAAGGAATGCCAACAAACTCCAAAACCATCAAAAGATCTAGCAGTTTTCACACGAATACCTTCTCCCCCTTTGACATCAATGACAAAGGACAGATACTAAACCAAGAGTATTGAACCAAACAACTAACTACTCCCCCTAAGTAGTAGCACCATCTTCATCAACCAGAATAAAAAAAAGTACGTCTGATAAGCTCATCGAATTGATGCATCTCTGTATCTCTAAGTCTCTTTTGGAGGGTTGGTAACCCCCAACTAATGTCTGAGATATTCAAAAGTATCTTTAGGCAATGGTTTCATTAGAATATCTGTAATTTGTTCCTTAGTAGGCACATAAACCAATCTAACTTCCTTTGCTTCAACCTTTTCCTTCAAGAAATTATATCTTATAGAAATGTGTGTTGATTTGGAATGAAATACCGGATTCTTTGACATATCAATAACAGAAATATTATCACAGTGAATAACAATAGGCTCATCATAACTTACCCTTATATCCTTTAACATCTGTTTCATCCATAAAATCTAAGTACAGTCAGTAGCAACTGCAACATATTCTGCTTCAATTGTAGACAATGAAGTGCATGATTGTTTCTTATGAAGCCATGAAAGCAACTTCTTCCCAAGAAAGAATGCACACCATGCCACAAACCCAAGCACTGCGGTGCACAACACAAGGATACCAAGGGCGCACACCTTGCAATAATCCCCAAAGATCTGATCTTTAGAATGATTTAGCTTTACATACCTGGGAGTCTTTGAATTTTCTTGATTTGCTGACTCATTCTGCTGTTCCTCTGTCACTGTTGAATTTTGTGATGCTACCGGTGTCACAGGTTCACTGTTCTGAACTGATTCTTGCATTACCAATTCAGGTATGATAAATTCATCTTCTGGTCGAAATCATATGCTTCGATCTGATTACTGCCATGCTCATCCACCTTGACATTTATGCTTTCCATTATCCTATTCAATTTTTTGTTATAACATCTATATGCTTTTCTTTTAGTAGAATAACCCAAAAATATCCTTTCATCACTTCTAAGATCAAACTTTCCTAATGCATCATCTCTTCTAATGTAACATTTGCTTCCAAAAATTCTGAAATATCTAAAAGTAGGAGTATGACCAAACCATAGTTCATAAGGAGTGTTACCGATATCACCTTTTATGTGTACTCTGTTGAAAGTGTATACAACGATATTGACAACCCACCTCAAATAGACATCAGGTTATTTAGCTTCAGTCATCATAGTCCTTGCAACATCCAAAATTGTTTGTTCTTCCTTTCCACCAATCCGTTCTGTTGTGGGGTCCTAGGTGCAAAAAGTTGTCTCCTAATACCATTCTTTTCACAAAAGTTGTTTAACTCGTCGGATGTGAACTCACCCCCATGATTTGATCTTAAGCACTTTATCTTCAGTCATGTCTTAGTTTCAACCATAGCTTTAAATATTTTGAATTTCTCAAAAGCTTCAGATTTTTCTTTCAAAAATGCTACCCACATCATTCTAGAATAGTCATCAATAAGTAACATAAAATAACTATCACCTTGAAAGCTTTTAGTCCTTGCCGGTCCACACAAATCAGTATGAATAAGATCAAGAATTTCATTAGATTTATCATGTACACTTCTCAAAGAAGTTCTAACTTGCTTACCCATTTGACATTCTCTACATACCAGATTATGAGGTTTAATAATCTTGGGCAAATCTCTAACAACCGGTATTGAACTGATATTTACTATGCAATCAAAATTAACATGACACATCCTCTTATGCCATAACCAACTTTCATCAATCTGAGCTATCAAGCAAGCTTTCTCACCGGAGTTCAAATGAAAGATATTTCCATTAGTCTGAGTTCCGGAAGCAATTTCAAATCCAAATTTATTAATGATCTTACATTTTCCATCCTTGAATTGCAAATGAAATTCTCTATCCACCATCTGACCTACACTGAAAATATTATGCTTTAAGCCTTCAACATAATAAACATTACCAGTATTAATCTTACCATCTAATAATATTGTTCCTTTGCCTTTGATCCTAGTACATGCCTTGTTGTTTCCAAATTTGACCAATCCACCATCAAATTATTGCAATGATAAGAACTTTCTTTTGTCACCGGTCATGTGATGCGAGCATCCACTGTCTATAACCCATTCATCCTTCTCTTCAATTTTAGCAGTCAAGGCCTTTTCTTCAGTATGTGTTGGTTCAATGACAGATTCTGGAGAATCATCGTTGATAGCAATAAAGACCCAATCTTTGCCGGATGAGGCACCATTACCGGATCCACTCATAGGTTCATCATCATCATCATCATCATCCTCATCGTCATCATCATCATCATCATCATCATCATCATCATCATCATACCATCATCATCACCAACATAATAAAATGATTTATCCTTATTCCTTCTGAATCTAGGTCTTCTCTGATATTCAGGGTTACGCTTATAATTCCTCACAAATATTTCATGATTCCTAGCAGTTCTTTCAGGACATCTAGATGCAAAATGACCAGTCTTATTGCATGAAAAACATTTAAAAGGGACTTTTCCTTCATACTTACTTTCAGCTTGTCCTTTAGGAATTCTTCTAGCAATCAGGGCTTCTATCTCTTCAAGCTTTCTTTCTTCTTTCTCAATTTCCTCCATATCCTTAGTATACATCTATTTCCAATCTATCTTCTGTTTACTGGATGCAAATGCTCTAAATGCAGCCTCAGTTTTAGCAGCACTCTGATCTCCAAGTTCGTCAAGTTCAAAAGCAATCAATTTCCCAAGTAGTGTATCTTTGGTCATAGAGGTACTTGACATTGTCCGAAGTTCATTGATAGCAGTAGCCTTCATTTTGTAAGCCGAAGGGAGAACTCTTAGAACTTTTGACACTATCTCATCTTCACTGACAAATCTGCCACAACATTTGATACCCATGACAATCTCATTTACTCTATCCATGAAAGAACTTATCTTCTCATCTTCTTCCATCTTTAAAGTTTCATATCTTACCTGAAAACCTTCAAGCTTAGCAATCTTAACAGCCTGGTCACCTTCATAAAGAGTTTCAAGCTTTGTCTAGATCGGCTTAGCATTCTCTATCTCTATGACATTCAATAGCTTTTCATCAGATAGGGCGCTTAACAATGCTTCTTTTTTCTTTTACATCATTTTCATCTCTCTTCTGTTCATCAGCAGGTGCCGGTGTTCTAGAATTAGGATCATGAGGTATATACCCTTTCTCCACTATCTCTGAAACTTCAAATCCAAGACATCTTAGATGAATCTTCATTCACTCCTTCCATATCTTGTAATTTGTACAATCAAATCTAGGACTCTCCTTCCGGTAAGGATTGAATGCGGAACTAGATGCAGTTACCATCGGATCTCCTCAAGCGGTTAAGCTTATGCAGAGAGGACCTCATTGTGATACCAATTGTTGGAATGCACTGATACCGATAGTAAACTAATTGGGGGGGGTGAATTAGTTTACTAACAATAACAACAGTTACTTCAATTATAAACCTTAAACCGAAGCACAACCCAATGAAGAATATAACATGAAAGCACAACACACATAACACCAATATTTGACGTGGAAAACCCGAAAAGGGAAAAACCATGGTGGGAAACCCTACCCACAATCAAATGAATACTCTGCAGTAGTATTATGAATAATTACAAAGGGGTCAACACATGTAGAAAGGCCAACAACCTAGAGTGCATTGCTCATCACAAAGGGAAATCTCACTGACTTACAAAATCATCAGACTACAATCCGGAAAATAATGAACTGTGAAAGTAGCATCTACAAATGCTTGATACAGTTCTGGTTAAGCACCGATGTTTTCTCTACAATACAAAACCTTTCCAACCTTCACCTGAATGATATGATTTTATTCACACATAATCCTTTCTTTGATAATGCAGACTGAACCAACCATAACCATCGATCTATCCATATCCAAATTACATGAAAAAGTCACCTATAAATACAGATTATCAACCTTATTGACAAGGTCGGCTAAACCCTAAACCCATAAACCCATAATTACAAGAATTACATCACATGATATCACCAAACCAATGTTATGATTTACATGACATAGCATGGACCTAAATCAAGTAACCAAACAATTATATCCTCCGGGAATTTCGCTAAGACCAAAATCCAACACGCTTCACTTGTCGGTAGAAACCCTCAGTGAAAGTTTAACCGGATCCAAATAGGACCATCATAATATCACACCATCCAATGCAAAGTCACCAAACACTCGAGATATGATCAAGAAGAACCAACAACATGAAAGAAATGAATTCCATAAGCCAGACCCAAAATCCACTGACCAAGTCACCAAAACAACATACGGGTAAAGCTAACTAGGAATGCTAGAAGCCGGTAAAGCCAAAAGATAACCGGTAAAGGCATAAACCAACCAGTAACCGGAAATACCAAAAGCGACAACCAAATCATGAAACCACTAGAATATAGCAAGCATGTAACCATTAGAATAAACATCCAAATTTGATTCGAGAGATTTGATCATACCAGATGAGAATCATAGCCAAAACCAAAATGATCACCAAGACTAACCTGGATAGATCCAACCAGGATAGTCTCCAACCGGGATACAGTGTTGACATCAATGATACCACTTAGCCAAATCCAACATATAGCCAACAAGGTCATGGGCAAGCATGTGCTAGTGTTCTTTGGTGATGCAAGACACTTAGTGGTGATGATCTAGGTCTGATCATGAAATTTGATCGACATATATTGGGTCTCCATATTCTAGCCACATGCCATTGTTCTTGGAGCCCTTACTACGAACCATTTTGTGCTTAGAGGCTTGTCTATCGACATAACTTGATTATTGCAAGGGATGCATATTGTACCCCTAAAGACACTCCACATGTACCTCCCATTGCAAGATAGAAATCACTCATATTATAAGGTTTCTTCTAAATTTTTTGAGGTAAAAGGAAAAGTGAGCCAATTGTCAGTTAAGCTTATGCTACCGGGACCTTGCCACCAAACCTCTAGCTATTGACTTTGGATAGGTATTTTATTGTTGGGGCCTTGTCAAGTGACATCCTTTTTGACTTCAAGTTGTACATGCTTATGAATGCCTTGATATATTGTGAGACTCAGATAGCCAATTTTCCTTTGGCTCCATTTTAGGGCGCCCTCTTTTTATTCACCATTTTTATAGTTTTAGAGTCTCAAAATAGTTAAAGACAAGTGTATTCTCTTGTTTGATGTGTTTTCTCACCACATTGATCACAAAAACATTCAAATCTGGTCACACTTCTAAGATTTTGACAGATTTAGACAAACAAATATTAGACCTACATTTATTGGAGTTCTTGTGTATCCAAGACATCATGCTACGTTTCAATAGGTAGATTTTTGCATTTCTATAGGATTCTCCTACATTTTAGGAAGCTTTCCCTTGTGTATCTATAGGTTATTCCTATATTTTTGACTGGCAATAGAAATTGGTTCAAACATTGGGTCAGGCTTGCAACATGTTAGTCTCAACCTTAGATTTGACATTGCCTAGGTTCGTTTCAATCCTACTATTACTGGTTTAAAGAATACATCAGATCAATAATATCTCATCTCATTGAATTGGTACCTTGGTAATCTTGCCTGCATTTAGTCATCTTTCCAATCAGGGGTCTAGAGTGTTTATACTTTAGAGGTTTTGGATTTGCCAACCAATTCCTTTGATATAGTTTTTTGAGGTAGTAAATCAACATTTTGGTGAATGAGTTCAGGCCTAGCACATTTGTTGTTTCTTTTGCACACTTTTTGTCTTGTTTCATTTTTGCCATGTGTTGTTGCATTTTTTCTTCAAGAAGCTGGATTTTGATAGTGTTCTATTGTGTTTTTGTAGCATCTAGCTACGTTTTTGTCCTTTGATCTTGCATTTTTGTTCCTATCCAAATTTAAGAGATTTTCGATTCCTTTAATCATTTAATCATGGGTTGATAGAGTTTTTGACCAGTCAAAATCAGTCCATCAAAGACTTCGATCCATTTTTCAGTCATCAATAAGAGTCTTCTTTTCATCTTTTTGTCACATCCAAACCTTGTCAAATCAACCTTCAAAATCAAAAGTTGTCTTTGTCCTTCAATCTTGCATCACTAGGTGGTCTTTTTCTTAGATTTATCATCTTTGAGTAAGAGATCATTTTAGTTCCTTGATTTGGATTACCTTAGCTTGGAATAAATCATCTCCTTGCAGGTCATATCCCTCTTAAGCTATCAATTTGTGGCTATACATCATAGTCCTAATCTGATCTTTTCATATTTGGCGTGACCTTAAGAACAAATTTTTGACTTTTCTCCATCCTTGTCATAGTGCTAATTATCATCTTTTTTTTGTCATCATCCTCCTTTCATATCATTCTCCTAGCAAATCCTTCTTGTATGGTTGAAATTATTAGAAAGTTCAGATAACTGAAAGACAATTGAGAGGGGGGGGGTGTGAATCAGTTGTCACAGATTACAGGAACCATTAGCAATTTAAATTTTAATATTGAAACAATAGATAAACCAATTAAACATAAACAATAATCACTGAATAAAAGCCATCCACACAACACCAAGATTTGTACGTGGAAAACCCGGTAAAGGGAAAAACCACGGTGGGAAGCCTACCCACAGTAAGATAATACTTTTGCAGTAAGTATGTGAATTGCAATGAAGGGGCCTGCACTTGCAGGAAGGCCAATAGCCTAGAGTGCATTTCTCATCACAAAAGGAGCCTCACTGACTACATACAAATCCATACTACAATCCAGAGAAGTGTTGAACTACAAAAGATAGCATCTCCTATGCCTGAGTACAGTTCTGATTAAGCTCAATACCGGAGGACTAAATCCTCTTACATAAACCCAATTCGATCTCCAATGATCAACCAACTCCTCTGCCTGAATGATATTACATTATTCACATATTACATTCCTTGACCATGACCTCTTACATTAACCATGATGATCTACAATGAGATCTTACATCTATATATACAAACCCTCGACCATAAACAATCAGGTCAGCCACCAGAAAATAAACTGATTACATAATTACAAACCATGTCAACCTTAGACCAAACAAATAATATCAACACATAAGACATCCCAAAAATATATCAATAGGTCCTATCCATACATTACATTAAAGCCGATCCATAACCTAGATCAACCGAGACCAAGTATAGGTCCACACACTTCAACAATGATCTCCAACTACCAAGTCTCGAACATGATCACCAACAACATCCTAAAACTCCATCAGAAGAAGCACTAACACCACTTATGCAATTAATCAAAGATCTCCATCAAAAGCTCTGCCGGTGAAACCCTCATCGGAACCAGAAACCAATCTTCTAAGCAAGCAGGATAGCATCCGATCTCCATACCAAAACCAACTGACCAAATATGAGGTATAAGTATCATTAACAAGCCAATTCCATCAACAGACTATACCTGAGCCTACTAGATCATGCTAGGTCCAAGTTTAACCAAAAACCACTCAACCTACCGGGACCAGAAGGGTGTTGGTAAAGCATCCAAACATCTAGTGTTGACATCAATGACAAAACATCAATGCAACACATAATCAATTCCACCAAATGGCCAACAATCTCCCCCTTGGGCATTGATGGCAACACTAGATGCAAAAAAACATCTAAGTACCAAGAAATGCCAAACAAGTCTCCCCCTGTGGAAGACAACAAACAAACTCCCACATATAGCTCTAAGAATCACTCCCCCTCTTTCTTTTTCTTTTTCACATCAGTATTACTCCCCTTTTGACATCAATGCCAGAAATCTAATAGAAACATCAAAGCAAATACGTAAGTCTCTGAATCACAAAGTTGACTACTCCCCTTGAGCAGTAGCATCCTACATCAGTGCCAAAATGAATAGTATCTCTGATAATGCATGCCAGACTGATGCCAAACCGTATCAATCAAGTCTCTATCGGAGGGGCAGACTCAAATGATTTCTTGGATAAGGGTTTAGTGAAAATATCTGCAATCTGCTCTTTAGTGTTCACATAAACAATCTAACTTCATTTGCTTGCACCTTCTCCTTCAAAAATTTATACTTGATAGATATGTGCTTTGTTTTAGAATGAAATATTGGGTTCTTTGATATATCAATAGCATCAGAGTTATCGCAGTTAATAACTACTGGTGCATCACAATCTACCTTTATATCCTTCAACATTTTCTTCATCCATAAAACTTGTGTATAGTTAGTAGAAGCAACAACATACTCAACTTCAACAATAGATAAATAAGTACATGACTGTTTCTTTCTAATCCATAAAACCAACTTCTTTCCAAGAAAGAAAGCTCCACCAGAAGTAATTTTCCGGTCATCATCATCTCCAACCCATTCAGCAATTGTATATGAACATAAAGTAAAGTTATCATCCTTAGGGTACCACAAACCATATTCAGATGTACCTTGCAAGTATCTAAAAATCCTTTTCACTGCCATCTCATGATTTTCTCTAGGACCACTCTGAATCTTGAAACAATACAAATAACATTCATAATGTCAGGCCTAGTCTGAGTTAAATAAAGCAAACCTCCAATCATAAATTTGTATCTTGTAGGATTTACCGGTGCAAAAACATATTTTCTTGTCAATTTCTCACTTGTAACCATAGGAGTACTTACCGGTTTAGAGTCTCCCATATCAAATTTCTTCAACAACTCCTTAGCATATTTAGTTTGACAAATAAAAATACCTTTGTCAGTCTGAGTAATCTGCAAACCTAAAAAAAATTTCATCTCACCAATCATAGACATCTCAAATTCTTTCTCCATATTCTTAGAAAATTCTATGCATAACTTATCTTCACCTCCAAAAATAATGTCATCAACAAATACTTCAACAATCAGTATATCATCATTAATGATTTTATAATATAAATTACTGTTAGCACTGCCCTTAGTAAAACCAAGCTTCAAAAGATATTTATCCAACCTTGCATACCAATCTCTAGGTGCTTGTTTCAATCCATATAAAGCTTTCCTTAACCTGCAAACCATATCTGTATCATCTGATAGTGAAAAACCATCAAGTTGCTCAATATAAACTTCCTCATCAAGATCCCCATTTAAAAATGCACATTTTACACCCATCTGATAAACCTTGTAGTTTTTATAAGCAACATAGGCAAGAAATAATCTCACAGCTTCAATCCTAGCTATAGGTGCAAGAGTCTCTCCATAATCAATTCTTTCCTTCTAAGAATACCCTTTACAAACCAATCTATCCTTATTCCTTATAACTTGACCATCCTCATTCAATTTATTCCTAAGAACCCATTTAGTTCCAATAACATTTTTATTTTTAGGTCGGGGAACCAAGGTCCATGTGTTATTTTTTTCAATCCGATCTAATTCTTCTTCCATAGCTTTCAACCAATGTTCATCTTTACATGCCTCAATTACAGATACCGGTTCAACTTGTGAAATTAAACATACCTCATTAGTTGCTAGTCTTCTTCTTGTCATCACTCCATTTCTCTTATCCCAAATGATTTGATCTTCTGAATGATTCAATCTCACATACCTAGGGGTCTTTTGAATTTCTGTTCCTCTTCTTGTTCTCCAGTTACTGTAGAATTCTCTGATGTTGCCGGAGTAACTGGTTCAACTCTTTGCTCCGATAAAGGTGCTACCGGTTCAGATATAATCATTTCCACTGCCGATTCCTTCTCATAAACTCTGAATTGACTTTTGTTCAACTTATCTACTTTGACATTAGCACACTCCACAATTCTTTGTAATCTCTTGTTATAACACCTATATGCTTTGCTTTCATTAGAATAACCAAGAAATATGCCTTCATCACATCTAGGATCAAACTTACCAATATTATCATCTCTTCTGATATAACATTTACTACCAAAAATTTTGAAATACTTAATTGTAGATGTATTGCCAAACCATAATTCATAAGGTGTCTTACCGGTTTCTCCTTTGATATGTACTCTGTTGAATGTATAAACTGCCATACTCACTGCTTCTCTTTAGTAGATATGAGGTAGACTAGCTTCCATCATCATTGTTCTAGCATCATCCAAGATAGTTTTGTTCTTCCTTTCCACAACTCCATTTTGCTGAGTTGTCCAGGGAGCAGAAAATTGTCTTCTTATACCATGCTTGTCACAAAAGTTATTAAACTCATCGGATGTGAATTATCCACCATGATCTGATCTCAAACATTTAATCTTCAATCCTGTCTCAGTTTCCACTTTAGCCTTAAATATTTTAAACTTTTCAAATGCTTTGGATTTTTCTCTCAGAAAAGTAACCCACATCATTCTAGAATAATCATCAATGATTAGCATAAAATATCTATCACCTTGAAATTTTTTAACTCTAGCAGGGCCACACAAATCAGTATGAATAAGATCAAGAACATCATTTGATTTATCTTGTATACTTCTAAAAGAGGTTCTGACCTGTTTACCCATTTGACATTCTTTACATACCGGATTATAGAGCTTCATAATATTAGGTATATCCCTAACAACCTTAGTTGAACTGATCTTCACAATGCAATCAAAATTCACATGACACAACCTTTTATGCCATAGCCAACTCTCATCAATCTGTGTAGTCAAACATGTCTTCTCACTGGAGTTTAAGTGAAAAATATTACCTTTTGTTTCTGTACCGGTTGCAATCTCCAAGCTAAATCTATTAATGATTTTGCATTTTCCATCCTTGAACTGTAATTGAAATCCCTTGTCTACCAATTGTCCTACACTCAAAAGATTATGCCTCAAACCTTCAACATAATAAACATTGTCAGTATTATTCTTACCATCCAATGATATAGTTCCTTTTCCTTTGATCATACATGCTTTGTCATCTCCAAATCTAACTAGACCACCATCAAATTCTTGCAAAGACATAAACTTTCCTTTATCTCCAGTCATATGATGTGAAAAAACCACTGTCAATTACCCATTCATCCTTGTCTTCAATTTTAGCAGCAAGCGCCTTCTCTTCAGGTACATTCTCTTCTAGTACTGGATCATCTTCCTTGATAGCCATGAATACCCATTCCTTCCCATTGCTGGATCCACTAGTAGAGTCTTCTACCAGTTCATCATCTGAATCAATAATGCCTTCCTCATCCGCTATGTAGCATGATTTGTCCTTGCTTTTCTTGTATTTATACTTGTTCAGATATCCAGGGTTAGGCTTAAATGATCTTCTAACTCTTTCTTCAAATCTTGAATTTCTTTTAGGACATATAGATGCAAAATGACCAATCTTATTACATGCAAAACATTTAAAAGGTGTTTTTCCTTCATACTTACTTCCTACCGGTCCTTTAGGTACTCTTCTAGCAAATAGTGCTTCAAGTTGCTCAAACTCATCATCTTCTCTCTTCATATATTCTAACTCCTTTGCATATAAATCTTTCCAGTCTTTCTTACCGGTTGTAGATGTAGATGCATGAAAAGAAGGTTTAGTCTGCATAGCTCCAGAAGGTCCAAATTCCTCAAGCTCAAAAGCAGATAGTTTTCCAACCAAAGTATCTTTGTTGACAGATGTATTAGCCATTTTTATCAACTCATTAATAGCAGTAGCTTTCATTTTGTAAGCCGGTGGTAGGGCTCTCAGGACTTTAGAAACAATTTCATCTTCGCTCACAGTTCCACCACAACATTGAATTCCCATAACAATCTCATTTACCCTTTCCATGAATACAGTAATCCTTTCATCTTCTTCCATCTTCAGGTTTTCATATCTCACCCTGTAACCATCAAGTTTAGAAATATTCACAGTAGGATCACCTTCATTAAGAGTCTCCAACTTGTCCCATATAGGCTTTCCATATGATTTGTTGGTTAATCCCATTATTTGCTGATCAAAAAGTGCACACAAGAGGGCTTCTCTTGCTTTAGAATCATTCTCAAGCTCCTTATCCAGGTTTGCCGGAGGAGGATTGCCAGATCCTAGATTATAGGGTGTGACACCAATCTGTGTGATCTCCCAAATCTCCTTGCCGAGATATCTTAGATGAGTCTCCATCCAAATCTTCCATACTGTGTAATCTATTCCATCAAGCCTCAGAATATCCCTTCGAAAGATAGCTCCAAAAGAATTGCATGAACTCAAACTGTTAGTTGCCATAGGATCTTCCTCAAGCGGTTAAGCTTTCTGTAGAGAGGACGAAGGCTCTGACACCAATTGTTAGACAGTTCAGATAACCGAAAGACAACTAAGAGTGGGGGGGGGGGGGGAGGTGAATCGGTTGTCACAGATTATAGGAACTATTAACAATTTAAACTTTAATACCAGAACAACAGTTAAACCAATTAAGCATAAACAATAATCACAGAATAAAATCCATCCACATAACACCAAGATTTGTACATGGAAAACTGGGTAAAGGGAAAAACCACGGTGGGAAGCCTGCCCCTAATCAGATAATACTTCTGCAATAACTATGCGAATTATAATGAAGGGGCCTGCACTTGTAGGAAGGCCAACAACCTAGAGCGCACTGCTCATCACAAAAGGAGCCTCACTGACTACATACAAATCCAGACTACAATCCAGAGAAGTGTTGAATTGCAAAAGATAACATCTCCTATGCATGAGTACAGTTCCGGTTAAGCTCACTACCGGAGGACTAAATCCTCTTACATATACCCAATTTGATCTCTAATGATCGACCAACTCCTTTGCTTGAATGATATTACATTATTCACACATTACATTCCTTGACCATGACCTCTTACATTAACCATGATGATCTACAATGAGATCTTACATCTATATATACAAACCCTCGACCATAAACAATCAGGTTGGCCACCAGAAAATAAACCGATTACATAATTACAAACCATGTCGGCCTTAGACCAAACAAATAATATCAACACATAAGACATCCTAGAAATACATCAATAGGTCCTATCCACACGTTACATTAAAGTCAGTCCATAACCTATATCAACTGGGACCAATTTTAGGTCCACACGCTTCAATAATGATCTCTAACCGCCATGTCTCAAACACAATCACCAACAACATCTTGAAACTCCATCAGAATATGCACCAACACCACTTATGCAATTCATCAAAGATCTCCATCAAAAGTTATACCGATGAAACCCTCGCCGGAACTAGAAACCAATCTTCTAAGAAAATAGGATATCATCCAATCTCCAGACCAAAACTAACTGGCCAAATATGAGTATAAGTATCATGAACAAGCCAATTCCATCATCAGACTATACCAGAGCCTACCGGATCATGTCGGATCCAAGTTTAACCAAAAACCACTCAACCTACCGGGACCAGAAGGGTGCTGGTAAAGCATCCAAACAACTAGTGTTGACATCAATGACAAAATATCAATGCAACACATAATCAATTCCACCAAATGGCCAACATAAACTAGAGCTAAAAATATTAGACAAAGGACTCAAGCATCTAGAGAAAAGGACTCACATGAGGATCTTAATGACTATTTCAATCAAGTACCCGTTAGGAATCATATACCTAGATTTAATGATGATGATGATGAACAACCCTCCCAAGAGAAAATCCAGGACCACATAAATGATAATCAATTCAATAAGATTCTCAATGCAGTACTAAACCAATATAAACGTCATTATTTCCTAATGCTTGCCCAACAAGGTGCCAAATTACCCACTGATTTGATGTGTCTCAAGTAAAATAACATAATAATTATGCTAGTCATAGTGGACAAGGATTTGGAGGAATTCGTATACCCGAGTCACCCTCCTCCCTTTTGCAAAAACTAATCACCACCATTTGATCTACTCAAACACATACCCAACAAGATCAATGTCAATCCCATGTCAACAACCTCAATATGGGTGTTTAGGAAACAACCAAGCTCACAATGCCGTTCACACCCATAACCAATAATATCAAAACCACCAAATACTTATCAAATCCCCAACCAAAAAAAATATCTACCAATACCAATATCAAAATTGTATCCCCCCTCCACCTTTACCTGGCAGTTCAAACATAGGGGTAAGTCAAGGGAACATTGAGGCTTTGACTCAACAAGTTTAACTCCAACAAAAAATGGTCAATATCCAACCAAGAGATACACGATCGAGGAAATTTGTCCAGGTATCCTTTCGATAGAAACCTGCCAATGCCAACTTTCTCCCTAAATTTTGATGTGCCTACATTTGATAAATACAAGGGGAAAGGTGACCCTTAGGATCACATAAGAGAATTCTTTACAACTTATATGAGGTGGCACATAATGACACTTATTTAACACACCTCTTTCAAGAAAAGTCATGGAATGGTTGTCATGATTATCCCTTAGGATTAGGTCCTTTGATGAGCTAGCCGAGAAATTTATCTCACACTACTACAATATTGATCATGAGGTCAACATGATAACCTTGTGTACTAAACAATGAAATGGAGAATATTTTTCATCTTTCGTAGAAAGGTGGAGAAGCCTAGCTAGGCGATGTCCTTGTCGTATATCGCAGAAATAGATGGTTGAAATTTTTATGCAAGATTTAGATCATGAGATAGGATTCAAAATTAGATAATAATTTTTTAGCACATTTGAGGAAGTCATAGAGAAAGGTCTATCTGTTAAGAGATTCCTTGAGCAAGATATTATTAAAATCTACAAGGACAACAAGGATACACCTAGCGCAAATACAAATGATAAACCCCACTTTTGGTCAAAGAACAAGAACATAGTCAATGGTGGGGTTGTAGATGCAAATGCAGTTAAAACCACACAACCTGTGATAAGATTTCTAGGACCTAGTACCTCAAACAACCAAGTGAACACTCAAAGGACAATAACGAAACCTAAAATAAAATTTGCACCTTTGGGAGAACTTATAGAATCAACGTTACAAAAACTTATCGTCAAAATGATTATCACATTGCCAGATGTTAGAGTGTTTGAACCTAGAGTTGAACCCACATGGAGGAATGACAACTAATATTGTGAATATCATCATAACAAGGATCATAAGACTAGCAATTACAACAAGATTAAGAACATTATTCAGTATCTCATTGACAATGGTGTAATTGAAGTTGAAGGTCACTCATCTAAGGAGGAACATATGGTGTTTAAGGATCCTTTACCCAATCATGATAAGTGAAAAGCCTCCAAGAGTACTCCCAATAATACTGCCAATTTCTTATGAGTACACGGTTAAACACATTACCAAAATGGACCATCATGTTTCCACCATAGTTTTCAAATATAAAACACCCAAGTGCAACATAACAACCTATCAGGGTAAAGTGACTCTACAAGGTGCCCCATACAAAGAAACCTCTTCGTCTAACTATTATGACCTTATCAATTAGCTTGGGAAGACACCCACTCACATATCCATCCTAGAGATTTTACGCATATCCCCTTCACACAAGGTTGTCCTTGATAAAGCATTGCAAGAAACATCTATCTATACTGATTTAAAAGTAGATCAATTTCAAGCCATGGTGGAATACCTCTCTTCAGCAAATTACCTTACATTCATTGAGAAAGATGACACAACTCCCCAACAACCTCACAATGCACCTCTAAACAAGTCCTGATAGATGGAGGAGCGTGTCTAAATATTTGTACCTTAAAATTGCTTACCACATTAGGGTTCTTTGAAGGTGTTGTTGATACAAAAAATATGATAACAATTAAAGTCTATGATGATGAAGAATGCTCATGTAAGGGATTAGTTACATTTCCAATCAGAATTGGGATAGTGATTAAAGATGTGGTTTGCCAAGTCTTAGACCTTGATCTCACTTATATTCTCCTCCTAGGCCAACCATGGACCCATCTATGCAATTCATTCCCTCCACATACCATCAATGCATCAAATTCCCACACAATGGAGCAGAGATTACTATCGCGAGTGATCCAAATTTGTACCTTTATTACAATAACATTTAACTAAAACTTGAGTCCACCATCCCCATCAATACAAAAGCTACTTCATCATCTGCATCATACAATAATCTCGAGTCATTAAAGTCATCCACCTCAAAACAACCCAAGATCAAGGTCAAGGATAAAGGAATGGAAGAGTATAACTTGCAACAATCCATGTACATCCAACAACTAATGGACTATCCCAAGACCTATGGCATACCTCAAACATCTCAAGATATGTTAAAAGTTATCATCAAATGGGATCCTGCCACCTTTAACAAATGGGTGGAGACAAAAGATGGAGATTTTATTTAAATAGTTATATAAAGATGAAGAGGAACAAAATGAGTAAGAGAAAACTGACATCAAGTTACCCATTGAGAAGTATGGTAAAGGCTTTAAATTATTACAATAAATACAATATGATGGCAAAGGTCCTATTGGATTGTAGAAACAAGGCATCATGGAACATATTCAACTTGAGCTAGTTCCTTAGAAGTAAAGAAACAAAGAATTGAGGTTTTCACCTTTAAAGTTATGTGGTCCTAATACTAAACCTCCAACACAAATAAAATCTAATGATACATCATTGAAAATAGGCTAGTCCAATATTATAGCCAATGACACGAATGTTGGGGGACAATCCAATGATTCTTATTTAAAGATATATTCCAATGAATATGAGTAGGATTCCTTCACCTCTAGTAACTAGGAATTGGATAAAACTTTCAAAGAACTAGAGTCTCCTCCTGTGAAACTAAGCACATGAACATGGATTAAAACCTTTTGGGATTACAAACACTCTATGTCTCAAGGCCTAACATTGAGAATTGATGACTGTTAGTACTGAGTGTGCTTCCTGTAATGTTGATCAAACTTCTCTCACAATCGAAACCAATGAGGAGAGTACCGGAAATGATCTTGATGATGTCATTGATAACTTTGAAGACTCTTGTGTATTAACCATCACATATTTTTATTTCAATCAAAATAATGGCCTTCAAGTCATTCACCCCCAATTCATAGACGGGGACCAATAAGGGCCTCCACAACTAGACATGTTTCAAAATGATGAGACTATTATCGATTATCGTTAAGTTCAAGACAATATTCTTATTAGGGACCATAGAGAAAGATTTTTTATTGAAATTAATAGAACAACTTATTTTGGAGAGGGTAGCAAGCCTTTCAAAAACATAAAAAACAAATAAAAGGTCTTCTAGTGAAAACCGTACTGCGATTCTTTTAGACCATGAAAAATTAAAATAAAGGACATGACCAACAATGTGTAATGTCATAAAATTTCGACCCTTGCAATTTTCGACCACATTAGGGTCCTCACGTTGGCAAATCGAATCCCCAAGATTGATCAAAGACTCGAGACTTGCTCAATCTCCAAAAACTACCCTTTTTTTGCCCCCCGCACTGCTTAAACCTGCTTCCTGTCCTGAGTAAAGGGTAGGATAGGGATGTGGGGCCCCTATCCCTACCTTATCTTGGGGCCCCTTCTTTCAAACTGTGCATTGAACTTTGCATTTCTAGTGGGAAAACTTTCCCTGTGTCGTCCTATGACGAAAAATCAACCCAATTAACCCTAATTGACAAATATATATGTCGCATTTGCTCTCCCATTTGCATAAGTTGGATGAGGTGAAAATAGGTGCATAAGTTCAAAAACATGAGATCACGCATTCAAGCATTCAAGAGCATTCAAGCATTGAGCATCTCAAGTCTTCCTTCAAGGCTAGGTGTTGCATTTGAGTCAAGGATTCAACCATTGAAGAGGAGATCCCTTTCAACATTCAATTACATACAAGAAATTCTATCTACATTCCTATTGCAACCTCCCTTGAGGTGATTTACATTTCAGTATTTTGTTTACATTTACTTGCAAGTACTTTCTTTCATCATTTGGTTTATTCCAAAATTGGGGTTTGACCTAAAGGCAAACCCCCAATCCCAACCCCTTTTCCTCTCTTTTTTGTGTGTAGGTTGCAGGTGCACAACTGTATTTGCATATTTGGACTCCATTTGCAAAGGCGGAAAAACCCTTTTCGTTTCATGGATTTTTTGGAGGACCATGTGCACTTTCAACATGGTCCTGGCAACCTTTCCTCAAATTCACAGGGCGACTTCTTCTTGACATATTATAACCGGATCCAGGTGCACAACTTCATCCCACGCTTCTATCTCGAGTTATAATCAGTTCTTTGCTACTTTTACACTTAGTCCCAAAATACATAATTCAACCATTACTCATTCTAAAAGAGGGGCTAGCTTGTCATTTCACACCATTATCAATTCATTTAGTATTGAATCTCTCTCCTTAGAGATTGGATCTAGTGAATTATCCCCCCTCTTTTAAATGTAATGTGTGTGAGGTGATTGAAGGGAAATTTGTAGTGAAACTTCATCTCTCCTTGGAGGGAAGAAAAGCTTTCCTCTTGATCTCTCCATTGTTCACTTTTCACCCCATTACATTTTGGTGAACCCGACGTCTTGCATGCTTTATTTTGAAAATTATTGCATATTTTTCATTTACAAGTTTAATTTTTCTGCAAACTTAGTGGTTAATTCATTCAAAACCCTAGTTTTTAAAAAATTGAAATTGAACTTGTGCTTTGTAAAAATTGCTTGCTATTATCTTAAATCTGAAAATTGCTTTGTTTGTCAAATTCAATTTCTTCATTGTCTTTGTTCAATTTGCAAATCAAATTCATAAAATTAAGTGGTTAATTGTCAAAACTCTAATTTTTAAAAATAATATTGAACTTGTGCAAAAATTGAATTTCCATTTAATTTTCAGACTTGTGATTGTTTTCATAATTATCCTCTTACTTAAAATTCAAATTTTCAATTTCCTTCCTTTTTCAAAATTCAAAATTTCAAAATTAAGTGGTTAGGTCCTAAAACCCTAATTTTCAAATTTAATTGGATTTTGTGTAAATCTCAATCAATTTCAATCAATCTCAGTTTTCTAAGCATTTTTCAAGGTGTCCATATCCATTAGGTTTGACCCTTTTCAAATTTGCAATTCAATTCCTCATTTTTTTCCAAACCCCAATAGGGTCCTATTTTCACATTCATACCTTAATTTCATCTATCTAGAGATCGTAAAATACCTTCCTTCAATAAGATCACACCACCTTCTCAATCAACCATGTCTGACATCAATTCTTCTACCGAAGCGACCATTAACAATCTTGCTCAAACCGTGTCTTCCTTACAACAACAAATTGCTTCCATGAGTCAATCCAAGTTTAGTGTGCCCATGTTTGATGATGCAAGCCCACTTTCTCTTGATATTGTTAAAGTTGTGCCATCTAAGCATGTTGAGGTTCCTCAATTGGAACTCTATAATGGAAAAGGTGATCCTCTAATGCATGTCAAAACATTTCAAACCTTGTGTACTGATTTTGCTTATGATCAAAGATTGCTTGCACAATTGTTTACAAGAACTCTAAGAGATAAGGCTTTACAATGGTATTGTTCTTTTCCTTCTTATTCTATTACTTCTTTTCAATAATTAGAAAATGCTTTCATTCAACAATTTCAAAACAACATTGGTCCTAAAATTACTTTGACTGATTTAATGCATTGTAAACAATGCATTAAAGAAAAAGTGACTGATTTCATTGGTAGATACAAGAATTTGTGTGTTCAAATTTCTTTTCCTGTACCGGTTGATAATGATATTCAAAGAATTTTGATTTCTAATTTGCAAAAAGATATTAGGGAAAAGCTTCTTTTGTTTGAGTTTACTTTCTTTCCGTAGTTGTGTGCAACACTCCACAATTATCAACTGGTTGTGAGTCAAATGGAGCAATCTACTCCTATGGCTCCGAGTGATAAGGGGGAAAGTGTTCAACAACCATTTGTGAATTTCAAACCAACAAACAGATTCATCAAGTTCAATGATACAATCAACAACAACAATGTGAATGCTACAATAGGTGTGCCTCCTATTTCTAAATTTTTCAAAAGAGAAAGACAATTTACTCCTTTGGATGAATCTTTACATAGTATTATGTCTTAGTTGTTACAAAGAAATGTTATCAAACTTCCTCCTATAAAACCAGTTGATTTGTCTAAGCTTCCATCCCCTTATTTTGATAACAATTCCTTTTGTCAATTTCATCGTCAGCCTGGTCATGATACTAAGAAATGTTTTACATTGAAAAGTAAGATTCAAGATTTGATTGATAATAATACTATATATGTGGTAGGTGTGAATGATAAGGGAAACAAATTAGTAGCTCCTCCTAATCAAAATCTTAAGATTTTCATTGATCCTTTGCCTTCTCATACCTCTAACGTGATTGAGACTGAACATACCTCTTTTTCTCATAATGACTTCACCTCTACGACTCCGAATTTGGTGAACATGGTATAGAAAAAAGTGACACCTAAGGATCCTTCCATCACATTTGACCCTAGTGAGACTATTAGAGCACCCAGTGGCCCTTTATATATAGTTGCAAAGGTTAAGGATATACATTGTCGTGGTACTCTTGTTGATCCTTCTTGTATGATTAAAATTATCATTGAGGAGTATCTTTTCACTTTACGATTGCATAAACCAATATATGATGATTCTAATGTGGTTGTGAAGTTATTTGATGGATTCTCTTGTCCTATCATTGGTTCTATCACCCTTCTTGTTGAAGTTCACACTAAATCTATGGATGCCAATTTTTTTATCATTCCTTCTTCCGAGAAATTCCGTGTGAAGTTAGGCTATCCTTGGTTATCTTCCATGAAGGCTATTGCTTATCCAATCCATAAGTGTTAGAAATTTCCCCACAATGGAGAAATCATAACCATGAAGAATAGCTTATTTCACCCATCCGAAAGAAGCCATAGTGTTCCTATTGATTTATTTTGGCCTAAATAATTTCAATCTCTTCCACCAAGGAGCGATGCTCTTTTCCAATCTTATAAAAAATGGAATAAAGATGATTTTATCCTTGATTCAACCTAGATCGCCAACACTTGGCATTCCTATCATTCTTGAAGATGAAGTTCTTCCCCTAACAGATAGAACTAATCTTTCTCCTAAGGAAGATCCTCAACCTATTCCTATGGATGTATCTATGCCTTCTCCTAACAAGACCAACAACATTCCTCTTAAGGTTATACCTATACCACCTCCTCATGATGGACCTAGTCTCCTTCCTACACCAAATATTCCTCCTTTATATGGCACAGTTCCACCTCCTTCCTCTTATAGAGAGAAGAGGCATGCATCTCCTCTTGTTCAACCTAAAAGACCTTAACCTAAACCTTCAATTATAAAAGAGGAGAATTTTCCTCCTTCAACAAATGTTCCTCCTTCCTCTCAGCCTTCCGCTAAGACTCAACAAAATCGTTGTGTGAGAGAATACCAATGAAGATGCCATGTTCGAGCTCGTGAAGTTGTTAAAAATATTCAATCTCATAGAACTCCAACAATTGACATGATTCCCTTTTCTCCTAAGCAAGTTGTTCAACCTAAATCTCGAAATAGTAAATTGCAAAAAAAACATGTGATGGTTTTACTTCTATTCATGTGAGAGATCCTCTTTCTATAAATATTGATGAGGAAATAGGTGAAAATGTTATTCATGATGGAAATAAAACTCCTAATGCTTCTAATAGTGACTATGAATATGTTGATGTTGACAAGCATTTATCAGCTGAATTTTCAAAAACCCTAATCCTAGCTCCTAGAGTCGAACAAAGTGACTTACCAGATAAGCATAGTCCTTGTTTGGATCTTGTGATAGCTCCATATTCTGTGCTCGATGTCCCTCCTCTGGCGTGTTGCCTGCCTTCCCGAAATAGTGATCAACAAGATCGAGAGGTGGATGTCATGCTATATTAGTAACATTAGCACATTAGATCTTCTCTCTCTCTCCTTTCTTGCTCTTTTGTGACTATTCTTCTATGTGTATCCATGTTCTTCGATTTTTCCCTTAATGTCTATTTGAGGATGATGCAAAGCATTGCGATCTCTTTTGGTCTCTTTCATGTTGACTCAAAAGACACCCTTCTATTCCCTTTCTTCCAAGGAAGTTTCCTTTCTTTGGGGAATAATGATTATTATATGCACACACACACACACACACACACAGAGACATATATGATATACATGAGTTATCATACAACATACTGACCTCGAGGAAAGCGAAACTACCTCATGTTTTGTGTTCATTATCCTTGGGTTTATTCCTCGATTAGGGGCTAAATCCTTGCGATAACATGCTCCCTCTCTTTTCTCTCTCTTGGGTGTATCCTACCTTAAAGCAATCGCTCCCGATAAGGCATACATGATCGTTATAACATGGGGGCATACACTTCGCTCATATTTTCCTTCTTGATACTTAAAGTTACTTGGTGAACTTGGATTTGCTTTGTAATTTTGGTATCCTTGCTTTTCATGACTCATAGTCAGGGGAATCTTGCTACTTGCAGTCATGGTTTTCTCTTCTCGATCTTCCATTTTGCTGTGTCAATCGAAGTCATAAGATCCTTATTCCACTGGGGGCTTGGTCTATCTTGCCTCCTCGACATGGTAGAAGTATTTCAATCTTTTTTCCGTGTACTTTACCGACAGTATGGGTGTACAATTATACTCCTGCTAAAGTGGGGGCTAAATGTAGTGTCATAAAATTGTGAGCCTTGCAATTTTTGACCACATTAGGGTCCTCACATTGGCAAATCGAATCCCCAAGATTGATTAGAGACCCGAGACTTGCTCAATCCCTGAAAACTTCCCCACACTACTTAAACCTACTTCCTGTCCTGAGTAAAGGGTAGGACAGGGGTGTGGCACTCTTGTCCCTGCCCTATCATGGAACCCCTTCTTTCAAACTATGCATTGAACTTTGCATTTCCAGCGGGAAAAATTTCCCTGTGTCGGCCTATGACAAAAATCAGCCCAATTAACCATAATTGATGACTATATATGTCACATTTTCCCTCCCATTTGCATAAGTTGGATGAGGTGAAAATAGGTGCATAAGTTCGAATACATGAGATCATTCATTCAAGAGCATTCAAGCATTTAAGCATCCCTTTCAAGCATTGAGCATCTCAAGTCTCCCTTCAAGGCTAGGTGTTGCACTTGAGTCAAGGATTCAACCATTGAAGAGGAGATCCCTTTCAACATTCAATTACATACAAGAAATTCTATCTACATTCCTATTGCAACCTCCCTTCAGGTGATTTACATTTCAGTATTTCATTTACATTTACTTGCAAGTACTTTCTTTCATCATTTGGTTAATTCCAAAACTGGGGTTTGACCTGAAGGCAAACCCCTAATTCCAACCCCTTTTCCTCTCTTTTCTATGTGTAGGTTGCAGGTGTGCAACTGTAGTTGCAGATTTGTACTACATTTGAAGAGGTGGAAAAACCCTTTTCATTTCGTGGATTTTTCAGAGGACCGTGTGCACTTTCAACACGGTCCCAACAAATTTTCCTCAAATTTGCAAGGCGACTTCGTCTCAACATATTATAACCAGATCCAGGTGTACAACTTCATCCCACACTTCTATCTTGAGTTATAATCAAATATTTTCTACTTTTACACTTAGTCCCAAGATACATAATTCAACCATTACTCATTCTAAAAGAGGGGTTAACTTGTCATTTCACACCATTATCAATTCATTTAGTATTCAATCTCTCTCCTTAGAGATTGGATCTAGTGAATTATCCCCCCTCTTCTAAATATAATGTGCGTGAGGTGATTGAAGGGAAATCTGGAGTGAAACTTTCATCTCTCCTTGGAGGGAAGAAAATATTTCCTCTTGATCTCTGCATCATTCACTTTTCTCCCCATTACACAATGAAAACCTCTCTGAGGTGTCTAAGTATGGAAGGCTTGACACTTTCCCTTTAATAGAATATCATGATAGATCACCGGTATAAATAGAAGAAGCAAAATTGACCGACATGGGGATATAAGACAATCCTTGCAGGGTATACCTTGTGGCATCATTAACTAAAGAGAAATGTCCTAATTTCATTAAGCTTTTCTAAGAATTTTGGATCAACTTTTCATGGTCATATACTGATATGCCTAGATTAGATCCTAATCTTGTAATGCACCATTTAACAATAGCATCGGGGGCAAAAACTGTGAAACAAAAGTTTAGGAAGATGTATCAACAAATAACACTTCTAATCAAAAGTTGAGCTTCAAAATCTACTAGATGTGGGCTTTATTAGGACTATATATTACCCATAGTGGGTTTTAAATCTTGTACTTGTGACAAAACCAAACGGCAGTATCAAAATATGTATAGATTTTAGAGACCTCAACAAAGCTTTTCCTAAGGATGTCTTTCCACTTCCCAACATAGATTTTATTGTCAATCTTATGACTAGACACACAATGCTATCACTCATGGAAGGATTCTCTAGTTATAATTAAATTAAGATTGCACCCGAGGACCAACATAAGACAAATTTTACATGTCCTTGGGGAACATATTGTTGGAATGTCATGTTTTTTGCCCTTAAGAATGCTCAAGCTATATATAAAAGGGTGATGACCACTATATTTCATGATATGGTGCACATTTTGATGGAAGATTATGTTGATGACCTATTGGAAAAATTGGTAACAATAGAGATTCATCTAGGTATTCTTGAAAAAAAATTCACTCGACTTGAGAAGTACAAGGTATAATTTAATTCTAAGAAATGTGTCTTTGGAGTAACCTTAAGGAAGCTCTTGAGATACATTCTTTCACAATGAGGCATTGACGTTGATCTAGCACAAGTACAAGCTATATTGGAAATGCCTCCACCTAGGAATATCAATCAACTAATTTCATTGCAAGTAAAGTTACAGTCTATTTGACTATTCATAGCACAACTAGCCAACACATGCCATCCTTTGATGTACCTACTACATAAAAATATTGCCTTTAGATGGGATGATAGATTCCAAAAATCTTTTCAAAAGCTTAAGGATTATCTCATGTCATCACCTATTCTCATGCCATCAATTGAGGGAAATCCTTTACTTTTCTGCATATCGGTGATAACCACAATATTGGGTGAACTTCTAGATATCTCAACAAGACTATGATGGAAAAGAGAGGGCTATTTACTACATGAGTTGCAAATTAGTGGGATATGAGCTTAATTACACTCCCATTGAGCATGCATGTCTTGCCATAGTTTTTGCTTTGTATAAATTGAGACATTATATGCTCACTCATCAAAGCAATATCATAGTAAAAATTGATCCCCTAAAGTATTTTCTCAACAAGGCAACCCTTACAGGAAGACTAAAACAATGGGTAATGATTCTTAGGGAGTTCAACATTGAATAAGTTGAGAGAAATGCCCTTAAAGGGAAAGATATTGTAGATAAGCTCACAGATGCACCTATGATTGATGACTATCCATTGGTTTTTTATTTTCTAGATAAAACCATCCTATCCATCACAACTTTAAGATTATGACAGCTATACTTTGATGGAGCATTCAAACAACATGGAGCAGGTATTGGAATCCTCTTTGTTACACTACAAGGGGATTGCATTCCAAAATGATATAGGTTGGAATTTCCTTATACAAACAATGTAGCTGAATGTGAGGCACTTACTATAGGACAAAGGATTGTTGTTCAATAGAGAATACAAGAGCTTCAAGTTTTTAGTGATTTCTAGTTGGTCATTTGACAAACCTATAATGACTATTAGACAAAAGATGCAAAGTTGATGACCTATAAGCATATGGTTGATGATTTCAAGAAATATTTAACTCAAATAACCCTTGAGTAAATTCCAAGGGATAATAACATAGTTGTTGATGCTACCACCATTGCTTCTCTTATTGATATGCTATAAAATGCAACCCATTGTGAGATTTTGGTAGATCATTTCTTGGTTCTCACATATGAGATCCCTCGATATGAGTTGGTGTGTATCATTGGTTTTGATTCCCCTTGGCATGATGACATCTACACCTACCTTTGCAATAACACATTTCCCCCTAACCTCTCTAACAATGAACGTCGCACCTTCATTTTCTAAACCTCTTGTAGCATAATCATTGCCAACATGCTTTACCATAGGGGTCTTGGTGGTACTATCTTAAGATGTCTAGAGTGTGAGGAAGTCTAAACTGCATTGCATGAAGTACATGAAGGTATATTTGGGGATAACTTTAGATGTCCAACCCTGACTAGAAGAAAATTGTGGAGACTGGTTATTATTAGCCCACTGTCAGGAAAAGTGGTGCAAGGAAACAGAAAATCCGGTTTCAAAAAGGTCCACACACCAATGGGACTCTTGGTGCAAGTTATAGAGCTATATAGAATAGCTCAACTCCCCAAGGGATGTTCCATTGTTCTCTATCTCACAGGATCCCTCAAGTCAATGCCTTTTCTCTCATATCATTGAGATAAAGTGACTTAGGAATGATAACTCTGAGAACGAGTGATATTTGATCAACTTAATATGAATGCATTCCTAGTTATGCATGATATTAAATCTAATATGATTTAAACTAGCATGGCTATGATGATAAGATAAAATATTAGTAAAGCCTATCGTAACATGATATATTAATCTAACATGAATGTGCTATGATAATGGAAATAGCTCTTAAAATGCTTATTAAGATGATTTCTATTCAAAGAGAGGCTAATGCTTGATTTAAAATGACTATAGATTACATGCATGAAACTTGGATATATTTAGCAAAATGTCTATAAGTTTGATACTAAAGATTGGATATTGAAAATGAGGAATGAGAGCTCTATTTATAGGAAAAATAGGGCAATGGATGGTGAAGATTGGATAATCTTAACAAGGGCCAGGATTGAAAGTTATCAATCCATGTTTACAATTCTCGCCAATGAAATGGTGATAATTGTCAACAAGAGATTGCTTGAGAGGAGATGTAAGACACATTAAATGCTTGAGAAGACATGATGGTTACCCTGGGAGGTAAGGGTTAAGGTTAGGTTAGGGTTATCCATTGGATAAAGCTTTTATCCAAAGGATAAAATCTTGTGAAAGGGTTAAAGAAATAACCAAGGTTAAAGCCATGAATGTTTGATGAGACCCTTGGGTTAGATGAGGGTTGAGTTAGAGAGAAAGTCTCTAATCATGCAAGAAGGTTGAGCTAACCATTAATGGTTAGGAAGACTTTGAAGGTTAACTTGTTGAAGACATAAAGCCTTTAATGGTTTTCAAAGACTTTGGAGGCTTTGAGAAGTGATTTCTCTTTGCTTAGGAATGTGACAATATTTAGGAGATGGATTGGCCTAACTTGGAATTGATTAGAAGAATCTAGAAGGGGTTTAGGAGGCAAGTGGGAGATGTAGGAAAATGCAAGTGGGTGGGGAAAATATAATTTAATTAAAATAAAATTAATTTATTTCAATTGTGGTTGCAACTTGCATTTGTAGGATTTTGTAAGTGGGGGGATTTAATTAAATATAAATTTAATTAAATGGGATAGAAGGGGGATTTTAATTAAATGGGTTAGAAGGGGGATTTAATTAAATGTGAATTTAATTAAATGACTTAGATAGAAGAAGGGTATATTAGTGATTAGAAGAATAGGGATATTAATTAAATCTTAATTTAATTAATTGGAAGAATTAAGAATAATTAAATGAATAAAATTCACTTAATTCATTGTGCAACTTTTAGGTGTCTACATTTTGCCCCTCTTTGAGTTGATATGTGATCACATGTTGATTCAAAGAAAATTTGCCGGATATGTTGTCAAAATTTGTCGATATGATGCTGTGTGTTGAAATGTCAATATGATGCCCCAGATTTGATGAATGATATTGATGATGCCCCCTCGGGAGATAAATCAAGGATGTTGAAAATTTTGTTGATTTGATGAGTGTTTTTGAATTAATTGCATTTTGAAATTTTGACTGTGTTGAATGTAGTGTAATTGATTCATCTCGCAAAAAATGATGTTTGATAAGGTTAAAAGTGAGAAAATGAGCAAAATACATGCCCCACCTACTAACCCTTTTTGACTTTTACCCTATAAAAAGTGATTCTATTCCTATCATTTGCACATTTGTCTCCTTGTGATTTTGACATCTTAGCTCTGACGAAAATGTTGTTTCCTTATGCTTCTCACCGATTCAAGCGCGTTCATCGATACCAGAGGCCCGCCACATATGGCCCACCTGTAAGTCATCTAAATTTTGCCACGTTTTTGATTAATTTTGTCGATTTCATTTTTTGTTTTCAAATTTGTCATTTTAGCGCATAGGCGATCTAGGGTAGCGCATACGATAAGGTTAGTAGTGCGTAGGGTAACCTAGCTAGGTCAACGTCTTAGGTGCATTTTGTAGCATGTCGCAGGTTTAGGATAGCACGTTTGGTCTTTTAGCGCATAGGGTTGACAGGTGAACACGTAGAGGGTTTAGGATAACGTGTAGGGTGACTAGCGTGTAGGGTAAGCAGGTTAGCATGATGGCAACCCAAGTTAGCACATAGGTTAGTTTAGTGCTTAGAGTAAAGATTATAGCACATAGGTGATGGAGGATAGCGCATATCTAGCAGCTTAACGCGTGGGAAGGCTGTGTTGGTGCGTGGGGTAAAAAAATGGGTAGAAAAGACTTGGAGGAATGCGTTGCGAGGGGAATAGATGTGGTAGATGGCTTAGGAGTGGATAGGAGCCTGCTGAGTGTTTTGGGATGGGTGTTGAGCCAATGTTTTGCCTGTTGTGATGATGTCCGAGTCTTGATATGATGATTGCGAGGTTGTTGAAATTGCTTTTGTTATGAAGTGCCAAGTTGATTGATTTATTTGAATGAGGATCCCAATTTTTTGTTGATGTGGATCTTTGATTTTTGCCTTGCAATATGAATTTGATGTCCGATTCTTGATTTCCGATATGATTCCTAATTTGATTCTTGCATTATGGATTTTGAATTGCTTGCGTTATGGGTCTTTGATATGATTTCTTGATATGATGCTTGCGTTATGGGTCTTTGATATGATTTCTCGATATGGGTCTTTGATTTGATGCTTTGTTGTTTCAAGTTGATTTTGTTTTGATTGGATATATTGGATAGATGTGGAAACTGATTATGGACATTTGTTGTTTTGCAGGCATAGCTTGGTGTACTTCAGTCACGAGAGCGATTTCCATGACCATGGTCATTGATTCCGCGATTGTCATAGGATGATAGGGATGTGATTGAGAGATGTGGTTTATCGTCCTTATAAGACATGCCTCAGTATATCATTAACTGGGGTTTGTTGACAACTTTGGCGAAGAGGTGGCATAGTGACATAGACACCTTCCATTTGGCTACTGGCGAGATAACAGTCACACCTGAGGACTGTTATCGCATTCTGCAGATTCCGATTGTGGGGGCCTTGTTGCCATATGAGAAGACTGAGGAGGGTGGGACAGAGGCTCTCCATCGCATCTTCCAGGATGATCAAATTTGTGGATATGAGATCCCATGGCAGGAGTTTATGGATTTGGATTCTGCTCCTTTACCCTTTGTTCTAGCAGGTTTCATTGGTGGATTTTTGTGTCCCGACCGTAGGTCAAAGGGACTAGCTGTGGGATAGGGATTGGTTTTGGAGGACATGGTTACACAGGGATGCAGGTTTGCATGGGGGTCTTGTGTGTTAGCCCACCTTTACATAGAGCTGCACCAGGTAGTGTATCTAGGATACACGAGTTTATCAGCGGGGGTGACCTTATTATAGGTGTGGGCCTGTGAGCATATTGCTGCAGCGAGGCCACTTGCAAATAGGGATAGGCTAGTTGGTCAAGCATATGCGTATGGGTATACATGTATAGTTGTCCAGCGTAAGCTGGGCAAACTAGAGCACTGGCAGAGAGTATTGGATGATATTGATACGATTATCTGGAGATCGTATATGGATTGTGAGGTGTGGGCTGAGGACGGGCTAGAGATGCCCTATGTGTATATGTCTAGATATTTGATCGGGTGGATGCCCTTTATCATTGAGCGATTTTTGCATAGCCATGTGTAGCGACAATATGGGAGACAACAGGGGATACCATAGGGAGCATGTTTATATGCTCATCGGAGATAGGATGTGCCTGATTGGGGGCCCATAGTGGATAACATAGTAGCAATAGAGGAGTACATGACATTGGCAGGCTAGATCTGGGATTACAAAGTTGGGGTCGTTGATGTGGGGATGACAGAGGAGTTCTCGACCTACTTCATAGCACATGCAGTGGCACAGATATCTGATCCAGCAGAGATGTTACCTTCTTTTGATGATGAGAAGGATGAGCAGCTAGAGAGGTGAGGGGGAGTTAGACAGAGAGATGAGGAGGTAGAGGAGGTCGGAGAGGGAGGTGGGGATGATGGAGGAGGTGATGGAGGAGGGGGAGGTGGAGGAGTAGGTGATAGAGGAGGTTTGGGGAGAGATAGAGGACAAGGGCGTGATGGAGGGAGATATAGAAAATGAGATAGAGGATGAAGAAGGGATGGAGGGAGAGGAGTAGGAATTCTCCTTAGTGTTGATGGTGCGGGTAGGGTAGGTGTTGTGTTAGTGGTGGTGGGGGGTATAGAGGATGATAGGAAACCTGCTCAGAGGAGGAGATCAAATGTTCTACCTCCACTGGTGCCTCAGATAGGGACAGGTATGGGTGGGACCATGAAACAGGTACCCACCCATCGACAGGACTCACAAATTAGATCCCTACAGGTCACAATGTAGTAGCTACAGGCACAGGTGCTATCACAACAATGCTAGATTACACAGATTACAACAGAGTGGGATATAGAGAGAGAGAACTTGGGACGGGAAGAGGAGCTTGTAGAGAGATTGCAGAGAGTGATAGGTGGTGCCTCGATGCGGGACACATTGAGGGAGATACGGTACACAACCAAGGATGCCGAGTACTACAGTCGATTATATGAGGAGCTAGTCCATAGAGAACATAGAGCTCCTAGCTATGCAACCAGTCGATCTGCTTGAAGTCAGACAAGGACAAATAACAAAGGTGTTACGGGGCCTTCTCGACGTGATCCACCTGGGGGAGATTCAGGAGCTGGGACATTTGCTGCGAGACCGTTAGCCTCAGGAGATAGTCATGCCTGAGAGACTTGTCTCTGTCATATTTTGACAGACATTATACCTCTTGTACATTTTGACCACTTCTGATATATATATATATATATATATATATATATATATATATATATATATATATATATATATATATATATATATATATATATATATATGGCACTAATTTCTCTGATTCACATGTGATTTGTTATGGATGATGATTTATGACATGCATTGATATGATGCTACTATGATGATGATGTAATGCTTAGATAGTAATGATTTTGATTTTGATTTTGATGTATGAGCTATAATGATGAAAATATGATGATGCTTTGTTTATCTTGATTTCATTGATGTATGATAGGATAATGATGTGAGATGTATTTTGAAAATGAGATGTATGATAATGATAATTATGTGAGATGTATCTTGAAAATGAGATGTATGATAATGATGTGAGATGTATCTTGAAAATGAGTTGTATGATAATGATAATGATGTGAGATGTATCTTGAAAATAAGATGTATGATAATAATAATGATAATGATAATGATGTGAGATGTATCTTGAAAATGAGATGTATGATAATGATAATGACATAATGCTTAGATAAAACTGCTTTTAAACAAGTTTTAAGAATGACATGCAACTAAATGCAAGTTTAAAATGATATGCAACTAAATGCAAGTTTTAAGAATGATATGCAACTAAATGCAAGTTTAAAATGATATGCAACTAAATGCAATTTTTAAGAATGATATGCAACTAAATGCAATTGTAAAATGATATGCAACTAAATGCAAGTTTTAAGATGATATGCAACTAAATGATCTCCTGTTTAGTCATGTGTTTTTGCTCTGTTTTTGTTCTGTCATCATTGAGCTTTTGATATGTTGAAAGTTTATACAAGCATAATGGTATAATTGAACCATAATGACCTGAGTAAAACACACATGGAATTTGATATTGCAAGATGACACAAGCGTCGAGGTATAATTAAACCAAGATGACCTGAGTATTGCTTGCGTAAAATAGACAAGATTTAACCATTTGTATGTGCAAAGTAGAACAATGTCTTCAATGATACGTTTCCAATCACGTCTCAAGACAAATTTGCACCGTATAAGTGATCGCCTCACAGACAGAAAACCAAAAAAAATATCAAACTCCCCCATTACCTTCTCTAGCTCGATGCATTGTTGAGAAATTCAGGAGATCCAATGATTCAAAAATTTTAAGATGCAAAATAGTCAAAACTTCATGTGAGATGTAAACAAATTATAATTCAAAAAATCATCCATCATGTGTGTGTTGAAGTTGTTAATTGGATCAGTTTCTTGTCTTCTTGGCTAATGAGTTGTTGTTGAGAGGGTTTCCTTAGCGTGTTGTGATTCTTGTTTACTTGTTGTTGGAATGCTTGAAGTCAGAGGAATGCTACCCCTAGTTATAGATATCTATCGATGTGAATATACATAGTGATTACTAAGCCATGGTGGGATATGATGAACTGATCTTCAGATAATCAAGGACAGTGACTATGCTAAGTATGTTTGGGATAATGCTGCGTAAAAAGTGTTGGGTGATGGCCATTAGATTTGACTTTGGATGGATGTAAAAGATATGAGTAGTGATAGATAGAGGATTTGTTCCCTCACAAATAGCGCTTGTTTCCAGGTTTTCACGACTTGTTTTTATTGCACCTTTTTGTTGTTTTTCTAATTTTTTTTGTATTTTTTATATTTTTTAATATTTTTTAAATATTTTTTTTGTATTTTTTACTTTTTTCGTGAATTAGATCACTCAAGTGTATAATTTCATTAGATGGATGTTGTTGGTTGGTTCGTCGAGCACATCTCCTTCTGAAGTTGTTAGCTGATAGGTGCCTAATCCATAGGCTGATATGATGACATAGGGACCCAACCAATTAGGTTCAAACTTCCCCTTCTTTTCTCGATCCTGTTGATTTCTGGGATTTTCTTTGAGTACAAGATCACCGATTTTAAAAATCCTAGGGATGACTCTATGGTTGTAGCTTTTGCACATGCGCTGCTGGTATGCTTTAAGATGATCATAGGCATGTTGTCATTTTTCATCCAGAAGCTCTAGTTCCTGCAATCTGTTTACCCGACACTCCTCATCTGGTATGAGGCCTTTTAAAGATACTATGAGTGATGGAATTTATACCTCAAGAGTTAAAATTTCTTATGATCCGTACACCAATGAATATGGCATAGCCCCTGTAGGTGTCCTGATGCTAGTCATGTATTCCCAAAGTGTTGGATTGAGTTGTACATGTCAATCCTTACCTACATCATTTACTGTTTTCTTTAGGATTTTCAAGATTATTCTATTTGATGCTTCTGCTTGACCATTCCCCTGTGGGTAGTAAGGTGTAGAGAAGCGATGTTGGATTTTGAATTGCTCATATAGTTCTTGCACATCCTAATTTTTGAAGACACCCGTTGTCTGTGATGATGGAACTGGGAATGTTGTATTTGCAAATTAGATAATTGAGAATAAATGAGGCAATCTATTTTCCAGTAACTGTGGTCATTGGGACTGTTTCAATCCATTTTGTGAAATACTCTGTGGCAGTGATAATGAGCTTGTGTTCATTTGAAGAGGAAGGATGGATTTTCCCTACTAAATCGTCCCCACTAACAGAAAGTCCAAGATGTTGTAAATGGCTGCAACTCTTGTGTTGGTGCATGGATAAGATTGCCATGAATGTGGCACTTAGGACATTTCTTTGCAAATTGATAAGAGTCTTTTTCCATTGTTGGCCAGTAATATCCCATTCTCAAAAGTTTTTTAGAAAGAGTAGGACCACTTGAATGTGTGCCACAAATACCCTCGTGGAGCTCATGTAAAGAAGAGTCAGATTCATTACAATCAAGGCAATGAAGAAGAGAACCATCTAGACCTCGACAATAAAGTGTGTCAGTGGTTAAGGTATAACGGGCGGCTTGATGGATAAAGTTGCATTTTTTTATTACGAGATAGGTCAATGCATAGGGTATTGGTTTTAAGATATTCATATATTGTCCTATATAGAGGACGGTTTGAACTTGTTAAGGCATAGATGATGTGGGAAGTAGAATTGTCATAGGCCAGGGAAAATAATTTCTCTACCAGGAACTCATAACAACTATGTTGCTCTGAAATTTGTAGAAGTGAAGTGATTGTGGCCATTGCATCGGCCGCTCTGTTGTCCAACCTTGGTATTTTTTTGAAGGTGATATGTACAAAGTACTATTTGAAGTCATCCACCATTCTTTTGTATGGCAACATCTTGTCATCTTTTGTCTAATATTCATTATTGATTTGATTTATAACCAGTTGGGAATCTCCATATACTTTCAATTCCATGATTCTCCATTCTACGACCATTTTGATTCCTATGACCAGGGCTTCATACTCAACGATGTTATTGGTGCATGGAAACATGAGTCTATACGATCTTGGAATGGTGTGTCCTTTGGGAGTGACAAACAAGATGTCGACACCTGAGCCATGTTGGGTATAGGAACCGTCAAAGTATAGGGTCCATTGCTTGAGTGTAACAGTAAGGACATCCATGTCTAGATATTCAACCTTCATTGGTTTCTTATCTGGTAGTGGTGCTTCTACTAATTTATCTGCAATTACTTGTTCCTTGATAGCCCGACACTCTTTATATTGGATATAAAACTCACTCAGAATCATGACCCATTTAGCTAGTCTGCCTGTAAGAGCTGCTTTGTTGAGTAAATACTTGAGAGGATCAATTTTTGCTACTAGCTTGATTGTGTGAGCTAGCATGTAATGGCAGAACTTTTGAGATGTGAATACCATAGCTAAACAAGCCTTCTCAATGAATGTATAATTTAGCTCATATCCGTTTAATGTTCAATTGATGTAATATATAGCTTGTTCCTTGCCTTCTTGCTCTTCTTGTGCTAACATTGCCCCCAATGATACTTTCATTATTGATATGTAGAGAATGAGCGGCTTTCCTGCTATTGGTGGTACCAGAACTGGTGGATTCATTAGATATTGCTTGAGTTGATAGAATTATTCCGCACACTTAGCTTCCCATCTGAATGGTATGTTCTTATGTAGCAGATGATTGAATGGTAAAATTTTATCTGCTAGTTGGGCTATGAATTGCCTGATTGATTGTATCCATCCTTGTGGAGATCTGAGTTGACTAATGTTCCTGGGAGGTGGCATCTCGATGATGTCCTGTACCTTCACTGAATCTACTTCAATGCCCTTTTCAGACACAATGTAGCCTAATAATTTACCTAATGTCACCCCGAAGACACACTTCTTAGGGTTTACCTTGACTTGGAATTGCTCCAATCTTTGAAATATTTTATCTAATATGCCCAGATGTTCTACTTGGGTGAATGACTTAGCCAGTAAATCATCCACATAGTCCTCCATGAAGGTATGCATCATATCATGAAAGATTGTCATCATTGCTCTTTGATAAGTTGCCCCAACATTCTTCAAGCCAAAAGGCACAACGTTCCAACAATACGTTCCCTAAGGACATGTGAATGTAGTTTTATCTTGATCCACTGGAGCTATCTTGATTTGATTATAGCCAAAGAAATGGTCCATTAATGAGAGCATTGCATGGCCTTCTATTAGGTCCACAATTATGTCAATGCTTGGTAAAGGAAAGTGATCCTTTGGACAGGCTTCTTTGTTGACATCTCTAAAATTTGTGCATATTCTGAGGCTTCCGTCTAGTTTTGAAATGGGTACAATGTTTGAAATCCATTCAGCATACTCTATAGGTTGAATGAATCTGACATCTAATAACTTCTTTAGTTCATCTTTGACCATTAATGCTACATGCGGATTCATCTTTCTTAACTTTTGTTTGACTGGCTTAACTCTTGGAGCAATAGATAAAAAATGCATGATTAGGTTTGGATCTATGTCGGGCATATTAGCATAGGACCAAGCAAAATTGATTTTCTTTTCTTTGAAGAATTTGATAAACTCTGGTTTTTCCTCTTCTGTAAGTGATTCTGCTAGGTGTATGCTTTTAATTGTTGCTTCTGTACTGATGTTTATTGATTGAATTGGCTCAATCAATATGGATGATCGCTCCTGATAGTGTTCAAGAAGAGTGTCAAGTCTCTCATCTTTAGGTTCCTTAAAAAGGTTTTCACCTTCAGATGTGTCCTTTATTTTGACTTTTTTGTGATCTAGTGCTGCCATTGACTAGTTTTCAACATTAGATCCTTTGTTTCTTTCATTTTTGCGACTGAGAGACTTGGCACCCTCCCGATTGCAGATATCATTATTTTGTTCATTGGTAGAGCCTGTTTTCGGGTTGACTGTACATAGGTAATGGACAATGGATTCATCATATGGGAAAATAGGTATATCATGGTGTTCAGGTTCGTCTGAGTCTATCAAATCAGGAAATACGAGCGGTAGAGAGTCATTTGGTGGGTTGAGGTCGGCTGAGGTAAGTGTCATGATAGAGGTATCATTAAGGTTGTTTGGGATGTTGGTTAGGTTAATGATATTTTCAAGATCTTTGATGGTATCATCTTTCATGTAGACTTGTTCGCAGTGCTGCTGCTCATTTTCCTTAGCTTCGTAGATATGTTGTGGACCGAATTCAAGTAATCAAGACTTTGTGTCTTGTCCCTCCTAAGAAAGGGGTGTGTGTGAATGTATAGTACCTTCAGAGACATCCTCAGTAATATTTTAACAACTACCCCATTCATAGTCATTAGAATCAGTTTCAGAAGTACTGTCCCAGAGTCTTTCAGTGCTGCTGACAGGTACGTTGTAGGGTGAGAAAATATCTCTGATAATTGATACTAGTCTTGTAGTTTTTTCTGATTCTGAATTAGAGCCTACTTGTACCCTTTGTATTTGTTCATACACTGCTTCTCCTTGGGGATCAGTGATTTCTTCAGGTGGTGACTCTGTCTTGTTTTGAGTAGGTTCCTGTACATGATGCACTTTCTCATAAGATGCTTCTTCCCTTTGAATGGTCAGTTCCTCTTGTCGTTTCTCTTTTTCCTGGTGTTCTCGCTCTTTCCTTGTTGTTTCTACTACTTAGTGTAGGGCCTCTTTCCATGAGTCCTTGTTGTATTTCTTCTTTTCTTTCCACTGAGGTTTTTGATACTTATTTTGTTTTTGCCTTGGGGGTATGTTGTGTCCATATCCCAATCCTATTTTGTCTCGATAAAATTGTGAAGGAGGGTCTAGTGGTTCCGTAATGCCTTTTTGATGCTTGCCTATAGGTCCTTTGCCATTGTATCCCATCTGTTGCATGATCAGGAATCCTTTTCCATATTGTTGTGTTGGTATGGCCACCTCCAAAGTAGCATCTCTGACCTCTTTCTCATCCTTTTATAGCCAACTAAGGATGTCTTTCTCTTCTGATTCATTTGCTAGTGTGCCCAATTGGATAAATTTGCCATCAAACTTGGTGATGGGCTATGTTGCATGATGTGTTGGCGTAGAAGGTTGTCCATGATATTTTGGTGATGTTGGAAATTTGGATAGACACATGGGTTCGAAAGAGTATTCTCCCATGCCTTGCTCTTTGATTTTCATCTTTTGTTTGAAATCCATGGATAAAGACTGGAGCTTTATTGATGATGATCTAATGCTGAGGAAGCTGGAGCTTCCCCGTTGTGTGGAACCAGGCTATCTTGAGTTGCCCCTATAGCATTGCAATGTTGAAAGGGATTATTATCAACAAAGATGTAAATCTCATGTCCATTATATGGGTATTTGACACACTGATGGTATGTTGAAGGTACTGCTTGCACTTCATGTATCTAAGGATGACCCAATAAAATATTGTATGTTAAGTCTATGTCTAAGACTTGGCACATAGTGTCCCTTTGTATCGGTCCTACCTGAATGGGTAGTATCATTGTTACTTTGGATGATATTTCTTCATCATCATAGGCCTTGATGGTGATCTTTTTGTGTGGATCAATAGAGTGTTCAGAGAAGCCTAATGCACATATAAGTTTTAAAGTTCAGATATTGAGACCAACTCCTCCATCTATTAATACTCTTTTAACTCGATGTTTGTAAACTAAGACTTCAATATTAAGGGGAGTGTTATGTGGATGACTCAAAGAGATATTATCGTGTTTGAAAAAGGTGAGATTATGAGGCCCTGTAATATGAGCCACCATGGCTTGAAATTTATTAATGTCCAGATCTTGAGGCACATTTGTTTCAACTAGTGCTTGTTCTAAGATGTCCCTATGTTTCAGAGAGAGTTTGAGTAACTCAAGTATTGATATCTGAGCAAGAGTTCTCCATAGTTGATTAACCAAATCATATTGAGTCTTGGGGATAGTGGTTGATGTTAATGTATGCCCCTTCAAGACGTATTTTTGAGCTTTGGTTGTCACATTGATTGATGTATGGTCTTGTTTGTCCTTGATCTTTATGACATTTATTTGGTTATCATCTGTTGATATGTGATTGATGGTGTTGTTGTATAGGTGATTTATGCAAGCTCCCCTTGTATCATTTGATGATGAAGCTCCTTCCTTGTAATTCGGAAGAGGATTTTTAAAGGCGTCATGATCACCATTTGTTTTGAGACCATCAACCATTAAATCACCTCTATCGATCATATCTTGAGCAATATTCCTAAGATTCATGCAATCATTTGTGTGATGTCCTTTATTTCAATGAAAATAATAGAAATGTGATTCATTCCACCAAGGTGGTTTGATTTGGGCTTCAAATTTGTTTATGGCTAGCAATGTGATAATATTGTTTGCCAGGAGTTCTCGAAATGCTGATTCTAAGCTTTTCCCCAATGGTGTGTAGATGCGTCTATTTGGGAAAGTGTTGGTGTTACCTCTTTGATTTGTATTATTCCCTCGGTTAGTGTTGTTTCCTTGGGTATTGTTGTTGGTTTGGGTATTGTTGTTAGTTTTTGAAATTGAAGGTCCCTGATTGGTATTTTGTGGATAAGTGTTAGTGCCTTGGTTAACACTTTTTGGATTTTTGTTAGATTGTGGATTACCTAATAAAGCTAATACTAGTTGTTTTGGACTTCATATCATTAGCATCAACTCCTCCCTTATTAAGAATGTTTTTGTTTCTGGTCTAGAATCTAGATTTGTCTAAATTGCTGTTGTTGTTTGGTTGTTAAAGGAGTGAGTGTTGGATGAATTAGTTCCTTCCTTATAGAACTTCAATGTTCCTTTCTTAATGCAGGCTTCCTCTACTTGGATTTCATTTTCGATCAACTTAGAAAAATATGGTATGCACTGGAGCTTGAGTTGATAACTTAGCTCACTATTTAGATTGTCGATAAATATTTCCATCTTTTCCTTTTCAGGCATGTCTCGAGGATATCTTGAAACCATACGTCTCCAACACTGAAGAAACACCATGAATGTTTTTTTGTTTGGTATTACATACATCCAACATGGTGATCGCGTGTTGAATATTATAGGAGTATTGTGTAATAAATTTGTTTACCAACTCATCAAAGGATCTGATGGGAGGTGTGAGTTTAAACAATCACTCCATTGTTTGCCCTCCCAAACTTTTGGGAATAGTCTCATTAAGTAAGAGTCATCGTGAGCAAATTCTAGGCTTATGGTACAAAATTCCCAAACATGATCGCGGGGATCACTTTTACCATCGTATTTGTCATATTTTGGTATATCTGAATTCGAGGGAAAAGGTATCATGTTTAATCTCCTATCAAAGGGGTAAGGACAAATTTCGTCCAAGGAGTATCGCATTGTGGTCCCCTGTTGCATGTCCTGCATTTGTTTTTTGCAGCATTTGAATTTGTTGTGTAAGAGTGACCATGGGTGTATTTGTACGTCGAGGGAAAGCTTCTTCCCTTTCATTATCCCTAGTGCGGGCATGGTTGTGTTCAGGTATGATTTCGGGGTCATGTGTTTCTTCTTCTCTTTGTTGGTCTTGATAGGCGTAATTTCTAGTTCTTGTCCTAAAAATTTGCTTGTTGACATTCCTTAAGTTTTCAGTGTCGAAATATTCAGGAAGTCTAACTCCTTTGCTAGTTAGCATGAGCATATATTTTTCTTTGTCATCTTCAATAAGTCTTTCCATGAGCTTTTGGAATGAGGGGTTTTCTTTACATCCTTGGAGAAGTTCCTCAGTGATCTTTGTATCTCCCAGATTATACTCGAAAGGGTTGGATAATCGACGACCCATACTTGACTCTGGTTGTGGTTCACTTTGCTTATTTCTTTGAGAGAGAGTGACAACAGGCATTTATTTGTATTGGAGTTTTTTTATGGTGTTTGGTGGATATAATATGTTTCTCAATAGAAACTCTCAATTACAAAGGGAGTTTCATCTTCTTCTTCTCTCTTAGGGGTTGGTGGTTCAGGTCGAGCTTCGTTATAAGTGATATAGAACTATGGGAATAAAGTGGGGTTAATCCTTCCTCCACAATTTAAGCATTGGTTGAATGTTTCTTTCTGAATATAAGCTCTCCTTCTTAAAGGTTCTTTGTCAAACTCATTTGATTTGCCTTGAATATACAATCAGATATGACGCAAGAATGCGCGATGTGATTTGAAAATTTAGCGATTGATATAGAGAAACTTATTCCTTTTTGCAAGTTTTTTAGAACTAGGTTGTCTCTTCTTCAACTCAGTTTTGTGATGAAGACTTGTTCTTCTCAAAATATAAGGAGTGGTCATACACGAATGATAAATGGTTTCCTTTGATGTTGATTGTGATACTTTGTTTGAAAAACTCAAGCTTACTTTATTAAGTAGAGGTTTAGATTCGCCCCCACGATAAAGTGTGTTAAATGATATGGATAAGAGTCCCTCGATATGGAAACTCGATTTGACAGCTCAAGGATTAAACTCAATATTTTTTTGTGATAGGATCCGTTAGATGGTGAAACTTTGATCAATGTAATGATATTGCCTGATTTTAATTGGATGTAGTCTTATTTCGAGCTAGTTTAAGATTTGACAAATTTGTTCTAAGGATGCTTGCTTGATTTTGGAATTGTTTTCTCTGATGATCTGGTTCGGATTATGACTGGTGAGTTTGACAAAAGGCCCAAAAGGGTGTTGAGGACTGGTGATAAAATTTTCCAAAATGCCTCGTTTACTCTCTATTTTTCTGTGTTTTTACTATGCGCTAAAACATAGACTGTATGCGCTAACTAATGATCTAGATGCTCCACAGAAAATTCCTGATGCGCTAAGCTACCTATGTTACGTGCTAACTCAGAGTTGTGAAAACAATTTCTGACTAGAAAGGTTATGCGCTAATATGTCCCGATTACGCGATGTAGTTTAGACTGAAAGCGCTAAGTTATGCCTCCTATGCACTATGTTGGTGCTCAAAAGCGCTAATATGGTCTCACAAAGCGCTATTGAAATTCTAACTTTTATGATATTGGTTATGCGCTAGTTTGATTGATGAAATCACTATGGTTTGGTTTGTATGCGCTATAAAATGGTCGATACGCACTAGGAGGTTGCTCCTACGCGCTAAACTGCCCTGATTGCTCTGTTTTTGGCTATTTTTAGAAATCTTAACACTTGTTTGCTTTGATGGATGTTTTTTTGAAAATAAATTGAAAACATGACATAAAAGAGATAACCAATTTTGCCTATGCTAAACATATAGTGTATGTGTTCAAATCCCCAATGTTTTCATAGGTTTGGATAACAATTAATACAAATCAGACAGACTCTTTATTCAAGGGTCATCATCAATATAATAGCCCACTAGTCTCGATACTCCGTCAGCTCAAACAACCTTGTCACCCCCTAGGGGGCGCCCATTTTTTTGCCTTTTGCCAGAAATTAACTCAAAGTGAATTGCTTCACAATTGAGTAGTTATCTTGGGAGATATATGGTGAGTGATCTTGGGGGCGTATTCTTCCCCACCATTGCACTATGATATTGAAGATGTTCGGATACTGACTCAGCTCAAAGTTTCTATTTCTAAAGTTCTTAATCAGGCTTTCGTTCGGTCTTCAGTGATAAACTCCCTCGGGAGGCTTCCTAACTTTTAGAAAAAAGGCTTTATGTATCTTAAAGATGCTGGGGGAAGGCTATTTGCTGAGAAAAACCATTGAAGGGACTTTCGTCAACCTCCACTTTTGATTATAGTGGGTTGGAACACTTGGTGATAAAGTCGTTTCCCACTTAGGTCATTTCCCTCTCACCGACCTTTTAAATGGTGCTATAAGAGCAGCTCGGGAGGGCATGCCTGCTAAAGGTTTTAAGTAATTGAAATGAAGAAAGTATGAAAGAGTGGTTTGGCTTTTTGGTCACCCAGTTAAGGGGAGAGCATATACCTTCCACTTTCGAGACAAGGCAAACAATCTTCTTTTTAATCTTTAAGTCAATGATTTGCTAACTTATATTTTGGAGATGTTGCTCCAACAAGCATGGTGTTCTTTTTAACCTTTCATAGAAAAGTGTGTATTTCCAAAACCTTTGAAAAATAAGCCTAATCAACAAAGTAAATTGTGATTTTGGTCAAAAAAATTAAAGTCGATATGGGAAAGCTTTCCCTCTTTGCCTTGCACAAAATAAAAATGAGGTTCTTTTACTTTGCAATGAATTGAAATTGATCCTTTTAGGCACCAAAGGAAGGTGAAGTTCGTTTTAACCTTGCTGAAAGTAAATTTGCTTGTTCTTTATAGAGCTCCAAACGAAATTTTTTCCCTAACTTGCAGGAATGAAAGTTTTGTTTAGTTGTTCTTTTTACCATGCAATAAGGAAAAGATGAAGTTTTATTTTAAACACCAAAAAGGAAGTTTGAAGTTCATTTTAAGCATCCAAATGAAATGATGAGGTTTATTTTAACTCTTGCAAAAAGGAGAGAGTTCTTTTTAACTAACTTCTTTTGAAAGAAAGAAAAGAAATAAAACTTCTAAACTAACTCCTGTCGCTCCTGCACAAAAAAATTAGAACCTGCATAAAATTTGTTAGCAATCAAATTTTGGTGTGGGCTTATACAAGCCTAAAATGATCTTCCTTTGGTTACAAATGTTGCTTCTTTGTTACATCAATGCGCTAAACTGTTGCACCTATGCGCTATAGAAATGCACAAATGCGCTACAAAATGCTCCCTATGCGCTGAACTGATTACCGGATGCGCTAGCCTATTTTTCTAGTGCGCTGTGATATTACAGTTGACAGTTAGAGTATTATGTGCTAACCTAAGTTCTAAATGCGCTAATGATAGATTCTAATGCGCTAAACAGTAAACCGGATATGCTAGCAGAAGGTTTCTACGTGCTAAAAAAAGGCTCCAATCCGCTAACTCAGCTTTTTCGCGTACCCGCAATGTCACTCCTGCATTAAAAATGATATGTTTTATGGGGTTGAGGCCCATAGTGGGTGCTAGAAATGTGTGCGGGAAAAGTGGTGTAAGGAAATGGAAAATTTGGTTTCAAAAAGGTCCACACACCAATGGGACTCTTGTTGCAAGTTATAGAGCTATATTGAATAGTTCAACTCCCCAAGGGATGTTCCATTGTTCTCTATCTCACAAGATCCCTCAAGTCAATGCCTTTTCTCTTAGATCACTGAGCAAAGTGACTTAGGAGTAAAAACTCTGAGAACGAGTGATATTTGATCAACTTAGTATGAATGCATTCCTAGTTATGCATGATATTAAATCTAATATGATTTAAACTAGCATGGATACGATGATAAGATAAAAGATTAGTAAAGCCTATTCTAACATGATATATTAATCTAACATGAATGTGCTATGATAATGGGAATACTTCTTAAAATGTTTATTAAGATTATTTCTATTCAAAGAGAGTCTAAATGCTTGATTTAAAATTACTATAGATTAGATGCATGAAACTTGGATATATTTAGCAAAATGTCTATAAGTTTGATACTAAAGACTTGGATATTGAAAATGAGGAATGAGAGCTCTATTTATAGGAAAAATAGGGCAATGGATGGTCAAAATTGGATAATCTTAACAAGGACCAGGATTGAAAGTTATCAATCCATGTTTACAATTCTCACCAATGAAATGGTGACAATTGTCAACAAGAGATTGCTTGAGAGGAGATGTAAGAAGCATTAAATGCTTGAGAAGAAATGATGGTTACCCTAGGAGGTAAGGGTTAAGGTTAGGTTAGGGTTATCCATTGGATAAAGCTTTTATCCAAAGGATAAACTCTTGTGCAAGGGTTAAAGAAATAACCAAGGTTAAAGCCATTAATGTTTGATGAGACCCTTGGGTTAGATGAGGGTTGAGTTAGAGAGAAAGTCTCTAATCATGCAAGAAGGTTGAGTTAACCATTAATGGTTAGGAAGACTTTGAGGGTTAACTTGTTGAAGACATAAAGCCTTTAATGGTTTTCAAAGACTTTGGAGGCTTTGAGAAGTGACTTCTCTTTGCTTAGGAATGTGACAATATTTAGGAGATGGATTGGCCTAACTTGGAATTGATTAGAAGAATCTAGAAGGGGTTTAGGAGGCAAGTGGGAGATGTAGGAAAATGCAAGTGGGTGGGGAAAATATAATTTAATTAAAATAAAACTAATTTATTTCAATTGTGGTTGCAACTTGCATTTGTAGGATTTTGCAAGCGGGGAAATTTAATTAAATGGGCTAGAAGGGGGATTTTAATTAAATGTAAATTTAATTAAATAGGCTAGAAGGTGGATTTAATTAAATGTGAAATTAATTAAATGACTTAGATAGAAGAAGGGTATATTAATTAAATCTTAATTTAATTAATAGGCGATTAGAAGAATAGGGATATTAATTAAATCTTAATTTAATTAATTGGAAGAATTAAGAATAATTAAATGAATAAAATTCACTTAATTCATTGTGCAACTTTTAGGTGTCTACATAAGAAATGCCAAATACATAGAGATTTTATACATGTGCCAGCACAAGAGTTACAACTGATCACAACACCTTGGCCCTTTAGTCAATAGGGATTCGATCTTGTGGGTAAGATTCACCCTCAATCCTCTAATGGCCATAAATTCATTATCACATCCACCAAGTGTTTCACAAAGTTTATTGAGGTTGTTCCCCTTACACAAGTCATTGAAAAATAAATTTCCAGTTTTATTCTTAATTACATTATATGCTAGTATGGTGTCTTGATCTCCATCGTCACAAATAATGGGCATCCATTCCAAAATCAGGATGTTCATGAACATGTGAGAAGTTTCATATCCAACACCACTTCTTGGCCCCATATTACCTCCAAGGCAACAATCAAGCTAAGCCATCTAAGAAAGCCAATTTTAAAAATCCTTAAGGAGATAATCAACGAAGTTAGCTGTGGTTGGCACATTCAACTTAATCCTACCTTATGGGCATACCACACAAGCATCCCCACTCCTACTAGTGCCACACCATACTTGCCTATCTATGGATCTAAATCCTTCTTACCTATTGAGGTCAAGTTACCATTATTGTGAGTCTCTTTGCACGTTCTTGTTGATGATGAAGAGTATCGAGTCTCTCACTCTAGGATCTAGAATTATTGGATGAGCAGTGATAACATGTTTTGAATCATCTCAGAGCCTATCAACAATGCATGTATCATAGTTACAATCACAAGGTCAAGCCTCAAACATTTGATTTGGGCGACTTGGTTCTTAAGAACAATCCCAAAAATCAGTATGATTGAGAAAAGAAGGGCAAATTTGAACCTAACTGGCTATGCCCTTATGTTATTATTGTAGTCTATGGATTTAAAGCTTATTAGTTTGCTAATCTCGAAGGTGAACTACTAGAAGATCCTATCAATAGCATTAATCTTCACAAGTTTAATACGTATCTTTTTAGAGAATTCCATTTAATATTTAAAAAATTATATATATACAAAAAAGAGAGTAAAATAATCCATCCTCTAGTGAAAACCACTTTGGTGGCACCTTGGACAAGTACCATGGTGAAAACTAGGCAATCGATGCCGTGTGTAGCGACTTCAGTTCTCTCTCCTTCAAGATTTCTTTGCACATCCACCAATCCATCACTCCATAGTAAAATTCCATCTCCCATCATGGCTTCATATTGGTTTACCATTCAAGGTCCATCCTAGCCATCCATAATAAATATTTCATCACCCCTACTTTATCCATAATAAAAAGGTCCTACACCTAACTGCTCCTCAACCTATTGTTAGAATTGTATCCTTGGCACCACATATTATGAGGAATTTCAATATCTACCTTCCTACATTCTCATAATCCACAATAAAATTACACTTGCACCACACATCCACAATAATCTTCCCATCCTTCTTTGAAATAAAGCATCCATTTTGTGGATCAATACATTTTTAAACTAATCAATATTGCATTGGATGCAAGGAAAATAATCCTTTGGATCAATACCAAACTTAGCTTCTGTGATGATCATATTGCCTGACTAGATCTGTGACACCATCTATCTCATGTCAAGATTCAAAAAATATGTGACAAGAAACATATGTGGGAATAGGATTTATTTGGATGTTTTGTTTAGGTCTTTGTTTTCTTTTGATTTGATCTTTTGTTACATGATTTCTATGCTACTTAAGGATGACCTTGAACCGGAGTGGTTGGGATGGGGCATGATCACTAATTGTTGCATGTGGATTGGTCTTTAGTAACACTATAACTTGTCCTATGATGTGATTGTCTATGTAAAACGTCATAAATTTTCACCAGGCCAATTTTCACCTCATGTTTGTGCCCCTACTTTAACGTCTCTTACCCTCATCTCCTATTTAAGTCCATTTTTTTGTTTATTCTCTAGTTCTATTCTCACTAATTTATTTCTTGGAGGGGTGTCCTTCTCCATGGGGATTTTTTATGGTCCCTAACTGAGAAGGAATAGGACATCCACACCCTACTCCTTGGACCAAAGTGCCCTTTCCCCGGTCTCTCTTAGTTGGGACCTATTTTGAAATGGGGCAAGGGTCCTATCTCTCTGGTGGGAATTCAAATTTGTGGCTTCGGATGACCATTGGAGGTCAGACTAATCAATAAATGACCTAGGTAACCCTATATAAATACATTTGATCAACCTAATTTCATCCAAGTGTCATAAGTATTCATCTACATTCAACCTAAAGCATATATGAAGTGTTCATCAAGCATTTTTGAAGATCTTCAAGGTTGCATATTCCTCATTCAGCCCTTGTGGAGAAAAATTACATCATTCATAAACAAGCATGTGTGCATGATTAGGGTTTTGTCATGTTCATTCCATTTCATACAAAATATGTGATTACATTCAAGAAGCAAAGCATCATCATCAACAATTACAGATCTGAGGTATACATTTCCATTATTTATTTCAGTATTTGTAGTTATTCATTCAAGGTTAATTCATAAACCGGAGTTTCACTTAGGAAAACCCATATTCCAAACCATTTCCCCTTTCTTTATGTGTGCAGTAAATAGGTACATAGCTATAATTTTCAGGATTAACATTATTTGTAGAGACGAACAAGTTCCCCTTTGGATGATGAAAAGTGCAGAGGACCAGAGCGATGGGCATTCTGGTCTCGACAATTCAAGACGAACTTTTGGGAACATATCCAAACATTGAAATATTGTTCATATCTAGGTTCATGGCTCTATTTTATGACTGTAGCTCACTGTTTATGCACAATCTCTTCAATATCAACCCATTTACCCTAATTTCAACATTTTCACAATTCAACTTAAAAAGGGGGTATTAAATTCCAACCAGTGAATCTAATCAAAATTATTATCCCTATCCTTGTTGGATTGAGGCTAGATCTATTGGATTCACCCCTCTTAAATGTAATTGGTCTCTAAGAAAAAATTAGTGGGTTTACTACATCATTGGGTGAAATCTTAATTTTTCACCATTACATTTTTGGTGAACCTGACTCCTTACACCCCTATTTCTAATTTATGTTCTCAAATGATATTGTTTATGCATTTTCAAATTCAAATTTACATTCACAAGTTAAATATTCAATTGAATTACATAAATTTAGAGGTTAAATTCACACAAACCCTGATTTATAATTCTAAAATTGAACTTGTGGGTTGCCTAATTTTGGATTCATTATCTTAGATCTAATTGTTTATGCATTTTAAAATTCAAATTTGCACTCATAGATCTTATTTTCAATCAAATTAAATAAATTTAGTGGTTAAATTCATAAAAGGCCTAATTTATTCTTGTAAAATTGACTTATGCATTGCATAATTTTTCCATTTTATTTCCAGATCTGATTGTTATGACATGTTATGTTTATATTTAAAGGCATCTATTGTTGAAATTCCTAATTCACATTGTTTTTAGTTAATCAATCATTTTTACAAAAAAAATAAAAAAATTGCATTGTTTAATCATAATTTTTCCCATCAAAATTTCCCTCTTATATTCAGTTTTCCATGCATATATTGAGTGAACATTACTTGGGTTACATGACATATGAGTTTCTTGTTTTATCATAAGTGAATATGGAGTTCTTATCTCATTTTTCTAGTTCAATTGCAAGTTACATTAAATATGTTCATGATGTTCCCTTTCATGCATATGATGATAACTCAATTCTCCCTTTCATTCATAGCTATTATTTACCCTCTCCCAAAATTGGTCCCATTAATGAGGTCACATTGGTGCGAGAAGAGAATATGAATACTTCTTCGAAAGATCCCCTTCCTTAAGATGGAGCTTTGGATAATGATGTTCATCCTTCTCCTAAAAAGTGCCTACCCTATAAGGATTATTTGGTGCAAGAAGATGATATTGTGGCTACTTTTCCTAGCAATACCATACCTTCTTTTATTCCCTCTAAAAATGAAGTATTAATGACATATGATGGTCCCTTTCCTAAAGTTTGTCTTAATCATAAAGATGTTGGAATTAAGGAACATTGAGAGGGGGGCTGAATCAGTGTTTAGGAAACTTTAACATCAATCTATACTTTCAACCACCTAATACTTTTAATCAAAAGAAAGATGCAAGAGCATAAAACAAACAACCACAACACCATAACACAAATATTTTGTATGTGGAAACCCAATTAAGAGAAAAAACATGGTGGGGATGAACCCACAATATAGGTATACTCTATTAGAAGTATTACTGTAATGTGGAAAATTGGGAACCTTAGCCAATTCACCACTTGAGAGAAAAGTGGAGGGGAACTTAACCAAGGTTCAATTTTCACTTGGGCAGACTTTACATTCAAAAGAGGGGGATGAATCTACTAGATCCAATTCCAAAGGATGCAATGATTGAATACTAGTTAGATTGGCTATGATTAAAATGCAATTGACCCTCTTTTGTAAGTTGACAAGTTGAATTAGGATTAAATGCTGGAAATGAAGACAAAGCATAAAAAAACAGTGAGCTACAAATTCAGGATTTAGTCGTGCACCTGGATCTGAGAAGTTTGAGACGATTCAGAGTTTCTCTGCAAAATCTAGTAAAAGTTGTAGGTACCGTGTGTTTGGATAGGGGCGCCCTTCTATCGGTCCTTCAAACTTTTGGCGCATCGAAAAGGGTTTTTCCATCTCTACGAATAAAGCTTAATTCCAGAAGTACAACTGCGTACCTATTTCCTGCACACAGAAAGAAAGGGAAATGTTTTGGGAATAGGGGTTTGTCTTCAGATCAAACCCCGGTTTTAGAATTAACCAAGTGGTTAAAATAATGTAAATGAAAAGACTGAAATTAGAAATCCTCCTCTTTGAAGGGATGTTGAATTGAATGAAATTGAAATGCTTATACCTCCTTGTGAATTTTTGCTTGCCTCAACATGGAATTAGGGTTTCATGAAATAGGATGTTGATCTCCTCTTCAATGATTGAAATCTTGTCTCTATTGCTACTCCAAAGCTTGAAGGAAGACTGAAAATGCTCAATTGCTCTTGAATGCTTGAATGCTTGAATGCTTGATCTCTTGAATGCTCAGATGATTGATTGAATTTTGTTAGGATGTGATAGGATGTCAAATGAGAGAGGAAATCCCTCTTATATACTTTCTAGTAGATTTAATTGATTGATTTTCTAACTTGGGCCGACATAGGGGGATTTTCCCACTTTAATTTGAGATGAGCCAAAGGGAGGGGCCTCAAAATAGGTCCCAAATAGGGGATCCCAGGGCACCACGCCCTGGTCTTGCCCTATTTTGGGGTAGAATCAAGGTGGATTTGAGGTGAAGCTTGAGAAAAATATAGGTTTTGACTTGTATGAGCATATTCAGGTCTCCAATTAGGTCGAGGGGCGCAAACACTAAGGCGAAGACCCAAATGTAGTCAAAAATTGCAAGGGGTGCAATTTTAGGATGTTACAATTACAATGGAGAATGCAAATGCATTCAGGTACACTGCCTAAAAATCAATTTCAAAAGATCATTGGAGTGTTTGAACTAAAGAACAACATCTACAAATGCCAAAATACAATTTCGATTAAGCACAATATACGGATTTCATACACTTCACCTCTCATTGCTCTGTCAAAGATCCAAAGCATAGATATCTTTATTGCATACATAGAATTGTGCATACTTGATCGTATAGCACATCCTATATATTAAAATAATTAAATATATCAATCATATATATCCGCAACAAGAAATTAGATCCATCTCTAGTCGGCTCATGAAGACTTAGAACATTATTCAAACATGTATGAACAATCAACGTAATTCGAGCTCCAATGCTTATGCGGACCAAAAATAATTGTTCACATGTTGCCACAAATGTCGGCCAAACCTCTTGGATCACAAAACCAATTACCAGAACGGCTCCATCAAATCCGCACAAAGATCAACTACACAAGTAGACTTGTTCTTAATAGGCAGACTGAAACCCAGTACTCAGAAGCGTGTATCTTGCAAACAAATCACCATTGGAGGCCAAAATTCTAGAATAAGGTGTTCCAGACATCCATCTACCTTCCCTTAGATTTGTAACACAATATGTATAATAGAAAAGAAATCCATACCAAAATACCATACACAGTCAGATGCCCTATTCCGGCTAACCTAGTACTTAGACAATTTTATAATTTGACTTCTAGTATGAGCAAATGCAGCAATGCAAAAAAGGTGAAATGACTTTGGTTTCCATCAATGAAAACACTTGACTAGTTGTGCAGTGTATCTTGCCAACAATCTCCCCCTTGGGCATTGATGGCAACACTTGGTGAAAAATGACTAAGTGTCAGAATTGTTGGTCATTCAGAGGAATTGATTATGTGTTGCATTGATGTTTTGTCATTGATGTCAACACTAGCTATCTTGGATGCTTTATCGATACCCTTCTGGTCTCAGTAGATTGTGTGGTTTCTGGTTGGTTTGCATCCGACATGATGTGGTATGCTCTGGTATGATTTGGTTATGGAATTGGCTTATTCATGCTACTCATGTTCATATTCAGTCAATTGGTTTTGATCTAGTGATCAGATGCTATCCTGTTTGCTTGGAAGCTTGGTTTGTGGTTCCGGCGAGGGTTTCACCGGCAGAGCTTTGTTGAAGATCTTTGATGATATGCATAACTGGTGTTGGTACAACTTCTGGTATGGATTCAGGATACTAATGGTGATCATGTTTGAGACTTGGTTGATGGAGATCATTGCTTTAGCATCTATGGACCTAAATTGGGTCTCGATGTATCTAGGTTATGGACTGACTTAATGTAACATGTGGATTGGACCTCTCGATGTGTTTCTAGGATGTCTTATGGGTTGGATATTATTTCTTTGGTCTAAGGCCAACATGTTTTGTAATTATGTAATTGTTTTATTATCTGGTGGATGACCTGATTGTTTATGGTCGAGGGTTTGTATATATATGATGTAAGATCTCATTGTAGATCATCATGGTATGGGATATGGATATGTAATGTGTGAAAAATGTAATATCATTTAGACAGAGGATTTGGTCGATCATTGGAGATCAAGTTAGGTTTATGTAAGAGGATTTAGTCCTCCGGTATTGAGATTAACCGAAACTGTACTTAGGCATAGGAGATGTTATCTTTGCAGTTCATTCATTCTTCTGGATTGTAGTCTCAATTTTTATGTAGTCAGTGAGACTCCTTTTGTGATGAGCAGTGCGCTCTAGGTTGTTGGATTTCCTGCAAGTGCAATCCCCTCAATTGTAATTCACATACTTAATGCAAAAGTATTATCTGACTGTGGGGAGGCTTCCCACTATGGTTTTTCCCTTTACCGAGTTTTCCACGTATAAATCTTGGTGTCATGTGGATGGTATTTATTCTTTGATTATTGTTTATGCTTTATTGGTTTATCTACTATTACAGTATTTGGGTTAAGCATTTTGGTATTAGTGTTTTGGGTTTTGGTATTAAGTTTTTTAATTGCTTAAGGTTCCAGTAATCTGTGACAACTGATTCACCCCCCCCCCCCTCTCAGTTGTCTTCCGATTATTAACAAGAATCAGCTTTCGGATCTTATGTACATACACATGAAAGTTCCAAAACTTTCCCTGAGATAGATATTTCATTTTTCACCACTCTACAATCCCCCTTTGACATCAATGGAAAATATAGAGATCCGCATACCAAAAATTCATACAAAAATCTATATACAACAACATATGTACAAACAAAATTCTCTAACTTACATAAACTTAAATACATCTGCAAAAATGTTCTTTAATAGTGCTAGATCATTGTCCCAACCTTCCTTTAGGCCCTCCAAAACTGAGATTTGTCCACAAAAGAGAAATGAATACACTTCTAATGTCTAAATATTTATAGGATCACTGGTGACCATGGCATCTTGAGCTTTTGTTAAGGCATTGAACATTGTTTCTAACTTTGGAGCAATCAAACCCCGAAGCTCACACACTTTGGCAACAATTTTGTCTTTTTATTGCCCCAAACTCCTGATTTTGTCAAGTAAAACTACAACCTGACTTTCTTGATTGTCCATAGATATATTTAAGGGATCAAATGATTGAGTAACGCGTGCTAATTGTTGCTTAATCTCCTTTATCTTTTTCTCAATATTTTCAACCAATTTAGAATAAGATAAAAAAAAATTATATACTGCACCACCTTTAGATGGGGCATTTTGAATACTTTTCACCCAACTATCTAGCAACCTCCTATCATTCTCAATCATTTTATTTAATTCATAAAATCTTTTATCATTAAACTCATTCTGGACCCTAACTTTTGCTGATTTTTCTAAAGACTCAAAGTGAGTACTTACAGAATTAATTAAGCTCTTTAGTTGTCTAAAGGGGGAATCAAATGTGCACTTCCAGATTGTAAGCATTGTTTATATGTGGCGATTAGTCATGCAAGTACTGTACACTCATTATATATCCTCGTTGCGCCCCCCGAGGGAATTTTTTTTGAAAAAGGGACATTGAAAAAACCTTAAAAATAACTGACTTTGAGTGTTGCCCTAAAAAAATTGGTTGTTATAAGCGACTGGAATGTAAAAGGCATTGTAATGGTGGTGTACAAATTTGTTGGATAATAAGAAAATATTGGATGACTGTGTTCAGTAAATGTAGTCCATCTTGGGTGAACCATGTTAAATCTCTATGTTATTTGTGTTATGTATTTTTTCTTCATCTCTTGTGTTTGTATCTGCATATAATTGTTAATTTGTATTTGTTCTGGATCTCCCTAAACCCTAATAGGCATTATCTTCTCCAGTACACTAGATGCAAGACCTAGCAGCTCTTTTTCCTCCATGTGAGATTTCAGAATCTCCTCTCTGGCCTTGGGCTATGCAAATGATGCTAGCTTCAATTTCTGAATGGGAGAGAGAGTGGCCAAATTGATAGGCCTTGTTGGGACCTTAATTTTTGCAAAATTTGAGGTCTCCTAAATGAGGAAAGAGAGACAAGTAACCTAAAATTATAATTTATATGAAAGTTTAATGTTTCAAATGTTTCACATTGTATGTGGGTTAAAATGTGGTTCCTGATGAGCCTTAGTTTTATGCTTTTATTTGCATACATTTTGCAATCTTTTAGGATTTTATATTTGTTTTTGATTAATGAAAAAGCAGGTTTTGAAGGGGCCCCGAAACCCTTTACAAGCAAGACTTAAACAACAAAGCCACGAGAAACAGAACCAAAAAGAAAAAACCAGCGGAAAACCGAAGAAAACCCACAAAAGCCCCGAAAAGCTAGCAGACCATCTAGGAATCAGATTTTTTTCCAGGGCTTTAGCCAGGGTGCTGCTAATTTCTTGCAGCTCTTTGATGTTGTCTTTTAGGATTTTATATTTGTTGTTGGACTTTATATCATGCTTTAACTGACCTTATGGACCTATTTTGGTAATCATGTCACCTATATCTTAAGACCTTTATTTTGACAAAACCATGAACTTTATGAATGCAAGTACAAGTATTTGTACTATTTTTGTGTGATTAATGAATGTGTACAATAAATGATCATGAAATATGGATGGAATGCTTGTTATAATCCTTGTGTTGCGGTTGTGTGGAAACATTCTTCGAAATTAAACATGGCTTCATTTATAGCAGCATAGTAACGTGGGCAAAGACTGGACAGTAAGGCGAGAAGAGGTCAATGATTATTGCAACTTGGGCACTAGTTGTCCAAGCTCATTAAGGAATCCACAGAACAATCATGATTCATCAAATAGTTTTTCTTATGGTTATAGTGGATGTTATAGATTATATAGGGAAGATCTACAGATGTTCAAGAATGGGATAGAGTCCTAATTGTCTTAGTTTTCCTAGATTTTGTAGTTTAATAAAAGCTTCCACCTAGATATTGGGAAGTGGAGCAACTCTTATGGGAATTTTTGTAAGGATGGATGCTATAAATCCTTCATGTATTCCTTAGATAGTTAGTTACTATTTTTCTTATCAAGCAATGTTATGTTGTTCAATTGATTTCTGAATAAAGAGCATATGTACTTTGTGAACAAGTTTATGATGTTTTAATATGGTTGTGTGAGTTCAATAATTTAGTTTATATTATCACTTTCATTCTGGAAGACTCACCCAAGGGGGCCCACTTGGTGAGGATTTTGTCTAGTTATCTTTTATGCATTTTGTCTTTTGAGTCATTTAATTTTGTTCTATTGAATTGCTCGTTGTCTGCTCCTGCAACCATAGACTGTTACTCTGTGTCTATTCCTGCAGTCATGACAAAATAAAATAGTTGTTTCTGTATAAGTTAAGAATTTATATATTGATAGTAGAAGTTAGTATAATTTTCTTGAGTTATGATTTTAAAAGTAATTTCCTTTCCTATGAAGATTTATTCAGCATTTCTATTCGCTTAGAATAGGATAGACTTATTCTTAGACACTCTTGGTGCATATATCTTGCAATCTTATTTCAAGTTGTGTGTCCTTGGATTGATAGATAAATTAGTCGGGGTAATGGGTTTTGGATATATTCTCAATTAGGAACTTGTGTCTCTAAGTTGAGTGCTAAGTTGTGTATAACATCCATTATTTTGAACCAACAACTCTCACAAGGGTAGAGCCCAACATACAACCCCATAAGGAGATAAAAAACTAGAGCTACATGGATTTTATGTGTCATAGTTTTAAAAGTCCCTAAAGTCCCTACACATGAGTTTTAAATCAACTCTACATTGGAACTTCCAAAATATTAAGCTTCCCAAAAAGTCACGATGTCATAAATTATTTTCCCACTCCTGTCCATCTAGTAGCTCTTAGTGTAGGTTTTTTATTTTCTTTATGTTAGGGGGTATTTATTTTTCCTACACATATTATTTAAGCTTGCTTAGGTTAATAGGAGTGGTTTATATGAGGACACATGGCGAAATACTTCAGCTACATGTGTAACTCTCCACCTCATATGGGTAGTTGAGTTACACACCCTCTTTTGGCTTGTTGTGCCACCTCTCATAACCACTATTTTGTCATTTCCTAAGTGGGTTATGGGGTAGTTGGGTTTCACACCCTCTTTTGGCCTTATGTGCCAACTTTCTCAACTCCTTTTGTGTCTTCATGTAAGGAGGTTATGCCACATGTTTTGGAATTTACCAAGAAGGTAAAACCTCCCACTTTTTATGGGGAATAGGAGTTAATGCACCCCTTGGATGTATATGCTTATATTTTTCTATATAATAAGCACTATACTCTCACCTTCACTAGTGAAGTGATAGTTCGGTGAGAGTCTTCTCCAAATTCTCTTATTTCTCTCTATTTCTCTCTCATGTCGAAATTATCTTCATTCAGCTATTTTGATCTTTGATCATCCATTGTGTGAGGAGTTGCATGTGATATATGACCGACATCAGATCTTGGCTTGGTTCTTACTTCTCGCAGAATCTCACATGGTATCAGAGCTTATTGTCTGGTATAGCTCATTGCTTTTTTTGATTTATTTGAGGGATTTGAGACTTTTATATAGTTAATATTTTCCTTAAAAAATAAGTATGCTCTTCTCCTGCATTCTCGTGTGATCTGAAGAATCAGAATAGTTTAAAGGAAAATAGCTTCTAGTTAAATCTAGTTTACATGTATGTGTTCTTGTAAGATCTGGGTGATTGTAGCTTTGTGGTAATATTGGAAGCTTAATAAGAATTTTCAGAGTGTCCATAAGGTTTGACAAAGTCAAAAGTGACTTTTACTTCACCAAAATCAGAGTTTGGAGGACACAATAAAAAAACAGAGTAAAATCTTTTTACTGGAGCTGTTTTCATTTCGGCTTTAGTGTTCAAACTTCTGTTCACTTTCACCAAAAACAATTTCTAGGTTTTCTTCCCAGCATCGAAAAACTTCTGGGTTTCGGATGGTATTTCCAGAAAATTAATAAATTTTGCAGAAATAGAGCTTGAATAGGGCCTAAGCCGTTTTTCTATCAGGGAAATTCAACAACCTTTCTTAAAAGTTGCACAACTTTTGCCTCGGATGTCAAATTTTTGCAAACAAATACTTGATGGAAAGATGGAAATGAGAACTCTCCATTATTGCTGGTCTAATTGAAATTTTTTGCCTTTTTGTATCAGATATTAAAGGTTGTATCAGCTGCTTCTTTTTCTCTTCAACTGGTCATATCTTTCTCCTCACAACTCTGTTTTTCAAAAACTAATAGTTGTTGGTAAGGTATTGAGATAAATTAAGTAGTTATAAGGATAATTTTTTTCAGATCTTGTCTCAAATTATTTGTATTTAAAATATCTATTGGTTTCTTAAAAGAATTGTAATCTGATAAAAAGCCTTGTAAATGCACTAATTATAAAATGTCAACCTTGTAATATTTGGGGGGGGGTGATTTCTGAGACTAGTGAAAAGGGGGGTGTCTCTTGTGCCTTCTTTCTTGCATTTATCCTGATTCTTTGCAATCTTCTTTTCTACTATCATGGATGCATCTATAGTTCCACTTTTAACACCATATAATTATTTTGAATGGAAATCTAAGATGATAATATATTTGAAAAGACATGGATATCATCGTGTTGCTATGGGACTTGAAACTGAAACTCAAGATGCTGCAGAAAAGATTAAATGGTTTAATAAATGTGATGAAGCTTTTGGTACTCTATGTATGTCAGTCTCTCCAGACCTTCTTTTTCACATTGAATCTGCCACTACACCAAATGCAGTGTGGACCACTTTGGAAAACCTCTTTGGTAAGCAGGATGAGCTAAGAGGTCATTAGTTAGAGAATGAACTCATAGGGTTGAATCCAACCAATTTTGATACTATACAAGACTTCTTCACTAAACTTAAGTCTGTAAGATTGTAGTTGGAATGGTGTGGAACTAAGAAAGATGATAAGCAACTGATCTTGAGTATTCTTTCTAAGCTTGGTCCTAACTATTCAGTGTTTGTTTCTACATTCTATGCTACAAAATGTGCCCTAGGTACCACATTCAAAATGCCTTCTCTGGATGAATTTGCTGCAGAACTCACTAGGGAGCAAGACAAATTGGTTCAAATGGGTACAATAAAACCCTTTAAGTCACATGCCTTAGTTGTAAATCAAGGCACAAACGAACAAAAAAGGTCTAGTAAGCAAGATAAGAAACAAAAGAACCAAGGAGAGAAGAAAAAAGATAAAAAATCTGCTACTTCAAAAGCAAATAATTAGACCTCTTCATCAAGAGGTGAACAACCTAAGAAGGAGAAGGTCAAGTGTTCTGATTGTAAGAGGCCTGGTCATGATGAACATAAGTGTTTAAAGAAACAAATTGATCACCTTTCAAATCTTCTTGAAAAGAATAATATCAAGGTTCCTGATTCAGTCAAACAGAGTTCATCAAAAGGATCTTCTAAGGATACAAATAAGAGTAAAGGGAAAGGAAAGGGTAAGGCCCTATTTGTTGTTGCTTCACAACCCAATTCTTGGATAATTGACTTGGGTGCTTCGTACCACATGGCTTCTTCAAAAGATGATTTCACCTCTTTAGAGCCATGTTCTATGCCTTCCATACTAATGGGTGATGACACTCCTATTGAAGTGCATGGGAGAGGGTCTGTTGATGTGGGCAAAGGAACATTTAAGGATGTTCTTTGTGTTCCATATTTATCAACTAATCTCCTATCTGTTTATCAGATCACTCACACTGGTTCTAGCAAGCGAGTTGAGTTCACACCAGATACATTGGTAATTAGTGAATTGCATAATGGGTCTACTATTGCTATGGGAAAAGTAAATCATCAATCCAGATTATATCAGTTTTCTCACTTTGTTCCTGACTCTCCTTCGACAGTTTTACTCACTCATGCAGATGAGATTAGTTGTTTATGGCATCAACGATTTGGCCACTTGAACTATCGTTACTTGCAACAACTCAGTCAATAGGACATGGTTTCAGGGTTGCCTTCTATTCGATTTTCTGATGGAATTTTCCAGGGATGTATTCTTGGTAAGCATCCCGAGGAGAAGTATGATAAAGGCAAAGCATGGAGAGCTCCATAGCTATTGGAGTTAGTACATAGTGACTTGGCAGGACCATTTCCACAACCATCTTTCAGCACGGCTAGATATGTCTTAACATTTATTGATGACTTTTCCAGATTTACATGGGTTTTTTTTCTCAAACAAAAGTCTGAGGTATTTGAGAATTTTCTAGATTTCAATTTTTTTGCAGAGAAACAATCTGGGAAGTTCATCAAGATTCTGTGTATAGATAATGGGGGTGAATATGTTAATAATCAGTTTGAACAATTTTGTGCTTCAGAAGGTATCAACATGCAGCACACAGTCCTCAGCAGAATGGTGTTGCAGAACGGAAGAATAGGTCCTTGAAGGAGATGGCAAATTGTATGATTCACTCCAAGTCTTTGGCACCTCAGTATTGGGCAGAGGCCATCAATTGTGCATGTTACATCCAGAACCGAGTTCCTCATAAAGTTGTGAAGGGGGTAACTCCTTTTCAAGCTTGGACCAGTTGAAAACCTACAGTTAAGCATTTCAGAGTGTTTGGTTCTCTTGCATGGGCCCATATTCTAGCAAAGAAATGCAAGGCTATGGATCCGCAGAGAAAGCCTTGTATATTTTTTGGATATCTAGATAATGTCAAAGGGTATAGACATATCCATCCCTCTACACATGAGTTGTTCATTGAGAGGAGTGTTCATTTTGAGGAGAGTTCTTCTATTTATTCTCATACCACTTCTCCATCCACTATCACATTGGAGACATTGCATGATGATGACAGTTCTTCTGAGGATCTTAATCCTCCTAATCCTGATGAGGACTCTTCTTCCTCCACTTCAAATGGTGACAGTGATGGTGAGGATTCACATTCTTCTCATAGTCATCCTTCAGAGGTTGATGATTCTCCCCCAGACTCTCCAGCTTTAGTGCCTCTTTGGGCTCAACAAACTTTTGAGTCAGCAGGAGATTGGCTTGGTGATCCATCAGATACTAGAAGAACTAGGTCACAATTTCAGCAAGCTCCACATCTCTTCATTGCTTCAGCTTCTGATCCACAATCTTTTTGAGAAGCTACAAGTGTTCCCGAATGGGATGCTATAATGCAAGAAGAGTTTAATTCCTTGGAAAGGAATCACACATGGGATTTAGTTCCTCTTCCTAAGGGAAGGAAACTTGTTCGATGCAAGTGGATCTATCAAACAAAATTTGCAGCAGATGGGTCGGTTGATAAGTATAAGGCTCGCTTGGTAGCAAAAGGTTTTTCCCAAGTTCTAGGGGTTGATTACTCTGAGACTTTTGCTCCAGTTGCTAAGATGAATTCCATCCGGCTTGTCCTTTCTATTGCTGCAACCCATCATTGGGAAGTTCATCACATGGATGTCAAGAGTGCATTTCTTCATGGTGACCTTCAGGAGGAAATCTACATGGAGCAGCCACAAGGGTTTGTTGAAGATCCTTCACTTGTGTGTTGACTTCGAAAGTCTCTCTATGGCCTCAAACAAGCTCCTCGAGCTTGGTATGCCAAGATGGACTCCTTCCTTCTGATAGTTAGTTTTACTCAATGCCATTCTGATCCAAATGTCTACATTCTGCACCAGGATGATACTCTCACATTTCTAGTTCTCTATGTTGATGACTTGTTGATCATAGGGAGTCACTCATCCACCATCAAGGTAGTGAAAACTGCTCTACATGATAGATTTATGATGTTAGACTTGGGTCTTCTACATTACTTCTTGGGAATTGAGATTACTCAATCTTCTTCAGGCATCTTCCATGGACAACCCAAGTATGTACTCGATATGTTCTCTAGATTTCGTATGGTTGATTGTAAGCTTGTACCTACTCCTTTTTTGTCTGGGGTCAAACTTGAGGCTAAGTGCTCTTCACCCTTGGTTGATAGCACTTTATATCGACAAATTGTTGGGAGCCTCATCTACTTGACTCATACGAGACCTGACATTTCATATGCGATGGGCATGGTCTCTAGATTCATGTAGGAGCCACATGAGTTGCATTGGAAAGAAGCTAAGCGGATTCTCCACTACATTCAGGGTACTCACAATTATGGAATTCAGTATGTAGCAAGCATGGATATTGACTTGGTGGGATATACGGATTCAGATTGGGCGGGTGATTCTCAGGATCACAAGTCCACTTCAGGGTATTGCTTCTTGCTTGGTTCTGGTCTAGTTTGTTGGTTGAGTAAGAAGCAGTCTGCAATTGCTCTTTCATCAACAGAGGCTGAGTATCGAGGGGCAGTTAATGCCACCACTGAGGCTATTTGGCTTCAGAATATTCTCACTGAGTTTGGTATTCCATTTAGGAAGCCTACTATCATCTTTTGTGATAATCAAAGTGCTATACAAATCTCAAGAAATCCAGTTCATCACCAGAGGATGAAACACATTGAGATACATATGCACTATATTCAGGAGCTCATTCAGGAAGGCATCATTGATCTTAAGTATTGTTCTACAATGGAGCAAACTGCAGACAAATTCACCAAACCCTTCACCAAAAGCAAGTTCCTTCATTTGTGATCTCTGCTTGGGATACGACAGGTGTCTACTTCAGGAGGGACTTCTTAGTCCTTCTTTCTTTCTCTCCTTATTTAGGGGGGGGATATTCCTCTTATGGGGGGTGGCTTCTTTTGGGGGGGCTATCTATGTACATGGGTACCTAACATGGTTGCATTTGCTGGGACCCATATTTTCACCCACCTAAGCCACACTTAAGGGGGGGTGTTAGTGTAGGTATTTTATTTTCCTTATGTTAGGGGGTATTTATTTTTCCTACACATATTATTTAAGCTTGCTTAGGTTAATAGGAGTGGTTTATATGAGGACACGTGGTGAAATACTTCAGCTACATGTGTAACTCTCCACATCATATGGGTATTTGAGTTACACACCCTCTTTTGGCTTGTTGTGCCACCTCTCATAACCACTATTTTGTCATTTCCTAAGTGGGTTATGGGGTAGTTGGGTTTCACACCCTCTTTTGGCCTTATGTGCCAACTTTCTCAACTCCTTTTGTGTCTTCATGTAAGGAGGTTATGTCACATGTTTTGGCATTTACCAAGAAGGTAAAACCTCCCACTTTTTATGGGGAATAGGAGTTAATGCACCCCTTGGATGTATATGCTTATATTTTTCTATATAATAAGCACTATACTCTCACCTTCACTAGTGAAGTGATAGCTCGGTGAGAGTCTTCTCCAAATTCTCTTATTTCTCTCTATTTCTCTCTCATGTTGAAATTATCTTCATTCAGCTATTTTGATCTTTGATCATCCATTGCATGAGGAGTTGCATGTGATCTACGACCGACATCAGATCTTGGCTCGGTTCTTGCTTCTCGCAGAATCTCACAGTAGCTCCATATAGAATGACCTTTTTCTTATGAGAAATTTATAATTCAATATGTTCTCTAGCCTAAAAATAATCTGAACCAGACAAGCCAAAGCCATAGCAGGAGCCTTAAGAATCACAAACAAAGAAGAGTAAAAAATTGCATCGAGAATGCTTTGTTTTAAAAATCTTAACAGTATTTCACTAAGACTCCTTGCAGGTTATAACGACAAGGAAAATCATATTGACATAACACTACAAAGTCAACCAAGTGCACGTGTCTCTAGCCTAAAAATAGTGTCATAGTCAAAAATCCATATCACCGATGAGATAAAAATAGATATTTTGGCAAAAACAAAGACTTCAATATGACACTGAAAGTCTACTATAGTCTAGTGGGGTCTTACCGAAAGGGTAGGTTATACCAAAAAAAGGGTCATCAGAGTAATGAATACAAGTCTAGGCAAAAAGCAAACTTAGGTGTAACATATGAAATTTGCTGAGGTAAAAAGGGGTCTTACCAACACTCGATGTCTTCCCAAAAGTAGTATTATCAGGGAGACATTTGTAGTCTACTAAAGCTAAAAGAGTCTTGGTGAAATATGTTACTACACCGAAAAGGGTCACATCGGTAAGATAAGTCGTCTATCACAATGAAATGTTAGTTTCGGTGTGACGATAAAGATCTGGCTAGAACAAAATGGATCTTACTGATATATAATGACATGATGAAAATAATGTACGATGGGAGATTTAGCTAAGTATCATCGAAATAGAGGTTTCAGCATAACCATAAGTGTTTTCTTACACTGAGGGAAGTCTCATTGAAGCAAGGAGTCTCAACGAAAAACATTTTGTCGATGAGAAAAGTTACAAGTCTTACCAAAAATGTTGATTTTGGTATGATGATAATGATCTAGGAGGAAGAAAATAATTCTTGTCGATAGTGAAATGTCTCATCGAAAACTTGGAGATCAAAGAGACATATGAAGACTACACCGAAAAAATTGAATTTTGGTGTAACCATGGGTACCAAACAGAAAGAGCATCTTACACCAAAATAGAGATGTCAATGCAAGGAAATATTTAATCTTCTAGATACAAAAGTGTTAATATCATGTCGTCTTGACATCATCTTCACATGAGTGTTTGAATTCAAGCAATAAATGACCATTCTGCAAACGACACAAACTTCCTAATTTGGATTTAAAAAGCAATATTGTGTGTAAACAATCATAGCAAGTAATTCTGAATATTTCTAGGGAAAAGGTGAGCATATTCAAGGATCAGAGAAAAATAATGATTTAGAGTTGGCTTCAAGAGTCCAAGGAAGTGCTACATTAAGTGAGACTGTATAATTTTAATTTGATTGCTTTTGAAAATGGAGGGATCTTAAAGGAAACCTAGGGAAAGAAAATAAAAGGAAAAGGCCACAAAAATAGAAATCCCACAGGGTGTGAAACCAAAAAAACAAAAGAAAGAGGGCCGACATTTGAGTCAAGACTTAATCGATCAATTCTTGAAGTCAGGTCCTAAATCCAAAAGGGCATCCCAGTTAAAGAATACCATTGAAAAACTTGGGGATATATTTGAAGACCTAAGAGATTTATGGAAACCAGTAAGAGGTTATGAATTATTCTTGTATCATTACAGGAAAAGAAGCAAGTTGGAACCTTTACGCAATCCGTGGACATATAATATCAGAAAATTTGTAGTTCCTAATGTCTTTGTGAGTGTAGACCTAATTACATTACTTGCTAATAATTACAAACCACAAACCCACACAATTTATGATGTTGCTGGAAAACCGTTGCTCCCAATAACTAGAGATTATATGTCTAGGGTATTTGACCTAGATATCACTCTTGATGAGCCAATTGATTCAACTCTCCTGGCTAATGAGTGTACTAGACTTGAAGCGATATACACAAGATGGAGGCTATGGGCCCACAGGCCTAGAGATGGAAGTTATCTTAGGATTTTTGATGATAACCATCATTTGATGTGGAATTACTTGAAGAATATTTTAAATATACTTACTATTCAATTTGTTATATTTTGGGTATGGAAGCCAATCCACTTATGAATGAGGTGCCCATGCTATTAACTATGGATGTGCAAACACATGATGCTCACTCATTTGACTATGTCTCACATATTGTAAATCAGACTAATAATGGTTTGGATGTGATACAAAACAATCCCAATGAGATTCATTTCAAACACTATTCGGTGCTTATGCACGTGCTACTATATGTTGGACAACAAATCAATTTGTGGGCTGATAATCTTAGGATTATGGAGTATGACAAGCAAGGCTTAAGGAAACCCATGCAAATGTGGACTCCTATATGGGATTGCAGGTGTTCATGGTCTCAATATTTGTATTTTGAGGAGTATTTTGTCAAACCGTCATGTCAGCTCTTGGGTCACACTTGTAATCATACACTCTCCAGAAATCCAAAAGTTCCTTAGAGCCAAATACTATGATGAAAGGCACATAGTCAATCATAATTGGGGAGAGTGGTATGCTTTCAAGGATTACACTAAAATCAGGATCTATGGATTTGAAGGTGCTCCTTTCCTTCTTCCTAGAATAATACCAAATAGAATTGCATATTTGGAAATCATGAGACAATTGACTACATCAAGTTTTACACACTTAGGAATACATGAAAAATAGTCTCTTATGATAGGATGTTTGTGCTTTGGAGAATTCACTATGTTTTCTACTAAAGGTTATGATCAAATTGAAGCCAAGTTGGCTTATTTGGTTTGTCACAAGGAGAGCCCCAAGCTTGCTTTTATCCTGAAGGATTCATGAGTGGTTCCAAGCAATCATAGAAACTACACTCTTATGAGCATGTGCCACTTGAACAAGATGATCTCATCTAAAATTTAGATAAATCACAAGCTATAGAGAAGTTGGAGGCATATGATAGGATCACTAGAGCTGAAGAGTGAAAGAGAAATTATAATCCGAGGAGATTTGATGCTTTCTCGAACCTTAGTGATCCTATTGCACAAATAAATGAGAAGATTGCACATATTGATGATATTACTGAAGGGGTTCTTTCATATGTTTTGAAAAGAGGTGTAAGAAGACCTATTGGAAGGAGTGTCCAAGTTCTGACCCCCCTCATGCATATATTGTCATAGCCTACTCCTGTAATAAAAAGTGACATGGATGAGATCCATACTCTTACTCTAGAGGAAAGGATAATTGCAATTGAAGTTTCTTCTACTGATGAAAAAAGTGATATTAGGCAACTAGTAGGTAAAAAATTTGTTTGTGATGATGAGTTTATTCACTCTCAAGAATTCAAGTCATTTTTGTACAAACGTAAAGGAAGATTGTTAAGGCATTAGGTTGGGGAGATTACACCTGAGATTGAGAATGACTTGTTGGCCAAAATTTAGAATGATGTGGATGTTGAAATAAGTGCTATGACCCCTACTAGAGGACGACATCTTCTACAAAATGTTGGAATCATTATTGTGCTAGGGTGGGACATGAGCTCTGCTATAGTATTTGATAGTTGTGTGAGAAATTATGATACTAAGAAAAGGATTCTCCTTGAATATGTAGATAGAATATATATCGGCTCTAGTTTTGACATAGATAAGAAGACCTTGTTGCAATGGGCCCTATACCCCAAGAACAAGATGCCCACTCTTGTTGAAACTGACAATTTTTTTGGTCAAATCATGGTCCAAAGAGTTGGGAAGATGGACCCTATGGATACAACACATTTGAATTTAAATGTGTCACAGTTTAATAAAGCACAAATACAGCATGTGGTCACAGAGAGAGACATGTATAAATGAAAATATGAAAGGTCAAAAGAACTCGGGTTGAAATATAAGGAGAAATTAAAGTCAATTGTTGATAAGGAGGTGTTTTCCTATGAGAATGAAGAACAAGTGGTAGATGCTTTACAAGATACAAATTATTGGAGATACAAGGCTGAAAAACTTGAGAAGAAAATCAAGAAGAATGAAGAATAAGGGAAGAGAACTGTATATGAGATGATGGTAGGATTGCTTACTCATCGGTTCAATGAAATGATGACTTATGATAACAATTATTAGAGTACATATGCAGGTACATTTAGAACCCACCAGGAACATGCTAGAATTGCAGAAAGGATAAATGAAAAGGTGGACAAGCTAAAGGATCCTGTCTCTTCTAAAGTTCCAAAAGAGGTCAAATGGTTGTTGAGAAAGCGCGAGGAATACTATGAAGATATTGAAGAGGATATGAACCAGTTGGATAAAGAAGACACAGAAAGGGCCTTCCGACCATCTTGGGAGGTGAAGATGGTTCACTTATACCCTGAGAATAATGGAGATAAATATTAGCAAAGGAGCTCCCAAAAGCACTGGATGAAATAAATGATGAGGATCATATCTTCGATAACATGAAGATCATAATGAACCAGCTCTACACAAAAGAATATACCATGAGACATTTTGTCTCAAATGTTGACACTTATAAGGATCAAGACTACATAGATCATTTAGGGGTTGTTAATTTGTTAATGTCAAAGAATTAAAAGATCAGTTTAGTTAATTAAGCTTTGTAATTAAGTTATGTCCTTGCACTAAAAGACATGTTACTTCAAGTATGTATGATCGTTCCTTATAAAAGGAATATCATTTGTTTCATGAAGAGTAATGTAAGACTTTCTATTATCAACAAGCAATAGAAACGCTGGGCCTTTTTTCATTTATATTGTGCAAAGGATATTGTGGATCTCTTTCAAATTCAACTTGTTATTTTGATTAAAGTAATCAAAGACTATTGGAATATCTCTTGTGCATAGTGGTTGTTTTATTATTTCGGTCTGCTATATTAAGGATTATGTGGGTGATCAAGGAGGTTTATGTTCTTGAATAATTATTGTCTTTGCTTCTTTCAAGGAAAGATTAAATGCATGCATGATAGTTATTGCTGATAAAATTAAATAACCAAGTATAAGGAAATAAACAATTAACAGTTTCACATCAGGTGTGAAAGTAAAAATAGTCTAACAAGAAGAATATAAGGAAGGAAATTCATTTGACTTTGAACCCAATAAGAAAAGAAGGGACTGGTCAAACTTTATTTAGAATTCAAATAACTTGTTTATTTTATTTTCAGATGTTAATATATTAGTGGAAGTAGAGAATTAGATCAGCTTCAATCATTTATGCCAATTTGAGCTTGATCATAGGAAGAAATACAATACTTGTAATCTACTTAAATATTTCAAAATAAGGTGATGCTCTACAAAATGGGAGATGTTAGACAAAACCTGTGGTGGTATAACACATATGAGAAACAACAAGAAACAAAGAGTTGTTAGTGTTAATCAACCAAAGACTATTCTAAGTAGGCATACCAAGAGAGACACTAAAAACATAATAAAGCATTTGACAATGAAAGAAAATACAATAAGGCATCTCCAAATGTCTTCCACCATGCTTGTAGCTCCTCCTCCTTTGTTCCTCTCCTCTTCAAGTTCCAAATTAGTGTAGCTCTCAATAGCTTTTTGCACTATGGATGCCTTATGGAGGTTCAAGATTGAAAAATGATTAATCTAATGCTATGCAAGTGTGAACAAAAGCTAAAATAAGAGATTATCTAATTAGCTAGTGTTGATTTTAAACCAAAAGAGTGAATATGATTAATTTATACTAAATGATCTCTAAAAAGGACTATAATGTAAATGCATACAAGTTTTTAGGATCTGGATTATGAAGAAATGAGCTCTATTTATAGGAAAAATGGAGCGATGGATGGTTGAGATTGAGTAATCTCAACAAGGGTTGGGATTGAATGGTTTATGATCTATGTGAGGACTTTCAACCCAATCCCAGGATGATAAGTGTCAACATGAGATGGGTTGAGAGGGGAGGGAAGAAGCATTAAATGCTTGACATGACCTGAGGGTTAACTTGAGAGGTAGGGTTAAGGTTGAGTTGAGTGAATAAATTCATTATTCAAAGAAAAATGCTTTTATCCAATGGATAAACTCTTGTGCAATAGTTAGTGAGGATAACCATGGTCAAAAAAATAAATGCTTGAGGAGACACATGGGTTACATGAGGGTTGAGTTAGGGGTCAAAGTGCCTAACCATGGGTGCAAGTGGATTTAACCATAAATGGTTATGTAAGAGCCATTAATGGTCACGTAAGAGCCATTAGTGGTTTGAAAGACTTTAGAGGTTAAATTGTTGAACACATCAAGCCTTAAATGCTTTTCAAAGACTTTGAGGGCTTTGAGAAGTGACTCCAAGTTGCTTAGGAATGTGACAATAATTAGGGGATGGATTAAGCTAATTAGGAAGGGGTTAGAAGAATCTAGAAGGGGATTAGGATTGCAAGTGGGTTTGGTGGGTGAGGGAAAATAGGATTTTTATTAAAATAAAATTCATTTATTTCAACAAATAGGTGCAAGTTGCATTTTTAGGAGAATGCAAGTGGGGGGGTATAATGATTTAAATAAATGTTTTATTTAATTTATTTAAAAGAGGAAAGGGGATTAAATGAAATAAATAGAATTTATTCATTTAATTGATTGTGAATTTAGTTTAATGAATTAACTAAAATAAATTGAATAATTTATTTTATTAATAGGAGAATGTTTGAAGATGAATTAATTAAATATTAATTTAATTAACTGATGGCTAGTGGATTTTTAATCAAATAAATAGAAAATATTCATTTAATTAAAATGGACAGATTTATGTGATTACATTTGCCCCTCTTTGAGATGGTGCAGTTTATCGCGTCATTTCAAAGAAAGAAAAATAGGTGTGAAGAAATATGCCCCATAAATGTTAATTTAATGGGTGGTATGCCCCCTCAAGAGATGGGTCAAAATTTTTGAAAAATCGGGCAATCTCTCGAAAAAGAAGGAAAATTGGCAGGGTGGTAGAAGAGAAGAATTTAGCAATATCAGTGAAAAAAATTGAAGAAATTGGAGATTAAATGGAGAAATGGGAGGCTCTGGAAGTTCACGGGGTATATATGGGGGTGAAGGGGTAAAAACATGGTCATTTGCATTCGTCTCCATAGTGATTTCTGAGCTCTGATAGTGACCTTTTTGAAAGAGCAAGCAGCAGTCAGGATGTCGGTACCGATAACAGATCATCGGCTAGAGCAAGTTTGTCGATTTCAGCGGCCAGATGACTACGGACCAGTGATATGTGAATTTGAAAAAAAAAAATTTAGACATTTTTGATAGGTTTTTTAGCTTGTCCAAGTTGAGTCAAAACAATAGCGCTAAAACTATGTTTTGGCGCTGTTGTCAATTTTATTAGCGCTATTGTGCCCCTATAGCGCTTATGCATAGTGGTTTTAGCGCTTTTGAAATGTGTAGCGCTATTGCTAGTGTTTGTAGCACTATTGTTTGTTTAGCGCTATTATGTAGTTGGTTTAGCATGATTGTCAGCATATTAGCACTATTGTTTGTAGAGTAGCGCTATTGCTGGTAGAGTAGCACTATTGTTAGGAAAATAGATGCCCCAGTGTTTTGAAAAAGAATCTCCTGATGCCAATGATGGATGGATGAAGAGGTGAGTTGTTTTGAACCATAGCAACCCTATTGAGACTAGGTCATTAGGATAAATGTCTGTTGTAGTCTAGGTGTGCCATGATTGCTTACCTATTGAGACCTGAAGATACTGGATCAAAGTATCTATTGATAGTCTAGGTTTAAACTTAAGAAAGTTTGAAACAAAACAACTGATGATGATGGTTGATGCATGTGTGTAGGAGGATCTTTGCGTCTTACAGATGCGGGAGAGGCATCCAGCCACACAGGTGTTGCGTGATCGATTGACAGAGGTCGAGGTTGATTGCATTGCAGTGATAGGCCTATACGATGTTATGTATATGCTTGTGATTTGGACGAATTGTGGTTTGATTACAACATTGGTAGAGTGGTGGCACAGTGAGACATGTACGTTTCACTTAGCGCAGGGGGAGATGACGGTTACACTAGAGGATGTATGGTGCATCCTACACATTCCTATTTGAGGAGAGTTGGTGATGTATGATCGAGCTTGGGGGATAGTAGCAGTGTAGAGATTTTTTGATGAGGATGTGTTCATTGACGATGGCTCAGTAGCATGGGAGGATATAGCTACCTTATATGAGCCACTACCGGTTGTGTTATCAGGGATTGTTGGGGGACTACTATGCCCAAATCGACAATCGCATGGACTGGTTGTTGATTGGGGCCAGGTTATAGAGCAGATGATGACTAAGGGGACCCGCTTTGCATGGGGACTGTGCATTCTATCGCACTTATATCAGGAGCTGCATGAGGTAGCTCACTAGGAGTGGGGATCACTCTTCTTCATATTTGGGCATGGGAGCACCTACCTATGACTCGACCAATGAGTCTAATATTTAGGGCAGTAGACTAGCCCTATGTATATATATATGGTGGTATGACGAGTCAGCCCCACCTGGGGAAGTTAGAGTAGTGGCGGCAGGCACTTGACGATTTAGATACAGTGATCTGGAGGCCGTATATTAAGTGCGAGCCCTAGGAGGATGATGTAGAGGCCTTGTCATATGTGTTTATGACACGATACCTCATTGGTAGGATAGCCTACAATGTGGAGAGGTAGGTACCTGGGAGAGTGCTGAGACAGTTTGGATAGAGGCAGGGACTGCCGAGTGGTTCTGGAGAGTATGCACGGGTGGTCCGAGAGAGGTTCCAGTGGGGGCTAGTATTACCCTATGATCAGGCTTTGGCAGAGTTTCAGACTCTATAGCTGAGACCATGGCAGATGACGTTGGGGGTTGTAGATGCAGGTGTTATTGATGAGTATACGTAGTATATTGTGGCACATCTGATTCCTCGTATATCGGATCCAGCAGAGCCTATTCCATCCTTCAAGGAGGAGAGGAGATGGAGGAGGAGAGGAGGTCGTGGAGTGGTAGTAGGTGGACGAGGGAGACGGGATGGAGGTGGTGGCAATGGAGGAGGAGGTGATGGAGGAGGCGGAGGAGAGGGTGGTGGTTTTGGAGGGGGTGGTGTATTCAGAGGTGGAGGTGGGGGTGGTGGATGGTTACAACAGAGAGGGAGAGGTGGTCAGCCATTACGGCTATCATAGGGACCTTTGATGCAGGGAGGAGTGAGATTAGGTGGCAGGGATGCGAGGGAGGGAGAGGCACCTATAGATACAAGGGAGGGAGCCACTAGAGAGGCACCTATAAATATGGGGGAGGAAGCTATAGGTGGTGGAGATCTGTGGGATCATATGATATTATTTTTGCAGAGTCGGTTGAAGGATATGGAGGTGGAGGTGGCAGCTAGAGATGTGCAACATTTTGCATGAGAGTTAGAGTTGACTGTAGTGTTGCGGGAGAGAGATCAGGTCATTGACAGGGTGATCCAGTTACAGGAGAGAGTTCGGGCCTTGGAGGGAGTACAAGGAAATGGGTCGTTGACTGATTCTCTAGCGAGAGAGTTACGGTGAGCAGGTGCAGAGGTTGATTACTAGTGGGGTCTATATGAGCAGGAGGTGCCATCTAGTCGATGGGCACTGAGTTATTCACAGATGCATCAAGAGAGATCAAAGTGGTCTCAGAGGATGCAGAGCAGTGGTGGTGTGATGGGTCCTCCACGGAAAGGTAGTGCAGGTGGTACAAGGGGTAGTGGGGGAGCAGGTGGTGATGGTGGTGCAACATCTGGTCAGAGTGGCATTTGAGAGAGCATTTATGTGTGTTTTTACATTGTCATTTTGGACTGTGTCTTGGATGGCTCTTGGTAGCCAATATTTTGGACTTCATTGTACTCTGATACATGTATGTTTTTGTGATATGATATAATATATGAGGAGATCCCATATTTTGTGATGATATGCATGTTGAGGATATGTATGGATTTTATGCAGGATGATGATCTATGATTTATTCTTAGATGGATACTGGTACTTGCTATATGCATGCATTGATGAGATGATTCCTATATGCATGTTTTATGATGATTTATTTATATGATGTCTATATGCATGTTTATGAATGTGGTACTAACATGTGGATGCAGGTTTATATGTATGCATGATGTGTTGGTGTAATGTGTGATGTATGTAATGCCATGATGATGATGTATGCATAATGAAATGATACTAACGATGATATAGATAGTACGTGTTCTTTATGTCGATGAGATGATGAGATGATGATATGCAGTGATGTTTGATGCAATGTATGAATGCTTTATGTAAATGCATCTAGATGGTTAAAATGAACGCAATATGGATAAACAAATGTAAAGTATAAATGTTTATATGATGATTTTTAAATGAAGGCATATGTAAAATGTATAAACCAATGTTGAGACAAATGGTTTTGTTTGTTATGATCTAAATGTTTGATAAAATATGTTTTGAGTGAAATGTTAATGTAATGATAATGCAACTCATGGGTAATGAATAACTGCACCTTAATGCAATTAAAAGGATAATGAATCCTAAATGAAATTTGTTGTAGGATGAAATGAATGAGTATAAGAATATACGAGATGGATAAATGAATGCACTTAATTCATGGATAGATAAATAAATGCATGCAACTACGGAAATCTAAACAAATGTATGGTAAACAAGTTTAAATGATGATAAATGATGAGTGTAAATGATACTAAATGAATGCACAGTAATGGCTAATAATGGTAATAAATGCGATGATGAGAATTTTTCATATAAATGAATCTAAATGTCATGAGTTTGCAGTGATGAAATGATGTAATGAAACTAATGTAAGTACATGATAATAAACTATATGTATTTAAATGCGACTAAATGATATGAAATGCACTCTAATGAATGGCTAAAAATAAAGTTAATAAACCTATATACAAGCATATGATAATGAACTAGGTTTACTTAAATGTGACTAAATGTAATGAAATGATGATGTGTTCATGATAGATGAATGCAAGGTTGTTTAGACTTTGCATGATGCATTGATGATGTATCAGAGAACTCTGTCGTGATTGTATCCAAGACCAATTCATTTTTCAAGTAACTTCTCATATTAATCTTGTTCACACTTGCATACAAAACCATGCATATGAATAATGAATGATTAAATGGATGGGTGATATGCAATAGAATGCAATATAAATAGATGAGATGGAATGATGATCCATAGTGCTTTATTTTCATCATTGAGCATGGTAGTATCAATCTTGGACGCGACAGTAGGAACCAAGGACGGAGCATTGTACCTGCAAACAAACAGCATAAATAAAGAATAAAGAATATGGACCCTCCATAATGGTTCATGCTCATATGGTTGAGGTATATGTTGTATTCAGCAAGTCATAGTGATCCATGACTATATTTTGCATATGATCACGTAGCTTAGTGAACTTCCCATGTAGACACCATTAGTACATTCCCCAAAACTTCATTGCAATAATTCGCAGAATATAAACAAACAAAATGATACTTAGGAACCATCCCGTCCACTCTAATCACTTGTGGATATCCCAGAGTAGCGTAGGAACCTAATATAAATGAATAAATAACCTACAAACCAACCAAGTACTTGATAGCTTAAACAAAATTTTCTTGTCAAAGAAAAAGTGTCATCTTGTCTTTGTTTTGGTAAAGAGGATGCATCCTTGTTAAGACAGTTTGTGTGTCGATGTTGATTGTTTGGTTGATGTGATAAGTGGTCATCATTTGAGTATTTCACAATGATTGTTTGGTATCTACTTGGATGCGTATGTTCAAAGGCGGTTCCATGTTTTTGATTGATTTTTGATGTTTTATCATGTTTTTGGATTTTGTGAGTGTTTTTGAATGTTTTTGGTATTTTGTGAGACAATTTTCAATGAAGAACTTAATGAATCACAAGTAATGCAAAATCCACTTACATCAATAGGTTAAGGGCATTGCCCCCGGTTTAGACATGACTATGAAAAAGCGGGTTGCAAGACGCATGAAGTACTATCCTTGATTGCAGATCAATAACAAGCCATGGTTTTGACTGATGGATGTGTGGATGCAATGAATGTGATCACAACAAGTCTGAAAGACAATAGAGCCATAGCCTTTATGAATGGCGCTTGTTTGCCAGGTTTTCACCATCGCACTTACCCAAGGCGCCATCGGAGTGGTTGTTCACCGTTTGGATGCATGATTTTTCTTTACTATTTTGATTTTTTTGTATTTTCTTCAGGACATTTATCTGAATGATTTTGGTGTTTTTTCTGGTATGTATGGGATCCTGATGCTCTGTACATCTTATGTATAAAACCGTTTGAGGTGCATGTTGTTGATTGGATCTACTAGCGGTTCTCCTTCTGAAGTAGCCAACTAATATGCCTCGAACCCAAATACAATAGTGATAACATATGGACCCAAATAGTTTGATTCAAACTTTCCTTGATGTTCTTTGTTTGGTTGGTTACAAGGATTCTCTTGAAGAACAAGATCACCAACCTCAAATGTATGAGGTCTAAGTTGATGATTATAGCTTCTGCTCATGCATTGCTGATAGGCTTTGAGGTGATTGTATGCAGCTTGTCGTTTTTCATCAAGGAGCTCTAAATCTTGGAGATGTGAGACTCTGTATGCTTCATCATCTATGAGATCATGCAAGGAAACCCGTAGAGATGGTATCTTGACCTCAATAGGTAAGATAGCTTCTGCTACATAGACCGGTGAGTAGGGAGTTGCGTGTGTAGGGGTTCGAATGCTAGTTCAATATGCCCATAGTGTTGGATTTAATTGAACATGCCAATCACGACCGGCATCATTAACTGTCTTCTTGAGGATTCTCAATATGTTTTTGTTTGATGCTTCGGCATGACCATTTCCTTGTGGGTAATAGGGAGTGGAAAAGTGGTGTTGAATGTGAAACTTCTCACAGAGCTCATGGACATCCCGATTTTTGAAAGGAAGCCCGTTATGTGTGATGATGGACATGGGTACACCATACCGACAGATGATGTAATTAAGGATGAATGAAGCGATCTGCTTGTCAGTAACTTGGGTAAGTGGAACAACTTTGATCCACTTTGTGAAGTATTTGGTGGTGGTAATAAATGAATTTGTGGTCATTGGATGAAGATGGATGGATTTTACCCACAAGGTCAAGTCCCCATTGACAAAAGGGCATGGTGTTGTGATTGGTTGCAATTCCTGTGCTGGTGCATGTATCAGGTCTCCATGAACTTGACATTTCTTTCATTTTCTAACAAAATAATAGGAGTCTTTTTCCATGGACGACCAATAGTATCCAACACGTATGATCTTCTTTGCTAGGGACGGACTGCTTGCATGAGTTCCACAAATTCCTTCATGTATCTCTTCCAAGGCCTTTATTATCTCATCCTGTTCCAAACAGCGAAGGAGAGTACCATTAAGACTGCATCGGTATAGGGTTTTAGCAATAATGGTATATCGAGCAGTTTGTCGAATGAAGGTTTTACGTTGGTTATTCGATTAGTTAAGAGGAAGTGTGTGATCGTGTAGATAGGTGTAGAACTCACCATACCATGAGGATTCGGAATCGACAAGGTGACATATCATCTGAGATTCGGGGACCTCATAAGCGGGAATCCAAAGTTGTTCTACCAAGAACTCATAGCGTGTTGAATTATGTGGAAGATCTAGGAGAGATGCAATGGTAGCCATAGCATCAACAGCTCGATTCTAATCTTTGGGTATCTTCTCAAAGGTGATAGTAGTAAATGATGCCTTTAAATTTTCCAACATTTGTTTGTACGGCATGAGTTTGTCATCCTTGGTCTGATATTCATCTATTACTTGTCGGATGACCAGTTGGGAGTCACCATATATTTGTAACTCTTTCAATTTCCATTGTATGGCTAGTCTGAGTCCTGTGATTAAGGCCTCATATTCTGCTATGTTGTTTGTACATGGAAAAGTTAGCCTGTAAGACTTCAGGATGCTATCACCTTGAGGTGTGATAAACAGAATGCCTGCCCTTGAGCCATGCCTAGTGTATGAACCATCAAAGTATAGTTTCCATGGTTGTGCTATTGTGATCATGAATATCTCTTCATCTAGAAAATTGGAAATGAGAGGATGATCGCCTATGAGGGGTGCATCGGCCAACTGATCTACAATAACTTGACCTTTTATAGCCTTACGGTCCACATACTCGATGTCAAACTCACTTAGAATCATCACCCATTTGGCCAAGCGGCTAGTCAATGCTGCTTTGCTGAGTAAGTACTTTAGTGGATCAATATTTGCAATGAGTTTTACTTTATGTGTTAACAGATAGTGCCTTAGTTTAGTGGCTGCTAAGATTATTGCTAGGCAAGCTCGCTCAATGGGTGTGTAATTGAGTTCATAGCCGACCAGTGTGCAAGAGATATAGTAAACAACACACTCTTTCCCTTCTGCATTGTGTTGTGCCAGTAGCACTCCTAATGCTGTATTTGTTGCTGAAATATAGAGTAATAAAGGTATACTCAAATCTGGTGGGATCAGCAATGGTGTATTCATGAGATAGTCTTTAAGCATTTGGAATGCTTGCTGGCATCTGGTATCCCATTGAAAGAAGATGTTCTTGTGTAATAAGTGTGTAAAGGGGTGACACTTATCTGCTAGTTGTGCAATGAATCTTCGGATGGATTGTAGCCATCCTTGTAATGTCCTTAGCTGACTAATATTCCGTGGAGGTGGCATGTCCATGTTTTCTTTGACCTTTGTAGGATCGACCTCAATGCCTTTGCTTGAGACAATGTGTCCTAGAAGCTTCCCTAAGGTTACTCCAATGACACATTTCTTTGGGTTGAGTCAAACATGATATTGTTCCAGTCTGTCAAATATTTTCTCTAATATGTCCAAATGACCTTCTCTTGTGAGTGATTTTTCCAGTAAGTCATCAACATAATCTTCCATTATGGTATGCATCATATCATGAAATATGGTTGTCATTGCTCTTTGATAGGTCGCTCCTGCATTCTTTAGACTAAAAGGCATTACATTCCAGCAGTATGTTCCCCATGGACATGTGAAGGCTATCTTATGTTGATCCTTTGGTACGATCTTTATCTGGTTGTACCCTAAAAAGTCATCCATGAGAGAAAGCATGGCATGCCATGTTGTTAGGTCTACGATTATGTCGGTGTTTGGTAGGGGGAAGTCATCTTTAGGACATGCCTTATTAAGATCTTTGAAGTCAGTACAAATACAGATGCCCCCATTTGGTTTGCCGATGGGCACAATGTTGGATATCCAATCTGCATAATCAATTGGTCTAATAAAACCAACATCTAGGAGTTTCTTAAGTTCTGCTTTGACTAGCATCGCAATCTGGGGGTGCATCTTGCGAAGCTTCTGTTTGACAGGTTTGGCTCATGATGCTATGGTGAGGTGATGCATGACTAAATCTGGATCAAGACCAGGCATGTCTGCATATGACCATGCAAAGTTTCTCTGACGCTTCTGGAAGAATTCGACAAACTTTGGTTGTTCCTCTGGAGTTAAAAGAGATGCTAGATGTATGTGGTGAGGAGTTTTAGGAGTCCCCATGTTGTATTGTTTTGTCTCTTCAATAAGGATTGTTGATTGTTCCTATTGTGTACTAGAGGGGATGATGTCAAACATTTCATCCTCAGGCACCTTAGAGAGGTTTTCACCATTGGATACATTCTTTCTTTTTACTTTTGTGGGATCAATCAGTGCCACAGTGTGGTTTTCACTGGAAGATCCATGTTTTATCTTTATATTTTGAAGCTAAAAGTTTTGGCATCCACCCCAAAGTATGTTGCGCTATTAAGTTCAATGGTGAATCCATCTTTGTGATCCCCGCTTGGTATGGTATCCCGTAATTCCAAAAAGTCAATGATTGCCTCATCGTTTTGGAAGTGGTCAAGGCATGGGGGATTAGATTGGTTCCATTCGATGAGTTTAGGATGTTTAATAGGCATTACCTCATCGATCAAGTTAAGTTCATAAGAGGTCTCAGTGAGGGTTAAGACGTTGTGGTGAATTTTGTTGATGGTACTTTGCTTGTCAGAATCAGACGTAGGATGTGACATAGGGTCTGTGGAAGATATTTCCAATTCAAGAGCCCAAGAGGTCTTTATCTGTGCTTCTCCATAAATAGGGATGTCTTTGCGAGGTGGAGGATGTGACAAGCTGGATGGAGTCAAATTCCCACTCATGTGAGTCGGCCTTTGAGTCGCTTTCTAGTATCCGATTACTATACCATATTGGGATGTCTTTTGAGTTAAACATTGCAGGTGTGATCTGTTGATGTACCCTTGTAGATGAAATGATTGGTATTGTAGGAAGGATTATGGAGATTAGTGAATCCAATATAGGTAGCATCAATGTTGTTGAATCTGTTGCTTCTGCTGGGATTGTCGGTGTTGTCAATACTATTGGGGGTTTTGATATTGATAATGGTGCTATGGATGTAGTTGCTGCTATTGATGGGGTTGTTGGTTTGATTGGTGGGATGATTGGTGTTGTGGATGTTATTGTTGGGATGTTCAACCGTATTGGAGTAATTGGTGTGGTTCTTGGTGCTGTTGATATAATCAAAGGTGACCTCTTTATGTTTGTAGTAGGCTGATATAGAGGTTTGTTGGGTTTCCCTTTGAATTTGAGTTTAGGAAGAATCTCCTTTTGAAAACCTAATCTGGTGTTATCTTTGGGCTTTAATTCTGGCTCCAGTGGCACATGTCATCCTTGCTTGCAAGGTCCCAAAGTACTCTGGCCATCATAACCCATTCTTTGCATAATGAGAAGGCCTTTTCCATATTGATCTGTAGGAAGCTTAGCTTGTGGGATGTTCGTGGTGATAGGATCTTTATAGATCCATTCTGCTAAGTCCTCATCTCTGGTCTCTTCTTCTTGACTCTTTCCAAAGATGAAAGGCATCAAATTGCATGTTGGCTTGACCAATGGTGTTTGAAGTAACCTTTGAGGTTTACCATGAGTTCTAGGAGAAGTGGGTAGTTGCCCAACACAAAAGAGTTGGCTGAGATTGTACTCCCCAGGACCTTCCTCTGCCATTTTCATCTTTAGCTTCACTTGCTTGGGTATGGTAGTGTTGGAATTGGAAAGAGAGGCTAGACTTACATATGATGTAGATGGGATAGCTTCTCTATTATTGGGAATGGTAATCTGTAGTTGATGGTTGTTATTGTTACAATATGCAAATGGATTTGCATCACCCAGGATTGTAATTTCTACACCATTATGAGTAAACTTGATACAGTGGTGGTAGGTGGATGGAAGGGCTTGCATGGCATGTATCCAAGGTCTTCCTAACAATAAATTATATGACAAAGGAAGGTATAGAACTTGACATATGATGTGCTTCACCACTAGACCCACTCGGATTGGTAACACAACTGCCCCTTTGGATGAATGCTCTGCATCATCATAAGCTTTTATGGTTATCTTTTTGTCGGGATCCACTGATTCAGCTGCATATCCCAATGTTGTGACTAATTATAATGTAGAGATATTTAGGCTTGCTCCATTGTCAATCAAGACTCACTTGATCCTATGTTGGTTGATAAATCCTTCAATATGGAGTGAGGCATTATGAGGTTGCTGGAAGGATGTATTGTCACTTTTTGAGAAAGTAAGACATGGTGATGACCTTAGATTTCCAACCATAGCTTGGAATTGATCTGTATTTAGATTTGCAGGGACTGACACCTCTTGGAGAGCTTGATCCAAGATTGTTTTATGAGATGGGGATAGGCACAAAATATCTAAGATAGAGATAAGTGCAGGCATCTTATCTAACTTCTCCACAAGGTTATACTACTTTGGGATGGAGGGGTGTCTTATGGAGCTTCTTTAATGGTGATCTTGTTGCGATGCGTAACAACATTGCAGGTAGAGTTTGGATTTTTTATGGTAATGGTTTCAATTTGTTCATTGGCATCATATAGGTGATTCACAGTGTAATTATAGGCGGCTTGCGTATAATCGGTTGTATCTGTGTTTCACCCTGAAGTGGAAGGACCCCTTTGATCTTGTGATGGAAGTGGATTTTCAAACACAAGATGATCATTATTTGTATTTTTTGGGTCGTGTCCTTCAATTTCAATCTTGCCTCGATCAATAAGATCCTGAACAAGATCTTTCAATCTGTGACAATTGCTTGTTTTATGCCCTTTCCCTTGATGGAATTCGCAATGTTCATTATCCCTCCACCATGAAGGTTTGACCCGAGGTTCGTAATTGGACATCTTTGGTAAAGTCACCAAATTTGAAGAGGCCAACTGACGTAACATCGTTTCAATAGGTTCCCCTAAGGGAGTGTACGTTCGTTTTTGTTTATAATTTTTCTAGTGTTGTCTTGGTTCTTCTTGCGATACATTGCATCCTTGATTTGGTGGGGGAGGAACCATGTTGGTCTTAGAAGGGGGGTTTTGCCCTGCAAATTAGACCACAAGTTGTGCACTTTTGATATTTCTTGCATCTACAACCCCATCATTGACGATGTTTTTGCTTTTATTTCAGAAGTTAGGTTTATCATTGTTGAATCGCGGGTGAGGCGCATCTTTGGGTTCATTGTATATTTTAATAAGTCCCTTTTTTATGAGGGCCCATTCACATTTTAAACCCTTGGTGATCATGTCATTGAAGGATTTTGTGCCTTTCATGTCTAGGTGGAATTCCATTTCTTCGTTCAAGTTGGAAATAAATATTTCCACTAGTTCTTGTTCAGATAACTAAAGAGAACGTCTTCTAGACATTTGATGCCATCGTTGCAAGAAAACTGAAAATAGCTCTCTTGGGTTTTGCTTAGTGTTACATAGATCGGCCATGGTGATATCGTGTTCAATGTTGTGAGTAAGGTGCAAGGAATTTCTGGACAATTTCTTCGAATGTCCTAATACCACCTGCTAGTCGAGAAAACCATGATGCAGTTGTCCCTCCCAAACTTTAGGTAAAGAGTCGCACTAGGTATGTGTCCTCATATGCCACTTCTAGGCATGTTGAATAAAATTGTCTAACATGATCGCGAGGGTCTCCTTTTCCTCGATACTTTTCGAACTTAGGTGTTTCAAACACTCATGGAAAAGGTGGCATGTGTAGATTCCTATCAAAGGGATAGGGACAAATATCATTAAGTGAAAATTGGTTTTTTTTCACACCACTGTGGAGTTGTTGGGCTAAATTCTTGACTTGTTGCCGCAGCATGTCAATGTCATTTGGAGGAGGAGGAGGTGGAGGATTTCCTTGATTAAGGTTGTATCTGATGTGATCTCATCCTCTTCCATCCTCATTAAGGTTGTATCTGATGTGATCTTGTCCTCTTCCATGCTTGACTCCCTCTTGGGCAAGTCTTACAAAGTGAGCATCATTGTTGCTCCTAAGTATTTCATCAAAAAGTCAATTAAAGAGAGGGTTGTGTTGTGCCCTTTCTATTGTTGTAGGAGTAGGAGTACTTGGATTTTCATCATTTGGGTTTCCTCCAAGAGCTTATTGGAATTCATTGATATTTTCCTCTTCTTCCTCAATTTCCAGTTCTCTAGATCTTGATCTGGTTTGAGCCATTTTGTTTACAAGTTGTTGTTTGAAGTTTGGTGAAAAATGATGATGAGTTGGTGATGAAATGAGAGATTAATGTTTGGTGGAGTGTTTTGCATATGGATCTCTAGCACCAAAGGTAGATGTTATCAAAGTCCTTCCTTGAATTTCTTGTTGTGTTTTGTTGACAATGTTTGATATGATAAGGTTTAGAGAGATCTGAGATGTGTTACAGACCCAACTACCTAGTAATGAGAGGATTCACTCATAGACTAGTTTTAACCTGCATAGAAATGCCTTGTAGGATGAGTTTATCCTAGATGTAGAGACACTCTAAAAAGTGATGTGTTGTATTTGATTCAAGCAATATCGAAAGAGAACTTAGGACAAAACCTCTTTCTATTTCAAGAGTTGGAATGGATTGATGATGTGTGAATGTGAGAATGGATGAAATGTTAACTTCAATAAAAACTTTGTGTTACAAAAGGAACAAACTCTTCTTCTTCTCTTTCAGGGGTTGGTGGTTCTTCCCTAGTTGAGTTATATGTGATGCAAATGTCTAGAAAGAAGGTGGGATTGATTTTGCCTCCCTTGTTTTTATGATAACTCAAAGCTCTGTATTGAGTAAAAGCTCTGTGGTTTAAAGACTCTTGATCAAACTTGTTAGATTTTCTTTGAAGCTATAGACGCATGTGACATAAGAAGGTTCTATATGAGACAAAGATTTGTCTATTAAGATAGAAGAATTTCCTTCTTTTGATGAAAGCCTTTGATTTGAATTGTCTTTTCTTCAAGTTGATATGTTGATGAAGATTCTTCCTTCTCAAAATGTGAAGAATGGTCATATAGTTTGATACTTTGTTTTTATCTTTGCCAAATATTGGTGTTTGAAAATTTTGTGTTGGATGAATACTTGTTTTGGAATTGATTTTTGATTTTTCTTTGACAAGAAAACAAAGCAAGCACACAAACACAAGAATGTTGCCTTAAAAGGCACAAATAAGTGTGGGTCTACATCAACCCAATATTTGGACTTTTTATGACCCTTTCTTTCCAAATGTTTTTGAGTATGTTTTTACAAAAAGCCTGAAGTCGGCTCAGTTTATCACTGGTCTTGATACAAAACAAAGACACTTCAAACACACTTTATCCCTAAGGTCAAATGGCCAGTTGTGATAATTTCAGTCCACATCTTGATATTTCTTCAAATTTGGTACTACATACCTTATGAATCCCATCGTGGTAGGTAAGGATGTGATATACTAAGTCTTGCACGAGCATAACAAATAGATGATCCCTATGATGGGGGAGTCACCACTTTTATCAAGCTACAAGTAGCCTTTCAAAAAGCTATGTTTCTACTCAAGGAAATATGTATGGTGAGTATCTTGGGAGAAAAACCTTCTATGCTCTTGCACTGAATTTATCACGAATATCCTCAATCAATAGAACGGGTGGGCTACTACATAAAGGTGTTTAGTAATTTTTTATGTCTTTGGACATAAGTTCATTTTGCAGTGACTCACTTAAGAGCCTCGTAACTTGTGGTGGGGCCCATTTATCCTTTCGGCAAGTTACACTATAGGAACAGCTATACCCAAGGCTATAGCTTTCACTCACACTTGATTTCTATAGTGGCTCGAAGGATTTACCGTGCGAGGTCATTCCCAAGAGTGATGTGTCTCTTGGCAGGCCTCTCTTAAAAAGATAAAATTTGAGTGTTACTAACACTTTTCTCTTGCACCTTGGACCACGAAAGCCAAGGGAGAGGAAACTGTGTGTTAGATGTAGGACCACTCGACAAACTTTTGCACAAGCGTGCCAAACACAAAAGACACTTGTTCTTTTTAACTCATCATTTGAAATGTGATCTAACTATTTGGAGATGTTGCTGCAATAGTCATGGTGTTCTTTTTATCCTTAAATGGCAAAATGTGTTGTAATCTAGGAAATGGAAATCCTAGTCAACTAAATTAAAAGCACATTTTGCTTTGAGGGAAAATTGCTTTGAGCTTGAAAGAAAAGTGGCTTGTTCTTTTTATTTTGCCAAAAATAAAGTGTGGATTGTGAATTAGTTTGAGTTTATGCAAGAAAATCAAAATTTGTCTTGTTGAGTTTTAAACACCAAAATGAAGTTTTTGAGTTGCCTAACTTGCAAGAAAAACAAAGTTTGTTTTGTTGAGTTTTAAACACCAAAATGAAGTTTTTGAAGTTCCCTAACTTGCAACAAAATCAAAGTTTGTTTTGTTGAGTTTTAAACACCAAAATAAAGTTTGAGGTTGATTTTTAACTTGCAATAAAAGAAGTGAAGTTCTAAAATCCTAAGAAAAATGGGGTTAGTTCAAACTTGCACAAAAAGCAAAAAGTTAGCAAAATCCGCAGACATGGTGGGCCCCTACAAGCCTAATTTTTTTTATTTGTCGATTACAAGGTATTTTTTACAACTCTCTGTTACAATAGTGCTACTTTATGTGAGAACAGAAGTGTTATTTAACATGAAAGTGCAACAGTAAGTACAACAACGCTAAATGTTGTCGAACAAAGTTACCTCTATTTAAACAGAAAACCAAAAGTGCTAATTCTAGAACAATAGCACTACTTTAGGGTCAATAGCGCTAGACTATAAACAAAAGCGCTAATTTGGGGATACTAGCGCTATTGGGGGAACAATAGTGCTAAAATATGAAATTGTGATAGCGCTAAAGCGTGAACAAAAGCACAAGAGCAGGACCTGTGTGTCAATTAAAACAGTCAAAAATTAGTAGTTTAAAAACAGTTGCTCTTCGATTCACGTCAGGTTCAACAAATGATGCTCTGCAAAATGGGAGATGTTAGACAAAACCTGTGGTGGTATAACACATATGAGAAACAACAAGAAACAAAGAGTTGTTAGTGTTAATCAACCAAAGACTATTCTAAGCAGGCATACCAAGAGAGACACTAAAAACATAATAAAGCATTTGACAATGAAAGCAAATGCAATAAGGCATCTCCAAATGCCTTCCACCATGCTTGTAGCTCATCCTCCCTTGTTCCTCTCCTCTCCAAGTTCCAAATTAGTGTAGCTCTCAGCAGCTTTTTGCACTATGGATGCCTTATGGAGGTTCAAGATTGAAAAATGATTAATCTAATGCTATGCGAGTGTGAACAAAAGCTAAAATAAGAGATTATCTAATTAGCTAGTGTTGATTTTAAACCAAAAGAGTGAATATGATTGATTTATACTAAATGCTCTCTAAAAAGGACTATAATGTAAATGCATACAAGTTTTCAGGATCTGGATTATGAAGAAATGAGCTCTATTTATAGGAAAAATGGAGCAATGGATGGTTGAGATTGGGTAATCTCAACAAGGGTGAGGATTGAATGGTTTATGATCTATGTGAGGACTTTCAACCCAATCCCAGGATGATAAGTGTCAACATGAGATGGGTTGAGAGGGGAGGGGAGAAGCATTAAATGCTTGACATGACCTGAGGGTTAACTTGAGAGGTAGGGTTAAGGTTGAGTTGAGTGAATAAATTCATTATTCAAAGAATAATGCTTTTATCCAATGGATAAACTCTTGTGCAATAGTTAGTGAGGATAACCATGGTCAAAAAAATAAATGCTTGAGGAGACACATGGGTTACATGAGGGTTGAGTTAGGGGTCAAAGTGCCTAACCATGGGTGCAAGTGGATTTAACCATAAATGGTTATGTAAGAGCCATTAATGGTCACGTAAGAGCCATTAGTGGTTTGGAAGACTTTAGAGGTTAAATTGTTGAACACATCAAGCCTTAAATGCTTTTCAAAGACTTTGAGGGCTTTGAGAAGTGACTCCAAGTTGCTTAGGAATGTGACAATAATTAGGGGATGGATTAAGCTAATTAGGAAGGGGTTAGAAGAATCTAGAAGGGGATTAGGATTGCAAGTGGATTTGGTGGGTGAGGGAAAATAGGATTTTTATTAAAATAAAATTTATTTATTTCAACAAATAGGTGCAAGTTGCATTTTTAGGAGAATGCAAGTGGGGGGATTTAATGATTTAAATAAATATTTTATTTAATTTATTTAAAAGAGGAAAGGGGATTAAATGAAATAAATAGAATTTATTCATTTAATTGATTGTGAATTTAGTTTAATGAATTCACTAAAATAAATTTAATAATTTATTTAATTAATAGGAGAATGTTTGAAGATGAATTAATTAAATATTAATTTAATTAACTGATGGCTAGTGGATTTTTAATCAAATAAATAGCAAATATTCATTTAATTAAAATGGACAGATTTGTGTGATTACATAAGGTATAACCACCTCGGTCAGCAGATCCAAAAGAGTTGGCTAAAGTCAATTGTTGATCTTGATTATAGAACTGGGCATATTCTTAGGGATCATCAGACCAATGATTTTGAGCTCCAACAGTCCCTTGAGTCAATTCAGGATCATCCAGTACCTGTTTGTCCTCCTCTAGAAACTCCTTCACTGCCCCTGTAGTGTCTCTTGCTTTAGAGACCACCAGTTACCTCAAGATTTTTTTCTTCTAAGTCAATGTTAGTTTTGATCTCCTTTGGACCTTCATTTCTAGTTGGAGCTTTTATCTCCACAGATGCCATTGTGTCCATTTTATTTGATTGGTCCAAAGGATTCTGAGTAACCTCAACTTTATTTGCTTTCCATGTCTCCTCTCCACCTTGGTTCAACACATCCTCCTTTTCTTTATTCACACCTTCCTCTTCCATAAAAAAGGAAACATTTTCTTCAGCCTATTCAACTTTTGAGTGCAATTCTTGTGCATCCGAAATAGATGAATCATCACCACCATGGGCTTCTTATCCAGAACTGACTTCAATATTTTCTTTATTTCTTTAAAAACTTCTTCAGTTTCCCAATCATTAGCTTATTCATTCTGGTTTTGCTCCTAAACTCTTTTTTAGTTTTTTTGACTATTTTATTCACTTCCTCTATAGATATAATAGGGCATAGACTGATCAATACATAATCTTTTAGTCTTTCATCCTCGGCCTTAGCACTAACTATTCTCATTTCTAAAAGGTCATATAGACTTTTAGGTATCTCTAGCATTATTTCAACAAGATCCCTATTGAATATATTCAGATACTTAATAGTGGCTTCTTCAAGTATCCTCTTACAGACATCATCAAACTTATCATAAAATTCAGAAAATGGCTTTAAATTACCTTGCACTATTATAGATTTTTCAACATCATCAACTAACATACCAAGTTTGTCTAAATCTAACTTCATTTTCTTACTTACTTTTTCTTCTCTGGAGGGTTTGTCTTTAGAAACTTTTGAGGCTTTTGTACCCTTGGATTTGATTTCTTTCACTACCTCATTAGATTTGGTTTTATCATCATCTTCAACCTTAATGTAGACCCTTGAACTCTTGGCCTTCTTCCTTTTACCCTCTTTTCCATATGGCTTGTCTTGTGTCTTCTCTGCACTGGCTGTCATAGGAGAACCGGAGGGGGTAATAGAGCTTCTAGTATGTCTTAGCTTTCTAGGAGAGGCTCCCGAAATAGTTGATCTTTCTTTGGTGGGTTTCTCCTCTTAGATACCTTAGTCTTCTTCCCGGCTGCCTTCACAACTTCTTTAGGAATGCCAAAGCTCTCTTCATACTCCTCAACCTATTTTCTACCCTTCTGGACTATCTCACATCGCTTCATTTGAGTGTGTAATTAAGAATCCTTTTCCTCATAGGTCACAAATCTCTCCTCTGAGGTATCTATTAGTTTACTCAATAGATGTTGAACATACATCTGTAGTATCTAGTCATCTACTTCATACCCCATAGGCATGATCCAAACTATTGTAGGCTCCACTACTTCCATTAAGCATCAATCTATGTCTACCATAAAGCAGATAGAGTCTATATTCTTTTCAACAATGGACTTAGGGATCATTTCCCTAGCCCACATTATACCTTGGAAATTTTTTAAGCATCCCCAAAGAGCATTTCTTTGAGCCTTGTTTACACCAATGTTGTATAAATGGTCTCTGATCTGAGCAACAACTGACTTGTCATTTGACTAGTAGACTCCTTTCACTATCAAAATCTCATTCATGAAGTAAAAGAATAGGAACAAGATCAAGGTGCCATAATTGAAGGTGTTCTTCTTATCCTTCTTTATCTTGGCCAAATTTTCCATTAGCTAGCTTTGCAGCAGCTCATATAGGTCATATTCAGAGTTTTCTTTGATCATTTGATATGCAACATAGATGGTTGTATTGGAGACTGAATTCTCCCAGTTGGAATGGTAAATCTTATATCCAATTACCATAGAGGAAAACTTCACATCTAGTTCAATAATGTCATCTATTGTCATTTCCCTATTGTCAAACTTTGATTCAGTTGCATCGATAACAAGCTGGTTCTTCATGGATTTCAGCATGGGAAGCCCTCCAGATGAACTCAAACTAGTTACAACCCTGATGGCATCCTTGGTAATTTTGAATGGCCTCATCAACAGCAGTAATTCATCATGCATCCAACTCAAAATATATTGGACCCATGCATTGTCTTCAAACAACGCAAACTTCATGAACTGAATGAAATTCTTCATCTTCAATACTTTATACTCGACTTTGATGTTATAGTATTCATCTCTGAGATGATTCATGAACAGGTTAAGCAATTGAGAGCTCCCAAGTTTGTCTAGATTGGCATGAATGTATGCCCTGACATCTTCGGTGTGAAGAACACCATACAAAATGGATGAAAAAGCACCTAGGAGATCTACCTCAATAGACTTGAAAGGATATTTCTTAACTCTAGGGTGAGGCCTCTCAATGATATCCACAACCATTGGAGTATCCATTTTTTAAAAATCAATTTGAAAAGCTTCGGAAATAAATACCTTTTTCATCGGATTAGGGTTTTCTATGGAACTCTTCTTGTAGTGCACCCTTAACTTCTTTCTCTTAGAATGCAAAGTGACAAATGAGAAGGATAAGTTACCTTTTATCATTCACACAATATCTTTTTGATGTAATAAATTTTCTTGCCCTAAACCTTCTGAATACCCTATATTCTCATACTTTTTCAAAAAATTTCCTCTGCGGATCTTCAATATCACTCAATTTCTTTTAAAAATCCTTCCAACTCATCTGCAATACCCCAATTCAACTTTTGTCAACTTGTCCAATTTAGGTACCAACTGTTAGTAGGGATAATAGGATTTTCTTGAAAACTCCCCCTAGTCCAGAGGCCTTAAATTAATTCTTGGAGAAATTTTTAGCACTAGATTCAGGTGCGGACACATTTTCAGCATCAATCTCACTCTTCTTCACCCATATCTTTTTTATTTTCTTCCTGATATTATCCGCATATGCTTTCTATTTTCCTTTATTAGTTATCTGTACACTCTTGTTTTTGTTTGTTGGACCTTTTCTATTCACATTCTTGCTTCTGCAGAACATTGCAATGTGGCAAGATTTGTTGCAATTGTAACATACAACATTTCTTTGTCCATATCTATAATTCACTTTATTTCCCCTTGATCTACACTGATTAACAATGTGTCCAAACCTATTGCATGCAAAACATCTAACATTCCCTCTATTGAAAGAGTTATTTGTCATACTTATGCATTCACTTTATTTATGTCCATACTTATTGCAATTGAAACACTGGCCAGGGAAACATGGACCATTTAGATTCATTCTACTTTTACATTGAATAGCTTTATGACCAAATTTATTGCAAACAAAGAAATTGTCATCTAAAGACGGATACCTTTTAGCATTAGGTTGTCTTATAGGAGACCTTTTAGGTTTGTTCTTCTGATTTTTTGACTTAGGATTGCTTAGACCAGATCCGGAGCTTTCACCTTTCTCAAATCTAAGACCTTTCTTATCATCTACCTTCTTTTGGCTTTCAAGCAGCACATCAAGTTTATCTCAGCTAATCTTGAACTTCTCCTTGTACTCATTTGCAGTCACAAGGTCATCCCTCAGAATGACAATCTTCTTTTCAAGTTCTTCCTCATTGTGTTTGGATTGTCACAAGTCAAGCTTTAGTTGAACAATCTCATAATCTAGTCTGTGACATTCATCTGAACTTTCTTTCAAGGATTGATTAAGATTCTCTTCATTCTTTTTCTTCCCTCAATTTCCTTGGTCAACCCAATCACTATAGATTCCATCTTATGTTTTAGGATAACATTATATTTTGCAAGCTTCTCACATTCCTTTGTTTTCTCCTTCAAGAATTGACTCAGGTGACCATCATACATGCTTTTGCTTTCTTTTTGTTTTAGCTTTTCACAGAGTCCCTTTCTCTTTTCCATGGACTTGTTTAGTTTCCCTTTCAATGACTGAATGAAATTCTCAGCATCCTTAAGATTCTCTTGCAATTCCTGGACTTCAGCTTTGGACTGATCAAGATCATCTAGTAAAAATAGGAGTTGTTGTTAAAGACCACCAAAATCCATTGAATCACCTTCTCGGATCTTCCTCAAGCTGTTAGACTTCCTCTGAGGAACCAAGATATGTGTAGTGTCATAAATTATACACCCTTGCTAGGGTGGTACAATTTCACACTTAGGTTAGCACTCATCTTAGTGTGTCTTGCATCTTGCATTTCTAATTCCCCTTTAAGCATTTAATTAATTAGTTTAATTTAATCTAAGTTCATGTCTAATCACTTTACATATTATAAAGTTGGGCCCTTTACCCTAAGTGTGCCCCTTTTCATCTTATTCCTCCAATGAATCATTTAATTATAAGCCTTAATTATGTCTTATTTTGACTGTTTAGGACCGATTTCGCATATCAAAACATCTAGAAATCAAATGTAACTTTGGGATGCGTTCTAATATCATCATATCTAACTATCCTAAAAATTTGGTGAAAACTTGGTCGGACTGTGGTAGGAATGCACATGGCCTACAACTTTTTCCCCAAAATTTTGGGAGCACAATCCTATGATATAATAATGCTTAACCCCAAAATATCAATGGTAAATTCAAATCCTAGGTTGGCCTAACCATGAAATTAAGATCTGGGGTTTCATACTTAAGAGCTCTCTTTCTTGATTTGAAAGGGTGGGTTTCTAAGAATCTAAGAATGGGCTTTTTGGAGCATTAGAGCCTTCTTTTCAGCGAAAGAGTGGATCTTTGAAGTCTTCAACAACATTCAAAATTCATCCATAAAAAATTCATCAAGAATCATTTTATCAATTAGGGGCTTTGGAAGATGTAGAAGAACAATAGGAGATCACCGACCGACAATTGGCTTGCACCTCTCCCTTGGGGCTGGGTATGGTTTCATGTTGTTTTCATGTCTTTGCATAAGATTCATTTTTATTCATATTCATGCTTTAGATCACTTTGCATTGTGTATTTAGAGCATTTATTTTGTCAATTATAAGAAATTAGGGTTTACTCTTTAGGATTGCTCTAGGTTGTTTACTTTCATTCTTAGGATCTTGCACACACACAAGGTTCTTGCACACACATTTTCAGTACATTATCAGTTATTTGTGGAGGTGGAAATCAACAACATGGTGGTTTGACTAAGACAAAACCCTATATAGCAACCCCAAACCCTCTTTTTCAGCTTTAGGTACAAGTTTGGATCTGAGTGTCGCTGGAAGTTTTGGGACCGGAAGAGCACACGGGGACAGTTATGGGTTGCAAATTTTGGTGGAAACCCCAAGGACAGGGGCATGGCACTCTGGTCCTGCCTAGGAGAGTGGTGTGGTGCCATGGTCCTACCCTCTGTCAGCAAGACTTGGGAGAACAACACTTTGCAGGTCTCAGAATCCCTCTTGTCAGTTTCAACTCCAGCAATGCAGAATCAGGACAGTGGCGTGATACCCTAGTCTCGAACATTTTTGCTCAGATTTCAGACATAGGTGCACCTCTGATTTTGCCTCTCGATTTGTACTTTTCATAAATGTATCAATTGTTCTTTGATTTGCATTCTCATATTAGGATTTTTTTGCTTACTTGCTTTCTAGGTTAGATTGCATTTTGCATCATTCCTCTCTCTCATTTACAGCAAAGGAATAGAAACCCTAAGAGGTAATCCATGGCTCTCTCTTTCTCATAAGAAGTAGTCGACGTGCGTTACCTCCCTAGGCTCTTTTGTATTCCATGAGTGTGTATGAGAGTGGGATTAGGGTTTCCATACTTAGTCTCACTTTTTCCCCTACACATCTTTGGTGAACCCAATGTGAATCCAATTTTCATTTTCATTGCATTGCATTTTTAGATCTAGATCTAGTTTATTTCATTTGCTTTCAAAACAAAAAAAAAAGATAGGTTTCTTTCATTTTCCTTGCATTGTGTGTTTAAGTTTCATGCAATTTTCATTTCAAAATATCAAATTTCTATTTGCAAGATGTGCATGATTTTGATGATGTATGCAATTTTGTTGATTATGAGTTTAGTAAGGATGAATTAGATGAATCTCTAGATGAATTTTTGAACCCTAAGCCTTCTAAACCCTCATTTTGCCAAAAATTAATCAACCTTGTTACTATGCCATTTTGTGGTGATGAGAAAGATAAGTTGAATGATCCCTCTCATGGGTACATTCCTATAAACTCCTCAACTATATCTAGAAACATAGTCGATTCCCATGATTCCCTCTATGATGCTATGTCTCCTTTTGACTCCAAAGATAAGCCTTTCAATCACTATGACCATGCTTTATTGGATGATTCCCTTGATGACTTTATGTCTTTGCCTAAACTTTCAAACAAGAATAATGCATCTAAAAGGTTAATCAGTATGATTAATAAGATTGAAGATAACAAACCACTTTTTGTTGTCTAAGGTGCTTGTCCTTCTCCAACTTCAACTCTTCCTAATCAACCTCTTTTCACGATTCAAGGTGGATATGGTCATGATTCCTTTAGCACTCCAAACAAACCTATCATTACAGTTCAAGGAAGCAATCCCACTAAAATTCCTTATAGCTATGCTAGACAACTAACTAAGGAGAGTTATAATGCAGTTGCCCATACCTATAACACAAGAAACAATAGGCAACCTAACCCTCCTTCGGTTGTTATGAATCCTCTACTTGATCCTCAACTCATTCTTCCTCAAGCACCTCATATTTCACAAACCCTTGGTAAGGAATATGATCTTGTCGAACAACTTAAAGCTACTCCTACCAATATGTCCCTTTGGGATTTACTTCAAACTTCCTCGACTCATCATGGAATGCTACAAGATGCCTTGAAAACATTGAATGTCCCACCCACAGTGACATCCAATAATATGGCTTCTTTGACTCAGTCTATTACATCACCAAAGGCTCAGATTGTGTTTACACAAGATGAGCTGCCCTCTAGTGAAACTCAACAATATTATGATCCCTTAATGATTGTGGTTATCATAAATGATAGTGTGATAAGGCGAACATTACTGGACAATGGTTATGGCCTTAATGTTTTTAGCATTGACTTATTACATAAGATCAATGTTGATACATCTCTTATTAAGCCTGATTCTCTCACTATCTATGGCTTTGATAATGTTTTTAAATATTCATTAGGTATCATCACCTTGACAGTTGAGGTAGGTCATGTTACTTTACCCACACCTATCCATGTCATGTCTGGAGAGTTGACATACAACTTGTTGCTAGGGAGACCTTGGATTCATAGCATGCAAGTTGTTCCATCTACATTGCATAGGCAAATCAAGTTCATTCACAACAATACAACATACACCTTGTTAGGTGACACAAGATTTCAAGCTTGTTTACAAACATCAACCTCTAAATCCTCTTCAATCAATTCTTCCCCAATTATCTTAGACAATTTCTCTAAAGCTTCTACTCCAATTAGTGTGACCAGTTCATCAAACCTGTCTCCTATATCTGGATCAATCCCCAATACTTCCTCAAGTGGACCTAAGGTTCTTGAGGAAGGGTCTTCTCAGCCCAATTCTACGATTGAGAGCACTTTCTGTCCTGAAAATATTCTTGGAGAAGATGATTGGGGATCCCTTGATTTCAATCCTACTTTCGTAGGGGAATACATGAATCCCCCTAGAGAATCTAAGGTCGAAAAGAAGAAAGAAGAAGAACCTAAAAAGCAATCTACTTTGTCTGGGCCATTGAGTAATAACTTTTTGGTAGCTTCTCAGATTTCATCTCCTTAGTTTTTGGTCTAGAGAATTTTGATCCTTCACTTTTTAAAATTCCTCCTTCTTCTTCGGAAATTACTAACCTTTATGGTCCTGGTTTTCACATCCTGGCTAGGTGTGGATATAATGGAAATGGATGTGGTGCTCAAGAAAAAGGGATTAAGGTTCCCTTGGAAAACAACTTTTGTGATATGAAATTGGGGCTTGGTTATGATCCTTTCAAGCATACTAGAGCCTTTAAGAGACCATCTATTAGTGTTAATGTCATTTTTGCTTCTCTCTTACTAAAATATCCAGAATATATTGACTGTGACTCTTCTTGTATCTTTGCTTTGGATGTTTTTTCTACCAATGATTCCTTAGCTGAATTCTTGGGAGCTTATGACAACCATCCTCGTTATCACCATAACCAAAATTTTCCCTATTGTCTAAATGCGGAAGCTTACTTTGGGAAAGCAAGAAATAACAATGAGATAGTTAAAGAATTTCTTCAATTGAAAGATGCTCCTCAACAAAGCAATCTCCTAATAAATGACACCATTTATATCAAGATGGATCCTTGTGTTGAAGATAAGATCATAAAGATAGGGAAATGTCTTGACGAAGAAGAGAAAAAATAATATGTTGAGTTGTTACATGAATTCCCTGAGATTTTTGCTTGGATATATTCTGACATGTCTGGCGTATATCCTAAGATTGTCACTCATAACATTGTCCTAATTCCTAATGCTAAACCTGTGAAGGAAAAGATTCTAAAGATTCACCCTAAAGTGGTATTACTTGTTAAAGCTGCAATTGAAAAATTATTGGATGTTGGATTCATCTGTCCTATTGATTATTCTCCATGTATTTCAAACATTGTGGTTGTGGCTAAAGCTGAAAACAAGATTAGGATGTGTATGGATTTTCGTGATCTAAACAAGGCCTCTTTAAAAGATGACTTTCCTCTCTCGAATATCGATATGATAGTGGATTCGGTAGCAAGGCATGCTTTACTATCCTTTATGGATGGTTTCTCAGGATATAATCAAATCTTCATCAATCCCCAAGATCAATATAAAACTGCTTTCACCATTCCTTGGGGTACATTTTGTTGGATTGTGATGCGTTTTGGATTGAAAAACATGGGTGCAACCTATTAGCATGCTATGATTCTCATCTTCCATGATTATATGCATAAGACTTTAGAATACTACTTTGATGACATCTTAGCCAAATCCATTCTTCGTACAGATCATGTTAAGATCCTTTGTCAAATCTTTCAGAGAATTCGTAAGTATAACATGTGTTTGAATCCCCAAAAATGTGTTTTTGGTGTGGATAGTGGAAAAATATTAGGATTCATAGTTTCACATCATGGCGTTGAGGTGGATATGAAGAAGATAGATGTTATTGTCAACATGCCACCTCCTAACAATGTTTTTCAACTAAAAAGTTTGCAAGGAAAGATCCAAGCTATTCATAGATTCGTCTCTCAACTTGCGGATCATACCTTTCCCTTCACACAATTGCTTAAAAATAATATCACTTTCCAACAAAATGAGGATTGTAGTCAAGCATTTGAAGACTTGAAGACTTATTTGGCCAATCCTCCCATTCTTCAACCTATTGATCCTACTAAGCATTTCCTTCTATACATCGTTTCTTCCCCTCAAGCTTTTGTGGTCTTATTGGCACAATGTGATAAGGATGGTAGAGAATGTTTGATTTATAACATCAGCTGCACTCTGCTCAAATATGAAGTCCAATATTCTACGATAGAAAGAATGTGCCTTGCTTTAGTCTTTGCAACTCAAAAGTTGAGGCATTATCTCTTGAATGTTGAGATCCATGTTATCATTAAATTTGATCCTCTTAAACATCTTTTTCTCCAAAATTAATCTTTCTAGATGTTTAGCTAAGTGGGTTATGATGTAGACCGAGTTTGACCTTAAGTTTGTCTCACAAAAGGCAATAAAGGGTCAAGCGTTGACTGATCACTTAGTTGATGCTCCTTCACCATTCTCCCTACCTAATCCGAAGTCTTTTCCCGATGAATACATTCTTTCCATTGAGGTTGACAAGACTTGGGAACTGTACTTTGATGGCTCTAAGTGTCATACAGGATTGAGGGCAGGGGTGGTCTTAATCTCTCCTAAAAAGAAGTCTATTTTTTTATCATATCGTCTCAATTTCTTATGTACCAACAACATTGATGAATATGAAGCTCTTATAGCTAGAATTAAAGCAACCTTGGTGTTGAGTGTGAAACATCTACATATTTATGGAGATTCAACTAATCATAAGATGAGTGATAGGAGTTTATCAAGCTAAGAAAGACAAATTATCACAATACAAAGATCTAGCTATATCCTTGTTGTAAAAATTCAATTCTTATGCCATGGAGCTCGTTCCTCGAAAAGATAATCGACATGCTGATGTGATGGCATGTGTTGCCTCTCTTTTGTCTATAGAGGATCCTGTAGTAGATCTTAAATTCACTATCCACAACCTCACTACCCTGGTTATTGCTGATAATCCTAGTGATGTGGCATATTGTTGCATTATAGATTCTGACGAATGGTACTCACATATCGTAAGATATTTGAGCGATGGTACCTTTCCTGACTCTGGGAATAAGAATGTTAGGGCTAGGATTCACAAATTGGCTGCTAGATACATTATCCTTTCTAATGTTCTTTATAGGAGGGGTTATAATGGTCTTCTTCTTTGATGCTTAAGCAAGGTTGAAATCCCTATTGCTCTTGAGGAAGCACATTTAGGTGCTTGTGGGGGGCATTTTGGGGGTAGATCTTTAGTTTAGAGATTACTCTGAATGGGATACTATTGACAAACCATGGAAAAGGATTCCTTTGCGTTTGTTAAAAGATGTCATCAGTGTCAGCAACATAGCAATTTGATCCATGCCCCTGCCCAAGAACTTTAATCATAGGTGGCATCTTGGCCCTTTTCTACATGGGGTTTGGATCTTGTTGGTAAAATATCTCCTCCTTCATCTCAAGGACATACTTTCATCATAACTGCCACTAATTACATTATGAACTGGGTGGAAGTCATTCCTATTTGATCCACTACCGCTGAAGTAATTTGTCAATTCATTTTAGAAAACATTATTTCTCGATTTGGGATACCTTTCGCCTTAGTTTCAGATAATGGAACTGTATACACCTAAAAATGGTCTGAAGATAATTAATTAAATAAGCAATTATTTAATTAATCTCTCCTTCCCAATTTAATTGAATTCACTAAGCAATTTGATTAAATCTCTCATTCATCTACTTATTAATAAATCTAAGGATTTATTAAATAGTTTCATTTCACCCCTTTAATTCATTAATTCAAATTAATTAATTCCTCATCCAAAATCATTTCTTCTAATCCTAATTAATTAAAACAAATCAAATCCATGAGTTGTTGAGATTACTTAGCCATTTTCCTAATATTTGAATTTTTAAATTCAAATTCTCCTAACTTCTACCACTCCTAAACCTAACCCATTCTACCACCATGTCCCCTTTCATCCAACATCTTCTAGAACCTTTGTGACACTTGTCACTAAGTGTTCCCTTTAATCCAACTCCCTTTGCCAACCTCCTCCAATTTAACCATTGATATCTTCAGATCAATCTCAACTATTGATTCATGCCAACTCACCCCTAGCCTTGGAAAATCCTATAAATATATCTCATTTTCAACAATATGGATCCCATCTTATTGGTAGCTTAAGCATTGTTACTATAGGCATCTAGCTTCTAGTTTATCATTTTTAGCAATGTTATCATGCTCATTTTAGCATAAATCTTAGCTTAATCATGCTAGATCAATCATTCATGTAGCTTAATCATGCTATTCTTGCTAAGATCATGCATTTTCATCCATCAAATCCTCCATCTAAGTGTAGTCAAGTCACTGGAATTTGCATAATAAGATCTGAGAGCATTTTTCATACTCGCATTGACTAGGAGGCAATAAGTCGATTAGCTATGGTTTTGTCTTTCATTGTTTCAATTTACTAACCATTGCTTGTAATGATTTATTGAGTGTTTTGTGTTGCAAGAATAGGTATAATAGGTACACCACACAAATACACGACATTTTGGCGCCCACCGTGGGGCCGAAATCATCATTTTCAGCCTCCCAAGCTTCCTTAAACTTCATCTCTGTCGGATCAGAATCGGAATGTCGTACGAGTTGCCTTTTTGGCTTGTACGAACTTCCTTTTAGTCTCGTACGATACCTCATCCTGACTCGTACTAGGTATAATCCTGACTCGTACGATATTTTAAACTGCAAATTCTTGTCTCGTACTATGCTGATCCTCTGTCGTACGAGTTTATTTTCACTATCATACGATAGCTAAATCCTTTTCGTACGAGTTTCTGCTTGGAAAATTGTTTACTCATACTAGGTTGATTATGTCTTGCACGAGTCTGTTTTTCTCTCTGTGCGAAGTTTAATCCTCTATCGTGCTAATTGCAAATTTGTGTCGTATGAGTCTCTGGTTCTATGATTTTTTGAAAAAACTACAAATTAGAAATTTCAAATTTGTCTATACGTCGGTAATCTCCATTTTTGAAGGCTTTCTGCTCATTTTTAGCCCCTGAGAGTTCCCAAAGAGCATGCCCTTTGAAGATTGCATCTAGAACTCTTGGAGACCTTTGCAACGAGGTAAATGGCTTGTAATTTCGAGTCCCGAGCAGAAAGTTATGCCTATCTGAAGTTAGGATAAAATTTCATATAATTTTTTTGAAAATTTCGTAATTCGGATCACTAATGCTAACTTTGATCTGTTTATGAGATTTTGGCAGCCTAACTCTTTCTTGCAGATATGCTTGTCAAAGACAAAAATCAAAACAATGACTACTAATGAGTTTTTGCAGGTTGCCTAAGGATTCAACCAAAAACTTTGTGTATTCTTTAAGATTTTTAGGCACACTTCAATTTGGGCTTAAAGAAATGAACTATCATGTCTTATGTGCTTGTGATGATAGGCGAGTATGCTCTCACCTTTCTTAGGTGATCAAAAAGCTAGACTCATCTTTTTGCTTTCATTAGTGCATCTCTTTAGCAGGCCTTCCCTCCCGAGGAGTTATTAACTCTTAGCCATTAAGGTCGGTGAGAGGGGAACGACCTAAGTGGGAACGGCTAATGCCAAGTAATCCAACCCACTATAAAATAAATGTGTTTTTGATGAAAATTAAAGCAACGGGAGTGCTCAGGAATAGCTCTCCTCCATACCTTCGGGTATATCAAACCTTGGTTTTCAAGGCTGGGAGACCTCTTAATTGAGTTTATACCTCGACGCGCCAAACAGATCTCTTACTAGTGCCGGTTAAAATAGAAGCTACCCGATTCACCTCCGAAAGGGTGATAATCTTTGTGCAAGAGAGATAGTAACTCTCCCAAGACACTTGCCATATTGTGCCCCCATTAGCATTTGGAGTCGGATAATACGACGTTGGGAATCCATTGCGTGAGACTCAGTGGTCATATTCTGATTAGCTATTGGGTGTGTACCTAAGTCAGCAAGCAAAGCTTTTCATTCTCAGCCAACTTCCTTAGGGTTTAGCTTGATTGAGAGTCATTTATCAGATCATGTGTTTGTTGTGTATTCATCCCTAAATTGAAAAATCAGACACTTAAAATTGGAAAACCAAAGTAAAACATCAAAATTCAGTGATCAAAACTCAAACAAACAAACACTTTTTACACCTGTTAAAATAACCTATCGTACGAGCTTTAATTCTCTGTAGCACAAGTCATAATCTTTGTCAGACGAGTTAACTTGCATAAAATCATTTGTCATACTATCAGCTATCCTGTGTCGTACAAGTCATCTATTTTTTCGTATGGTCTATAATCCCAAGTCGTACGAGTTGTTGTTGTTTATATGAAAAACTTTATTCTGTCATATGGCTCTCTATCTTGTGTCGTCCTAAACTAAATCTTATGTCATATGAAACTCTGCATATGTTAATCCAGAGCTGCATCTTACATGCCTGTTTCAGATTCCTGATCAATTTGCAGTAAACATAAACACCTGTTATCTGTCAATTTGTGCTTAGACTGTCTGCTTGGTTTTCTTGGTCAAGTTATCATCCGTCAAAATCAGACTTTAGAAAATATACACCTCAAGATTTTCAAGTGCTTACCCTTAACAATTTCAAGATCTAAACATCTCAAAGTGCATTATCACCCTCTTTGATAAACTGATCACTCAAACATAGTTTCTCATCAGGATCAATCATCCTTTATCACGAAACTGAAACGTTTGGTCAGGATAACCTTGTCCCACATCGTAGGATAGATCATTCCTACTAGACTTGGTTCTTATCAAATCATCACCATTTCACTGCTAAACCGAAGATCGAAAAACTTGCAAACCTTTAAACACTTGAATCCTCTTTTAGTGTCATATCACTCTATGGCCTTGAAATTGACTGTTGATCACTTATCAAAACAACTTTTAGACAATCAAACCCCTGAAATGGAAACAAGAACATTTGCAATAGTTGAAAATCATATCAACATGACATACCAAAACAAAACACAAGAAGAAGACATAACAAACCAGCATATCAGAGAAATCAAACAAGTTCAAAATCAGAATCCAACTATGTTAAAACCTCACAAGGATTTAAATACATCTCAAAAGAAAGGTGGCTCTTTTATGCACCTCTTAAAGAGATCCCTAAAGGATTTGACTAAAGAAGATCAAAATCATGCACCCATATCTAACAATGATCCATCCATCCATAAGCAAATTGACTCTCCAAATGCATCTATTCCTACACCTCTTGAAAGATTGCAAGAACCTTCCATAGCATCCTTGCCAAATAATGCATCCAAAGCTGAAGTTCCCCAAGGGATATCCATAATTGCCATCAAACCTATTTCAGAGGATCCTATTCAAAGCTTATCTCCTTCAAATCCAAGCATTAAATCATTGCAAAATCCTCATAACACTTCCTTGCAAATTGAAGTCCTCATTCATAGAATGCTTGTTAAACGTGTCCTGATAGATGGGGGAGCTAGCTTGAACATTTTCTCTATGAATCTTGTCCATGCTCTAGGTTATTCAGAAGATGCAGTTGATCCCCAGAAAAAAGATAAAAATCAAAGCACATAATGAAGAAGAGCATTCATCTAAAGGAATGGTGACATTACCCATCATAGTGGGACCTTTGCAGAAGGACATAGTATGCCAATTTTTAGACTTGGACCTACCATACAATATACTCTTGTGGAGACCATGGATTCAGGATATGCGGGCTATTACATCAACATGTCATCAATGCTTAAAATTTCCCTACAATGAATAGGAAATCACAATATCAGTAGATGCAAATCCATTGCAGTGTTGTAGTAATCTAAAATCAGCTCAAGAGATCATAATTTCACATAACAGGGAGCCAGCATCTTCAAGCAAGGAACAATCATTTGCATCAATTTTGTCAAACATAGAAGAACAAATGCAGCTAAAAGATCAAGGAACTAGAGAATATTTGCTATCATGGAAAAACAAACAAGAGCAACTTCAAATTGAGAGGGATGAAGAAGCAGATATAGTAGTTGATGTCGTTCACACGTATGTAGAGGAAACGTTAGGAACTAGCCTACTTGAATTAGAATCACATGCAACTGACATGGACTTAACTAAGGATGATCAGGATTTTCTCATACAAGGTCATTCTAATGAGATTACCATTCTAGACATCGACATACATATTGAAAGCTCTAACATCTCTATCATGATCCCTAATATATTTGAAACTATTCAACCTGAAGATCCTTTATCCTTAAGCTATCCTGAACCTATGGACTGGGAAAATGAAGAACATACTAACATTGATACCCTACCTAATGACCATGCCATATCCTTATATCTTGATGAAATCAAACCCGCAACAACTTTCACCAGGGATTCCGCTAACGTATCTTCAAGTCAGATGGATGTCAAATCTCCTAGTTGCAAAATTGAAAATCAAGAAAACAATATCAGGTCTAATGTTGAAAACCATTTACTGGAAACATTCGACCGAGAAAAAGTAAAAATAAAGGATGCTTCTAATGTTGAAAACCTCCTCGAGGCGTCGGAAGATGGGAGATTTGACACCTTACCAGAATGTTATCAAAAGAAGTTATCTATTATAATAGAACCAACAAAGGCAACTATCATTGGTACAACTGATCTACATCCAACAATATCTCTATCAGAACTAGCAAGGCAAAAATATCTGAAACCATTGAAAAGATGGAAAATCAACTTTACCTGTTCATATACAGACGTTCTAGGGTTTGATCCATATCTTACAATACATCACCCAAATATCAGTCCAGGAGCAAACATTAATAATAGAACACAACATGGATCAAGAGCAAACATCAATAATGGAACACATCAGGGATCAAGAGCAAGCATCAATAATAGAACACAACATAAATCAAAAGCAAGCATTCTATTCACCAAAATGCCTATAGAATGGAATATAAAACAACTTCAAGTCTTCGGAGACTCTTAGCTCATCATTAATCAAATCAATGATGACTATCAAACAAAAGATGACAAACTCATGCCTTACAAAAAGATGGTGCATGATATCAAGAAGTACTTTGTAGTAGTAACTTTTGAATAGATTCCAAGAAATGATAATAAAGTAGCAGATGCCATGGATACACTTGCTTCTCTATTGCTGACACAGGAAAATCAAGAACGTTATGAATTCCTGGTTGAAGAGTTGTTTCATCCCGCCTATAATTGTCCTGATTCCCAAACCATCTGCCAACTCATTAGACATGATTCATCCCACTATGGCCAAACTTACACATACCTGAAAGATAACACCTTACCTCCTGACTTATCCAAGAACCAAAAGAGAAACTTTATTCACCAATCCTCTCATTATACTCTCGTCGCGAATACCCTGTATAAACAAGGTCTAGACGATACTCTCTTAAGATGTCTCGAACAAGAAGAATCTGAGAAGGCCTTACATGAAGTCCATAATGGCATTTGTGGCACTCATTCAAGTGGTCTTACCCTTTCAAAAAAAATTCATACGCTTGGGCTACTATTGGCTGGCTATGAAACGAGATTCTTTTAAGATAGCAAGAACATGCAAACAATGTCAGATCCATGGAAATTTGATCCATGCACCAACACAAGAACTACATGCTTTAGCAACATCTTGGCCTTTTTGTCAATGGGGACTTGATCTAGTAGGAAAGATAAATCCTTCCTCATCTAATGGACACAAATTCATTCTTGTCGCTACTGAATATTTTACAAAATGGATTGAAGTTGTACCTCTCATCAATATCACAGGAAACAAATTGCTGCATTTATCTTGAACTATATCATCTGTTGCTATGGAATACCAATTGCCATTATCACTGATAATGGGCAACCATTCAAGAATCAAGATGTACAAGAATTATGTGAGAAGTTCAAAATCCAACACAGATTCTCCACACCATATTATCCACAGGGAAATGGGCAGGCAGAAGCATCTAACAAAACTATCCTGAAAATTCTTAAAAAGACAGTGAATGATGCTAGGAAAGATTGGCATATCCAACTGAACCCTGCTCTATGGGCTTACTGCACCAGTATCTGCACACCAACAGGTGCCACACCTTTCTCTCTTGTATATGGATCAGGATCCATATTGCCAATCGAAGTAGAGATACCCTCTCTACGTGTGTCACTAAAAGGACTCATCCCAGATGAAGAACAAAGAGTATCTAGACTGCAAGAGTTAGAACTGATCCATGAATGCAGACACAATGCCTTTGATCATCTAAAGGTATATCAACAAAGAATGTGTCGGAGCTATAATCATAAGGTTAAACCAAGAATCTTTCAAGTTGGAGAACTAGTGCTAAAGGAAAATCCACGCAACCAGGCAGATCGAGAAAAGAAAAGAAAATTTGAACCAAACTGGTTAGGTCCGTTTGTGGTCACAACAGTATTTAGGTTAGGAGCATATCAGTTATCAACACAAGATGGCCATCAACTCGAGGAACCTATCAATAGCATGCACCTAAAGAAGTTCTATGTCTGAAAAATCAAAAAAATCAAAAACAGGGAAAAATCAGAAAAAATCAAAAACAGTGAAAAATCAAAAAATCAAAAAAAGGGAAAAATCAGAAAAATCCTAAAAAAAATTTAAAAAATCAAATATCAGAAAATGTGCAATAAAAACAGATGGTGAAAACCTGGCAAACAGGCGCTATCTATCAGCTGGCTCTTTCATCTATTAGTTGATGCATTTTTTCCGCTTGCATTCATTTTCCATCGACGCTGATCATCATGAAGCCTTTATACATACATAGACATCCCAGGTGGCTTCTTACCATGATTTGGATCACTGGATATATCATAACGACTTTGTTTCTAGGCTTGGGGCAAAATCCTACACCTAGCTGGGGGCATTCAAAACTTTTGATCAATTTTGAGCTTAATCAAACAAGTAGAACAAACATTTATACAACTCTTATCAAGCGAAGACTAAGACACAACCAACATTGAACACAAGAGCAAACTATCAACTATCAAGCTATCACGAAGTCAATCTAAGCACATCACACACTTTTCAGTGGATAATATCTTTTTGAATGATTTATTGTAACATGATTGTTCAACTTTTTTATATTGCTTTTCACTATTATGATTTCTGAGTGACTCCAGGATGTCTTTGACTAGAGGAACAAGGAAGAAACATGATATTTTTCTTGTCTACTGTCTGAAAAATTAATCATTAATATGTGCAAATTTGTCTCGGGACATGATCATCAAAATATCGTTGAAGACATTTCTAATTTGCGTATTGAAATGATTAATATTGTCTATTTTACGTAAGCAACACTCAAGTCATCTCGGTTCAATTTTACCTAGATGCTTGTGTTAACTTTCTATATCAAAATCTAGGAAAGAAGTGCTCAGGTCATCATAGTTTAATTATACCATCGATGTTTGCACTCACTTCCCACATTTCAAAAGCTCAATGATGACAAAAAATACAAAATAATCCAGTGACTAGTCCGGTCATAGCTTTGCATTTTAGCTTGCATTTCATTCTTGCATGGGATCCTACAAGCTCCTTTTATCCAAGGTTAAATCTATCGCAGGAATCATCAAAGTATCATCAAGTGTATATGCAATCAGAACGACGACTCATCTCTCTCATGATATTATCAACTCTTATGAGAGAAACAACAATCAGTATATCCAAATATTTCTGCAACTTGATATCAACAAACTGTCAGTTCTTTATCTAATCAACCTTATCAAATCAAATCAATCAATCAAACCTAATCAATTCTATCATGTCTTATACAGGATGAATCCTTCCTAAAACTAGACGATTTGATTCTGATTCATGTCTTATACAGGATGTGTCCTTCCTAAAACCAGACGTTCTGATCATGTCTTATAGAGGATGAATCCTTCCTAAAACCAGAAGCTTTGATTATCGTTGTCTTATACAGGATGAATCCTTCCTGAAACTAGACTGAATCTGATCAATCAAGATTTTTCAATCTTACCAACCTAAGCAATCAAGCTAATTGAAGACCTTGCACTTTCATCAAACCACAGTTGCAGAAATCAAATCAAATCTATCGGGATATCAATCTTGCAAAAACTCCAAAGATCAATTATCTCAATTGATCTCCCGAGGGGGCATCATCATACCAGAATTTAGAAATCAAGAGTTGGGGCATCCTATCAAATCAATACCATCATCAAAATGAGATTATTCTTTGAATCAACGCGTCATCACACCTCGCTTCAAAGAGGGGCAAAATGTATACACCTAAAAATGGTCTGAAGATAATTAATTAAATAAACAATTATTTAATTAATCTCTCCTTCCCAATTTAATTGAATTCACTAAGCAATTTGATTAAATCTCTCATTCATCTACTTATTAATAAATCTAAGGATTTATTAAATAGTTTCATTTCACCCCTTTAATTCCTCATCCAAAATCATTTCTTCTAATCCTAATTAATTAAAACAAATCAAATCCATGAGTTGTTGAGATTAATTAGCCATTTTCCTAATATTTGAATTTTTAAATTCAAATTCTCCTAACTTCTACCACTCCTAAACCTAACCCATTCTACCTACCACCATGTCCCCTTTCATCCAACATCTTCTAGAACCTTTGTGACACTTGTCACTAAGTGTTCCCTTTAATCCAACTCCATTTGCCAACCTCCTCCAATTTAACCATTGATATCTTCATATCAATCTCAACCGTTGATTCATGTCAACTCACCCCTAACCTTGGAAAATCCTATAAATAGACCTTATTTTGAGCAATATGGATCCCATCTCATTCATAGCTTAAGCATTGTTACTATAGGCATCTAGCTTCTAGTTTATCATTTTTAGCAATGTTATCATGCTCATTTTAGCTTAAATATTAGCTTAATCATGCTAGATCAATCATTCATGTAGCTTAATCATGCTATTCTTGCTAAGATCATGCATTTTCATCCATCAAATCCTCCATCTAAGTGTAGTCAAGTCACTGGAATTTGCATAATAAGATCTGAGAGCATTTTTCATACTCGCATTTACTAGGAGGCAATAAGTCAATTAGCTATGGTTTTGTCTTTCATTGTTTCAATTTACTAACCATTGCTTGTAATGATTTACTAAGTGTTTTGTGTTGCAGGAATAAGTATAATAGGTACACCACACAAATACACAACAGGAATGTCATTCAAAAATAAGGATGTGAAGAAGTTTCTCAAGAAATATCATATTCAACATAAATTTTCTACACCATATTATCCCCAATCAAATGGTCAAGCTAAGTCTTCTAGCAGGATATTTGAACAAATTCTTCAAAAGACTGTAAACAAGCATGGTAAGGATTGGCATACTCAATTAACCTATGCTTTGTGGGCTTATCGCATGAGTGTATGTGTTGCTACGGGTTGTACTCCTTATAATCTTGTTTATGGTGCCGATGCAATTATGCCTTTAGAGTTAGAGATTCCTTCTTTGAGAATCTCTCTTAGGGGTATAGTGGATGATGATTCCTATAGAGAGAAAAGACTACAACAACTTGAGATGCTTGATGAATGGCATATAAATGCCCTCAAGCATATTCAAGTGTATTATAAAACTTTGCAACAAAGCTACAATGATAAGGTTATTCAATGTTCCTTCTCGGTAGGGGATTTATTCCTTTACAAGAATAAACGCAACGTGAATGACTTACCTGAGGAGAAGGGAAAATTTAGTCCTAATTGGCTTGGACCATACATTGTTGTCAAGGTCTATGAATCAGGTGCTTACAGGATAGAAGATATGGAAGGTACGCCTCTCAAAGAACCCATAAATGCTATGCACCTTCGTAGATACTATGCCAAGTTCTATTTTTCTTTCCCTCTCTTTCTTTCTAGTATGCTTTATGTTCTCTTTCTATGTCTTTTCTTTCTTCAAAATTGGGTAATATGTTAGCATGTCTTCATTAAAGTACATAAGATTAAATGAGGTTATATTGTCTGGTCTACATTACTTCATTCTTGACAAGCATGTTTCATTACTGTATTGTTTGTCTTGGATTCTTTTTGTGTAAATTGTAATGGATTTACATTTCATATGTGCTAGCATGTTATAGAATTTCTTATGTGTTAAGTATAATTATATCATGTTGTGTTTAATTAGAGTTAATTAAATTGCATTACTCATATAGTTCTAATGCTTAATACATTCTTCTTTTACATCATTAAAGTAGCATTTGATTAAATAATTAGTTATTTAATTAAATCACACATGTGTCAATTTAATCATGAAGCACTGAGAAATCAATCACATGGAAATTAAAATCAGATATACATGCTCATTACTCAATATGTTACTTCTAATCTAAGAAATGCATATATTGTTCTAGAATTAAAATAACATAATCATGAGTGTTATCATATATACATCAATACATCAAAATCATCTCCTAGGACTAGCAACTGGATGATGGTGGCTAGATGCCCCCTCCTGATCTGGTCGTGGGAGTGGTCCCATGGAGTGTATCGTGATACAGACCACGAGTGACTCCGTGAGGAGCTCCTACAATCCCTCTCCATCATGATCCCTTGGTATGTGGTTGCCTCTGTCTATGACGCTGCTAGCTCAGGCTTTGTCTGTCATAATCTCTCTTGTAGGACCTCCACCTTCGTTTGAATAGGGGAGAAAAGGTCCTCATGTCGTCCTGCATTCCTCTAGGATTTGTATGCTATTTGTGAGGAAATAGGAACATGCATAGTCACAATAAGGTTTGTCACTGCATTCTGAATCAAAGAATGCCACTCCTGGATGGTAGTTGCAACATAGAGAGAAATTTTTTATCAGTAACATTCTATATCATCAAATCTAAAATAGGTAAGATACATAAGTAAATCAATAATTGGACACCTTACCTGGATCTACCTCTCGCTAGTAGGGATCGTGGACAATGATCGCCTAAGAATGGGACCCACTAGGCTCTTCACGCTCATACTATCTTTGTACAGTAGGTGTGGGCTAATGGGGACTAGGATCAGGACCCCTTATGGGGTTCATCTCTCCCTGCAGTGGGAGACTTAGTGGATCTAGGGCTATGGTATCCTCCCCAAAGTGATGAGGAACTGCATCTGACTCTTCCTCCTCCTCCTCCTCAGCATCCTCCTCGTCTACCTCCTCCTCATCCTCCTTCTCTTCCTCATCCTCCTCATCCTCCTCCTCCTCATCATCCTCATCATCCTCCTCCTCTATGTCCTCCTCATCATCTCCATCCTGATCTCCCTCTCTAGTATCAGGATCATCTCCATCTCTGTCTGCCTCTTGCTCCTTTGTGTCGTCAGCCTGATCATTTGAGCCCTCCTCGGATGTATCGGGTCCCTCTCCTTTTCCTGATTGTCTTCATGGTCCAGGGTTCCCTCCAGGGAATTCTAATGGGAAAATGGCTCTAGGGTATGTCCTCTCCCACCATGTGATGTACGGTCGATGTGCGCCTAAATCATCTCTATAATCTATTGCTATGTCCATGTCTGACCTGTCTGAATTTGTGATGTCGATCTCATCACTGGTAGGCCTAGGAATGGCTCCTAGCCTCGACATCATGCATGAGTGTCAGATGTATATAGGCACATCAGTGGTAACACACTACTCAAACCCGAACTACCATCGAACTCAGTCAAAGTAGAAGGGAATGATTATCTGGTTGTACCGCCCCTCTAGTAGACAGTTCCTCTACATGTTGAACATCTGCCTGTGTATCCCTGCCCATATGTACATCCTGAGGTAGGGTCTCCATATGACCCCACTCGCTATCAATCTATCTAATCTCAACCTCCAATACAAGAGATCATTGAATCGCCACTCACGGGTAAGAGGATAAGCATATACCCTAGGCTGCTCTGGGACTAGCTCTATGGGGCTCCACCAGGCCTAGTGCAGGTAATATGCTCAAAAAACCACACCTATAGTAGTGTGCATGTCATCAGGCTACATCCCTGTCCGAACATATACTCCCCAAGGTCGTGATAGAGATGCGCAAGCATGCTCCGACCCCAAGAGTATACTATCTCATGTCTCTCCATAGCTCATATGGTGTAGATGATTCCTCCATGCATATGTGTGTTGTACCCATTAGGGCACATAGCTATACAAGGGTCACAATCATGAGTCTCCTCACTAATGGAACCTCGCCAGTAGGGTGTAGGAGCCAGCTGAACATGATGTGACCCCTCATCTCACTACTTATCACTCTCCCCACAACATATACCTACTCTCCCTTGTATTCCTCCTCTGTCTGGTCAGATCGGTATCTCATGGTCTCTCCTTTAATGGGAAGGCGCATAATGTAGTATACATCCTCAAGGATGACCATCATCTCCCCCACAGGTAGTGAGAACGTCAACGTCTCTGCATCCCACCTCTCCATCAGTGTCATCAACATCGCAGCATGGAATCAGATGGTCGGCATGGTCATCACATCCCACAAGCCCATTGCATGTATCGAATCCCTCTCTCCCGCTGTTAGCCTTGGGATATGCTCCTGAAGGCTCTAAAAGGTGAGATCGACGATATGCTCACGGATGTATGGTAGTGTCTGCAAAATGCAAAGAAATCTATCATCAGTAATCGACCAATCATCTATCATCATATAATAAATGCAACATTCTATCAGTTCTAGCATTCATCGCCTAATCTTGTGTTGTCATTGGTCACCCCGAACAGGGACCAGGGCGTCCTAAGTGGATCAGGGCACCCTATTGGGACCATGGCACCCTACTAGGACCATGGTGCCCCCTTGGGACCATGGTGCCCTAGGAGGACCAGGGCGCCCTAGGACCCCTAGGTGTCCAAAGGGAGGGCCTGGGCCTGGACTAGGTGATGACATCATCACTTCTTAAAACTATGAAAACATGAAAAAGTCAAATGGAGTCAACGGATGGTCAACTCACCTTGTCCAGCGGTCGATCGGTGAGTACGGACTAGCGTAGGATCTCCATCCTCGTAGGTCACTCAGGTCGGCGTCGAGGCATGGTGGCTTGTATATGGGATCCTTTGCAGTGAATAGTGCCAAAAAGTTAGAAAGTGACAAATGAAGGTGTCACTTTCATATTTATGTGTTATGCACTTTTTCACTTTATGTTTTTTAGTTAAAACCCTAATTTCTACACTTTTTCTTCAATCTATCATATCTTGAGCTAGGAAGCTCCAATTCTCACACCGTCAGTGGCATTGGAATCATGAGTTTTCCCTCTCGCTCCACATTAGTTCCATAATATGCTTCAATAAGTTTTGGTTAATAGATTTGTCTCCTTGAAATTTTAGTTATTATCTTCTTAAGCAAAATGTGACTCTGTTTTACCCTTTAGAAAGAAACAAAAAAAATACCAACAGTTGGAAGAATTAATAATAATTCAACCTCTAGATTAGAGGGCAGCTCCTCATATGATTTACAATGAATTAACTATACAATTGATTTTTTTTATAACACTTTTAACCAGAAAGTATTGAAAAGGCTTCAACATTTATCCATCCGCACAAATAAACGGCTAAAATTTTCTGAGAAATTGCTCAAAGAGGAGTTCGCAGACTTCGATTAACATATGTTTACTGCATACATTCGAAACAAAATAGAAACTCAACACGAGAAACTAGCAGCTTAACCGAGACTCTCTCATGCCTCACAGGGCAAGGGGGATCAAATTGATTTACAACATGCAAGTCATCCAACAATCTATAATAAATATGAACCAAAAAGAAATGCAGAGATAACTGATTAGCAGATTAAATTATGCCCACATAACAACCTAAGAGGAATTATGAATCTCAGAATGCACAGATTCAAAGATGTATCAACATTCCATTAATAATCAGTCATTACTTCATTTTCCATAATTCGTATCAAAAACTCTTTTATTGTTTCTAAAATCACAGTTTCAGAACCCTTTCAAAAGCAAGCTTTTCAGCTTAAATAGCCACTAGGCCATAGTTTTTACATAATTGACAAATAACATTTACTTTCACTTCAGTGAAAGAAACCGTTCAGATGACACAAAAAGAAAGTTAAATTAATAGTCGTTGAAAGACCCTCATTTCATTGTAGTATAACTAAGCGTCTACCACAACTGAGGAAGTTACGAGCTTGTCCTATTTTGTCGCAGATCCTCGCCATTCTAGGTGTGCAGTCGAAAAGTTCAGGATAACTTGGAAATAGGGCAGGCCAATGTGTATGATCCTCTGCTTCCAACCTTCTTGAAATTTTAGTTATTATCTTCTTAAGCAAAATGTGACTCCGTTTTACCCTTTAGAAAGAAACAAAAAATACCAACAGTTGGAAGAATTAATAATAATTCAACCTCTGCATTAGAGGGCAGCTCCTCATATGATTTACAATGAATTAACTGTAAAAATTGACTTTTTTTATAACACTTTTAACCAGAAAGTATTGAAAAGGGTTCAGCATTTATCCATCCGCAAAAATAAATGCCTAAATTTTTCTGAGAAATTGCTCAAAGAGGAGTTCACAGACTTCGATTAACATATTTTTACTGCATACATTCGAAGTAAAAAGGAAACTCAACATGAGAAACTAGCAGCTTAACCAAGACTCTCTCATGCCTCACAGGGCAAGGGGGATCAAGCTGATTTACAACATGCAAGTCATCCAACAATCTATAATAAATATGAACCAAAAAGAAATGCAGAGATAACTAATTATCAGATTAAATTATGCCCACATAACAACCTAAGAAGAATTATGAATCTCAGAATGCACAGATTCAAAGATGTCTCAACATTCCATTAATAATCAGTCATTACTTCATTTTCCACAATTTGTATAAAAAACTCTTCTATTGTTTCTAAAATCACAGTTTCAGAACCCTTTCAAAAGCAAGCTTTTTAGCTTAAATAGCCACCAGGCCATAGTTTTTACATAATTGACAAATAACATTTAATTTCACTTTAGTGAAAAAAATCGTTCAGATGACACAAAAAGAAAGCTAAACTAATAGCCGCTGAAAGACCGGCATTTCATTATAGCATAACTAAGCGTCTACCGCAACTGAGGAAGTTACGAGGTTGTCTTGTTTTGTCGCGGATCCTCGCCATTCTAGGTGTGTGGTCAAAAAGTTCAGGATAACTTGGAAATAGGGCAAGCTAATGTGTATGATCCTCTGCTTCCACACTTCCTTGTCCATATTCACCTGCATGACCTTCGCTTTGTGAACCTCCAAGTGATCCGAACAGGCAATGAGCATTGATTCAATCCTTGCTACTTTCGAAAAGTCATCGGTAGTCAAAGATTTTATGGTCTGAATGGAATGAACTCTATCTTGAAAGACTTTAATCATGTTTACAACTTCCTCAATCACTTTAGCTCCCTCCTTCATGAGTTGAATATCAATACATTTAAGGTCCTTCTATATAGTGTCAATCAAATCGGTCAGTCCCCTGAGTAGCTTAGTGGATTCTTCGTGGCCCTGCCCAATGATTGAGTTGTGCCATTCCACATTTTTATTTGACACATATAGCACATTATCATCTAGGTTCTCCACGGGTTTCTCAGCTAAGAACTTCACCACTCCATACTTCTGAACATCATTCATTTGTGCGAGGACTACTACCCACTTAACCCTTTCCTTTTCCCAGGCGACTGTCTCCAGCTCAAGTTCTTTACTAACAGTTTCTGCATCTTTATAAACCTTGACCAGATTAGTAATATATTCCAATCCTTGTTGAATTATTAGATCCAACCATTTGTTGAACACCTCCATCACTACCATGTTCCTTTGAACTTGTTCAAGCATCTTCTGGTTTGCTAGAGACTTGGGGTCAAATGACACTAGTATCTGTGACAATGGTTGAGGATTTGGATAATGAATAGCATTGATGTACTCTGCCATCTGTGCGACCATTTGTTTCATTTCTCTGTTGTCTTTTTCATCTTTCCAAGTCCTGGAGATTATCCTCTTTGTAGAAGATTCCAAATGTTTTACATCCACAACCCTTGATGTGACACCCAAATCTATTTTCTCCACAATAAAATCTTCCTCCGTAGCCTTATCTGCATCTCTCCTAGGAATGGGCTTGGCCACTTCAGATGTCCAGTGTCCTGTTGTGTCATCCACATCAATCATTGCTTGTGTTTTGATATTTTTGAGCTTTAATGCTTTTCTTAAGCATTTACTAACCATGTCCTCCAATGGGATGGTGACCAGCACCACACTCCTTTTCTTTCCAATGGCGGCTTGTAGCCATCTTGGAGCATTGGTAGATCCTTTAGGTGGTGGGGTGACCTGTGTATCTGGGGAAGTAATGATTACTAGGGCATTCATGGGATCCTGTTGAGTTCCTACTCCTTCATTTGTATCCACTTCTTGTATCCCAGGTTCACTTTGATCCTATGGGTCCATTATTTGTTCAGGCTCTTCACTGGGGTCTAAATCCACTACGTGTTGCAGAACAAGCTCTCTACTCTTCTTCTTGCTTCTTGACTGGGTTACTCGGGCAGCTGTAAGACTGGATGGTGACCTTCCTGACCTTCTTGGTGGTATTTTCTCTACAACAGGCTTTGAGACACCTGCAATATCAGTAATTTTATTAGTGGCAAAAATAGGAGATTGAACCAGGATGTGTGAATCACTTCTTGATTCGTGTGGGGACATGGAAGGACCCTCCTTGAATTTCAGTTTCCTCAACCATCTCTCTATTCTCCTGACAACATTGAAGGTCCTTGTTTGAATGCTATCATCTTCTTTTTTGTTCCAGTCAATTTCTGGAATCGGTTTCCCTTCAATCTCAGTACCAAACTCAGGGTCCGGGACATCTTCCAACACACTTGATGTATTAATTGGGAGCCTCAAGACAGCTATCTGCCGCAAAGTGAATCTTGACCACAACCTCTTTCTCACTTCATGCTCATCCTTGCAATTTTCCCAATAATCTTCTATCTGGGGTTCATGGCAGAAACGACTGACTATGTTAAGGTTCTCCCTTGCATAACCTTTGTTGTCAAAACTTCGCCTAGCTACATATAGCTGCACATTCATCCTTTTGAACTCCAGTTCTAGATTCAAAGCATCTGACACTAATTTGTAGCTGTAATACCCAAGCTCAACGAGAAAAACCACCCCGGATTCTCCCTTTGCCCCTAGTCTTTTATCTATATGGGCTAGCTACCTGCTCACCTCTGTAAGTACAAAGCTATCAAAGGTGTACCTGGGCAATTTGAATGGTTGGCCTTCAAAACCACCTACTCGTATGTAAGTAAACCATGGAAACTGGATAAAGAAGCTTCCATAAATACCCACAAACTCCATAGCCTATGTGGACATTCTCTTGTTGGCATCACCTTGGAGTTCAAAGGCCAGTCTTCCTGCAAAGACTTCATTCCATCTGTCAATTTGTTCAACACATCTCTGTTGTCGCAGCAAAGGGTAAAAAATCATAAACCCTCATTCCATCAATCCAAGGTTCATTGGGTAATCCAAGCCAATATATATAACAGATAAGAAGACATGTAAAACCCACTCATACCCACAAAATTGCTTAGCCCCTCATGAAGCCTCTCTGCAATCACCTAAGACCAATCCAGAAATCTGTCACCAAATAGAACCACTTGGATGAAAAAGTACATCCAATCTTCCCAATAGAAGGAATGTGAACTCCCTTTTACTCTGTCTAAAAGCACAACAATGTCTCGCACCTCAGTGATGAGGTGTTCTCTGGTTAAGGGTTTGGGTAGTCGTGATCCTCCTTTCTAAACCCTCAAGAGCCAATTTCTTGCAATTACACTTATGTACTTGCTCTTCTTCTCCGAGAAATAGGCATATGAATTTCCAATGGTCCAATCCTCATACTCCTCTTTATGTGGAATACCCATTGTCGCCATCACCATTTCCCTATTAATATGGACTAACACTTCACCATCACTAGTTCTGATACATTTGTTCTCAGAATCATATATGTTCATACAAGCCAACACTAAATCTGGACACGGCGTGACTAATGGAAATGCAACAGCTTCCACAAGACCACTCTTAACTATCTTCTCCATTAGCGACCCACCCTGAGGATTCTTAGTCCTTTCAAGGAAATTCCCCAAATCTACATGAACTAAGGAGGTGTCTTCCATTTCCGACAAGATACTCACTAAACATGAGGTTCGATCAAGCTTTGGCAGCACATGCCTCATTTTAACTATCTATTCCCTTAACCAAGAAATTTTAACAACAATACAATATGCTACCCCAACAGTTTTTCAGATCTTCCCCTTTTCTATACTGATAAAACTTTAGTGCACAAAGAAACACAACATAGGAGAAGGCAACTGAACTTACCCAATAACACCATGAAAACTGGAAATTCTTCTGGAGAACAGTGTTGGATTTACATTCGGCGCCTCCAATTAATTGAAGTCAGGCAACTATGACCTTCCTAAATATGGAAATAAACTCATACATCTTCCTTTAATCATACGGGCAAATATCAATAGGGTTGCACATGCTTAATCATGATTTACTTCAAGCGTGCAAAGTAATGGTGAAATGAAAAACCTGACACCTTCATAATTAGTCATCACTTCCGCACAGGAAATTTGATATTTTCATGATTACTTTCCACATTTAGAATTTCAAAAGCCAAGTAAGGGAATATTCCTTCTTGTCACGCCGCTTTTATTTCCACCAAAAAGCTTTTCAGATTAGTTTGAAAAGAACTTATGAACCTTGAACCACTTGAATACGAGGTTCAATGGTTCAAGTTCATATAAGCAATAAAACAGTAACGGTCAGCACATAAACAACACCGAGAACGAGTGACAAAGAAAAGGAATAATTAAAGTGAACCTTGAACCTCTTGAACTGCTTGAAATTTGGTTCAAGGTTCAAGACCGCATATCGACTTAACATAAAAAGAAAGACTCGCGCTCGTCATATAACAATACATTGCCGCGACCCACTAAAAAGGCATTTTTGAACCTTGAACCCTTGAACCACTTGAACACGAGGTTGAATGGGTTCAAAAATTCAATGACCAAAGACCAAATGAACGCGTATGAAAATTTGGTGACAAAGACCGGAACAATTGACTTTTTTCCTTTTTAAAACTGCGCTTTGAACCTTGAACCCTTTGAACCTTTTTTAAAAAAAGAGTTCAACGGTTCAAGTACGAAGAGAACAAATGAACCAATGGAAACAAAAGGCACAAAAAAATAACCTGCAAATTGGAATATATTTTTTAAAAGGAAAACTTACGGGTGGACTAACATCGGCTCTGACTGGGGACTAGAACTATGAAGGAACTAGAAATGAACTTCAGAATCTCTGGTTTCGCATGCCAAACTTTATTCAAAGACACAAACTAACTAAACTGAAAAAGACACACAAACACAAAAATAACTAGACACTATGTACAAAAATTATGAGGGACTATCGTTTACAATTGATACAATTTCAAATCTTGACCATTGTAGGTCAAAGGAAGAACAGTACCATCCAAATATGCAAGTTTAAAAGAATTCGGTCCCTTTACCTCATGAATCAGGAATGGTCCCTTCCAAAGTGACTCGAACTTAGCATGTGCTCCCTAAGGTTCTCTTCTTCTATCCCAGAGTAGTACCTAATCACCTTGCATGAACTTTCGAGGCCTTGCTGGCTTGTCGAATATTCTTTTTACTCTCATTTGATGTTCTGTTATCTAGTCTACCAATCTATCCCTCTCTTCATCAATCTTTGTCAAGTACATGATTTGCTTTTCCAAAGAACTCTGGAAGTAAGCGTCTTCAATCACTGTCTGTAACTTGGTGGTTGTCAGCTCTAGAGGAAGTGCTACCTGAGCACCAACACCATAGACCAGTTCAAATAGAGACATCCCAATTTCGCTCTTTGGCAATGTACGGTCAGCCCATAGAGCTTCGTATAGCTTCTTATGCCAATCCTTAAAATTCTCACTCACTAATTTTTTCATGATATTAATGAGGTTTTTGTTACTGGATTCAGCCTGTCTATTTCCCTGAGGATAATAATCAGATGAATGAGCAAGAGAGATTCCATGATCATAGCAAAATAAAGAGATATCAGCGGAGGAGAAATTGGTAGCGTTGTCTACCACAATTTTTAAGGGGACTCCAAAATGAACTAAAATGTTCTCCTTCAGAAAATTACAAACAATCTTTGAGGTGGTCTTTCGTACCGAAATGGCCTCGACCCATTTAGTAAAATAATCTGTAGTTGTCAAAATATGGGTATGACCAGCACTTGAGGTTGGTGTCAATGGACCAATAAAATCCAGACCCCATTGTTTGAAAGGTTCATCCACAATCACGGGTCTGAGTGGTAATGCTGCAAGTTGCGGTTTACCAGCGAACAACTTACATTTTTCACACCTGGCCACCCATGTATATGTGTCCCTGAACATTCTTGGCCAAAAATAATAGTTCCTCGGGATCTTATAAGCAGTTACTGTTGAAGAAAAGTGACCCCCACAGGCTTCGTCGTGGAATGTTTTCAAAAGAGACTCCTGGAGTGATTTATCGACACATCTTAGAAAGGTCCCATCTAATCCCCTTTTATATAGTACATCATTAAATATGACATACTTAGCAGCTTTTAGTCTTAGGTTCCTCTTTTCCTTTGTAGAAAGGTGTTCTAGACAATCTCCATATGTCAAGAAATAAGCTACATTCACAAACCAGGAATCTTGTAGGGCGACAAATAAAACCAAAGGCAATTCCTTTGTCACTTCCTCCTTACTTTCAGCGATCAGCCTGCACAAACCTTGCCCCCTCACCAACTTTGTGGGTCGAATGTCTAAGTCAAACTCCTGAATTTTTGATACCAAAGAAGCTCTTTCATTCATTCCTATGTCTTGCTGCGTTAGAATACTCTTGACAGCTGAATGAGGTACATAAACCACAGCGTGAGAATGGAGAATATAGTACCTGAACTGTTTCATTGCCTTTACGACTGCATATGCTTGCTTTTCCATTCTTGATTATTTAAGTTCATGCTTTTTCAAAGGTACACTCATGAATGCTATAGGGACCTCATCATTATTATCATTCTTTTGTAGCAAAACCACTAACATAGTGTGCTTTGATGCGTAGAAGTAGATGATAAAATCTTTATTGAAATCGGGATTAACCAAGATAGGTGCCTGAACAATTGCATCTTTTATTGAGGCAAATGCCTTATTCCCCTCCTCGCTCCATTTGAAAGATTATTTCTCACTCATCAAGTTCATGATGTATCTGGTAGTATTAGCAAAGTTTGGAATGAAACTCCGAAGAAAATTCACCTGACCGAAAAAGGATCTGACAGCATTCCTGTTTGACGGCAAAGTTAATTGTTGAATTGCTCTTACCCTTTCAGGATCTATTTTCACACCTTCTTTGGAGACAATATGACCAAGCAACTTACCCTCTGTGACTCCAAACACTGATTTCTTGGGGTTCAAGGATACCCCATGCTCACGACATCTCTGCAACACTCGTTTCAGGTCTCGAATGTGATGTTTTCTACATTTTGAGAACACTATCAAATAATCCAGATATACAACAATGATCTTATCCTTTAAGTGGCCAAAAGACAAATTCATGGCCCGCTGAAATGTTGCTCATGTGTTGATCAAACCAAAAGGCATCCGATTATATGCAAATGTACCCCAGGGAGTAATAAAGGCAGTTTTGTGTTGATCATTTTCCTAAACACTGATCTGATTATATCCGGAAAATCCATCTAACATGGACATCATCTCTGACCCTGAGATGGTTTGCAAAATGTGGTCCATAGCTGGCAAGGGATAATTGTCTTTTAAGCTGGCTTGGTTTAGATTTCTAAAGTTGACGTAAATCCTTATTTCCCTATTTTTCTTTCTGACTGGTACAATATTTGCTATCCATGTAGAATGATGGATGGGGTATATAATTCTGGCCTTTAGCATCTTATCTACTTCCTGGAATATAGCCTGCGCCACTTTCGGATTAAAGCTTCTAAGCTTTTGCCTAAATGGGCTTGCTCTGGGCTTCAAGGGAATCTGATGCTAGAATTTTTCCTCTCTGAAGTTCTTAAGATCATCATAACACCAAGAAAACACGTCCTTAAACTCCACCAGGAGATTAATGAACCTCTCCTTTTCTGCTGGTGTACAACACTTTCCCAGATTCATACATTTAGGTTCATTCTCAATACCAATGTTGACCCTCTCATAGCCTCCACTATCTTGAGCCTCTCGAGACTTGTCACCTCTGTTATTTTTGTAGGCATCATTACGATCAAACAAATGCTCTAAAGAAACCAGTCCTCTAGAAATCTTATTTCCTTTCAATTGCATGATTCTATCAGGTAATTCCTTGGCTTGTTCAGGCAAAAATTCTTTGCATTCTACATCAAAACCTTCAAAATACATGGCAGAAAACATATCCAAACCTTGCATAAAATTATTAATTTGTTTATCATTCTCAAATACCTACCATGAGTTAGAGTTGTCTGGAACACTAGGCCGATATACCAACTATATCCTGTAAGTTTCTTCAACAAATTCAGGGTGTGGGACAAGCAATGAAGCTGAGACTGTCAATGAATCGGCTTTTGATTTCAATCCCCTAGGTATTGCGTCAATGGAGAATGCATCGAAACCTTCAATTTTGTCCCAAACTCTATTTTGATAGTGCTTCAATCTTTCATTCTTAACGCTAAACAATCCCCTAACCTTCTTAACAATGAGTTCAACATCTCCTTTAACCCGCAGGATCTTAACTCCCAACCTTTTAGCTTCGGCTAAGCCTAACAGCAAGGCCTCAAACTCCACTCTATTGTTGGTGTTTTTGAACTCTAGTTTAAAAGAAAAAGGAATAGGATTGTCGAAAGGTGGTATCAACACAACTCCTTGCGCCAGATCCTGACGCTGCACAACTGCCATCGAACTCTATTAGCCATAGGAATTATTTTTCCTCATTTTGGGATGAATACCCCTCCACTTCACTGTCAGACAGAATCATGTAGTTCCCAAATTGACAATCATGGTACAAAATCTAGGCCCTAGGGTCATCAGAAGGGAAAACAGTGAATTTGGACTTTGATTCAGGTTGCAAGATGACTCGTTGTTTTCCAATAGGGATTGTGGCTTGGGACCAATCCATTTTGATTTCTCCACCTAAGTCTCTACAGAAAGTACGAATTAAAAGCATGTCATAACTGGCTGGGATATCAGCTATTAGAATCATCAACTTGATCCTTTTATCCAGGTGAGAGGCAAGAACTACTTGAGCATCCTTAATTTGGCCTAGTAGAGGGATTTGTTTTGAGTCCATGGAATAGCATCTGCCAAAGGTTTTGGTGAAGGATAACCCCAATGCTTTGGCTATAGTGGAGGGCATTATGTTATCAGATGCACCTGAGTCTATAATACAATTATTCAACCTATGACCATTAATGAATAATGATATATAAAAGGGCTCTGGTTTCGACTCAAGAAGGGGAATAGAACCATCTGTTTGAAGAGCAGTAATTTTGGGCATCTTTTCACAAATCAGGGAATGAACCGACTCATTGCTATGTGAGGGCAAAAAGGCATTTACTGATTGTTGCATATCATTAATCTATTGTATATTATTTCCTTTCACAAATTGCACCAGTCTATCTAATTCTTTAGGATTTAGTTTTAGGTACTCAGCAGGTGTGATTTGAATTTGTGAGGACTTGCAAAATTCTACAATATCAAAGGAACTTTCTTTTTTAGCAGTCTTTAAAAATAAAGGTTCTTACAATTCTTGATCATTATGATGCAACTTTGAATCAATTCTTTTACCTTTGAAGGTTATCGCAGATTAAGAAGAAGATATCTAGGGTTTCTCATTTTGTTGATTTCTCGTGAGCACCGTACATGAAGGATCCTCCAAAGTAACCAAAATGTCACCGCCTCTTTCTGAATCAAACTCGTACTCAAGAAAATGGATTTCAGAGTCGTCGGGTTGCTTTGGAGATCCCTCTTCACCCCACTCATTTGAGGTATCTTTAAAATTCATCAATTGCGCATATCAGACCATCTCAGGGTAGGAACTACCATCATGTTCATTGGTTAGGTGAAATACACACATATTTCCTTTAGCAGGAGGTGCTTCAATTGCTAGTCTTTGTTGAGCAGGGGGTAACTGCATGGTCTTATTCCCATATCCTGGAGACTGGTTCACATTCCTTCTAGGTATATCTTCGTAAGGAGGTGGGTACGAGGTACTAGCTTTGGACAGTTGTCTTTTAAGAGTGATCACATCATTCATTAACCTCTGGATAATAGGATCAGAAGAAGAAGAAGAAGAAGTTGAAGGCTGAGCATTAGATGTCTATACTTCCCTTTTCCATTTACCTATTGTGATTAGATCATCTTCCAATTCAACTGCAAGGGTTTTGGCACCATTTAGATCTGCAACTCTTTGCCTATGGATCAGGAAACCTATTTCAGAAGGCATAGAATTAATAAAAAAACACTTAAGATTATCATCTAAGGGCTTTTGAGTAGCTGGAATCTTGTGCAAGATCCTATCAAACTTTGCCACGAAATCCCTCATTGATTCAGGAATTTCCTTCTTTAGCTGGGCTAATTGGGCTAAGAGGGAATGTTCATCCTTTGCTACTTTAAACCTTGCTTCAAATCGCATTTTTAGATCCTGCTAGGTTGTTATCACATTATTTGGTAGGTGATAAAACCAATCTGTTGCTACCTCGGTTAGTGTCTGGATGAACAATCTCACTGCAACATCCTCATGTTGAATTGTTATTATTCCACAGGCTACATTAAAGGCATTTAGGGGTTCATCAACAGTGATCTTCCCATCGCCACTAAATTTTGGCAAATGATACCTAGTGCCCTTTGGTAAGGGGTTAAGATTCAGACCCAGGTTCAATGGGCCTACAATTGCCCCCCAAGGATTATTCGCTACCATTGGAAATATGATATTGAGGGGAGTAGGGTTTATTATATTAGGCAGAATAACACTGTGCAAGGTGAGAGCTTGACAAACTGAGGACACAAGTGGTGATGGTGATGAGGAAGGAGGCCTACTTCTTGCCCTTCTCTGAGGTGAAAAGGTGGGTTAAAAATCTAGGTTCTGTAACTCCTAAAAGACAGAGTCAAAAACCTCTTCCCTTATCTGAGACCGGGTATATCTCCTTGACTCCAGACTTGCAACTAGGCAACCAGTTTTATAATTCAAGTCCCTAGCAGAGTCGCCAAAAATTTGTTAGTCCACCCATATAAATGCCTAAATTTTTCTAAGAAATTGCTCAAAGAGGAGTTCATAGGCTCCGATTAACATTTGTTTATTGCATACATTCAAAACAAAATGGAAACTCAACACGAGAAACTAGCAGCTTAACCAAGACTCTCTCATGCCTCACAGGGCAAGGGGGATCAAGCTGATTTACAACATGCAAGTCATCCAACAATCTATAATAAATATGAACCAAAAAGAAATGCAGAGATAATTGATTATCAGATTAAATTATGCCCACATAACAACCTAAGAAGAATTATGAATCTCAGAATGCATAGATTCAAAGATGTCTCAACATTCCATTAATAATCAGTCATTACTTCATTTTCCACAATTTGTATAAAAAACTCTTCTATTGTTTCTAAAATCACAGTTTCAGAACCCTTTCAAAAGCAATCTTTTTAGCTTAACATAATTGACAAATAACATTTACTTTCACTTTAGTGAAAGAAACCTTTCAGATGACACAAAAAGAAAGCTAAACTAATAGTCGTTGAAAGACCGGCATTTCATTGTAGCATAACTAAGCGTCTACCGCAACTGAGGAAGTTACGAGCTTGTCCTGTTTTGTCGCGGATCCTCGCCATTCTAGGTGTGTGGTCGAAAAGTTCAGGATAACTTGGAAATAGGGCAAGCCAATGTGTATGATCCTCTACTTCCACACTTCCTTGTCCATATTCACCTGTGTGACCTTCGCTTTGTGAACCTTCAAGTGATCTGAATAGATAATGAGCATTGATTCAATCCTTGCTACTTTCGAAAAGTCATCGGTAGTCAAAGATTTTATGGTCTGAATGGAATGAACTCTATCTTGAAAGACTTTAATCATGTCTGCAACTTCTTCAATCACTTTAGCTTCCTCCTTCATGAGTTGAATATCAATACATTTAAGGTCCTTCTGTATAGTGTCAATCAAATCAGTCAATCCCCTGAGTAGCTTAGTGGATTCTTCATGGCCCTGCCTGATGATTGACTTGCGCCATTCCACATTTTTCTTTGACACATATAGCACATTATCATCTAGGTTCTCCACTGGTTTCTCAGCTAAGAACTTCGCCACTCCATACTTCTGAACATAATTTTTTGTGCGGATGGATAAATGTTGAAGCCTTTTCAATACTTTCTCGTTAAAACTGTTATAAAAAAAATCAATTGTACAGTTAATTCATTGTAAATCATATGAGGAGCTGCCCTCTAATGTAGAGGTTGAATTATTATTAATTCTTCCAACTATTAGTGTAGACACCTAAAATTGTCATGTCTAATTAAATAAATATCTTTATTTATTTAATTACTTTAGCCTAATTCTTCTATTAATTAAATAAATCTTTATTTATTTAATTCATTCATTTATCCTCTTCTAGCCTTATTTCTCATTTAAATAAATACCTTTATTTATTTAAATTATCCTTTTCTTAAATTAAATAAATATCTTATTTATTTAATTGATCCCACTTCTTCTATTAATTAAATAAATCTTTATTTATTTAATTAATTCATTAGCCTTTTCCACCTATGACACATGTCATTCATCTCTTAATTCCTACACTACCCACCCCTTTCATTATTTTATTATTTTCTCTACCTACCCTTTATTCATAGCTGACCATTTATCTTTTACACCTCTCAATCTTATCCATCCATTTCTTATAGTGTCTTCTATATAAGGAGATGCTTCCTTCATTATCAACCCTAATCAATCATTCTAATCAATCTATGCATCCTAATCAATTGATTACCCTCACTATTCATTTAGCCCCGACTATGCTTTCGAACTTGCATATGCAATCAAGCCTACTTGCAACCACATTTCCATTCTTTGTTGAACTCTTGTGCACATAAAATCTGAGAGCAAATATATCAAGCAAGATCAATAGAGATAGGAAGAATGGAGATTCAAACCCTATTGGACATGTGATGGTATAATATTTGTGATTTCATTTGATTTGCATTGTCTTAGGTAATCTTCATATATTATGGTGGATCTTTGTTGTTGTTAGGCTAGGGTTTGGTGGTTGAATTCATTTAGTCTTTCAATATTGTTATTATTGTTATCCATTTTCACCATATACATTTTGGCACACCCCGTGGGACATGGATTTTTGTTAGATCTGTGTTTTTTGCAGATTTTTATAACCCTATATTGTTGTTTTGTAAAACAATTTGGAGAATAACCTTGTGCAGCTAGGGTTTTGGACACAAAATCAAGATCTTGGAGAGATTTGATCATATCTCACAAACAGCTTGGAAATTTTGCACCAAATGTTTTTTGCAGGTTGAAGACAGTATCAAGAGCTCACAAAGAAAAATTCAAATCTATTGGAGCATATTTTAATTTTCTATGAATTGTTTATGAATTTTCAAAAAAATTTAATTTTGAGAGAAAATGAGAGAATTTTTTGGATTTTCTTACATTTTTGAAAATCTCTCATAATTATACATAGGATCTGTTCTTTGTGATTTTAATTTTGATGCAAAATATTTCCCTAAAAATCGGATCTTTAAAAATTAAGGTTTTTCCTTATTTTGATCAGATCTCACAAACGGCTGTGAGTTTTGGCATAAAATTTTTTGTGAAAGTCAGGAAAATTATCATAAGGAATCAGTAAAAATTTCAGATTTTTTGGATCAAATTTTCATTTTATATGAATTTTTTATGATTTTTCATAAAAAAAAAATTTTGAGAGTAAATTAGAGAATTTTTCAGATTTTCTTACATTTTTGGAAATCAATCATAATTATACATAGGATCTATTCTTTGTGATTTTAAATTTGATGCAAAATAATTCCTTAAAATTGGATCTTTGAAAATTAGGGTTTTGCATTATTTTACTCATATCTCACAAACTGCTTGGATTTGTTGCAGAAAAAAATTTATGCATGTTTGGAAGACCACCAAGACTGTCCAGTAAAAATTTCAGATTTTTTGGATTGATTTTGCATTTTATATGAATTTTTTATAATTTTTCATAAAAAATTAATTTTTGGAGCAAATTAGCAAATGTTTTGGATTTTCTTACATTTCTGGAAATCTCTTGAAATTTTACAGGTGGTCTTTTTTTATGATGAATCAGATATTTGAATTGGTCAAAGAAACCACATTGTTGAAGGCCCCTATTTCACAAAGTCTTTTGGATCTAAAATTTACCTAACTTGTGTGCTTGCAAGAAGGGTTGATCATTTGAAACAATCCAAACTACTAACAAATATTTGTTGCAGGACCTTGACAAGGATTTTCTTTTGATCTTTATTGTGTGCCTTGTTTAAATAGATTATCAAACACTTCAATTGGTGCACTAAAATTGAACCAGTGTCCTATGTGTCTTGGGCAATAGGCTCTTTTTGTTTCATCTTTAGAGGGCCTGTCTCCCCGTGTAGTTATTAGGACTACTAGTGAGGAGAGAACGACCCAAGTGGTAGCAAAAGAAAAGCCATCTTCTTCCAAACCACTATAAATAACTGTATCCATGGTGAAAACTACGGATAACGTGTGTTGATTAGTTCATACTGACACTATGTCTCCCCATAAACCCATTTGATCAAATTTATTTGATCATTTGTAGGGCGTAACCCCTACTGGCTGGGAGCCTTCTGTATTTACAAAGCTAAAAGTGTCGCATGTATGGCCACACGAGCGGATGCCCTTACTAGCACCTTTTTGTTTTAGAAGCCAAAATCCTTCTAGTTGATGGGGCGGGAGGTTGGACCTCTGCTAGCGGCCCACACACATACGGTTCTTAGTAGAGATACAAAGTTCACCACAAGGAGTTTTCATGGGGACTGATGTTTGGCTACCCCGAGAAGTGAGTATAGAGGGTGGAGCCAATGGGGTCAAGCATCTAAGTATCCGCTCTGAATAGCGTAGCCTCGGGGGAAACTCCATGTGGGATCAACAACTATTGTCCTGGCCAACCATAAGAATTGTGCTTGTCTTATTTTGAACAATCAAACATTCAAGACCAAACAACAAAACATTGTGTCTTTTGTGTCTTCAAGTGTATGCAAAACATTCTTACATCAAACAACACACTTTTCTTGGAGTCATTTTGAGTCTAAACACTTGCAAACATTGAGTCTTCATCATCATTGTGTCCTCTTGTCACAAAAAATAGTCAAAAATTCAGATTTGGTCACAACAACAACTTCACAAATTGGAAAATTTTATAGTCTAGCAAACAAGAGCAATCAGTTTCAAAATTCTTGAGCTTCCTAAGTTATTTCTTCAGGTTTTCATCTAGCATTCAACCTATTTTTGGGTCTCACAAAGTCCATCATTGCTTTACACCTTACATTAAATACACATTTGTCTAAACTTGAGTCAAAAGGTCACTTGCTTGTCCTCATCATACTTTGTCAACACACTACATACAACAACATTTTGCTAAGTGGTCCCTCATCAAGGTCTATCACCTTTGGGTCTCATTTGGTCTTACTTAGAGTCAAGGTCAACTTACCTCATCAAGACAAACGATCATCTCTTTGGAAGCCACACCTACTCTACTACATACATACTTGGTCTTACACTTTGGACATTGCAAGTACACCTCAGATTCATTTACATTCCATTCAACTCTTGGTCTTCCATACTCTTTCCATTTTCATCTAGTCTCACATCTTGGTCAAGACCTAGTTCATGGTTGAAACTCATTCCCAAAAATCTAGGAGAGAAGCTAAAGAGGCTCAAGAGTCCGCAAACATGAGTTCTTATGAGTATGACAATGATATCTTTTTCAATTCTGATCATACTACATTACCTGACATGGATGCCTATAGAAACATTCCAAATGTTGAGAACATGGACACTACAAACAATAATGGTACACACAATGACAATATGGACAATATTTCAGTACATTCAGTAGAAGTGGAAGACTCCATTATGGATCCCCATTTCAATCGATTGGTTGAGGAAATAATGAGGAGAGATAGACAATATTTCTTACAAGTAATGGCACAAAGTGGAGCCAAGATCCCTCATGATTTTGACATGTCTCAAATAATGGAAAATCGACCTTTGCAACAACCTCACCTCAACATGGATCAAAGGAGGCCGAATAGTGGAGGCAATAGAGGACCATATCTTGTGCCCGAATCACCATCATCTTTGTTTCAAAAACCAAAGGTCCCATACACACATGGTCAAGCATATGATACTCACCTTCGTAGACCATTATGGAAGTCTTATGCAAAAAAAATTGCTCAATCACATACCAATGCTAAGGATCAACATCCAAAGCAATTGAATATCCAAAGGCATGCTCAAAATTTGGACACAAGAAAACCCCGCATCAAATTTGGGGGCAACACATTAGAACAAACTCATGACATGCCTATAGAGTATGGTATACATGAACAAAGCAGATATTTCGTTCCTCAACATGACTCTATACCAAGTGGTCCATATACGCAGCATCATTATAGACCTCCTCCATATGAACATGTGTATGATCAATATCATCCATATATGCAACATGCTCCTCCTCCAATTGGTGCCTCAAGCATGGGGTATGGTCCAAGAAGTTGATCTCCACCTAAGAACAATTTGGAGCAACCAATCAGGGACTTACAAAAGAAAATGGAGGACATAAATACACCGAAGCCAACATACACAATGAGAGACATATGTCCTTATCCATTTGACAAGAGCATTCCAATGCCTCCTATTCCTACACACTTTGTGACACCTAAGTTTGATAAGTATAGAGGAAAAGGGGATCCTTAGGCACACATAAGATAGTTTTTCACAACTTGCATTGAGGTAGCTTCAGAAGAGACATATTTGATGAGATTGTTCCTACAAAGCCTAGGTGATCAAGCTATGGAATGGTTCTCCCAACTTCCACCTAGTATTAAGTCATGGAGTGACTTAGCAGAGGCATTTATTCAACATTTCTCCTACAACATAGACACAGACATATCAGTCACCACTTTGTGCAACACCAAGCAAAAGGATGGAGAATCTTTTTCATCATTTTTACAAAGATGGAGAAATCTAGCCAGCAGATATTCTTGGAAAATTCCACAAAAACAAATGGTAGAGATGTTCACCCAGAATGTAACAAAGACATTGGTTATGACCTAAGAAAAGCTTGTTTGTCCACCTTCAAGAATGTCATTGAGAAAGGATTAGCAACAGAGAAGGTCCTAATTGAACAAGGAGTCATTAAGATATTCAAAGAAAACAAAGATGACTTTAAAGGAAAAGATAAGCCAAGATTTTGGAATAAAAACAAGAACATAGTCAATGATGATGTTGTGGATGTCAATACGGTATGACCAAAAATCATTTTTTTTGGATCAAGCTCTACAAACAATCAAGTGAATACTCAAACAACTTCAAAGTCCTAAAGGAAGTACACCCCATTGGGAGAACCACTTGAGTCAGTTTTCAAAAAGCTAGTGGCAAACAAAGTAATCACTATTCCAGATTTTCCTCCATATGAACCAAAGGTTAAACCAAATTGGTGGAATGATGATGAGTATTGTGAATTTCATAAGAGCAAGGGTCATAAAACAGGAAGTTTTCATCGACTGAAGAACATCATACAAGATCTCATTAATAGAGGTGACATTGAGATTGAAGGACACTCATCCAATCAAGAACATGAGATGTTTAAGGAACCATTCCCAAAGCATGACAAGGGAAAAGCTAAAGCCACAGATGACCATACCAACTATACCAAATCATCCTATAACTATGATTCCACTATCAATCACATTTCGATGGACAATTATGTCTCTACCATTATCATCAAGGACAAAACACCTGAGAATTATAGCCAAAGACCCAAGATTGTCCTAAAAGGCATTGGATCTTCTTCCGAACCTACCTCTGAATGCAATGTTACAACTCGTCGAGGTAAATTCACTTTGCAAGGTGCTGCGGCTAAAAACACCGCTTCCTCATCGACCAAGCCTGAGTATGACCTTGTAGAACAATTAGGGAAGACACCCGCACTCATCTCCATCCTTGAGCTCTTACGCATATCCCCTGCACATAAAGATATTCTTGACAAAATCTTGAGAGGCACTACTATCCCCACTGATCTGACCGTGGACCAGTTTCAAGCCATGGTGGGATACCTTTCCATTCCACACTCACTTACATTCATAGAAGTCGATGACGCCTGCGTAAGTCAGCCACATAACGCACCTTTACACATTGAAACCTTCATACACAAACATCAAATAAAACGAGTCCTGATAGATGGAGGAGCAGGTCTGAACATTTGTACATTGAGCACTATTAAACAATTGGGATATTCGGATAAAGTTGTGAATTATACAAACAAAATTACCGTCAAGGCATATGATGATAAAGAGAGCTCATCCAAGGGAACAGTCACCTTGCCTCTCAGAGTTGGGCCAATTACAAAGGATGTGGTTTGTCAAGTCCTAGACCTCGACCTCACATACAACATATTACTAGGACATCCTTGGATTCATGAAATGAGGGCAGTCCCATCTACATATCATCGATGTATCAAGTTTCCACACAATGGAGTTCAAGTGACTGTCAAAGCGGATCCAAATCTATTCATATATTGCAACAATCTGCGACCTAGATCAGAAATAACAATTCCAGTCAATCAACAAGCTATTCCTTCATCAGCATATGTGGATCCAGAATCATTGAAAGCTTCTACATCCAAACAAGCAGAGCTCAAAGACAAGTTCAAGATTAAAGACATGGGATGTGGTGAGTATATCTTTCATGTTGATCAACTCCCACTATCTCCTAAGACATTCAATCGACAGGAACAATCTATAAACAATTTGCAACGCCAAGGAATTGGGTGTGAACCACCTAGTGTTGTGGCTACTAAGTCTGAATGCAAATCTCCTCTAGTGGTGCAAGCAACTCTTGATATCAATAGTTCTAAGAGTGGTTCCAACAAAGAATCTATTGAGCGTATCGCCAACCCTCTTGAGAAATCACATAGCTTTACCATATCATCCACTCGTTCCACTTCCACTCCTCTCCTAGACTTGGATCAACAAGAATTACAAAAGCCCTTGCTTATTGGGGAACAAAAATCAAGCTTTGAAAAGAAAAATCTAAAAGTCAAAAATAAAGAAAAGTCCTTTAGTTCAAATCAAAATCAAAAGCTATTGGACTCTACAAAAATCAAAGTCAAGCATAAAAATAATATGAAGAAAAAAGAACAAGAGTTGATCTCCCCTAATACCAAAATAACTGGGGGCAAAAGTTCTACAATTTTAAGTCAAAAAGAACACTTGTTGATCCTAAGTCTCCATCATGTTATCCTACTTTCACTTCTTTTCACTATCATAAGCCTTCACAACTCATCCACTCGTTCCACACATCATTTCCCTTCTGGCGATACATCATGGACCTTTAATGGAGCTTCCTTGAAGGACTTTGTTATCAGGGATGCCCAAACTTTTTTAGGTGACACGCATATGGGCCTGTGTAGTCCACACACTAGTAATTTTATCTTAGTTTCTTCATCAAGGAAGATAGTCACTCAAGATACATATCATTCAGTCAAGGAACGTCACAGTTACAATCATAAAGTCAAGCCTCACACATTTGAGGTGGGTGACTTAGTTCTCAGAGAATATCCTAAGAATCAGCAAGACAGAGAGAAGAAGGGCAAATTAGAACCAAACTGGCTTGGTCCTTACTTCATCACAGCAGCATATGGATCTGGTGCATATCAACTCTCAACCACAGAGGGTGAACCTTTGGAGGATCCTATCAACAACATGCACCTTCGCATGTTTTACACATAGCTCTTCAAAGTATCCTAATTCAAAAATACAAAAAAAAGCAAAAAAGTAAAGAAAAACATTTTCATCCAACAGTGAAAACCACTTTGGTGGCGCCCTGGGCAAGTACCATGGTGAAAACTGGGTCACCAGCACCATGCGTAGAGACATTGCTCCTTCCTCCTTCAGGATTCAATTTCATCCTTCACTTTGCACACACTCACAACCTATTCATCCATAATAAACGTTACATATTCCCATCATGGCTTGTTATTGATCTACCCAAGATTGGTTAGCCATTCATAATAAACATTCCTTTTCGCTCATTTCAATCCATATTAAATCAACTCCTATCTATGGCTAAGGCTAATCCTACGTCTAGTGATGGGTGTGGAACTAAGAACATCACACGTTTCGAGGAGTACAGTTTCTTCCAATTTTCTTCAGTCTATCCGCGCACAATCTACAATAAAGCAACATCTGCATCGCCAATCCGCAATAAAGTTTTGTCTTCTCCATAATAAAGTATTAGTTGCATGGATTCAATCAGTTTTAGGTGAGACACAATAGCAACAATGGGCTTCAACAAATGAAATCTTTCAACAGACTCAGACAACATTATGGTTCAGTGCTATCTATCATTTTTGTGAAAGTAAACATTGTGACCACAATCAAATAGACTTATACAAGTGACAAGAGACACTAAACTTGAGGACTACAGTGGATGTTGGTGTCGAGTCTTGGTTTTTTTTTTTGATTTTATCTTTTGGTGACATGTCTTTTAGCTTTTCCAGGATGTCTTTGACTAGAGATTCTATCTCCACGATGTCTTTGACTAGAAAGGTGAGGATGGGGTATCGTCACCTATTTTTCTTTTGTTGTCTGTGGTTTGTCTCTTAGTAATGCTATGACTTGTCCAAGGATATGAGGAGACTGAGAGTCTAGTGTGAACTGGGGCATTCCTTGTTTGTGACTGTCTTATCTCCATGCAAACAGGTACAATGAATTTATGGGTCGAACATATGCCTCGATTGTCATAACCTATTTTGCCATAATAAAGCTCAATGATGATAACGCACAAGAAGCTCTTTTCACTTTCATATCTTTTATCTTTCATCCCTTTCTTGATTGACTTCCATCATCCTTCTTGAGTCCATGTAGCCTGCTATCACATGACTGAGTATAATGACACACCAAAAACATTTGCATCTCATGTAGTTGCACCTGCATTACCACATATAAGCATTTCATACATACATATAGATATCACAATTACATCACATCCTGCACACAACACATATTAGCACATTTTATATTTTTATCATGTAAATAGTTATTTGCATTATCATATTCATCTGCATTTCATACATTCACATTTGCATTGGCATAACATTTAAAAACATAAAAGAACAAAAATATTGCATTTCATCATGTACATATTTGCATCCATATCATAACCATCACATAGAAACATACATCATGAAACATATAGAAGCATCACATAGGTACACATGCATATAGCTGCTGCAAAGATGAATCATCTCATATATATATCAAAATCATAAGTGTCATGATATAATGATGTCAAAATCATATGGCTACAATCACTTGCAGGTGTCTACATCATCATACAAAATGGTACAAAACTAATACAGAGGAACCCACTGATCACTCCTGCCAGTACCGTTGGTAGCGCCAATCCTGTCTATGTCATGGTATCCCAAGCCACGTGTCCAGCGCTCATCTCCAATCCAAGATCCTGGAAAACTTGTCTTAGGGCATCCTTGTCTCCGTCTCGATCATAGGGATTCAACTCCCCATCGATAGGTATCCTCAATATCCTATATACATCCTCCAAGGTGAGTGTCATCTCACCCATCGGCAAATGGAAAGTGCAAGTCTCTGAGTGCCATCTCTCAGCCAGCACAGTCAGCAATCCCATGTTTTCCTGAAACTCAAGCACATACAAAATGTATCGTAGACCCATACCCTCAATAGCAGCTCGATCCTCGAATGTCATCTCTGGTCGTAATCTCCGCATCGATGGGAATCTCTCTTGGGACTCTAGCATAGGCAAATACTCCTGTAGTCAAGCAAAGCAATCATGTCAGTCATAGTGGCATTCACTGTTCATCACAAAATGTTATTTTTTATCTTAAGTGCTTATGATACTCTATCCTAGTGACACTCACTGTTCATCACAAAGTGTTGCTTCTATCCTAGTGACACTCACTATTCATCACAAAGTGTTGCTTCTATCCTAGTGACACTCACGGTTCATCACAAAGTGTTGCTTCTATTCTAGCGACACTCACTGTTCATCACAAAGTGTTGCTATCTATCCTAGTGGTACTCCCTGTTCATCACAAAGTGTTGCTCATATTGGTACTCCCTGTTCATCACAAAGTATTGTGTCTTGGTACTCCCTGTTCATCACAAAGTGCCTTGATCTATCCTATCCTAGGGCCTCTTCTTGAGTGTATCCTCTTGAGTAGTTTCCTAATTGGCAATGTATGTTCTATCACAAAATTGTCAATCCTAGCCCTATCTGCTATCCTAGTCTTCCATAGAGGACTTGCTTGAGTGTATCCTCTCAGCAGCTTATCCAATCGACAGCATATGTTCATCACAGAACTGTCGATTTGACCTTGAAGACATAAACGCACCTTCATGACATAAACGCGCTTACAGACTGCACAAACGTGCCTGCCCTGCACAGACACACCTAAAATAAACATACGTGCCTCTGTTCTGCACAGACGTGCCTGTCCTGCCAAACATACCCATATTTCACAAACGCGCCTGCACAACGCAAATGCGCTCACATCTGGCACAGATGCTTTTCCCAACATAGACGCGCCTGGCACCAACACAGACGCACCTCGACATTTTTTGACATTTTTTGACATTACCTAGCGCATTTATTGCTCTACTTAACATGTATTTATGACAACATTTATTGCGACAAAGTACAAGGAGGTTTTGCGATACTTACCGGCTCTCCTGCATCTGTTGGCCTCTGAAATCAACGAACGCGATCAAATCTGTGAACCAAAGCCATCACTGCTGATTGTTGCTACTCTATTCTCTCTCTGCACTCTAATCTCTTGGATGTGTGGATGACAATGAGGATATATTTCCCTCGTGGTCTATCTTATAGACTACCCTAGCCCTAGCCCTCATTTCCCGAGTCAGTCTTCATTATCTCATGACTTTGTCACTCTATCCATCTTGTCATTCCTTTCTAGCCTTTCTTTCTTATCGAGAGATTGTCTGCGATCTTTTCAAACATATTCATCCAATCTCTCAAGGGGGCATATCATTCCCATCTTGGGGCAACTCTGTATCAATTCATATTATCTTCTTTGAAACAACGCAACAAGCTGCATTGTCTCAAAGAGGGGCAAAATGTAGACACCTAAAATTGTCATGTCTAATTAAATAAATATCTTTATTTATTTAATTACTTTACCCTAATTCTTCTATTAATTAAATAAATCTTTATTTATTTAATTCATTCATTTATCCTCTTCTAGCCTTATTTCTCATTTAAATAAATACCTTTATTTATTTAAATTATCCTTTTCTTAAATTAAATAAATATCTTATTTATTTAATTGATCCCACTTCTTCTATTAATTAAATAAATCTTTATTTATTTAATTAATTCATTAGCCTTTTCCACCTATGACACATGTCATTCATCTCTTAATTCCTACACTACCTACCCCTTTCATTATTTTATTATTTTCTCTACCTACCCTTTAATCATAGCCGACCATTTATCTTTTACACATCTCAATCTTATCCCTCCATTTCTTATAGTGTCTTCTATATAAGGAGATGCTTCCTTCATTATCAACCCTAATCAATCATTCTAATCAATCTATGCATCCTAATCAATTGATTACCCTCACTATGCATTCAGCCCCGACTACGCTTTCGAACTTGCATATGCAATCAAGCCTACTTGCAACCACATTTCCGTTCTTTGTTGAGCTCTTGTGCACATAAAATATGAGAGAAAATATATCAAGCAAGATCAATGGAGATAGGAAGAATGGAGATTCAAACCCTATTAGACATGTGATGGTATAATATTTGTGATTTCATTTGATTTGCATTGTCTTAAGTAATCTTCATATGTTATGGTGGATCTTTGTTGTTGTTAGGCTAGGGTTTGGTGGTTGAATTCATTTAGTCTTTCAATATTGTTATTATTGTTATCCATTTTCACCATAAACAGTTAGTATTTTTTTTGTTTCTTTCTAAAGGGTAAAACGGAGTCACATTTTGCTTAAGAAGATAATAACTAAAATTTCAAGAAAGAGACAAATTTGTTAACCAATAATAAGTAATCAAGCCTTGTTGCGAACTTGCTTCGTCAAAATCTTTATCACAATTCATTGTGGAAAACATGATACATGAACGTGACTTTCATAATTCAACTTTGACGTTATAGTATTAATCTCTGAGATGATTCATGAATAGGTTAATCAATTGAGAGCTCCCAAGTTCATCTAGATTGGCATGAATGTATGCTCTGACATCTTCGGTGTGAAGAACACCATACAAAATGGATAAAAAAGCACCTAGGAGATCTACTTAAACAGATTTGAAAGGATGTTTCTTAAATCTAGGTAGAGGCCTCTCAATGATATCCACAACCATTGGAGTATCCATTTTAAAGAAATTAATTTGAAAAGCTTCCCAAATAAATACTTTTTTCACCGGATTAGGGTTTTCTATGGAACTCTTCTTGCAGTGCGCCCTTAAATTCTTTCTCTTCGAATGCAAAGTGAAAAATGAGAAGGATAGGTTACCTTTTATCATTCACACATCTAGCTTTTTGATGTAATAAATGTGCTTGCCCTAGACCTTCCAAATACCCTATATTCTCATACTGTTTGACAAAAGTTCCTCTATGGATCTTCAATATCACTCAATTTCTTTCAAAAATCCTTCCAACTCATCTGCAATACCCCAATTCAACTTCTGTCAACTTGTCGGATTCAGGCACCAACTATTAGTAGGGGTAATAGGATTTTCTTGAAAACTCCCCCTAGTCCAGAGTCCTTAAATTAATTCTCAAAGAAATTTCCAGCACTAGATTCACGTGCAGACCCATTTCTATCATCAATCTCACTCTTCTTCACCCATGTCTTTTTTAATTTCTTCCTGATCTTATCCACATATGCTTTCTATTTTCTTTTATTAGTTATCTGCACACTCTTGTTGTTGTTTTTTGGACCCTTCCCGTTCACATTCTTGCTTCTGCAGAATCTTGCAATGTGGCAGGATTTGTTGCAATTGTAACATACAACATTTCTTTGTCCATATCCGTAATTCACTTTATTTCCCCTTGATCTGCACTGATTAACAATATGTCCAAACCTATTGCATGCAAAACATCTAACATTCCCTCTATTGAAAGAGTTATTTATCATACTTTTGCATTCACTTTATTTATGTCCATACTTATTGCAATTGAAACACTGGCCAGGGAAAGATGGACCATTTAGATTCATTCTACTTTTGCATTGAATAGATTTATGACCAAATTTATTGCAAACAAAGCAATTACCATTGAAAGATGGATACCTTCGAGCATTAGGTTGTCTTACTGGAGACCTTTTAGGTTTGTTCTTTTGATTTTCTAACTTAGGATTGCTTAGACCAAATCCAGATCTTTCACATTACTCAAATCTAAGACCTTGCTTGTCATCTACCTTATTTTGGCTTTCAAGCAACACATCAAGTTTATCTCAGCTAATCTTGAACTTCTCCTTATACTTATTTGCAGTCACAATTCATCCCTCGGAATGACAATCTGTTTTTCAAGTTCTTCCTCATTGTGTTTGGATTGTTGCAAGTCAAGCTTCAGTTGAACAATCTCACAATCTAGTCTGCGACATTCATCAGAACTTTCTTTCTAGGACTGATTAAGATTCTCTTCATTCTTTTTCTTCCCTCAATTTCCTTGGTCAACCCCATTACTTTAGATTCCATCCTATATTTCTGGACAACATTATCTTTTGCAAGCTTCTCACATTCCTTTGTCTTCTCCTTCAAGGATTGACTCAGGTGACCATCATACATGGTTTTGCTTTCTTTTTGTTTTATCTTTTCACAGAGTTCCTTTCTCTTTTTCATGGACTTGTTTAGTTTCCCTTTCAATGACTGAATGAAATTCTCAGCATCCTTAAGATTATCTTGCAATTCCCGGACTTTAGCTTTGGACTGATCAAGATCATCTAGTGCAAATAGGAGTTGTTGTTGAAGACCATTGAAATCCATTGAATCACCTTCACGGATCTTCCTCAAGCCGTTAAACTTCCTCCGAGCAACCAATATGTGTGACATAGTTTCATAAATTGTACACCCTTGCTAGGGTGGTACAATTTCACACTTAGGTTAGCACCCACCTTAGTGTGTCTTGCATCTTGCATTTCTAATTCCCCTTTAATCATTTAATTAATTAATTTAATTAAATTTGTCATGTCTCACCACTTTATATATTATAAAGTTGGGCCCTTTATCCTAAGTGTGCCCCTTTTCATCTTATTCCTCTAATGAATCTTTTAATCATAAACCCTAATTATGTCTTGTTTTGACTGTTTAGGCTCGATTTCGCATATCAAAACATCTTGAAATTAACTGTAACTTTGGGATGCTCTAATATCATCATATCTAATGACCCCAAAAATTTGGTGAAAAGTTGGTCAGACAATGGCGGGAATGCACAAGGTCCGCAACTTTTTCCCTGAAATTTCGAGAGCACAATCCTATGATATAATAATGCTTAACCCTAAAATATCAATAGGAAATTAAAATCCTAGGTCAGCCTAAACATGAAATTAAGATCTAGGGTTTCATACTTAAGAGCTCTCTTTCTTGATTTGAAAGGGTGGGTTTCTAAGAATCTAAGAACAAGTTTTTTGGAGCATTAGAGCCTTCTTTGCAGCGAAAGAGTATATCTTTGAAGTCTTCAACAAAATTCAACATTCATCCATCAAACATTCATCAAGCACCATTTTATCAATTGGGGGCTTTGGAAGATGTAGAAGAACAATAGGGGATCACCGACTGATGATTGGCTTGTAGGTCTCCCTTGGGGTTGGGTATGGTTTCATGTTGTTTTCATGTCTTTGCATAAGCTTCATTTTGATTCATATTCATGATTTAGATCACTTTGCATTATGCATGTAGAGAATTTACTTTGTCAATTCTAAGCAATTAGGGTTTACTCTTTAGGGTTGCTCTACGTTATTTACTTTCATTCTTAGGATCTTACACACACACAAGGTTCTTGTACACACATTTTTCAGTACATTATCGAATATTCATGGAGTTGGAAATTACCAAAATGAGGGTTTGACTAGGGCAAAACCCTATATAGCCATCCCAAACCCTATTTTTTAGCTTCAAGTACAGGTTCGGATCCGAGCGTCGCTGGAAGTTTTGGATCGAAAGAGCACACAAGGACAGTTCTGGGTTGCAGATCTTGGTAGAAACCCCAAGGACAAGGGCGTGGTGCCCTAGTCCTGCCTAGGACAGCGGCGTGGCGTCATTCCCTCCTGTCAGTTTCAGCTCCAGAATTATAGAATCAGGACAATGGCGTACCACCCTGGTCCCGAACATTTATGCTCAGATTTTAGACACAGGTGCACCTCTGATTTTGCCTCCTGATCTGTACTTTTTAGCAATGTATCAGTTGTTCTTTGATATGTTGGCATTATGTGAACTGGTATGTGGACATAATGACATTGTATGTTGTCATTGATGTCAATATGTTGAAGAGGTGTGAACTGGCATATGTGAGAACCGGTATAACACTGTGAACCGGCATTTGTGCCAAAGTGAAGCGGTGTGTTTTTTCAAGGTGAACCGGCATACGGTTATGGGAACTGGCACATGGAAGCATTGTATGACTATCGATTGGTAGTGTCAACTTCAGGGTTTCTGATTGATGTGCTTCAAGCCTGTGTGGCTCAATCGGTGGCATTGTGTGATGAGTTAGCATTGTAAAAGAAGAATAGATCGTGTTGCCACGTAAGCCTATGTGCGTGAAGGATCTTGCATGAGGGAGATTGTTTCTATCTACCTCGGGAATGTGTGAAGTCTGTAAAACGGTGATAACGTGTGATGGGTTATCAACCACCATAAAATCAGTGGAAATGGACGATGGAGAATGTCTTGAGATTGGATCAAGACTATCGCATTTAATGCAATGTGCTCAACGGTCAGGATTGAACTGTTTGAATTCCTTAACCTAACAGGTTTAGGGTTTATGCTACCGACCTATCTATTTTCCTATAAGGTCGATGTTGTGTCTCGTTCTGAAGTTGTTGGCAAAATTTGTGTGTGTATCCAAGAGAAGGGATACATGATTCTTGCCAAACCAAAAGGAGAGAAGTAATACCTACAGAGTGTAAGTGCAGAAGGTGAAGAGGAGCTTAAGTGGATCTGCATTGGTATTGAGTGCTATTATCAGATCATTGTAATACCTGTTGATCTCTAAACACCTCAACAGTTGGAAAATCCCTTAACAGGGTAGTCTTAACCGGCTTGCTGTAAATCCTTTAACAGGGTAATTCAAAGCTATTGAGTTTGAAATCCTTTAGCTCTTGAGTTTTTGAAATCCTCTAACAAGGTAACCTTTAACAGGGTTTAACCCTTAACCGGGTATTGTAGCCATCCCTTAACCGGGTGATCTCTAATAGGATCGGTTCCTAGCAAAACCTTTTGTAATGTCTCTAACCGGACAAGGCTCCTAACAGAGCGAACTTCTAAAGAGTTCAAAAACAGCTTGTGGGTATTCATCCCCACTGTGGTTTTTCCCAGTTGGGTTTCCACGTGAAAATATGTGTGTCATGTGTGATGCTTTTATCTTGTGATGCTTTGCTATTATCTATCAAGCATATGATGGTTTTGTGTTTTATGTCTATCAATAAAACATGTTGAACTAGCTGTTATTATGATCTGATGATAGATTACCTGTTTATGCATAAGGGTGAAATGGTAGTGTAGTCTTGAGTTGAGTGAAAATCTAAGTGAGTAACCGGTTAATGCTTGTCTCAGACATTCTTAGCTTTACCGGTTGCACTCTGTTTCAAACCGATATCGTTGTCTGCCAGTCATTTGAAGTGTCTGCAGTCAAACCAGTTTTAGACTGTATTTTTGTCTGTACTGATTCACCCCCCCCTCTCAGTACCGGTTTGGTACTATTTGCTCATCATTGAGTTATCATGATATGCATTCTTAAATTAGGATTTGTTTCCTTACTTGCTTTCTAGGTTAGATTGCATTTTGCATCATTCCTATCTCTCATTTATAACAAAGGAATAGAAAACCTAAAAGGTAATCCACGGCTCTCTCTTTCTCATAAGAAGTAGTTGATATGCGTTATCTCCTTAGGCTCTTTTGTATTCCATGAGTGCGTATGAGAGTGGGATTAGGGTTTCCATACTTAGTCTCGCTTTTTCCCCTACACAATATGATAGCGATTGTTGGAATTAAGGATTACTGAGAGGGGGGTGAATCAATGTTCTGCAAACTTTAATATTAATTTTATTCTTTCAATCTCTTAATACATTTAATCAAAATAAAGATGCAAGATCATAAAACAAACAACCACAACACCATAACGCAAAGATTTTTTACGTGGAAACCTAGTTAAGGGAAAAACCATTGTGGGGATGAACCCACAATATAGGTATACTCTGTTAGAAGTATTACAATGAAGAATGCACATGCATTCGGGCACACTGCCTAGAGCTCACTGCTCAGAAGAGAGGCTCACTACCTAAAAATCAATTACAAAAGATCACTGGAGTGTTTCAACCGAAGAATAGCATCTACAAATGCCAAAATATAGTTCCAGTTCAGCACAATATATAGATTTCATACACTTCATCTCTCACTGCTCTGTCAAAGATCCGGAGCATAGATCTCTCAATTGTGCACATGAAATTGTGCATAATCAATCACATAGCACATCCTATATATTAAAATGATTAAATATATCTATCACATATATCCGCAACACGAAATTAGATCCATCTCTAGTCGGCTCATGAAGACTTAGAACATTATTCAAATGTGTATGAACAATCGGCGGAATTAGAGCTCAAATGCTTATGCAGACCAAAAATAATTGTTCACACATTGCCACAAATCCAAACCTCCTACATCATAAAAAAATCACCAAAATCACTCCATCAAATTCACACAAAGATCAACTACACAAGTCGGCTTGTTCTTAATTGGCAGATTGGAACTCGATACTCAGAAGCTTGTATCTTGCAAAAAAATCACCACTGGAGGCCAAAATTTTGGAATAAGGTGTTCTAGACATCCATCTACCTTCCCTTAGATCCACAACACAAGATGTATAACAAAAAATAAATCTGAACAAAAATACCATACACAGTTAGATGGCCCTGTTTCGGTTAACCCAGTACTTAAACAATTTTACAATTTGACTTCTCCTATGAGAAAATGTGGCAATGCAAAAAGGTGAAATGAATTTGGCTGCCACCAATGACAACACCTGACCAACTTTGCAATGTCTCTTTCCAATAAAAGATACCTTAGAGAAAGAGGATGATACCATTTCCCATCATTATAATATTTCCAATGCTCTCTCTCCCAAAAAAGAACCTAATCAAGATCAAATCAATACCATTCATATGTTGAGAAACCTAAGGTTATTGTCCACCTTTGTCAAGATGTCTCCCAACCTCAACAAAAACCAAAAATTGTTCCTGACTATCATGCAGTGCTTACACATATAATAATGAAGTGTTTGCTTTGGAAATTGATAAGAACATACAAATTGAAGCACAATATAATTTGTTAGTTCTTACAATCCTCTCTCCAATTCAAAAAAATACACCATCTCCTACTAAAGAAGTTCCTAAATAAGAACTCTTGGAGGATGATTGGGGGTTCATTAGATTTCCCACCTTTTTATAGAAAATCTAAGGTTCTTGAATTTGATACTCAATTTTTTTATCATAACACATTTCTACATATTGATAAATGGGGAAGTTTTAGGATGTATACAAAGTCTTAAAAGTTGTGAGAAATCACACTTTTCTAATGAAAAGCAAGATTTCCAGCTTCTTCCTTTGTCAACATCCCCTCCTCCATTGTCTAGTGAATTTACATCTTTTCATTCCAATATGGTATTACAACAAGATAATTTTTTGTCTAATCTTCTTCACGCCAATTTAATCTCTCTTCTTTGGCCTAAAAGATGAAGGAAATGTAGACAAAATCGTGAAAATTCTTCTTTTTGTAAGTATCATCAAATTCATGGTCATTCTACTAATGACTATCAAGCCTTGCAAATTAAAATACAATAATACATTTATTAAGGTATCATAAAAATGACAACTGACAATGAATGTCATATTTCTCATAATCATTTCAAATAATATTGAAGTGCCTATTATGTTGCTCCTCATTGTGTGATATTGTTAGCTTACAGATTGGGGGCTCATTGTCATTCATGGTGGTACAATTTCGGGTGCAATCATACTTAGTGAGCAACATAATAAGCCATTTATTCTTGTCTCTATGCTTGGGGGGAAATAATATTATCCTATCTTTTTCCTCTTTCTAAGGTTTCATTATTTCCTTTATGGATTGCATTTCTTCATAACTTGATGTCCTTTCTTGCATGGAATTATCCTTCATGCGAGTACATGTGTGTTCCTTGGTTAGGACCTATTCCTTTCTTGAAACGGTATGTCTCTTATGAACATTCTCTCCTTAGGGAATGCATGATCCTTCATCCTAATTTTTCCTTGTCCTCTTGCTTGGGGGGCTAGGATGACATTTTCCTTCTCTCTCCTTTTTAAAGTTTGCCTCTTCTTTTAACATGATTTCCTTTCTTGCATATAATTATCCTTCATGCAATTGCATGTGTGTTCCTTGGTTAGGACCTATTAATTGTTTGAAATGATACGTCTCTTATGAATAGTCTCTCTTTGGAATTCGTGTAATCCTTCTCATTGTCTCCACACTTGGGGGTAATTGATCTCTCTCCTATCCTTTTATGGATCCACTTTTCCTTTGTTGAGTGGTGTTTGCTTATGATTTTATGTCATTTCTTCTATGAAGTTGTTGTTTTCTTCAGTATTCTCTCTTATGCAAGAGGTGTGTATCCTTGACTAAAACCTCTTTTTTTCACTTGGAAATATACATATCTATTATAAACTTACCCCTTACATTGGGTAAAAAGTGTGTCATCCTTCATCAAGAATCCCTTTCACCTAGCAATAGGAGGAAGGTAGGCATTATTGATCTCATTCCCTTCTTTTGGTGGAATATGCTACATTTTTTCAAGAAACTCCTCTTGGAGGTATATGTCTTTGAGAAAATATCTATTCTCCTCCAAGGATCCTCTTTACACATGTTGCAAGATATCTCTTTTTCAACTATCTTATCCTGCTTGTAAGAATATTGCCTCTTTAACTTGGATTTATGAACATTGTTTCCTAAACAGATATCTCCTTGGTGTTGAAGGTGGGTATCCTTGTTTCTAGCTTCCTTAAGACATCAACATAGGGATATGTGGACATCTTCAGGGGGAATACATATCATCCTCCTTGTACCATATTTTACTATATTTTTGTAATGTCTTATACGGGGTTACACATTCTTGAAACAAGAGCAAAAGAACTCTTATATAAGATGTTCCTAAAACCAGACACATTTGCATTTTTATTCTATGTCTTACATAGGTTGTTGCATGCTTGAAACCAAAGGAAACAAACTCTTATACTGGATGCTTAACCTGAAACTAGACACACTTGCACACGTGCACGAGGATAAGTGGAACTAGCAAAATGCAACTAGACTATTCCTACTCTCCTCCCCAACATGGATCACCTAAAAAAAACATCTAGAATGTGTATTCATGTCCTCTGTCATTATTCTCATGGATCACCTAGAAAAACACATCTAGAATGTGTACCCATGCTTCTCTCTTTTATTCTCATGAACCACTTGGGAAGCCACTCCTTCTCCTTTGACTGCTCCATGGCCTCTGTCACATCCTCCGCCATATCCGTCTGTAGCTCCCTCAACATAATCTCTCCTCCTCCTACATCATCTTCTTGGTCATGGCTCATCGTTCTCATCCCTTGTAAAGGCATGCATCTCCCCTAGCCTAGTGAGACACAAAAAGAGATGCGCTGCAAACCATGCCTCAAAATGACATGACATTCCTAAATCTAAAATAGGCTTCCTTAGGTCCCATGCCATGGGACATAGGGCCTAAAAATCCACTAATGTAACATCATAAGATAATACATATCCCAACTAATGCATCTCCTAGAGTGTTTGTGCAAACTCTATTGAACCTTGGGGCTGACCCTGTATCCATTCAAACTATCAAGACACTCAGTCAGGTAGGTGTCTCTCGATGATATATTGAATCCAAATAATAAAGTATTTTGAAATATAAAAAAATGGGAGCTCGACATCATTGTCCTCCCAATCCTCATAGTCCAAACAGGGCCTCCAACAAAGTGTATCAATTTTATTAATCACATACTACTAATACTCCATCTTACCCAGCTTAGGCTAGGTGGTGATCATGTTGGCATTATAATAGATAATAAGAGATTGTTGACATTATAACAGACAATAAGAGATTGTTGGCATTATAACAGACAATAAGAGATTGTTGGCATTTCAATAAGGATATTGAGAAGGTTGTTGATGATTATGGATATAACTGATTAAGGATGTTTACTGTCTTAATATTATTATTTTTTCATTGATGTCAAGAAATTGATTTTCTAATTCAGTATGATGTTGCCATATCTTAAGAAGTATGATTTGATAAGTATAAAGATGTCGGTAAAAGACACAGAAAGAATGTGATGAATAAGGGGAGAAATAAGTTATTCAATGGGCAACTATTACCGAGTTAGACAATGATGAGATCATGATGTTTAGATTGTTTTGATATCCTACATATGCTATTGTTTGTAAGGTTAATACTATACTATGTTATCGAGCAAAGAACCTAGTCGGTAAACCCTAAGGTTACCGCTATCGGTTAATGAAGGCGGAATGTCTATCGAGTGAAGTTTAGTATTTACCGAGTTGCAACCGAGCTATAACAAAATGCATTAAATGATTTAAAGCGTTATTTAATGAAGGAAGCTGATGAGATGGAATTGATTAAATGATTGGTATGCCATGTATGAAGTTTGTTAAGGATCTATGGTAAAGGAAAATCGGCAGGAAGATCTACAACGCAGATTGAACCGCAATAACCTTGTGCTAGTTCCAAGAAAGGACTGCAAGTCCCGAGGCAAGGTAAAACATTTTCAGATCGAAGGATACATTAAACCTGGTCAAGTTTGAAGATCTGATGGCTATGATTGATCATGGGAAATGTGATCAAGGAGATTCAACAGTTAGCAAATTGTTTATAAATAAGGAACTGTTGATAAACAATGTATGCGGGCAAGTGTATGCACAGGGATGTTACATAGTGATTACCGAGCATAGAAGCTTGAAGACCTGTTTGATTAACAGAGTATAGAGCCTAGTAGAGGGACAAGATAAGTCCTATGACTATAATATATTGAGAAAATAAGAATCCTTTTTAGCACTTTAGATGTGAAGTTGTAGATAGATTTTTATTACTGTTATTTTGTAAAGTGACAGAAAATCTCTTAACCGAGTGGACTTAACAATCTTATTTGTAAAACCTTCTAGCAAGGTGATATTTTGAATGAGTGTTTAAAATCCTTTAACAAGGTCACTTCTAATAAGGTGAAGATCCTAACAGATCTGAGGGAAATCCCTTAACCGGGTCACATCTAGCAATGTGTTTGTAATCTTTAACAGGATTTTCTTTTAACCGAGCATACTCTAGAAGAGTATATTTCTTAGTGGGTCCGAAATCCCACAATGGTTTTTCCCTATTTGGGTTTCCACATTAAATCCGGTGTTATGAGTGTTATGATGTTTATATACTTATGAGTTTGCATGTTTAGCAGTTTTGGTTATATTGCTGAAGTATATGTTACCGGGATTGAATCTGTTGATTTTATGGAAGATTAAGTTTATATGATTCACCCCCCCCTCTCATCTTGTTAGCTTGGCATCTGTACTTAACATTAAGTATCAGAACTATCAATTGGTATCAGAGCTTTGGACTCCGAAAGAAAAAGTTTAAAGGTACTTGAGGAAAAGATCCAAAGATGTATAAGAGGGATGCACCGAAGCTGAACAAGTCTAGTTTCTCTACATGGCAGAAAAGGATGAAGCTGCACCTATCAGGAGTTGGAGAATATGCTATATATTATTTGGAGAATGATTTCATTGCACCTAGCACCTATCCATTGACAATGGAAGAGATAAAGGCAAAGCAAGAACATATTCAAGCAATGATTGAAATAACATCTGCATTGATCGACTCAGAGTTTAATGATCTAGAAGGCTGCGATGATGCCAAGGCAATGTGGGACAAGCTCATATCTATGTATGGTGGTGATGAACATGTTCAAAGAACAAAAGTGGATAGTCTAAGAGGACAACTTGAATCTATGAGGATGAATGAAGGTGAGAACATAACCCAGTACAATACAAGGTTAAAGGAGATTGTCAATCAAATCAAAGGAGCAGGAGGAACCATTAAAGAAAAGGATGTCACAAGTAAGTTATTGAGAACCCTTCTACCTGCTTATGCAATCCAAGTCTCTACAATCAATGAATTGAGGTCTGCACCCAATAAGCCAGTTTCTTTGGATGCTACTATTGGTAAGCTACATGCATTTGAGTTAAGTAACTTTGATAACAGTGGGTCTTTGGTAAATAAAATTGAGTCTGCATTTAGTTCTCTTCATCTTGATGAATTTGATGATTACAATGATAGAAAGTATAAGTACTCTGAAGGGAATCACAGTGGAGCAAGTGAAAGATTTCGTAAAAACATGGAGGAGGTACACAAACTTTATGAAGAAATCAGAAAGCTTAAGCACTATTAGCCAGAAGGCTACCGAGAGGAAAAGGTAAGTATAAAGGAAAACTACCTTTGAAATGTTTCAATTGTGATAAGATAGGACATATGGCTTCTAACTGTCCTGACAAAGAATCCAATGAAAAGAGAGATTACCGAGATGACAGATAGAAAAATAATCATTACAGAGGACACCGAGACTTCAGAAGAAGAGGTAGAAAGTCATGCCTAATAGCTAATGAGGAATCCAATGATGATAAATCAGATGAAAATGATACAGAGGAAGTAGTTTATGTGGCTATCAAAGATGGATCAGATGAAGAAAGGTATGAAGAAAAATCCCTAATATCTCACATAAATACTAATGATTCTTGGATCATAGATAGTGGATGCTCACATCACATGACAGGTGATAAACACAAGTTTGTTATGTTAGAAGATTATGATGGAGGTTATGTAAGATTTGGTAATAATGCACCATGTCCAGTAAAAGGTAAAGGATCCATAACACTTCTTGACAATGCTAAATGTAATGATGTTTATTGGGTTGAAGGTTTGAAATATAATTTATTGAGTGTAGCACAGCTAAACAACACAGGTTACCGAATAGAATTTCATAAAGGAATTGTCAAAGTTCATGACAAGCATGGAAAGTTAGCTACTACCGGGACTCAAACAAAAGGTAATACATTTCATCTTGACTCAACTAGGAACAAGTGTCTGTATGCAAAGATAGATGATACCTGGTTATGGCATAAAAGGTTTTGTCATGTAAATTTTGATAATCTGATCAAAATAAGTAAGAAGCACCGAGTAAGAGGTCTACCGAGTTTGGAAAAACCTAAGAATTCTATGTGTCGAGGATGCCAAATGGGTAAAATGACAAGATCAAGCTTTACAAGTAAGTCCTACACTTCTAATGGAATTTTAGATCTTGTGCACACTGATCTTTGTGGTCCTATGAAAGTTCAAAGTTATTATGGTGATAAATATTTCATATTATTTGTGGATGATTATTCAAGGATGATGTCAGTAATGTTTTTAAAAGAAAAATCAGAAGCTTTTCAAATGTTTAAATGGTACAAGGCAAGAGTTGAAAATGAAACAAGAAGACAACTGAAATGTCTTAGATCTGATAGAGGAGGTGAGTTCACTTCTGATGAGTTCAACTTATTCTGCAATGATCATGGTATAAAAAGACAAGTCTCTGCACCGAGAACTCCATAGCAAAATGGGATAGCTGAGAGAAGAAACAGATCTATTGTGGATTATGCCAGAACCCTGATGATTGAAAAGAAAGTGCCACAAACATTTTGGAGAGAAGCAATAAGCACAGCAGTTTACACCCTGAACCGAGTACAATTGAAGAAAGGAACTTTGAAGACACCATATGAAATTTGGTATGACAAGAAACCTAATGTAAGTTACTTCAAAATCTTTGGAAGTAGATGTTATGTACACAAAGATGATAGAAATGGAAAGTTTGATCAGAAAAGTGAAGAAGGAACATTTCTTGGTTATTCTTCTAGAAGTAAAGCATTTAAATGTCTGATCAAATCATATAACCAAATAGTAGAAAGTGCAAATGTGAAAATTGATGAATTTGCAAAAAGAAATGACGAAGGAAACTCTAAAGAACTAGAAGATTATGAAGAATTTGTCTATGTTCAACTGAGAAGTCCTACCGAGAAAGCTGCTGAAGGAAATAAAGATAATGTCCAGTTACCGAGTGATGAAGAAGATCATACAGAGCCTACCAAGCCTGTATTAACCAAATATGTTAGAATACATCATGCAGAAAGTCAAATTATAGGAGATAAAGATGATCCAGTGAGGACAAGGAACAAACTGACACAGAACACATGTCTGATATCTGAATTTGAATCGAGAATAGTGAAAGAGGCATTTAACAGTGAAGATTGGATAAATGCTATGACAGAAGAAATTGAGCAAATCAAGAAGAATGACACGTGGACACTGGTCCCAAGACCGAAGGACAAAAATGTAATCAGTACAAAGTGGATTTTCAGAAACAAGCTGAATGAAAAAGGTGAGGTCATTCGAAATAAAGCAAGACTAGTTTGCAAAGGTTATGCTCAAGAAGAGGGAATTGATTATGGTGAGACTTTTGCACCTGTGGCAAGACTTGAAGGAGTAAGAACATTGTTGGCATGCGCTACTTACAAAAATTTCAAGGTATATCAAATGGATGTCAAATCTGCATTTCTGAATGGTATTTTAGAAGAAGAAGTTTTTATTGAACAACCTGAAGGATTTGTTGAAGACAAGAATAAAGATCAGGTATGTAAATTAAACAAAGCTTTATATGGTTTGAAACAAGCACCTAGAGCATGGTATGAAAGATTGCACTCTTATTTAATCAAGATTGGTTTTATAAGGACAAGTGAAAACAACAATATGTACATGAAGAATGATGAAAATGGAATACTGATCTCAGCCATATTTGTTGATGATATTATCTTTTGTGGAAATCACTCTTTATGCAAGAACTTTGGAAATGAAATGAGCAAAGAATTTGAGATGTCATTAATCGGTGAGATAAAGTATTTTATAGGTTTACAAATACTGCAAATGAAAGATGAGATTTTCATTACTCAATCCAAGTACATAAAGGAAACCTTGAAGAAATTTGGAATGGAGGATTCAAAACCAGTAAGTACTCCTATGACTACCAACTGTAAACTATCAAAGAATGATGAATCTACATCTGTTGATGAGACACTTTACCGATCCATGATTGGAAAGCTATAATATGTTGTTCACAACAGACCAGACATAGCACATGCAGTAGGTATAGTTGCAAGATTTCCTGCAGATCCCAAGGAAACACACATGACAGCAATCAAGAGAATTTTCAGATACTTGAAAGGTACTGAGGATTATGGCTTAATATATCAGAAAGGAAATGACTTTGATTTAAAAGTTTATATTGATGCTGATTGGGTAGGCAACATTGATGACAGAAAAATCACAAGTGGAGGAGCTTTCTTTTTAGGAGAAAGACTAGTGAGTTGGCTTAGCAAGAAACAAGGATGTGTTTCACAGTCAATAGCAGAAGTTGAATATGTTGCTGCAGCATTGAATTGTACCAATATAGCATGGATCAAACAACTGTTGGAAGGTATAAATGAGAAAGTTACCGAGCCAGTAACTATATTCTATGACAATACTAGGGCCATTAACATTTCAAAGAATCCTGTTATGCACTCTAAGACAAAGCACATTTGTATCAAATATCATTATCTTAGAGAAGAAGTTCAAGAGAAGAAAGTGGTGTTGGAGTATGTTAGCACAAAGGAACAAATCACAGATATCTTCACCAAGCCACTGCCAAGGGACACTTTTGAGTATCTCAGAAGCAAGTTAGAGGTCCTATCCCTATCTTCTACTCATTGACCGAGTTCGGTGAAAGCATCAATTCGATGAATCTATAGAATATTATGTGTGGATTGATGCTTATTTACACACTTTAGGATGTTTTTCTAAAGGTGTGTAGGAAAACAAATACAGGGAACAAGAATTGAAGACATAATGCTCTGACCGAGACTGAGTTGACACATAACAGCAGGGAATTCACTTCTCAGTGGAAGAAATCATGTTTTAATTCTTTACTTTTTGGCATTGTTGTCAAAGGGGGAGAAGACTATTGTATGGGGGAGAAGTCTAATGACAAGGGGAGAGCATTTCAGAATCTCACAGCAATCCGAATCAATTAGGTCAAATCAATTGGTTTTGCCATCAATGCCAAAGGGGGAGATTGTTGGCGTTATAACAGACAATAAGAGATTGTTGGCATTTCAATAAGGATATTGAGAAGGTTGTTGATGATTATGGATTTAACTAATTAAGGATGTTTACTGTCTTAATATTATTATTTTGTCATTGATGTCAAGAAATTGATTTTCTAATTCAGTATGATGTTGTCATATCTTAAGAAGTATGATTTGATGAGTATAAAGATGTCGGTAAAAGACACAAAAATAATCTGATGAATAAGGGGAGAAATAAGTTATTCAATGGGCAACTATTACCGAGTTAGACAATGATGAGATTGTGATGTTTAGATTGTTTTTATATCCTACATATGCTATTGTTTGTAAGGTTAATACTATACTATGTTACCAAGCAAAGAACCTAGTCGGTAAACCCTAAGGTTATTGCTATCAGTTAATGTAGGCAGAATGTCTACTGAGTGAAGTTTGGTATTTATCGAGTTGCAACCGAGCTGTAACAGAATGCATTAAATGATTAAAAGCATTATTTAATGAAGGAAGTTGATGAGCTGGAATTGATTAAATGATTTGTATGTCATGTATGAAGTTTGTTAAGGATCTATGGTAAAGGAAAATCGGCAGGAAGATCTACAGCATAGATTGGACCGCAACAACCTTGTGCTAGTTCTAAGAAAGGATTGCAAGTCCCGAGGCAAGGTAAAACATTTTCAGATTGAAGGATACATTGAACCTGGTCAAGTTTGAAGATCTGATGGCTATGATTGGTCATGGGAAATATGATCAAGGAGATTCAACAATTAGCAAATTGTTTATAAATAAGGAACTGTTGATAAACAATGTATGCGGGCAAGTGTATGCACAGGGATGCTACATAGTGATTACCGAGCACAGAAGCTTGAAGACCTGCTTGATTAACAGAGTATAGAGCCCAGCAGAGGGACAAGATAAGTCCTATGACTAGAATGTATTGAGCGAATAAGAATCTACTTTAGCATTTTAGATGTGAAGTTGAAGATAGATTTTTATTACTGTTATTTTGTAAAGTGACAGAAAATCTCTTAACTGAGTGGACTTAACAGTCTTATTTGTAAAACCCTCTAGCAAGGTGACATTCTGAATGAGTGTTTGAAATCCTTTAACAAGGTCACTTCTAACAAGGTGAAGATCCTAACAGATCTGAGGGAAATCCCTTAATCGGGTCACATCTAGCAATGTGTTTGTAATCTTTAACAGGATTTTCTTTTAACCGAGCATACTCTAGAAGAGTATATTTCTTAGTGGGTCTGAAATCCCACAGTGGTTTTTCCCTATTTGGGTTTCCACGTTAAATCTGGTGTTATGAGTGTTATGATGTTTATATGCTTATGAGTTTGCATGTTTAGCAGTTTTGGTTATATTGCTGAAGTATATGTTACCGGGATTGAATCTGTTGATTTTATGGAAGATTAAGTTTATATGATTCACCCCCCCCCTCTCATCTTGTTAGCTTGGCATCTGTACTTAACATTAAGTATCAGAACTATCAGATCATACTATATATGTGCACATAGGGTTGTCCTACTTTTCGTACTCCCATGCATATCAACCTCAAGAATACAATGTGTCATAAGCCCATATGTGAAGTAATGTGATCTCGAGTGACAAGCTAGGCCCACCCAGATAGACAAACTGAATTAGATCATGGTATAAATGGGCCAACATACATGGACACCAAACAAATTGAGTCTTGTCCATGACCATCAGCTCTAGAATGTACAACCCTATCCAACTGAATATGCATGTGACTACCTGTTGGGGAAAATGTATCCCCCAATAACCCCTGCTAAAATTGATGGAAGTGAATCACAGGATGCTACCATCTTTCTTCAGTTAACATTTCCTCCTTTAATGTCTAGATCCTCATCTCCAAATTCTCATTGCAGAGCACCCACATCACCATTCTAATTGTATACCACTAACTCACCTACTATTAGAATCTGCCAAACATCCCCTAAGGTCATTGACATCTCCCCAATCATTAGATGAAATGAGTTGTGCTTGCTAGGCCACCTCTTAGTCAGTGTGGACAACATACCAAGATTAGCCCTAATATCAAGCATAAATATCGCAAGTCATAGGCACACCATGCCTAAAACCTCATGACCCCTCTCAGTTAGATCTGGCCACATACATTGAGTGGTAGGAAATCTCTATCGTGATATCCTTGGTGCTAAATCAACCTGAATAACATGAATCATTGCATCAACTAATCTATAATCAACTAGTCAACCTTTCTCAACCACTTGATTTCATCAATCGCACAATCATCCTTATCAATTGTGTTTTTTCATCAAAAATACAACTTTGGACCACAAGAATGTAGCTTTACCTTGCATATACGCAACTAAAAGAAAAAAATCAACATTAAGCTCTTAAATATGCACTTTCTTAGTAAAAAGGCATTAGCATTACAAAAATATAGTTTCATACGACAAAAATGTAGAAATAGTAAAAAACACAACATTAAGCTGCCAAAAATACAAAATCTTACAAAAAAAAAACGCAACAAAACACTACAAATATGTAGAAACATTCCTAATGCATTTTTGCTTCCCTAACTTATATCCCTATTAATGACACAATAAATGCATAATCATGACAATAGGATTAGATACGTATCGACTCTCCATAGTCCTCTGGTCGATCAAACCTTCAGACTCAATCAAATTGGTGATCTCGCACTGGTATACTCACCATTTTTGTCACTAATGTGCACTCCTTCGCTCTTCTCTGAGTAGATCTCTAAAGGCAATGGATGAAAATGAGGAAAATGACCTCCCCCCAAGGTCTCATATATAGGTGTCGTAACCCTAATTGGTCATGCTAACCAACCTCAGTTCTGTGTGACCCTTGTGACCTCATCTTAGTCTTGTTCTTTGCTAAATTAACCCTTTTTTTGTCATTTCTTGCCTAGCCTATTGTTTCCTTCCTATCGAAAGATTGTTCAACCCTTTTCCAATTTTCACCCAATCTTTTGAGGGGGCATACCACCTCCCTATTTGGGCAAACTAGGACATATATAAATTAAATTTTCTTCTTTTAAACAATGCAATAAATTGTGCATTGTCTCAAAGAGGGGCAAAATGTAGACACCTAACATTGCCCTTAAATAAATAAATAAATATTATTTATTTAATTATTTCATCATTATTCTTCTATTAATTAAATAAATATTTTTCATTTGTTTTATTACTTCATTAGATTTTTCATTATTGATTAAATAAATATGTTTATTTTATTTAATTAATTCATTAGCCTCTTCTTTATAAAAAATAAATATTTATTATTTATTTAATTATTTTTCTTTATTAATTAAATAAATACTTTTATTTAATTAATTCATTCATTTATCTTTTTCCTCTTTTAATCCTAACATGTTTAGATGGATCATAATCTAAACTCATAGGCATGTGACGTGTTAAATTCCTCGTAATTTACTTTGTCCTTTTTCCAAAGTCAACCAACTACTTAATCTTATCCCTTCATTTCAAATCAACCTCTTAATATTATTCAGACTCACACATCACTCAATCTCATCCTTTTATCTTTACCTACCCTCTAATCTTGATGATTCTCTTTCATCTATGAGATCCCTACCATTCACAATTTAACCTCTTAATCTAAAGCCTTCAGTTTTAGAATGATCTCTATAAAAGAGGCTTCCTCCTCTAATTTGGTGCAGGGCACCTTGACTTGTCTTTGTGGCATTGTGTTTTTCTTTTTCATATTTTTCTTGTAATAATTATGTGTGATGACCATCCATGTCTTGGTGATCCTTTTTGTGTGGTCAAGGGACTCTTAGGTCATTCTATAAACCTAGAGTTGCCTTAGTCCACTTGGATCCTATTAGGTCTAGTAGTCATTTTTTCTTGTAGTGATTAGTTTTGGCATTAGGAGGGTGATTTTGATGTGTTGTAGTCCATATGGTCATGTTAGAACCATTTTGGAATGGTTAGGGGTCATAAATGTTGAAATTGCAAAAAATGCAAAAACTGTCAAAAATGGAGTTGACAACTTTTGACAGTTTTGTGCAACTTTTGGAAATTTAGTTAAACAAAGGCTCTAACAGTTCCCAACCACCTTGGTTCGATTGAGCCTGTTAGGGGAAGCCTATTTAGGCTTTGAATTCAACTTCCAAAGGGTTGGAAGTGATTGAGATGTAAAATTGCACAAAATTCTGATAAAAAAACCAGTTTTCTGAGCAAACTCGTGACTGTACGGTTCTGTACGGATTTGAAAGCATGAAATAGGCCCATGGTCATGTGAACATGTGAAATAAATTTCATTTGGTTCTAGTTTGATAGATTTTGGTGTTGAATTGAGGAAGTTATCGAATTTTTCCTCTAAACTACTGCAAACCCTAGGGCTTTGGGGTTTTACTGCTAAATGGCACATATCTTGCAATTCTAGGGGTGTCAATTCAAGTCCCTTTGGAATTTTCAAGGTATGATGGTGTACTATAACATCCTAAACACTCAGGACCTGGTGAAGAAGATTGCTTGGTGTTTGTGCAAGCCATAGGCTAAATATCCTCATGTATTTAGCCTACATTTTGATGTTTGAAGTGTGTCGACCAATAGAAGGACCAAGGGGCTGGTGAAAGATATTGAAAAGAAAGAAAACAAGTTGAACAAACTTCCCAAGACTTTTTCCAAGCCTTATGAACCCATCATCAAGTGCTTGTTGGTGTTCCAAGCCTGAATTGGCCAATTAGGCCTGTGAACCAAGTGAGAGTTTGATAGTGCAGGAGTAAGGTGAGGCTCTGTCCTCTTGGGGAATGTTTAACCATATGTTGGAGGTTCCAAATCAACCAAAATAGTACCATGTCCTTTGTAAAGTTTGTCTTGTATTGATCGGTTCCTTGCTGACAGACCTAGTAGCCGAGTAAGCCCAAAAGGTAAAGTTGGCATAGTAAGGTTTGGGGCAGCCACTTAGTGGTAGGATTTTGGGTTAGTTAGGGTCATAGAAGGTGTCCCTATTGCTATTCAACATCAAACAATATATTTGAGGCATTTTCCTTGTTTGAGCCTCATTAAGGGATTGAGTCCCTGAAGCTACTTTTGTGTCTAAGTTGAGTAACCCATAAGGGATTGGGTTTGGCCTTGGATAGGTCTTAAGGATTGTGTGAGGGTGGTCTTACACTTCCTTACCAAGTGTGGGTAAGGTAGACTAGGTTGGAATAGTCACCTTTTTTAGTCTGAAAGACTGTGAGCCTATTTGACACTTCCTGTTGTGTGCACTCTGCATCATAATTCCTCATCACATATGGCTTGAGCATACCCATACTTTGCCAAAATCATTCTAGAGTGTACATCATCACAATCATATCCCTACATCATCACAACCACATCCATTCCTCTTTGAGCTCTTGTGTAAGTGTATACGAATCTGAGAGCAATCATCACATATACAAGATCATGAAGGATAGGAGAACAATGAAAACAAACCTCTCTTGCATGTCAAGGTATACTTTATTTATTTCATGATTATTTGCATGCATTTGTAGTTCTCTATTGAGTGTTTGTTGAATGAATTTGTAGATATGGTTAGTGGTTGGATCTTATTAGGTTTTATAAATAGGTACAAATTCAACATACACATTTATTTATGAATAAAGGTGTTAGTTGCATATAAAAGCAAGTCCTTTCTCATTTACAAATCCTTCTAATAATATTTCTCCCTCGAGCCCTATAATTGAAGATCAATCAAGCTAATAAGTTTGAGGCTATTATCAAGCATATATCGATATGCTGTCAAGTTTAATCTATTATTTATTTTGTTCATTATTATTATCATAGTGTACTAATATATTGTAGGACTTAATGAGAGCAAGTCATCATCACCTTACATGAGATCAAGAAAGGATTTCATTCTTAAGGTAATCATTATCATTTATATTATTTGTTTTTCCTTTTCTCCCTTGAGATCATGTGATTGTTATCATCATCATCATCATTGTTGTTGTGGAGGTGGGTTCACCAACACAGGGTTTGGCTTAGGCAAGCCCCTATATGGTAGAATATTTTCCTCTTTTTCATGTGTACTAATGTATATTTGCAGGATTTTGACTATGACGGTGGCATAGACGGGCATATCAAATTGTGACAAACATTTTTAGACTTCAGACAACAAAAACCCTAGGACACTAGAATCCCATGCTAGTGTACAAACACTTTGCTCCAATTTTTTAGGACAACAACCTGGATTCGTACTTAGACCATTGTTGGTACCAAATCTTATCTAAACAACCTTTGGATAGTAGTGTGTAGCATTTGAGTCTTTCCCAGTCAGAGTTTCTCTTTGTATCTCATTTCTTATTTTGCTTTCCTCTTTTGTACTTTTTGTTTTGAATTTTATGCATTCTATTAAATTTGTTTATTTTAGACTTCTTTGGCATAGTTCATTGCACACACTCAAGCAATCCCTATCATGTACAATCACATGCAGAGGTGTAAGTCTAGGACTACTTAGCTCTTACTTGTTGACAACATGCCAGACCCACTCAAATCTCTAATGTTGTATGGGAGAAAGACTGACTTAGGTATACATGTTAGTCATTGTGATTTATTTGAATATCTCCTTGCAATCAAATTTTAAATTTCATATATTTTATTAGTTGATAAAATTAGTAGATATCTAATTTGATTAGACATTTCTATTTCATATGTGACATATGTTATATGATATTTTAGAAAGAAAAGGCACTTAAAACTTTCCTTCTTACATTAGAAAACAAAAACAAAAACAAAAACAAAACTATAAACTAAACTTATCTTATATCTAAACAATTTTGGAGAAAGTAAGATTATTCAACCATGTTAGATCTCTTTCTACAAGATTTTGATTCATTTGATGAGTCATCTAGTAGTGATGATTTTATTATGCTGGATGAAGCCCTTGATGACTTCATCTCGATGGAATGATCCTTTAATTCCTAAAACATCTCTTTACTAAAGATCGATTACCACAATATTTGTATCCAATTTTAAAATCAAACTTTTGAAAACTCCACTTGATCATATTCGTCTTGATGTTATCAACCATAAAATAAACCTGGTATTATTATTGTTTGAGGTATTCAAAACCCACCTGGACCTCATGGTTATATTCTAAACTTTGTAAACCAACTTACTCAAAACAATAACCTTGACTAAAATGTGTCATAACCACCTCATTACCATGTGGTTGATCACACATACGACACTTGTAAAAACAAAAAAATAAACAACGACGAACTATTCTTCCTCCTCAATATTTTCTTCCCCTCCTTGTATTTCTCACCATGTTGGTAAAGAGTATGATCTTATTGATCATCTTCATACTACTCTAACTAAGATCTCACTTTGAGACTTGACACAAAAAAAATTCTACATACCATAAAATGCTCTAGGATGCCTTACAAAGGATAGTTGTCCTGCCTTCTTCTAGATTGAATGATGTAGCAACTTCATTAGAATGTATGTACTTGACAAGTTTGCACATTGTCTTCTCACAACGTGAGTTACCTCCTCTAGAGGTTCAACAACAATATGATCCTCTTACATATGGTTATGGTTGTCATTTTAACTGAAATGGAATATACTATAATCTAATCAATAATATATCAAGGATTAATGTTTGTACCATATACCTATTACATAAGCTCAATGTGGATACATCTCTCATTATGCTTTAGTATCTTTCTATGTGTGGCTTTGGTAATGTGAGTAGATAGTCGTTAGGTACAATCACACTACTAGTTAACGTAGAAGCCATGACATTACCTACACTCTTACATGTCATGATCAATGTTCTTTCATATTATCTTATTTTAAGTGGGCCATGGATTCACTCCATCAGGTTAGTCTTGTCTACTCTAAACTTGTAAAGATGAAGTTCATATAAAATAATAAAATTTATATAGTTGAAGTTGATAACAATTTGAGCAGTTGCTTACAAGCAAAGGTCAATTGTCAACCTCCCATATCTATATCTCTTAGCACTTTAATTCTTTCTTGAACAAAAGTTGATCCACTATTCTTTGTTGTTAACAACAATAATTATTAAAAGAGTGCCTTGCCTTTAATTCTATTATTTGGTGATGATTGGGATTTATTAGACTTTACACCTTCCTTTATTGGATAATATAAAGTCTCATAATCAAAACCAAAGACCTCGAAGATGGTTTTTGTTTCATTTAAACAAACAAAATCTACTATTCAAAAAATACTATCATCCCATGATGATGTTTCATCTTCTAACATATATCTTGTTGGTGACTAGGGATCTGTAGATTTCACTCTTCATGGACTAGTTAATTCTAATATTGAACCTCCTCATCTTGACATCTCAATACTCAATAAGGATTTTTTATTCTTGTATAAGGATCGATCCCTCTTCTCATGTCAATGTTGCTACTGCTGCTTCAAAATGTGATAATAATTCTAATTTAGACAAGGTTGGTAGTGTGGCCTCTCCTCCTCTATATTAGTTGGAGACATGTTATGGGTCTAGATTCAAAATTCTTTCTAAACTTGGATATAATGGAAATGGTTTTGGTTTCATTGGTCAAGACGTTAAGGCTCTTGTGAAACCTACACCATGCCTTTTTCAAAGAGGTTTATATGTTTCCAACCTTCTCCTTTGTTTACATTCCCTCCTCCTTTGTCTAATATATATTCTTGGATAGAAAAGAAAATCTTAGTGAGGCTCGTCAAAGACCACCTAATTTCTCTTCCTCCTCCAAAATGTAAGAAATTTCAAAAACATAATCATAAAAATCCCTTTTTATGTGCATATCATTGATTGCTTGGCCATTCCACTATATGTAGGACCTTGAGGTATAAATTATAATAACTTCTTGAATCTGGTGCTATTAATCTCCCATTGGTTGATATTCTTATTGGTTCTTCACATGACAAGCCACATTGGATTTTGTCCTTTGTCCTATCCCTCATAATTGATAATTTTTTTGCTATTATGTTTCTCCTCACTACATGACATTCATAGCTCTATATGGGGGCTTATTATCATTCATGGTGATACAATCTCAAATGCATGAATGTGTTTGTGTTCCTGTGTATGTTTGTATAGATTGTTTTCCTTTATGTGTTTGTTATATTCTAGAGATTTTGATGCTTGGTATTGAGGCAACCCTTTATATTGAGGTATTTTAGGTCACGAAATTTGAAACTTTGTTTTCTATAGTTTGTAACATTTTCATTGAATGATTCATGATTGCCTCCTATATGCTTTGTGTCTTGTATTTATACTTCATATCTTGTGTGTATACTTTGTGTCTTAAGTGTATGATTTGTGTCATGTGTGTATACTTTGTGTCTTGCATGTTTTTTTATGTATCTTGCATGTTTGATTTGTATCTTGTGTATTTGATTCATGCATATTTTTAACATGTTTACTTCATGTATGTTGCATGTTCACTTTGTACTTGATCTATACTTATACTTTTAATATGCCTTGTATGTATCTACTTCATGTTGTGTATTTCATGTGAATGACATTGTGGATTGATAAGTTCCTTTGCCTCGAATGCTATACTTCACCACTGGAATACACATAAGTTAATACTCCTGCTAAAGTGGAGGTTAAATGTAATGTCATCATTGTTGTTGCTCATAATTTCACACTGTGTTTAGCACTCATTTTGGTCTATGTGATTTATCATAATAATATGTGCATGCCTCAGGCCCTAATTAGAAAATTTGTTCATGTATTGGATGAAAATTTGGAATTGGGGATTCAATTAAGATAATAAACCACCAACAAGCCAAAATTATCGATACATTGAAAGAGGAGTGAACTTAATAGATCTAGCCAAAATCCAAATGGGGAAAGGGCTGAAATTTTGATCAGATTCACTAGTTGTTAATAGTTATCCTCTTTCTTAGTTGAATTTGGAAGGTAATTATGAAATTAGGTTAAAACAATGAATAATTGAAGAAAATTATTGAAAATGGACTGCTATAGATATCCCACGAAGGCACAAACTGAGATTTGGGTAAAATAATATGTTTAGAACCTATCGCTAGAAGTTCGGCCTGATATTTTTGGACCAAGTAGTACAAATTCACCTTGGTCCTTCGAATTTTGCTTAGTTGAAAGTTGTGTTGCAGATACGTGTTTGGTTGCCATTGATTTCAAACAGTGTGGTCCAAATATGTTTTGGTCCGAACATCTATGTATGGATAAGTATGGGTACAATGTTGAAAAGCTGGTGATGTATGAGGTGATTTGGTTTGGAATTAGAGATTGATATGATTAATTCTATGTTTAAGAACATATGCATTGGAATTATATCAACATATTCTGGATTAGTCTGGGTTTTGTTTGTTTTGGTCTGGACTCTTTCTCTTGTGTATAATTGCAATTGGTGGAAGCATTAGGTCATATTATCGGAATTGGATATAATGTATATTTGGTTTGGTGATCCCATGAGGAGTCTTCTTTTGGTTTGGTTGAATGATGTTTTTTGGTTTGATTTATGTTTTGTGTCTCATGTTTTTGGGTTGGTTGTATATCTTGGTCGGAAAAGTATGTACACATTACAATCCTTCCTCTTAGCTCACTTGGTGAGAATGGTTTGGTTTTGGTTTGATATATATGACTATTTGTTAAAGAGAAGTGTTGAGTAGGAGAGTTGTATTGACGTAGAAAGATGTGAGTGAGTTTGATGTGTGAATGGTGAAGTAGCGAAGATCAGTAAGGGTGTGATGCAAGGAAGCCTGTCAGTTGTTTTTGCAGTATAGTTGTTTCAATGGATTTAGATGTAGTGATTCAGAAGGTCTGGTGGATTGAATATTTTAGTAAGATTAGATTTTTGGGCTTTAATAGTGACTGTAATTAGCATTCTACAATGCTTCTATTTATACAGTTTTAATTCTACTATTGTAATTTTATATCTTGTCCTGAGTGCAATTAGCTTCACATCTACAAGTCCTTTTTTGTATCTTGCTCCATGAGCACTTAGCCTTGGATAGCAAGTCTGGAGATGTTAGCTCTACCTTTTTTAATTATTTCATATGTAGTGGATTATCTTTTGGGATAACTCCCATCGTGGTTTTTCCTAGTTTGGGTTTTCCACATATAAAATTTTGGTGTTCCTATGTGAGTTCTTTTGTTTAACTCTTCATAATATGGTCTAATGGATTTAAGTTGTTAATTGTGTTATTAAGTTCCAAAATTTAGTTTATATTGATTCACCCCCTCTCTCAGCATCCAGTGTGTTCAATAAGTTGAACCCATTCATCATTGTCGACTTTGTCAAAATCCCAGAGTACAACTCCTTAACTTGTTTCCTGCACACAAAAACAAAGGGAAAGATTTTGGGGATAAGGGTTTTCCTTAGGTCAAACCCCAATTTAGGAATTAACCTTGGAATTGAAATAGAAATCACTGCTAAATGCTTTCCTTTTGGCGGAATGGCCAGACCTGAAACAAAATGTTTGTAATTGAAATGTGTACCTTGATGAAGTTTTGTTTTATCCTCATGCAAAGGTTTTGTGGTTGTCTTGTAGGATGTCCTCAAAGAAGCTTGATCATGGATGCCATCTTGAATGCATAAACTTGACTTTACTTCTTCTCCAATTCTTGATGAATGATTGATTTCTTGCTCACTTGAATTGAATTAGGCTCTTGATTTCACCTAGGAGATTGCTTAGGATTTCAAATGAGAGGGGTAGACCTCCTTTTATACTTTACTGCACAAAAATTAATTAAATTTGTGGAGTAGGCCAACACGGGATCAGATTTCCTACTCATTTGAGATGGCCATTGTGGGGACCCAAAATAGGCTCTAATAGAGAGGACCAAGGCGTTGGGTGCCTTGGTCTTGTCAATCAGGACTTAGGTTTTGAGAAAAGATAGAGAAGGAGATGAAAATGATGGATTCTAGGTGGTGTGAATAGAATCAAAACAAGTATTAGGCTTCAAAAGCTGAAACACCAAGGTGAGGCCTAGGCGAGGACAAAATTGTATGTTGATACAATTTACAATGTTACATTTAGCCCCCACTTTAGTGGGAGTATGAGACTAAGCATACTCACGATAAAGTACAAATTCGCATTGACAAACTTTTACCAAGATATCAAAGAGACAAGACACACCATGCCCCCGGGGACTTTAGGATCTTACTACTCTAATATCAAGATAAAAGTGACAACACATGAAAGGGAAAGAGAGAGAGAGAGCATGACTGTACTTGGCCTAGTAATATTTTCTTACTATGAGTCATGAAAAAAAAAAATACCAAATTACAAAGTAAAAGGTCCAGTTTACAAAGTAATTTGAGTATTAAAAACATGTCATGATGTGTGCGTAAGTGTAAAATTGAACAAAGTGTATTCCCCCATGTTAAAGAGATTGCATACGCCTTATTGGGAGCAATTTCTTTAAGGTATCATGCATCCAAAAGGCAAGCATGTTACCACTATGAGATGCCCCCAAGAAAAGACAAGTCAAAGGATAATGGTCACAAAACATATAGGAAAAAGAACGTAAGGCATCCACTAACTCTAGGGTCAGTATTCTCTTATTATACATGATGTATATCAAGAATATTTGTATTGAATTGACCTCATCCCCCAAAGGTAGTGTAAATACAAACATAGTGGAAGAAGATCACAAATGTCTTTTTGAGTCAACATGGAAGAGACCAAATAGAGATATCTATGCTTTGCATCATCCCCGAGTAGACAACACAAGGCACAACATATAGAAGAATTAAGATACAAATAGAAGAAGATCACAAATGTCTTTTTGAGTCAACATGGAAGAGACCAAATAGAGATATCTATGCTTTGCATCATCCCCGAGTAGACAACACAAGGCACAACATATAGAAGAATTAAGATACAAATAGAAGAATGTCACAACAGATTCGGTCTCTTTATTAACTTGTACCAATAGATTAACAAGGGTCATCCAAAGAGAAACTAACATAACACAAAAAAAAATGTCAAGCAATGCATCATAGGGGGAAGCACATTACAAACAAGCAAACAGACAAAAAATAATCTATGACATGAATGAAGCTAGTCAAGCAAATCATCTGCCTCCCAATATTACTTAATATCACCTAGGGATGATGGACAAGATGCAAGAGGATCCATTTTGAGCACAATAGGTGGAGCTACTGCAAGTTCTAAGCAAGGACCATTCTCTAATGATGAGTAATTTTGTTTGTCACTAGGAGCTAGGGTTAATGCTTTTGAAAAATGTGAAGACAACTCATGATTAATCTCAACAAGATCATACATGTCATCAGAATCATTAGAATTAACATTGTTAGCATGAACAACATCATCATCATCGATATAATCATCTAGATTAATAAAAATAGGATCTCTAATAGAAAAATAAGTTGAACCATCATTTTTATTAAGAGTTTTAATTTAGGTGATTTGATGTGAACTTCCTCCCTAGGATTAGGCAAAGGTTGGACAAATCGGACCAAGTCAACTTCTGGTGTCTTCGGGGAGGAAATGGTTTGGGAAGCAATCTCATGAACCTTAGCATGACATCTTTATCGGTGTTCTCATGTACAATGATTCCTTTTAGTTTTAGTCGAGACTTGTGAAGGTTTAGGATCAATTGACATAGGATTATTTTCTTTCCTTATAGCAAGAGGAACAAAAGAAACACCAATAGTTTGAGAGAGACTACATGCCAAGTGCTTTCCTTTATAAGAAGGAAGAGGCAGGAGTGAGACATATATAAGAGTAGAAGGTTAAGAAAGAATACCAGGTTCATTATGAGGAGGATGAATATCCATGGGTGTAAGGTCTCTAGGTTTACTCAAGGACATGATCATCTCATTTTTCATTTTTGATAAGATAAGAAAAGGATGTCATTCTAAGGCTTATGAGGTTCAATTTGTTTAGGCCAAAAGTAATGGAGAGTGAAATTTCCATGCTTCACTATGGGTTGGTAAAGGCTGTGATTAATTGTTATGTAAGTGTCATTATGAGGGAGTTTCAAATGTTTATGGATTGTAGAAGGAATAACTTTCATGGAAGAGAGCCAAGAATGATCCAACTTCACACGAAATTGATCTGATGTAGGAATAATAACAAAGGTGGCATCTAAGCACTTAGTACCAACCTCAATGGGAAGGGTGATTGAACCAATAGTAGGGCTAGAGAAACCATCATACACCTTAACCATAACATCAAATTTTTCATAGGTTACTTGATTCAATTATGATATATAAAGATGTTCTTCGGTAATCATATTCACCATACACACTAGATCAATGAGCATCCCTCATAAGAGTTTGTCTTTGATCTTCACAGTGATATATATTGGGCCATCAAGTGCAACAATATTCTCACTAGGATAAAACTTAAAACATGTCTTTTGGAGGTGTAGGTTTGTCAACAAGGTTCACAACATTATTAGATTTCATACCAAGGTCATTAGGAGAAAAATCAAGAGACTCGGACTCAATAACATTGGTAGAATGAGAAGGCAACATATTGGTAAATATTTGGAGGGTTTGATTAGGAGGAGCTATGGATTTGTTCCCTTTTTCATTGAAACCAGCTACAAATATAGTATTGTTATCAATGAATTCTTGGATAGTTATTTCTCAACTTGTAACACTTCTCAGTTTCATGGCTAGGTTGATGGTGATGTTGATAAAAATATTTAGGATCATGATAAGGTGGAAATGGTTTAAAAGTGTCAATTTTTTTGATGGGAGGAAGTTGCAACACATTAGAATTCATTAACCTCAACATTATACTATGAAAAGACTCAAAAAGAGGAGTTAGTTATTTTATAAAGTATTTCGATAAAGGGGCCACACCTGATGTCATGGTTGCCACTTAAGTGTTGATGTTGTCATTTATCTTGATGAATCCTTTGTTAGGTTTGAACTTCATAAATGATTGTTGAGCACTCTCATACTCATCAACTGGAGCCATTGAAGAGGATGATTCAAATTGACTCACTTGACACTGATAGTTATGAAGCACTACACACAATTGTGTAAAATAAGAAAACTTGGAAAATAGAAGGTTATCTCTAATATATTTTTGTAAATTAGCCATAAAAATTCTTTGAACATCATGATCAAGCACTTGATAAGTAATTTTAGAATGCAAATGTTTATATCTACCAATAAATTAGTCACTTTTTCTTTAACTCCTTGCTTACAATGAATCAAATTAGTCAAAGTAAACCTAGGACCAATGTTATTTTGAAATTGTTGAATGAAAGCATTAGCCAATTGTTGAAATAAAATAATATAATAAGGAGACAAGGAACAATACCATTGCAAAGTTTTATCCCTAAAGGTTCTAGTGAACAATTTATCCATAAGTCTTTGGTCATGAGCAAAATCACTACACAAAGTTTGACATGTCTTCACATGACTCAAGGGATCACCTTTTTCCATTGTACAACTCTAATTGAGGAACTTCTATATGCTTAGGAGGAACCACATAGACAATATCATCATACAGTGGGCTCACTACATCAAATATGGGAACATTGAACTTGGATTGAGTTATGGAAGCCAATGGATGTTGTAAGGATGTAATAGTTTGGGCTAGGTTGTTAATGGTTACTTCGGTGGATGGATTGAAATTGGACTTATTGGATTGTGTTGGAGGGGTAACATTGTCGTATGTAGGTGGAGGTTGAGAATATGGAGGGAGAACATTATGGTATGGTGGTATGGGAGATGGTTATGAAACAAATGGAACACTCACAGAAGGAGGAATGTAAGAATATTGATTAATAGGATCGCCCCCATGACTAACATGTGTAGGATTAAAATTTTGTGTGGAAGTAGTCATGATAGAAGATGTAAATATGGGCACACTAGGCAATGATTTAGGCATAGGAATGGAATGGTTAACTTTACTAGTGGGTTGAGAGTAACCAAGGACTTAAACACAACTTTTGATTGGCATAATATTAGTATCAACAATATGAGCAAGGCCAACAAAAAATCCACACCTATCTTATCACTTCACACCATTCTTTTTAATCCTTCAATCAAGGGGCTTGCCTCACTTTCCAGGTATTGTTGAAGATTCTCAAATTCATTATCAATCTTCTCTATTGGTAAATAGTAACCCTAGTTAGTGATTCATTCCACATCATGAGAAGTATGGGGAGAATGGGGATAAGTGATGTCATTTGTTGGGTTAGAGGAAACACCAACATTCTTATGGAACAAGTTATCCAAGTATTGTTGACTCATCCATTGTTGAAGATTCTCAAATTCATTATCAATCTTCTCTAATTGGTCAATAGTAACCCTAGTTAGTGATTCATTCCACATCATGAGAAGTATGAGGAGAATGGGGATAAGTGATGTCATTTGTTGGATTAGAGGAAACACCAACATTCTCATGGAACATTATGGTATGTTGGTATGAGAGATGGTTGTGAAACAAATGAAACACTCACTGAAGGAGGTATGTAAGAATATTGATTAATAGGATTTCCCCCATGACTAACATGTGTAGGATTATAATTTTATGTGGAAGTAGTCATGATAGAAGATGTAAATATGGGCACACTAGGCAATAATTTAGGCATAGGAATGGAAAGGTTAAATTTACTAGTGGGTTGAGAGTAACCAAGGACTTAAACACAACTTTTGATTGGCATAATACTAGTATCAACAATATGAGGAAGGCCAAACAAAAATCCACACCTATTTTATCGCTTTGCACCATTATTTTTAATCCTTCAATCAAGGGGGTTGCCTCACTTTCCAGGTATTGTTGACTCATCCATTGTTGAAGATTCTCAAATTTATTATCAATCTTCTCTAATTGGTCAATAGTAACCCTAGTTAGTGATTCATTCCACATCATGAGAAGTATGAGGATAATGGGGATAAGTGATGTCATTTTTTAGGTTAGAGGAAACACCAACATTCTCATGGAACAAGTTATCCAACTAAGGTTCCATTTCCTTAGTGTTTAAACCTTAGGAAGCCTTAAGTCTACAACTTCTTCTGATTGGAATATTGTATGTAGGACTAATGCTAACAAAACTCATGCACAAATGAGAGAAAATTGGAAGCAAAAATTGAAAACTATGATTAAGAAATAAGTTTATTATAAAAAATGATTGATTAACCAATTAATTAAGCAATTTGAATTGTGATTTTGAATATTAGATGCCTCTAAATCTGAACATAACATGTCATAACAATCAGATCTGAAAACACAGTTGCAAAATTATGCAACTCACAAGTCAATGTTAGAATAATAAATTAGGGTTTTTGTGAATTTATCCTCTAGATTGATGTAATTCAACTGCAAATCATATTTATGAGTGCAAAAATTAATGTTAAAGTGCATACAAATCAAATTTGAGACAAAAATTAGAAATAAGCATGAAAGAAGTCAGGTCCACTAAAATGTATTGGATGAAAATTTGGAATTAGGGTTGTAATTGTTTGAAAGAGGAGTGAACCTAATAGATCTAGCCACAATCCAAATGGGGAAAGGGATGAAATCATAATTAGATTCATTGGTTGTTAATAGTTATCCTCTTTCTCTGTTGAATTTGGAAGGTAATTATGAAATTGGGGTAAAACCATGAATAATTGAAGCAAATTGTCAAAAAAAGATTGCTACAGATATTTTACGAAGCCACAAACTGAGATCTAGGCAAAATAATATGTTTAGAACCTATCTTTAGAAGATTGAACTGATTTTTCAAGACCGGGTAGTACATATTCACCTTGGTCCTGTGACTTTCACTCCATCAAAAGCTAAAATTATTTGTCATTGTCAACTCTATCAAAATCATGGAGTACATACCCTAAAATTTAATCTTGCGTATAGAAAGAAAGGGAAAGATGTTGGGGATTGGGGTTTTCCTTGGGTCAAACCCCAGTTTAGGAATTAACTTTGAAATTGAAATATGAATTTAAATGGAAAGTATTGTTAAATGCTTTCCTTTTGAGGGAAAGGTCAAATCTAAAACACAATGCTTGTAATGGAAATGTATACCTTGATGAAGTTTTGTTTGATCCTCATGCAAGGGTTTTAGGGTTATCTTGTAGAATACCTTCAAAGAAGGTTGAACATGGATGCCATCTTGAATGCATAAACTTGACTTCACTTCTGCTCTAATGCTTGATGAATGACTGATTGGTTGCTCACTTGAATTGAATTAGGATCTTGATTTCACCTAAGAGATTGCTTAGGTTTTCAAATGAGAGGGGTAGACCTCCTTGTATACTTGAATACCCAAAAATTAATTAAATTTTAGAAGTAGGCCGACACAAGATCACATTTATTGCTCATTTGAGATGATCATTGTGAGGACCCAAAGTGGGCCCTAATTGAGAGGACTAGGGTGTTGGGCACCCTGATCTTGTCAATCAGGACTTGGGTTTTGAGAAATGGCAGAGAATGAGATGAGAATGAAAGATTCTAGGTGGTGTGAGCATAATCAAAACTGACATCAGGCTTCGAAAGCCGAAACACCAAGGTGAGGTCTAAGCGAGGACAAAATTGTATGCAAATACAATTTATGACATTACAGGTCAAAACTTACTATGCCTAGCCCTTTGAACAACCAAATAGGACAAGACACTATTCCCCACAGCTAGTTTCTTCCCAATTTAGCCCCAAATTTTAGGTTCATATGTTGTCTTTAAGCCCCTAATGGTCACGACCTTGTTGTTAGCCTTTGCTAGATAATTATTTGTGAAAAAGTGTTAGTTTCATATAAAATCAACTCCCTTTCTCATGTACATCTTCTTCTTAGAACATCTCTCTCCCTCAAGCTCTAAAATTCAAGATCAATTAAGCTAAGAAGTATAAAGCTATTATCAACCATGCACCAATATGCTTTTAAGTATAATCTATTGTTTATTGTTCATTATTATTGTCACGTTGTACTAACATCTTGTGATAGCATGAAAACAAGTAATTATAATCATACATGATATTCAAGTAAGGGTTTTACACGTAAGGTAATTACTGTCATTTATGTTATTTGTTTTGCCTCTACTCCCTTGAGAGCATGTGATTACTATCATCATCATAATTATTGTGTATATGCTTTGTGTCTTGCATGTTTGTTGTGTATCTTGCATGTTTGATGTGTGTCTTGCAAGTTTACTTCATTTGTGTTCTCAACGTGTTTACTTCATGTATGTTTCATGTATGTTGCATGTTCACTTTGAACTTGTTATATAATTATGCTTCTTGTATACCTTGTGTGTGTCTGCTTCCTGCAGTTATTTCATGTGAATGACATTGGGGATTGATAAGTGACGGGGAGGGGTTCTCAAAGAGAGTCTCACCTTGATCAATAGGAAGTTGAGTGATATGTTAGTGGTCTCATTTCACTCTACACTAGTCATTTAACACACCAAAACACTCAAACTCTCTAGGAGTTCTCTCTATCAAATTGTGCTCAATAGTTGCTCAAGCATGATTGAGATTCACAAGGGTAAATCCAACCTCAAAGTTGTGCGATCCTCTAACATGTACTTGCAGGGGTTTTAGTAGGTGTTCTAAAGGTTTTTCCATCGCAATCAACTAGTTTTACAATTGTCTTTCCTTCATTTCTTCATCTCTCCCTCTTTCTCCTATTTTCTAGGCCTAGTATCCCTAGAGCCCCAATTAGCCCTACCTAATTGATTTTTGGGGAATTGCTTAAAAATAAATCAAAGAACCTGGAAAACTCTTTTTTGATCTGAATACCCTTTTGGGTGAACTTTTGAATCTATCAGGTGAGATAGTCAGGTCTATCCGTACAGGTACAAAACCCAAAAATGGTATTTATGAAGGATTTTGGGACTTTGTTGTCTTCTTCAAAGGGTTTATTGTCTTCCCTACTCTGTCACACCTCCAAAATTCCACATAAGATCTACTACACATTACTTACTCATGTCAAACACTTGGCATCTTCATAACTGATCATCCCTGCAAGCACATGCAACATTTCACTCATTTTCCTAACCGGGCTATGACTGCGCTCGCTTAGGAAATGATGACAAATTTCCTTTAAATGACTTCTAGACCAAAAAAAAACTTATTTACACTATACAAGGGTTCCATGGCTCGAGTCCCAAGGGTTATTGAGCAAAACTCAAGGGATTTCAAGCTGGAACCATAATTGGGCTCTTAAGCCCTTGCTCAGGCCGAGAGCAATAACACACTTCAAAAATACACTAGAAATAATCACAAACACCTCTTGAGAACTAAAATTTCACCCACAAAGAAATAATGAAATAACAATAGAATAATCAATCCATTATGTACAAACTGTTGCTCAAAAACTAAGAAAATGCAAGGTAAAATCTAGAAAAAGTCTTCACAATGTATTCAAACTTGCTCTAGGCCTTTGCCAACCTAATTACATTCATTATCAATGCATTTTATATTCCATATGAATCCTAACCAACTCTTCATTGGTTGCCTAACCACCGATGTGCTCAAAATGCAAAAAGTTACAAAATGTTGTCGAGCAATAATGACAACTTTTGCCAAAATGTGCATTTTTACATTTCATGCATTGACACTCAATCTAAACCCCCTAGAATGACTTTAAAACACTAAAATGACATGTCCAAATTCCAAATGAGGTGTTACAAGACATTTTACACCAAAATGCAAGTTTGTGCCATTTTAAGCTTACAAGGGCTCATAAGCCAAATTTGAGTAAATACATGATCTAGTTGACATTCATCCTTCAAATGCATATCCAACACACATGTGGACCTATGAGTAGTCCATTATTCACAATCCTAAACCAAAATAAATACTAACACACCCAAAACTAGAAAATTCACTAAAAACTAGGTGCTCCTGCACCAATAAGTTCTTTTACCCCTACTGCTATATAATTTACCATGGGTATGTCCATAAGCTTATACCCCTACTAAACTGGAGGTTAAATTTAGCATCATCATTATTGTTGCTCATAATTTTACACTATGTTTGGCACTCATTTTGGTGTATGTGATTCAACATAAGAACATGTGCATTCCTTAGGCCCCAATTAGCAAATTTGGTCACATCTTACTATGACTAGCCCTTTGAACAACCAAATAGGGCAGGGATACTAGCGCCCACCACAAGCGTCATCCCAATTTGGCCCCAAATTTTAGATTCATATGTTGTCTTTGAACCCTTACTGGTCATGACCTTCTTGTTAGCCTTTGCTAGATAATTATTTATGAAAGGGTGTTAGTTTCATATAAAAGCAACTCCCTTTCTCATGTATATTTTTTTCTAAGAACATCTCTCTACCTCAAGCTCTAAAATTCAAGATCAATCAACATAAGAAGTCTAAATCTATTGTCAAGCATGCAACAATATGTTATTAAGTATCATCTATTGTTTATTGTTCACTATTACTATCATGTTGTACCAACATCTTGTGATAGCGTGCGCGAAATTCATCATCACCGTACATGATATTCAACTAAGGGTTTCATTTTTTACGGGAGGAGATTTTTCACCTCCAATATGATGAATCCTATAAGACAAATTGATCTGCTACTACCTCACTCGAACTGGCACTAAGGTGAGCCAGGGGATAACAAAACTAATGTTTATACTAGAGAGGAAATAATTGAACAATTTAAAGTATAGAAATAATGAAATATGAGAATCTAAATTAATAGAATGATATTGAATGCAAAATAGATTATACCATAAGATTTAGAAGGTCTTGGGTTTTGGACGCCAGCGCAGCATGCTGTCGACTCCACGATCAGAAACCACAAAAGCATCCTAAGAATCAACAGTGACTTCCCTCCACCGTGCGAGATCTGTACACTACCTACACACACAGACAAGGGAAAATTGTTGGGGTTGTATAGGGGCCTGCCTCAGTCAAACCCCCGTTTAGGTGTTTCTACCACCACAGATAGCCAGATAGATAGATTAGAATAAAAGATAATTGGTAAATATGCAAATACAAACTATACTCTTCTTAATGGAAGTAAACCCCTATTGCAAACAAACAAATTAGTAAATTGGTAAGTTAAATACACCTAGATGATAGATACATTCAAAGACAAGATTGATATATTTCATGCAATGATAAAATATGGATAAAAGATAAAGAGAAGACAAGGCATGCAGCCAAACCCCCCTCTTCAAGATGTGAGTGTGATGAAGCTCTAGATATGTGCATGTTGGTAAGATAGTTACAAGATAATTGCAATATCATTGTAGCTTGATAGTATTGGTAGAACCTTCAAAAGAGCATCAAGAGATCGATGAGAAACAAGAGAGCCAAGAGAAGAAAAAAATGAGAGTGTAGAACCCTTCAAAATGAGCAAAGAAAGGTTTTTTAACCCAAAAAGGAGCGTGGAGAGCCATTACAGCCGAAAGCGAGCTAAGGGACATGTGTCAGCAGGCGTCTGACTCACTACAATACTCAATATTCCATGGTTTTATCGAGAAAGTAGCGTGGCACGCGTACATTAGTGTGTCGTGCGACCATCTTACCAAAGATAGGCCAAAATGGGGTTTCGGGATAAACGGGGGCACTTTGTCTTCAAGACCCATGATGTCAAAATGATAGGATTTTGATCATGAGTTCATCATTAATGCATCAGTCACCATGCGTAAGTGTCATAAATGTCCTAGGCACAATTTAGGACACTAAATTTTGCCCCCACTTTAGTGGACTGGTCAACTCAAGGGATTAGGCACACTAAAGTAGTGTTAGAAAGATAAATTCATTAAGCCCATGCAGTGCAATAAGTACAATAAATACTTAGCCCAAAAAGGATAATGTAGAGGTCACGAAGGTCAAGTTGGTGATCACGGACGATGCCCCCAAGTCTCCACAAGAAACCATAGCATTTAGTATGATGAATTTCATATGCAAAATGCGAAAATTTGTCAACATGAAAAATGGAGGAAACTACTTCGGCGAGAAGAATGCTTGAGGAACTTTAGTGCATATAGAAGAGAAAAATATGATAAAGGCGAGTATATGCCCCCTCGTGTTTTTCCCCCAGCAAGGTGGGAAAAATAGGAAGGAAAGACAACCCACGAAGGTCCCAAAATGGTCAAGGAAAATTTTGGGCGAAAATTAGGGTATGTACTCAAGGGTGGGCCCAAGAAGGGTCATTTTCATTATTCACTGTGGGCATTTTGGCGAATATTTGAATAGAGTCTAAGTGAAAATACCACACAGATGAGAGCATAGGGCGAGTAGGATTGAGGATTCGTGGACCGTAGTAGAGCAGGGCGATGAGCCCGAGCAGGTATGCATCGAATCATGCTCGTATGTGTCATTTTATGTATTTTTTTAGCATTTTAGTTTTTAGTGGTGTGCAAGTGTCCAAGGGATGCATCATGATCTCGATATTGCATGATCATCCAAGATGTGCATTGACATCTAGGGACTACATTGTGGTTCATCTTAGATGTTGGCATCCATAAGGCGCGTTGGTGTCTTAAGGACATGCTAGTGTCTAAGCATATCCGCAATGGAGACTAATGAAGCATTTTATTTGTATGCAAATGTTTCCCGAGATGCAGGAGAATATGTCGGGCCATTGGTTGCAGACACTGCAGGATTGGGCAGATGAGCTAGCGACGATAGATAGATAGCTACTCCAGAGAGTAGGACTGTGGTTGACATTTCATCTACCAGAGTTTTAGTTCCACGCCCCAATGCTATGAGCTTTCATGCAGAGGTGGGATGTGGATACGATGTCATTTCATCTGCCTACAGGGGAGATGATCGTGATGCTAATCAATGTCTATCACATCCTCTGAATACCCATTCGAGGGGAGAGAGTATCACCTGCTATATTGTCGATAGTGGAGCTCAATAGGCAGCAAGAATGGGCCCTTGATCAGAGGGTCGATGCAATAGGTCACATATATTTGTGAGCATTGGGCCAAGGTCAAGTTCATATTCCCTTGGTGTGGCGCATCCTGATAGTGACTGTGGCACGATGGGTACTAACAGAAGGTCATGGATTAGAGTTGACTGTTAGGTTTGTTCCTTTGATTTGGGAGATGGAGGAGCATGGCACGGTGTATGCATGGGGCCAGTGCATGCTCGCCCACCTTTACTATGAGCTATCTTGGTACATGCATCATGAGTACTAGAGCCTCATAGCGTGCATGTTGCTACAGGTTTGGATATTTGAGCACATCACATACATGCGACCGATCATATTTCTAGTGCATATGCCACTTGATATGTTGAGAGCACATGGTTATCCACTATGGTGTGGTGAGTGGAAGATCGGTGACCTAATGTACTAGAGGGTCACCCTATATTAGCTCAAGATTGGGGACATACTCTGGTAGCCATTCCAGGACATGGGGGTTTGGACCACAAACTGCACATAGTTTCACTGGATGCAATGCGACCGGTCCCTCCTTGGACGCTAGGACCATATTGTCATGTTGTACTACTGGAGACTGTGCATGCGACAGTTTGGCTAGGTGCAGACCATTCCACCCATTGTACCCACATACGTACGGTTGGCCAAGAGCGTCGTTTGACCTCAAGACTTGCCTCGCCCTACCCTTGGAGATGTTTAGGATAGCTATGAGGGCAGTGACGATGATGACATTTCTCCACATTTAGACATTGATGATGTCAGAGTCACCTAAGATTTCACTAGTTGGTGGGGTAGGGTAGGACCTTCTCTGATCTTCCCGCTAGATGCAGTAGGAGGAGACGTTGGAGCTTTAGGAGGGGACAACGACGACCATCCCTCCTCAAGCGATGAGGGCGAGAGGCTGACACCAAGACAACGGATGGGGAGCCTGAACCTTGAGAGATGAGTGCCTACATCCAAGGGCTCCCTATATCACCTTTGGCACCACCATCTGCACTACCAACACAACCATCAGCACCAACGACCGTTGCAGAGGCATCCACTAGTAGGGTGCCTCCGTAGGATCCAAATTGGCAGAGGGGCGATCCTGGTATGTACTGTGATTTTAGTTTGTGTACTTCAATCTTTTTCATACCTATTTTCATATGTATATATGTATATATATATATATAAAGAGAGAGAGAGAGAGAGAGAGAGATTTTGATGCTATGGATACTGATAGAGAAATATTTTGTGTTTGCAGAGGGAGTCACCGAGTGGCTGAGTTTCATCCATCAGGAACTCGCAGAGATTGTCCCTATTATACAGACCCAAGGTCCAGTGTTGGATGCCTACCTACCCCTCCAGACTGTAGGGAGACATGCTCATCTATTCAAGCTTGTAGCATGGATGTGGACAACATACAAGGAGGGCTAGGTGGAGCTGGTGTAGGGAGCAACACATCTGGCCACTGTGACGGGGCAAAGAGATCAGGCTCTGTTGGAGGTTTGCTCTGTCCTTGGAGAGAGAGACTAGGAGATGACGTGAGTCGAGAGGGCATGTGACGCTCTTCAGATCCTGATCAATGATCTTTGTCGATAGGTAGATGTCACCTAGTAGGGCGCAACTGGTCATCTCGACCACCTTCAAGTATGTTAGCTGATGTCAAACTTGGAGGTGGCATGCCAGAGAGAGATGACAGTACGAGAGGAGATCATGATGCAGTGGGAGATCATGGCAGACCTGTGAGGGGAGCTGAGGGGTGTGCGATCATGTAGCACCATTGTTGTAAGATCACATTCCACCTTAGTGAGTCAACCCCCTCATCAAGATCAGGATCCTCCAGAGCTCGAGACTTCAAGGACCCATCCACCACAGGGGTCATGAGATATTTTTATAGAGATTCATCTATGTTTTTTATTCATCAGATGTATAGCATTCTTTTGATGTATATACAAATATATTCATGTATTTTAGAGACACGTATGCTAGCATCACATGTTTTTGTAGTGATGTGATACATGTACATTGACATTGACATTACACACACACACACACACACACATATATATGAGATTCATTGTTCCAATCTTATCTTGTGTTGTTATGGGTGGATGTACTTGTTATTTGAGAAGCTTATTATGCATGCTCATGTGATGGATAGTTTAGATTAGATGCACATCATGATTTAATTTGACATATTGTTGTATATATGCATGATTCCATGATGGTCATTGTATGGAGGTTTTGAGATATAGATAGAATGGGTGTACATACACTCTCTCACACACACACCGACATAGACATGCATAGTCACCTCATAACACAGAAATGGATAATGATCGTGTTGATGAAGATATATATACCATGATGTAACTAATATAGAGACCTAAGTATCACAAATATTATATATATACAACTTGTCTTCTTTGCATAATATCGACCAAGGTGCACAGCGTTGACAGGTTCTCTGAGAGGTGTACCATCCATATAGGATAATCCATAAGCACCTGAACCATAAGCAGAGGTGACAATGTATGGACCTAACCAATTCAAGCTAAATTTCCCTCTTTTATCAGGTGGCGCATTGATATTTCTTTGATTCTCACAAAGAACTAGGTCACCTATCTTAAAGGCTCGGAGAAGCACACTCTGGTTATATTGCCGAGATAAGAGATTTTTGATAAGCTTGAAGATGTTGAAGGGACTTCAAACAATGGTCATTTAACAAATCAAGTTGATTGATATGAAGAGTGTGATAAGAATCATCATCGATAACCCCTTTCAGGGAGACACACAATGATGGAATCTCCAACTCAAGGGGCATGATAACATCAACACCATGCACGAGGTTGTATGATGTTGTCCCAGTGGCCATACATACACTCATGCGATAGGCCCATAATGCATATACTAGTTGAATATGCCAGTCTTTGCCATGTTTGGTAATGGTCTTACATAAGATATGTTCAATAGTGTTATTAGATGCTTCCACTTGACCATTATATTGAGGATATTAAGGTGTAGAGAAACAATGTTGGATATGAAACTTCTCGAGGAACTGCTTAACGTCTTTGTTCTTAAATGGCGTACCATTATTAGAAATAAGGGTAGCAGGTAAACCAAAATGAGAGATGATATTATCCATGATGACGCGACAAATCATATCAGCAGTGGTGGATCTTAATGGTATAGCTTCGACCCACTTGGTGAAATAATCTGCAGCAGCGATGATAAAGATATAACCCTTAGATGTAGGGGGAGATATTTTTCCAATGATATGTTTGAAAGGACCATGGAGAAACTTGAGTTCGAAGCTCCTGTGTGGGGGCTCAACTCAAATTATTGTCTTGTTGACATTGGAGGCATTTCTTGATAAAAGAGAAGGAATCTTGTTCCAATGTTTCCCAATAATACCCCATGTGAATTAACTTGTGGATCAAAGATTTTCCCCAAAAATTCCCTCCTCCAGAGCCCGAATGGGCCTCCTGGAGGGAAAGGGGTATTTCAGCTGCACACATGAAATTATCGAATTGGGTTTTGTCAGCCATATCCAGAGAGTGGAGAACTTGTATCGCGAAACGATATTTGTCCTGACCAAAGTCTGGACCTACAAGGGAAGAATCACTCGCCATTACATCTGCATGATGGTTCTCCCTTCGTGAAATGTTGTTGATCGTGTAACTAGTGAAATGCTTCAATATGGTTATGACTAAATCCTTATATTGAGATAATTTCAATTGCTTAACACAATACGTGCCTGCAACCTAATTTACAATAAGCTCAAAATCTCCATGGATGTGGATGTTTTTCACACCCATGGTGATCGTGGCACGTAACCCTGCAATCAAGGCTTCATACTCAGTGATGTTATTAGTACAATGAAATTCTAAACAAAATGAGAGAGGGACTGGTTTTCCTTCCGGTGAGACCAAGACCACACCTGCTCCTGAACCAATCTAGCATCTCGATCCATAAAAAATGCATGTCCCATACAAATTCATAATCAGTGATTAATACATCTTCATCGGGAAAAAGATCCAAACTAGGAAAAGACTTTTCAGATGGAGCATCAACCAACTGATCATAAATGACCTGCCCTTTAATTGACTTATGAGTTATGAAATTCAGGTCAAACTCAAAAAGAAACATCACCCATTTAGCCAACCTTCTTGAGAGATCAAACTTTGAAAAGAGATGCTTGAAGATATCATTTTTAGCAATAACTCGTGTTTCTGCATGGAGGATGTAATGTCTTAACTTCTGTGTTGCTAAGACGAGAGCTAGACATTGTTTTCCCACAACAAAATATCGAGTCTCATACTCTATCAAAGTGCAACTAATTTAGTAGACTTCTCTTTCCCAACCCTCATCATCGCGTTGGGCTAACAAGGTCGCTAGAGAACGAGATGAAGTAGAGATGTATAGGAAGAAAGGTCTATCAAACATAGCCAACATTAGAATAGGGGTTAGCCAAGTAATTCTTAATAGAATCGAAAGCCTCTTGGCATTCCTCATTCCATTTGAAATGAACATATTTCTTTAGAAGTCGTGTAAAAGGAAGAGTATGATCAACCAATTGCGCCACAAATCTATGAATGACTTGAATCTTTCCTTGTAAACTACGAAGCCGAGAGATGTTCCTAGGCGGAGGCATGTTCACAATTGCATAGATGTAATCGGTGTCTATCTCGATTCCTCGATGAGAGACAATGAATCCCAAAAGTTTCTTCGAATCAACACCAAAGATATATTTAAGGGTATTCAGTCTCATCTTATACAACCAAAACCTTTCAAAAACTAGACGAATATTTTTGATATGCGCTTGGCGAGAGATAGATTTTACCAAAATATCATCGACACAATCTTCCAAGATCTTATGGATGAAATCATGGAATATTAAGGTTATGGCCCATTGATAGGTTGCTCCTGCATTTTTCAACCCAAACGACATGAAAACATAGAAGAAGGTTCCCCAGGGAGTCGTAAAGGTGGTTTTATACTAATCTTCCAAGTTAATATGAATCTGGTTGTAACCTAAGAAACCGTCCATGAAAGAGAGCAAAGCATAACCAACGGTTGAATTTAGGGAAGCTTTGTTCACATTCCGAAAGTCAATGCAAATGCGAATTTGACCACCAGGTTTACTCACCGAAACAATGTTTGAGATCCAAGGTGAATAGTCAATGGGAAAAATAAAAGTATCCTATAGAAGCTTTTTTGTCTCTGTCTTGACTAACAAGGCTACCTTAGGATTCATATTTTGAATCTTTTGTTTCACCGGCTTAGCTTCTAGGCTAAGCACAATATTATGCACAACGATTGACTCATGAATGCCTGAAATTTCTTCATAAGACCAAGCAAAGATGTCAAGGAATTGATGTAAAAGATCAGAATATTCCCTAAACTCCTTAGAAGATAAATACTTCCATATTTTAATAAATTTGTCGAGAGCTTTATCACTCATAATGACATCAGTAGTCTCTCCACTAAGGAGTGCACTACGGTCTTTTGGATGAGACGTGGGTATGCATTCTTCATTGTGGGATAAGGGTGTCCCCTGCTCAACAGATTCCCCAAAATATGCTTAGGTATTCAAGCAATAAGGGAATCGATGTTTGTGGTGATAAGAGGGCAAATCATCCTATACACCTAGAAATTTGTTCAAGGATTCTTCCGAAGGAAAAAGGTATAGGGGAACTTCATCAAGTGGGGTAGTGTTATTAATGAGTTATGGATGAACAAGCTTAAGAGGAAGAGGGTCGACCGAAATCATGTTAATAGTTAACCATGGTTTTGTTTTTTGACCCGTAGGACAATATCCTAATCCAGTGTTGTGGTGACAAGGTTCGGGTTCCAAAGGAATCTGGATGCTTTGTTCATTAGGTCCACAACCTTTCCCATCATAACCAAGTTGTGATACAAGCTTATATTTGGGACCATAAATATCATGTAATTCTTTAAATGAGGGAGGTTTTGTGTAGAAAATATCATCAACATGATAAGCATCACCTGACTTTATGGGTGCATAGTCGTCTTTTGTAGCCAAAGTGAACAATTTTTTTGGAAAGCTCAGATGGACGAGATCAACCCTATATGCACTGACACAAGAGTCAGTAAAATCTAAAGAACCCTAATCATCACCAAAGCATGCATTCATCTTTGATGGAGAAGATGATTTAACCAGAGAAGACTTAATAGGAGTAAACTCCAATGTTTGTACCTCAGGGAGATCCACCTTCAGGGAGTCTTCTTTTAAAGAATCCTGCTCCTTAGGTGATTTCTCCTCTATGACATCCTACTTTCTAGGGACTTCCTCCATCTTCTGTTCTTTCTTTTTAGGAGATGTAATAGAAGTCATGACCGAAGAAGATAGAGTAGGTATATAATTTTGAAAGGAAGGCGCAACCGAGGCTTGACCTACGGATGTAGAGCCAAGCAACAAACTAGATGAAAACCTTCTCTCACCCACAACTATTATGTCCAAAACAATTCATTTTGTTTTTTCAAGGTGTAAATAACACACCTACCAAATACTCAACTCACACAATAATTTGTGTGACCGGATCCATAACGGTTTAGTATCTTCTGGTACTGGTAGGATGAAAACACTCTAGCCTTGTGTGAATGGCAGACAATCTTCCGGTACCAGTGGGATGGAAACCTACTAGATTTTGTCTATTGGTGGTCCAATCAACACAAAACACCCATAAGATCTGACTATCAAATGTGTTAGGGGATACTTGTCTCATAGTTGTCCTATTTGTCTAGTAGCCCTACCGATTGAGTTCTCCAAACATAACTTAACAAACTTCCAAAGGAAAAAAACAAAATAAGGGCAGATTCAGATACCCTTTATCAAGTTACACTATTCCCAAAAGGATTAGACTCTAACCACAAGTTGAAAGGTCCATGCCCTTACTGTCCTTCCAGACCTAATTAAACCAATTAGGCATAATTTATAAAGCAAGTACCCCTTGTATTAGTCCCCCAACTAAACCAACACTTCTGCAAGGTGGGGTAAGGTGTCAAACCACCAAATCCAAGGTTTTAGGACTTGATCCCATCTTCTTTGTCTTCTGCAAGTGATTTCCACTTCTTTGGTCCAGGTTGTCACATAGAGATGCCCGCCTAGGGTCAATTCAATCTCTTCAGGCTTGGAGCCTCCCTGCAAAAAAAAACCAAAATCTTATGGTACAATGGCCCCTCTAACATTTTCCCACAGGTTGTTTGGTCCTCTGGTGAAAATGTCAGAATAAGAGCATCTTTACGATGAAACCCTAGGTATTGGAAGGGTTTGTGACCAATCTGGTTAGTTTTTGATGGATCTCTACAAAACGATTGGTACAAAACCTAAAAATTGATTCAAATGAAAGGTAAGAGACTTCCCTTACTCATCCAATTGGTTTTAGGCATCCACCACTCCGTACTGGTCAAGAATGAACAACAAAAAGCAAAATTTTAGAAAACTCCAAATATATTGTATTACTCCAAACTTCAAAACATCATCAATTTCAATTTCAACAACTACGCCAACAAAAACATTGTAATTCATCCAAGTGGGCATAATATAGCCTCTCTAATGGTTTCCAACCACTTTTCAAACTTTGGAACCATTGGAGGATTAGTTATCCCTTTTTACAATATTTTGCAATGACAACAAAAGTTGTCAACTTGCACTTTTCAAATTTGGTGACTCCAAGGTGTATTCGACCTATTCCAAGGATTGGTTTGATGTTTCTAAGACCAATATTTATTTGCCTGACTCATGCCTAGACTCCTCCTGACCCACATGGTCATTTGTCCATGGTGGCTTATAAAATGTAACCATGACAATGTGTTACATTGACTGGGTCTTATTGACTCACAAACCTATCAACCTATTACATATGATCATTTTAACCTCATGGGTGATATTAGGCTCTTTTAGGCTTCATTTGTGTCTTTGGGTGCTCCTGCACGATACTCCCTGGGTGATTGAATCTCAAGTCCGCTTGAGATGAGTTCCTACAATGTAATCCCATGTTTCTTCATCTGGTCTTCATCCATCCATACTGCATCTGCCTCAGGGAGTCCTTGCCACTTGACAAGGTATTGCTTGTACACCTTATTCCTAGTTTTCTTCACAATCTTGGTGTCCGATATCCTTTCAAGTTTGGGTGTCCATTGACTTTGAAAGTCTTTTCAGTAGGTCTACAACATCTTCACCGAGAACATACCATCTTCTTGTACTGTACCTTTGAATGATTTTAGATCTGCAACATTAAATATTGGGGATATATCTATATCTGAAGGTAATTTGATTTCATATGCATTTTTCCCAAACTTCTTGAGTATTTGACAAGGTCCAACCTTTCTCATCACGAGCTTTGTGTGTTTCCCTTTTGGCAATCTCTCCTTTTTCAGATTTGCCCATACCATGTCTCCAACTTGGAACTGCACATCTCTCTTTCTTCTAACAACCTGCTCCTTTTACTTCTTTGTACTTCTCTACAATTGCATCCTAACTTGGTCATGAATCTCCTTTATCCCTTCATCAAATTCTTCTCCACAAGCACTGATATGTCTAGTTGAGGGTAGATTTCTTAATTCCAGCATGCCTCTTGGATTCAATCCATGGACAATTTGGAAAGGGATCCTTCCAGTATTCCTATTGATAGAATCATTATAGGCATATTCTTCTTGGGAGATGATGGAATCCCACTTTTCACCATGCTTCTTGGTGAGGCACCTTAACAAATTTTCAAGTGACCTATTGACCACTTCTGTTTGGCCATTCGTTTGGGGATGATAAGCGGAACTTCTTTCATAAATTCCCCCAAAAATGTCCTAAAAATTTCACATCTATGTCTGACACAATGTTCAAAGGTAAACCATGTATTCTCACAACTTCATTAAAGAAAAGGTTTGCAACATATGTAGCATCACTTGTGCTCTTGCATGGCAAGAAATGTGTCATCTTACTAAACCTATCAACAACCACAAAAACACTGTCAAAAGCTTTTTGAGTTCTTGGCACACCCATCACAAATTCCGTGCTCACACTTTCCCAAGGTCTTGAAGGAATGGGAAATGGGTGGTATAGTCCTGTGTTTGTTGTTGTCCCTTTGGCCTTTTGACACACCACACATGAATCCACAATTTTTTTGACATTTGTTTGCAATTTAGGCCAGTGATAAAATCTTCTCACCAACTCAAGAGTTTTGTCTAATCCAAAGTGTCCCCCCATACAACCACTATGTGTCTCCTTAATTATGTTATCCCTCATTAAACATTTAGGAATGCATAACTGACATCCTTTGAAAAGAAGACCATCTTGAATCAAATAATCAGAATACTCTAAATGATATCGACTACCAAACTCAGTGCATACCTTGTAGATGTCTTTAAAATCTTCATCTGCAACATACATACCCTTGAGGGAATCAACTCCTACACTCTCCAATTGGATTTCTAAAACTATTAGTGCCCTCCTGTTAAGAGCATCTGCAAATTTGTTTGAGACACCTTTCTTGTGTTTGATTGTAAAGGTGTAGGCCTGAATGCACTCAACCCACTTCATATGCCTATGGCTCAATTTCTCCTGACTATTTAGGAAGCTTAGTGCTTGATTATCTGTATACACAACAAACTCTTTGGGAAGCAAAAAATACCTCTGCTTCTTTAGTGCCTGAACTAAAAAATACATCTCCAAATCATAGGAAGAATATTTCTTTTTAGCATCATTCAATTTTTCACTAAAAAATGCAATTGGTCTACCTTCCTGACTAAGTACTGCACCTATTGCCAAATGATATGCATCACATTCAATCTAAAATATTTTGTCAAAATTAGGTAAGGTAAGAACTAATTGATATGATACCTTCTTCTTCAACATTTCAAATGCTTCATCGGCCTCCTTGGTCCATGAAAACTTGCACTTTTGTCCACCCTTGATGGTCTCTAGCATGGGAGCACAAATCTTGCTAAAATTCCTGATAAACTTCCTATAAAAAGTAGCTAGGCCATGAAAAATCCTTACATCACCAATTGTTTGAGGAGTTGGCCATGTGAGAATGGTATTCATTTTATCAGCATCCATTTTCATATTTCCTCTAGAAATCACAAACCCAAGGTAAGTCAGTTCTTCCTTCAAAAACACACACTTTCCCATGTTTATCATTAGTTTCTCTTCATTCAACCTTCTCAAGACCATATCCAAATGTTCTAGGTGCTCCTCCTTTGTCCCGCTAAATAGTAGGATGTCATCTAGATACACTATGACAAACTTACCAATGAACTCCTTGAACACCCTATTCACGAGTCTCGTAAAAGTGCTAGGAGCATTTGACAACCCAAATGACATCACCCTCCATTCATACAATCCTTTGTTTGTTTTAAAAGCAGTTTTCCATTCATTGCCATCTCTAATCCTTATTTGGTGATAACTACTTTTTAAATCAAGCTTGGAATAATACTTTGCTCCTCCTAAACAATCAAGAAAATCTTCTATTCTAGGCATAGGGAATCTATACCTAATGGTTATCTTGTTAATGGCCCGGGAATCAATGCATAATCTCCATGTTCCCTCCTTCTTTGGTTCTAAGACAACCGAGACTGCACAAGGGCTCAAGCTCTTCCCTATTAAACCTTTATCAAGCAACTCTTGGATTTGCCTTGCAACTTCCTCATTTTGTTGGGGAGTCATCTTGTAGGCTGGCTTGTTTGGTAAGGTGGCACCGGGAATGAAATCAATGCAATGGCTTATCTCCCTTATTGGTGGTAGGGTTCTTGGCAACTCTTCTGAAAATATGTCCTTGTATTTGCTCAACATTTCCTTCACCTCCTTAGGGACTATCACCCTTTTCTTTTCTACCTTTCCATCTACAATGGGCTCTTCTTCAAGCCTTGGAACTGACATCACTGCAAAACAAGGTGTTCCCTCTTCCTTGATTGCCTTTGGGAACTATTTTCCTTCCATTATCATGATCTTGGCCTCCTTCTCCTTCTGATGATCACTATTATCGGGAAGGGGTATCAATTCAATCACCTTTTCATCTTTGGTGACGGAGTAGGTGTTCTTGTGTCCACCATGACGAGCTTTGAGGTCATATTTCCATGACCTCCCAAAAAGAAGATGACAGGCATCCATCTCAACAATATCAAACAAAATTTTGTCTTTGTATGCTCCTATCTGAAATTCAACCCATGATTGGTCATCTACCAAGGTTTGTTTTCCTTTAGTAAGCCAAGAAACTTTATATGGAAATGGATGATGAATTCTTCTCAATTTTAGTTTCTTTACCATTTCTAAGGATACTAAATTTTCAGTTGATTTTGAATCTATTATAACCTTACATACCTTGCCTCCTACTTTGCATATGGTCTGAAAGAGTGTCTTCCTTTGTGGAGGTTCACTATTGCTTGGTACCTTCAAAAATGTTCTCATCATCAAGGCATCTCCTCTCTCTGGAAGTTCGTAGGAATTAGGTGAATTGACACTTTGGCAATCAGTATCTTGAATCAAATGTGTTCTCCTCTCTCCTTGGCATCTTGATCTGGTCTTCTCAGGGCACTTAGTTGTGGTATGACCTACTTGATTGCAGTTGTAGCATCTGAAAGGCTCCGAGCTTCTTCCACCATATCTACCTCTATGATCGGCTCTTCTTCCTCAGAAACCCCCTCTTATGTTGTCATCTCCATGCTGACTTTCTTGATTATCCTCTCCTTGTGGCCTAGGACTCTATCCTCTACCATTCATAGCGCCTCTGCCTCTGAATTTTCTGCCCCCTCTACCTCTATTATTCTGATCATTCTTTCTCTTTAGCTTCTCCTCTACTCTTAATGCTAGTTGAAAGCACTTGTTCACTGTCTCCGGTGCTAGTATGTTGATCTCATCTTGGATACTATATTTCAATCCACTGAGATATCTTTCCACTTTCTTTGGTTCCTCCTCATGGTGTTTGGTCCTTAGACTCAACCTATGGAACTCCTTGATATATGTACTCACATTAAGGTCTTTTTGCCTCAAACCTTGCAACTTGTTTTAGACTTGGACTTCATAGTCTATTGGGATGAATTGCGCCTTCACTTTTGCCAACATTCTATCCCATAAGGTTATCATACTTATACCTTCCTTCACCCTCTCGCTTTGGAGGTAATTCCACCAAGTGAGTGCTACTCCTTTCATCTTGGACTTAGCAAAGATAACCTTCTTATTCTCAAGGGTCTCTTTGCATTCAAAATGGTTGTTCAATGCAGCAATCCAATCCATCACTTCTTCTGCATTCATTTTCCCACTAAACATAGGGATGTCATCTTTACCTGATGAGGATTCTCTACCAATGGACTTTAGGACCTCAACAAATGCTCTTTGATCTGCAAGTAACTCAGCTTCCTGCCTTGGGGTCTCTTCTTCTCCCCCTTGTTCTTCTTCTTCATCAGAGTCACATTCACCCTCCTTTCATTTTCCTTTGGCCTTCTCTAACTCCCTCACTCTATTTTCAAACATCTCTTCAAACAACTCTTCAAACAACTTCTTGATGGCATCTTGAGACATACTCTTAGGAGGCATGTTGCTAGCTTCTCCCTCACTTCCTTTTGTGGACATACACCACAAATCACTTTCCCCAAGTGATCCAACTCGTGCTCTGATACCACCTACTATTGTTATCTGACACAAACGCATAGCCTTAGGGTCTACTTTGATTGTGACAACTTGGTTATTTTCTACAAACTTCATAGATCCGTGAAGTGTAAATGAAACAACTCCCAAGGCATGAAGCCATGGTTTGCCCAAAAGGAGGTGTAGACACCCAAAATTGTCCAGTCTAATTAAATAAATATTTTATTTATTTAATTATCTAAGCTTAATTCTTCTATTAATTAAATAAATCTTTATTTATTTAATTAATTCATTTATCCTCTTCTAGCCTTATTTCTCATTTAAATAAATACATTTATTTATTTAAATTATCCTTTCCTAAATTAAATAAATATCTTATTTATTTAATTGATCTCACTCCTTCTATTAATTAAATAAATCTTTATTTATTTAATTAATTCATTAACATTTTCTACCCATGACACATGTCATTCATCTCTTAATTCCTACATTACCTACCCCTTTCATTATTTTATTATTTCTTATACCTACCCTCTAATCATAGTCGATCTCCTTTGACACCTCTCAATCTTATCCCTCCATTTCATATAGTGTCTTCTATATAAGATGATACTTCCTTCATTATCTAACCCTAACTACTCGATCAATTGACTACACTATGATCCTACTTGCAACCACATTTCATTCTTTGTTGAGCTCTTGTGCATATAAAATCTGAGAGCAAATATATCAAGCAAGATCAATGGAGATGGGAAGAATGGAGATCCAAACCCTATTGGACATGTGATGGTATAATCTTTGTGATTTCATTTGATTTGCATTGTCTTAGGTAATCTTCATATGTTATGGTGGATCTCTGTTGTTGTTAGGCTAGGGTTTTGTGGTTGAATTCATTTAGCCTTTCAATATTGTTATTATTGTATCCATTTTCACCATATACATTTTGGCACGCCCGGTGGGACTCTTGTCCCTTTTGCATTTAACTTCTTTGTTGCAGATTTTGTATTTTGAAGTTGCAGATCCGACCTTTTCGGCAATATTTTGATATTTCCGCGTCTGCGTACTTTCGGATCACATTTTTGATTTTCTGGCGCATCTGCGACCTCTAGAATCGCGTATGTGTTATCGACAATTTTTTATTTTGCAGGTTCTAGGAAAGCGTGTCAGTGTTATAAAGTCACGTTTGCGTTGTTTTTAGCCGCATCTGTGTCCAGAAGAAGCGTCTATGTTCTATGGTCGCGTCTGTGTCTCACAGAACCACGTCTGTGTCATCCAGTCGTGTCTGTGTTAAGGGTAACCGCGTCTGTGTTCACCAGTTTCAAATTTTGGGTTTTCATTGATTCAATTTTTCGGATTTTGCATTTAGGGTTTCAAATCTGGTTTATTTTGAACTAACATTTTCAGATCTAGCTAACGAAATTGGTGCAGCTTGTCTTGAAAGCTAAATCGTTTGGTTGAAGGCCCCTATTTTCACAAAGTCTTTTGGATTTAAAATTTACCTAACTTGTGTGCTTGCAGGAAGGGGTGATCATTTGAAACAATCCAAACTACTAATAAATCTTTGTTTTAGGTCATTGGCAAGGGTTTTTGGATTTTTATTGTATGCCTTGTTTTCATAGACTAGCAAACACTTCAATTGGTGCACTAAAATTGAATCATTGTCTTTTGTGTCTTGAGCAATAGGCTCTTTTTGTTTAATCTTTAGAGGGTCTGTCTTCCCGTGTGGTCATTAGGACTACTAGTGAGAAGAGAACGACCCAAGTGGTAGCGAGGAAAACCCACCTCTTCCAAACCACTATAAACAAATGTATTCATGGTGAAAACTATGAATAACGTGTGCTGATTAGTTCATACCGACACTATGTCTCCCCATAAACCCATTTGATCAAATTTATTTGATCAGTTGTAGGGCGTAACCCCTACCGACTGGGAGCCTTCTGTATTTATAGAGCTGAAAGTGCCGCATGTATGGCCACACGAGCGGATGCCCTTACTAGCACCTTTTTGTTTTAGAAGCCCAAATCCTTCTAGTTGTTGGGGCAGGAGGTCAGACCTCTGGTAGCGGCCCACACACATACGGTTCTTAGTAGAGATACAAAGTTCGCCACGGGAAGTTTTCGTGGGGACTGATGCTTGGCTGACTCGAGAAGTGAGTGCCGAGGGTGGAGCCAGTGAGGTCAAGCATCTAAGTATCCGCTCTGAATAGCGTAGCCTCGGGGGTAAAACCCCATGTGGGATCAACAACTATTGTCTTGGCCAGCCATAAGAATTGTGCTTGACTTATGTTAAACATTCAAAACATTCAAGACCAAACAACAAAAAATTGTGTCGTTTGTGTCTTCAAGTGTATGCAAAACATTTTTACATCAAACAACACACTTTTATTGGAGTCATCTTGAGTCTAGACACTTGCAAACATTAGGTCTTCATCAACACTGTGTCCTCTTGTCACGAAAAATAGTCAAACAGTCAGATTTGGTCACAACAAAACGATTTCACAGATTGGAAAAAATTGCACAAATTTTACAGAAACGCGTCTATGTCGGGCATAATAGCATCTGTGTTGTATAACCGCGTCTGTGAAGGGCAGAATCACATCTATGTTCCAACAGTCAACATTACACTTTGCAAAAAAATCTCAGAAACGCGTATGTGTTAAACAGAGTCGCATCTGTGTCAGGAAACCGCGTCTGTGAAGTATACAGGCGTGTCTGTGTTCAGAATTGAAAAACTGTTACAGTCCAGCAAACAAACACAGTCAGTTTCAGAATTCTTGAGCTTCCTAGGTCATTTCTCCAGGGTTTCATTTAGCATTCAACCTGTCCTTGGGTCTCACAAAGTCCATCATTGCTTTACATCTCTCATTACATTCACAATTGTCTAAACTTGAGTCAAAAGGTCACTTGCTTGTCCTCATCATACTTTGTCAACACACTACATACAACAACACTTTGCTAAGTGGTCCCTCATCAAGGTTTCTTACCTTTGGGTCTCATTTGGTCTTACTTAGAGTCAAGGTCAACTTACCTCATCAAGAGAATCTATCCTCTCTTTGGAAGTCACACCTACTCTACTACATACATACTTGGTCTTACACTTTGGACATTGCAAGTACACTTCAGATTCATTTACATTTCATCCAACTCTTAATCTTCCATACTCTTTCCATTTTTCATCTAGTCTCACACATCTTGGTCAATACCTAGTTCATGGTTGAAACCCGCCTTCAAAAATCTAGGAGAGAAACTAAAGAGGCTCAAGAGTCCGCAAACATGAGTTCTTATGAGTATGACAATGAGATCTTTTTCAATTCTGATCATACTACATTACCTGACAGGGATACCTATAGAAACATTCCAAATGTTGAGAACATGGACACTATAAACAACAATGCTACACATAATGACAATATGGACAACTTTTCAGTACATTCAGCAGATGTGGAAGAATCCATTATGAATCCCCATTTCAATCGATTGGTTGAGGAAATAATGAGGAGGGATAGACAATACTTCTTACAAATGATGGCACAAAGTGGAGCCAAGATACCTCGTGATTTTGACATGTCTCAAATAATGGAAAATCAACCTTTGCAACAACCTCACTCCAACATGGATCAAAGGAGACCTAATAGTGGAGGAAATAGAGGACCATATATGGTACCTAAATCACCATCAGCTTTACTTCAAAAACCAGAGGTCCCACATACACATGGTCAAACATATGATACTCACCTTCGCAGACCATTATGGAAGTTTTATGGAGAAAAATATGCTCAATCACATATCAATGCTAAGGATCAACCACCAAAGCAATGGGAAATTCAAAGGCATGCTCAAAATTTGGACACAAGGAAACCCCGTGTCAAATTCGGGGGCAATACAATAGAACATGACATGCCTGTAGAGTATGGTATACATGCACAAAATAGATATGGTGTTCCTCAACATGAATCTATGCCAAGTGGTCCATATACACAGCATCACTATAGACCTCCTCCATATGAACATGTGTATGATCAATATCATCCATACATGCAACATGCTCCTCCTCCAATTGGTGCCTCAAGCATGGGGTATGGTCCAAGAAGTCGATCTCCACCTAAGAGCAATTTGGAGCAACAAATCAGGGACTTACAAAGAAAATGAAGGACATAAATACACCAAAGCCAACATACACAATGAGAGACATATGTCCTTATCCATTTGACAAGAGCATTCCAATGCCTCCTTTTCCTACACACTTTGTGACACCTAAATTTGATAAGTATAGAGGAAAAGGGGATCCTAAGGCACACATAAGACAGTTTTTCACAGCTTGCATTGAGGTAGCAGCAGAAGAGATATTTGATGAGATTATTCCCACAAAGCTTAGGTGATCAAGCTATGGAATGGTTCTCCCAACTCCCACCTGGAATTAAGTCATGGGGTGACTTAGCAGAGGCATTTATTCAACATTTCTCCTACAACATAGAGACAGACATACAGTCACTACTTTGTGCAACACCAAGCAAAAAGAGGGAGAGTCTTTTGCATCATTCTTACAAAGATGGAGAAATCTAGCCAGCAGATGCTCTTGTGAAATTCCACAAAAACAAATGGTAGAAATGTTCACCCAGAATGTTAACAAAGACATTGGCTATGATCTAAGGAAAGCTTGTTTGTCCACCTTCAAGGATGTCATTGAAAAAGGCTTAGCGACAGAAAAGGTCCTAATTGAACAAGGAGTCATTAAGATATTCAAGGAAAACAAAGATGACTTTAAAGGAAAAGACAAGCCAAGATTTTGGAATAAAAACAAGAACACAGTGAATGATGGTGTTGTTGATGCCAACACAGTGCGACCCAAAGTCATCTTTTCAGGATCAAGTTCTACAAACAATCAAGTGAATACTCAAACAACTTCCAGATCACGAAGGAAGTACACTCCATTGGGAGAACCACTTGAGTCAGTTTTTAAGAAGCTAGTGGCAAACAAGGTAATCACGGTTCCAGATTTTCCTCCATATGAACCAAAGGTTAAATCAAATTGGTGGAATGATGATGAGTATTGTGAATTTCATAAGAGCAAGGGTCATAAGACGGGAAATTGTCATCGACTAAAGAACATCATACAAGATCTCATTGATAGAGGTGACATTGAGATTGAGGGACATTCGTCTAATCAAGAACATGAGATGTTTAAAGAACCATTCCCAAAACATGACAAGGGAAAAGCTAAAGCCACAGAGGATCAAACCAACTATACCAGAGCATCTGACAACTATGATTCAACCATCAATCACATTTCGATGGACAATTATGTCTCTACCATTATCATCAAGGACAAAGCGTCTGAGAATTCTACTCAGAGACCCAGGATTGTCCTAAAAGGTGTTGGATCTTCTTCTGAACCTACCTCTGAATGTAATGTCACAACCCGTCAAGGTAAAATCACCTTGCAAGGTGCTCCAACTAAAAACACCGCTTCTTCATCAACCAAACCTGAGTATGACCTTGTAGAACAGTTAGGGAAGACACCAGCGCTCATTTCAATCCTTGAGTTATTACGCATATCTCCCGCACATAAAGACATTCTTGACAAAATCTTGAGAGATACTGCCATTCCTACTGATCTAAACGTGGACCAGTTTCAAGCCATGGTGGGATACCTTTCCGTTCCACATTCACTTACTTTCACAGAAGCCGATGACGCCTCTGTAAGTCAGCCACATAATGCACCACTACACATTGAAGCCTTCATACACAAACATCGAATAAAAAGAGTCCTGATAGATGGAGGAGCAGGTCTAAACATTTGCACATTAAGCACTATTACACAATTGGGATATTCTGATAAAGCTGTGAATTCTACAAACAAAATCACCATTAAAGCATATGATGATGAAGAGCGTTCATCCAAGGGCACAGTCATCTTACCTCTCAGAGTGGGGCTAGTTACAAAGGATGTGGTTTGTCAAGTCCTGGATTTAAATCTCACTTATAACATATTGCTAGGACGTCCTTGGATTCATGAAATGAGGGCAGTCCCATCCACATATCACCAATGCATTAAATTTCCTCATAATGGAGTGGAAGTAACAGTTAACGGTGATCCTAATCCATTCATATATTGCAATAACCTGAAATCAAAGACTGAGACCATCATTCCCAATAATCGTGAGGTTGTTCCTTCGTCGGCATACATTGATCCGGAGTCATTAAAACCTTCGACATCAAAACAAGGTGAGCTTAAAGGCAAGTTTCAGGACAAGGGCATGGGGGAATATACTTTAAATCAGACCATGTACTTACGACAAGTCATGAGTTCCCCAAAAGAATATGGAAGACCACATCCTAACAAGCAAATCTCCATCATGATGCTCAAATGGGACCCTACTACCTTTCAAAGATGGGGTGAACTAGAAGAGGAAGATTTATACCAAATGCTTTTCAGAGACAATGAAGAGGAAACACAAGATCACATCAATCTACCATGTGAGAAATATGGCAAAGGCTTCAAAATTCTACAAAAATTCGGGTATGATGGGAAAAGCCCTATGGGGTTATGAAAGGAAGGCATCATTGAACCTTTACAGCCTGAATTGACTTTCAAGAAGGAACGCTCGAAAGGACTTGGTTTCTTAACTCCTAAGGTCCACACCCAAAGGACAGAAGAAGCCTTACAAATCAAAGCTGCTAAAATTCAACAAGAGGATCGCTATTCCACAGATTCCAACGAATGGGAATGGGGTTCCGACAAGTCTTCCAGTGACTACGAGCTCACTGAGACATTCAGAGAGCAAGATGAACCCACAGAAGAAGAGGAGTTTTATAACAAGTTCAGAGTTGGTCAAGAAACAACCTATGAGGAGTCTACACAGTCCTTGTCTCAAGGTTCTAGGTTGAAATCACATAGGATGAGAACACCTGTTCCGTAATGCACTACTAGTGATGATAATTTGGATTCGCTCGCGATCGAGACTGATGAGGAGAGTGCCATCGATGACCTCGATAATTACCTTGACATACCCGAATATAACTGCATCTTCACTCTTAGCCCCGCTAAATTCGAAGACATTAACGACCTTCCCCTTGTTCACCACCAACTCATTGACTGGGATCATGAAGGACCTGCACAGTTTGACACATTCCAAAATGATGAAGCTTTTATTGACTATCTGGGCATACGAGATGATCTTCCCCCTGGAGACCATAAAGCAGGATACACTACAGAACTCAATAGCGTGGCATATTTTGGTGAGGGTGTCGAACCTTCCAGTCGCAAAAATGTGAAAATAAGAACAAATCAAGGGTCTTATGGCAAAAACCACACTGTGGCACTGTCTGACCCCAAAAAAGTAAAAAGAAAGGATGTATCTGAGGGTGAAAACCTCTCCGAGGCACCCGAAGATGGAAGGCTCAACATTCTCCTAGCATCATATGAGGAAAAGTCATCCATGTTGGTAGAGGAGACTATCAAAACAAACATTGGTACAGAAGAGGTTCCACACAACATATTCCTAGCTCAATCACTGATAGAGTCCGAAAGGTCAAAATTCATAAGTTTCTTCAAAGAACGACAAATCAACTTCGCCTGGTCATACGCTGATATGCCTGGATTAGATCCAGATTTGGTAATGCATCATTTGACAGTCAAACCGGGGGCAAAACCAGTAAAACAGAAATTAAGAAAAATGCATCCACAGGTGGCATTACTAGTCAAAGCAGAACTTGAGAAGTTATTGGATGTTGGATTCATACGCCCAATCGATTATCCCGAATGGATCTCCAACTTGGTACCTATTAGTAAACCAGATCGCAGCATCAGAATTTGCACAGATTTTAGAGACATCAACAAAGCTTGTCCAAAGGATGACTTCCCATTACCAAATATTGACTTGATTGTTGATCTCACAGCAGGTCATGAAATGTTATCATTAATGGATGGATTCTCTGGTTATAATCAAATAAGAATCGCACCCGAGGATCAACATAAAACATCATTTACTTGTCTGTGGGGAACTTTCTGCTGGAATGTCATGCCTTTCGGGCTAAAGAATGCAGGTGCTACATATCAAAGAGCCATGACTACTATCTTTCATGATCTCATGCACGTAACCGTGGAAGATTATGTTGATGACCTCTTGGTCAAATCAATAGACAGAAATACACATTTGGACATGCTTGTAGTTGTCTTTGATCAGTTGGAAAAATACAAATTAAGATTAAACCCCAAGAAATGTGTCTTTGGAGTAACCTCTGGGAAGCTCCTAGGATTCATTGTATCCAAAAGGGGAATTGAAGCTGATCCAGCAAAAGTAAAGGCCATCTTGGAAATGCAACCACCAAGAAATATCAGTCAACTTCGATCCTTACAAGGCAGACTCCAGTCCATCCGAAGATTCATAGCACAACTGGCAGATAAGTGTAATCCTTTTCAGCACCTACTACATAAAAACATCAAATTCAAATGGGATGATGACTATCAACAGGCTTTCCAGATGCTCAAAAATTATCTTCTAAATCCGCCAGTTCTGATGCCACCAGTTCCAGATCAACCACTATTACTATACATATCAGCTACTCCAACAGCACTGGGGGCACTCTTAGCACAACAAATGGCTGAAGGCAAGGAAAAAGCAATATATTATATCAGTCGCACATTGGTAGGATATGAGCTAAACTACACACCAATTGAGCATGCATGTCTCGCCGTGGTCTTTGCTTCGCAGAAATTACGACATTACATGCTCACTCATAAGACTAAGTTAGTTGCAAGGATAGACCCATTGAAATACCTTCTCAATAAAGCAACACTTACTAGGCGACTGGCCAAATGGGTAATGATCCTGAGTGAATTCGACATCGAGTATGTGGATAGAAAAGCAATAAAAGGACAAGCCATCACCAATCAATTAGCAGATGCTCCCATGATAGATGATGTTCCTCTAAGTTCAGAATTTCCAGATGAATCCATTTTGACAATGTCACATGCCAAGCCATGGCAACTGTACTTCGACGGCTCATACACACAGCATGAGGCAGGAGCTGGCATCCTCTTTATAACTCCTCAAGGGGATTCTATACCAGAATCATACCGCTTATCATTTACTTGCGCTAACAATATAGCGGAATATGAGGCATTAACAACAGGATTACGAATTGCAGTTCAATGGAAGATCCAGGAACTTCGTGTTTTTGGGGACTCCCAACTTGTCATCCATCAAGCAACTGATGATTACCAAACAAAAGATGAAAAATTAATGCCTTATAAACAAATGGTGGATGACCTGAAACAACACTTTACAAAGATAGACTTTGAGCAGATACCAAGAGAGCAAAATCGCGTCACAGATGCCATGGCTACAATTGCTTCACTGATTGATCTACCTACAAATGAGACCCGCTATGAGTTCTTGGTGGATAACCTTTTGGTCCCTTCATATGAGATCATTCCTACTGAGACGATAAGCGTTGTTGGTCCCGAATCCCAGTTATATGGTTCCATTTTCACATACCTACGTGACAATACTTTACCTCCTGATCTATCAAATAACCAACGTCGCACTTTCATTCGCCAATCCTCTCGATATGTCATTTTAGTTGATATCCTATACCGACGAGGTCTAGATGGCACTCTTCTTAGATGTTTAGAAAGCGATGAAGCTCAGATTGTGTTACGTGAAGTACATGAAGGGATATGTGGTCCACATGCTAGTGGTCCTACCTTGGCCAAGAAACTCATCAGGACTAGATATTACTGGCCCAATATGGAGAAAGACTCATATCAGTTTGTCAAGAAATGTAAGCAATGTCAAATTCATGGAGACCTCATACATGCACCAGCACAAGAACTTCAACCACTGGCGTCTCCTTGGCCCTTTTGTCAGTGGGGACTCGATCTCATAGGCAAGATTCACCCTCCTTCTTCCAATGGTCATAAATTCATTATCACTGCCACAGAGTATTTTACAAAATGGATTGAAGTCATGCCTCTCACACAAGTTATTGGAAAACAAATCGCTACATTCATCCTCAACTATATCATTTGCCGATACGGTATTCCTATTTCCATTATCAATGATAACGGGCGTCCCTTCAAAAATCAGGATGTTCGTGAACTCTGTGACCGCTTCCATATTTCCCATCATTTCTCCACACCATATTACCCCCAAGGTAATGGCCAAGCTGAGGCGTCTAATAAAACAATCCTTAAAATCTTAAAGAAGATAGTCGACGACGATGGCCGTAATTGGCATATCCAACTTAATCCTGCACTTTGGGCTTACCGCACGAGTGTCCGCACACCTACAGGAGCTACACCCTATTCACTTGTCTATGGCACTGAAGCCATCTTGCCTATTGAGGTCGAGCTACCCTCTTTATGGGTCTCTTTGCAAAACATCATCAGTGACGAAGATTATAGGGTTTCTCGCTTACAAGAACTAGAACTATTGGATGAACGAAGACAAACTGCTTTCAATCATCTCAAAGCTTACCAACAACGAATGAGTCGCAGCTACAATCACAAGATCAAGCCTCGCACATTTGAGGTAGGTGATTTGGTCCTCAGAGAAAATCCCAAAAATCAGCAAGACAGAGAGAAGAAGGGCAAGTTCGAACCAAATTGGCTTGGTCCTTACATCATTACAGCAGCATATGGATCTGGGGCATATCAGCTCTCAACTACAGAAGGTGAAACTTTGGAGGATCCTATCAACAGCATGCACCTTCGCAGGTTTTACACATAGCTCTTCAGAGTATCCTAATTCAAAAAATACAAAAAAATCAAAAATTTCAAAAATACAAAAAAAATAATAAAACAAAAAAAATCGTTACTTGGTGAAAACTTGGCAAACAGGCGCCTTGTGACACAAAAAAAACATTGAAAAATTAAAAAAGTAAAGAGAAATAATTTCGTCCAACGGTGAAAACCACTTCGGTGGCGCCCTGGGCATGTACCATGGTGAAAACTGGGTCACCAATGCCATGCGTAGAGACATTGCTCATCCCTCCTTCAGGATTCTCTTTCATCCTTCACTTTGCACACACTCACAACCTATTCATCCATAATAAACTTACACATTCCCATCATGGCTTGTTATTGATCTACCTAAGATTGGTTCGCCATTCATAATAAACATCCCTTTTCATCCCTTTCCATCCATAATAAATCAGATCCTATCTGTGGCTAAGGCAAATCCTACGTCTAGTGATGGGTGTGGAACTGAGAACATCACATGTTTCGAGGAGTACAGTTTCTTCCAGCTTCCTTCAGTCTATCCGCGCACAATCCGCAATAAAGCAACATTTGCATCACAAATCCACAACAAAGTTCTGTCTGCTTCGCAATAAAGTATCAGTTTCATGGATTCAGTCAGTTTCAGATGAGACACAACAGCAACAATGGGCTTCAACAAATAAAATCTTTCAACAGACTCAGACAACATTATGGTTCAGTGCTATCTATCCTTTCTGTGAAAGTAAACATTGTGACCACAATCAAATAAGACTTATACAAGTGACAAGAGACACTAAACTTGAGGACTACAGTAGATGTTGGTGTCGAGTCTTGGTTTTCTTTTGATGTTATCTTTTGGTGACATGTCTTTTAGCTTTTCCGGGATGTCTTTGACTAAAGATTCTATCTCCAAGATGTCTTTGACTAGGAAGGCGAGCATGGGGTATCGTCACCTATTTGTATTTGCTGTCTGTGGATTGTCTCTTAGTAATGCTATGACTTGTCCAAGGATATGAGGACACTGTGAGTCTAGTGTGAACTGGGGCATTCCTTGTTTGTGACTGTCTTATCTCCATGCAAACAGGTACAATGACTTTCTGGGTCAAACATATGCCTCGATTGTCATAACCTACTTGCCATAATAAAGCTCAATGATGATAACTGTAAAGCGGAAAAATCAAACCCTAGTCGTTCTCCCCTCCCCAACTCCGAGGAGAGAGAAGGGAGAGTCGCTAGGGTTAATGGTTTTCACTTAGGAAGGACTTTACATTCAAAAGAGGGGTTGAAGCCCACAAGATCCAATCCCAAGCAATGCAAGATTGGATTCTATATGAGTTTCAAGGGTTAAGACAGCAAGGCTACCCTCTTTTGTAAAGATTGTGGATAGAATGATTAAGCTAGGAATGCATGCAAAGTAGGAAAGATTCACTTATAAACAGAGATAGGAATATGATATGAAGCTGCGAACCTGGAATTAGCAGTAAAATGTCGAGACGGTGCTGTTCTGCAAATTTGAACGAAAGTTGACGGGACGATGGTGCCCGGCGTGCACACAGTCCTCCGAAAAATCCGCGAAACGAAGGGGGATCTGTTTGTCACTGCACAAGGATTCCAGATCTTCAATTTCAGCCGCGTACCTGCAACCTACACACAGAAAAGCGAAGATGATTGGGGGGTTAGGGATTAGGGGTTTGCCCTTAGGTCAAACCCCGGTTTTGGAATTAACCAAGAAATGAGAAATGCTGTAAATGTGAATGACTGTAATGTAAAACAAGTACTAATATTGTAAGGATGTTTGTATCCTTATATGCGAAGGTATAGATGTTGTTATCTATTGTATGTTGTATGTTGTAGTATGTGATCTCCTCTTCAATGGTTGAATCCTTGTCTTGAATGCAACACCTAGCCTTGAATGGAGACTTAGAATGATCAATTGCTTGAAGGAATGCTTGAATGTTTGAATATCGTTTCCACTTTTTGTACACATATGTCCTTCCTCCCTCTTTTTATCTACCCAAATGGGAGAGGAAAATGTAGTTTATATACTTGTCAATTAGGGTTAAAAGACTAATTTTCCCGACCTTAGGCCGACCAGGAAATGTTATTTTCCAATTTGCAAACAAAAAGGCCCGAAGTCTCATAGGAGACCGGGCCCAAAATAGGGCCAGGGACCAGGGTGCTGGGCGCCATGGTCCTGGGGGACCAGGGTGCTGGGCACCCTAGTCCTGAAGGACCAGGGCGCTGGGTGCTCTAGTCCCACCTCCCGGGACAGCAGGGTGCAAGGAGGATCAGGCCAGGGTGCTGGAAAAATGCAGTTTTTGATATCATGAACAAGTTTCGGGGTCTCCATTCAGGTTCCATGTTGCATCGCCATCGTGAAGACCCAAATGCAGTCGAAATTGCAAGTGTCGCAATTTTAGGACGCTACATTTAGCCCCCACTTTAGCGGGAGTATAAGCGTACGCTCATACTTCCGGTAAAGTACAAGGAAACAACATTGAAAAACTTTCACCACGTCAAGGAGGCAAGATACACCAAGCCCCCAGTGGACTAAGGATCTTACGACTTCAATTGACAAAGTAAAAGGGAAGATCACGAGGGAGAACCATGACTGTCAGTAGTAAGGTTCCCTCATTATGAGTCATGAAAGAAAGATATCAAAAATTTTCAAGGCAAAGCTAAATTTGTCAAGAAATTTTCAAGTATCTTGAAAAGATATGAACGGGATGTATGCCCCCCTATGTTAAAGCGATCGCACACGCCTCACCGGGGGTGATTGTTTTAAGGTAGTGATACATATAAGAATGAGAAAGGAAAGGAGCACGTTATCACAAGGATTTAGCCCCCAAGTGTGAGATAAGCCCAAGGATAATAGACACAAAACACAAAGCACAAGGTGACTTCGCTTTCCTCGGGGTTAGTATGTTGTATGATAATTCATGTATATCATATGTATGTATGCATAATTGTTCTTCATTCCCCAATCAAGGAAGGTCACCTAGAAGAAGGGAACACATGTGTATTTTGAGTCAACATGAGAGAGACCAAAAGAGATCTCAATGTTTTGCATCGTCCTCAAGTAGACAACACTAAGGACAACAAATAGAAGAATGAGAATAACATATAGAAGAAGTAACAAAAGAGAGGAGGAGAGAATCTACTATGCTAATGAACTAGTCTAGCAAGTCATCTACCCCCCGATCTTGTTGATCAGTATTTCGAGAAGGTAGGAAACACGCTAGAGGAGGAACATCCAACACAGTAGATGGAGCTATCACAAGATCCAAACAAGGGCTATGTTCATATCCCAAGCCACGGTGTTCTTGTCTAGGAGCTAGGATAAGTGCTTTAGAAAATTCGTTAGATAGATGGTTATCAATATCCACAAGTTCATATTCACTACCAGAATGAACAGGAGTAACATTTGCATCATGAATAACATTTTCATCTATATCATCATCAAGATTTATAAAAATAGGATCTTTAACTCGCACAGGATCAAGACCATCATGCATCTTATGTTTAGGAGATTTCAGCTCAATCGTCGACTGAGGAGAAAATGGAATAATGCTTGTTGAAGGTGTTTTTGGGGATTGCAAAGTTTGAGAAGCAGCTGCCTGAGCTCTAAGACGATGCTTTCGTCGGCGTTCACGTGCAGAACGATTTCGTCTAGTCTTAGTAGGAAGATTAGGAGATTGAGGAGGAGGAATGTTCTCATCCTTATCACTTGGGTGTTTAGGTTGTGGTCTCTTAGGTTGAAAAATAGGAGAAGAGGAAGGTCTCTTCTCTCCATAAGAGGAAAGAGGAGGAACTGCTCCGTATAAGGGAGGAATACTTGGTTTAGGAAGGAGACCAAGTCCATCATGACGAGGAGGTATAGGTCTACTCTTAGGAAGTTTATTAGATATAGGCATAGTCACATCCATAGGAATGGGTTGGGAATCTTCTTGAGGAAAGATATTAGTTTTATCTTTCAAAGGAAGAACTTCCTTCTCAAGAATGATAGGAATGTCAAGTTTGGGTGTTCTAGGTTCACTTAGAGATAGGATCATGTCTTTTTTCCACTTTTGATAAGATTTGAAAAGGTGATCACTTCGCGGAGGAAGAGATTGGAATTGTTTAGGCCAAAAGTAATCAATAGGAACACTAGAGGTTCTTTCAGTAGGTTTAAAGAGACTATGATTGACAGTAACAATTTCACCATTATGGGGAAATTTCAAACACTTGTGAATGGGAGAAGCAATAGCTTTCATGGAAGATAGCCAAGGATAGCCAAGCTTCACACGAAATTGTTCGGATGATGGAATAATAGCAAAGTCCACATCAAGGGATTTGTTACGGACCTCAATAGGTAATGTAATAGAACCAATTGCAGGAGAAGAAAATGCATCAAATAATTTCACAACCACATCTGTTTTGTCATAGATCACTTGATTCAATTGCAAAGTAAAAAGAAATTCTTTAGTAATAACATTAACCATGCACGAAGGATCAATAAGCACTCCACGACAAGGTGTGTTCTTGACTTTTGCAACTATATATAAAGTACCATCAGGTGCCCTGATAGTTTCACTAGAATCAAAGGTGATGGAAAGTTCTTTAGGGATTTTCTGCTGCTCCACAAAGTTAATCACATTCGGAGTCATGGACACAAGATCATCAAGTAAGACAGAGGAATCAGTAGTATCAATCGCATTAGAGGTATGAGAAGGCAATGGATCAGTGAAAATCTGAAGATTTTGGTTAGGAGGAGCTACAGATGTATTGCCTTTATCATTCACACCAGAAACAAAGATAGTATTATTATCAATCAAATCTTGAATTTTCCCCTTTAAAGCAAAACATTTTTCAGTATCATGCCCAGGTTGATGATGAAATTGACAAAAAGATTTGTTATCAAAATAGGGTGAATTAATTTTTGCAGGATCAATTTGCCTTATAGGAGGAAGAGTAAGCACATTTTGTTCCAATAACTTATTCATAATACTATGCAATGATTCATTCAAAGAAGTAAACTTTCTTTCTCTCTTGAAAAACTTAGAAATAGGAGACACACCTGATGCTGCATTCACATTGTTGTTGATGATGTTTTCATTGAATTTAATGGACTCTCTATTCGGTTTAAACTTCCCAAATGGTTGTTGACTACTATCACCCTTATCACTCGGAGCCATAGGATGTGATTGTTCCATTTGACTCGCAGTCAGTTGATAATTGTGAAGAGTTGCGCACAACTATTGGAAAGAAGTAAACTCATAAAATAGGAGTTTTTCTCTAATGTCTTTTTGTAAATTAGAAATAAAGATTCTTTGAATATCATTGTCAAGCACTGGAAAAGAAATTTGAGCATACGAATGCTTATATCTACCAATGAAATCAGTCACTTTTTCTTTAACACCTTGTTTACAATGCATTAAATCAATCAAAGTAACTTTAGGACTTATATTGTTTTGAAATTGTTGAATGAAAGCATTTGCAAGTTGTTCGAAAGAAGTAATAGAATAGGAAGGCAACGAGCAATACCATTGTAGGGCTTTGTCTCTTAATGTTCTAGTAAACAGTTTTGCAAGCAACCTTTGGTCATAAGCAAAATCAGTACATATTGTTTGAAAGGTCTTAACATGTGTTAGAGGATCACCCTTACCATTATAAAGCTCCAAATGTGGAATTTCAACATGTTTAGGGGGGATAGCTCGAACAATGTCAAGAGAAAGTGGGCTCACAACATCAAATGTGGGCACACTAAACTTAGATTGATTCATAGAGGCAATTTGTTGATGTAAAGAAGAGACAGTTTGTGCAAGATTGTTAATGGTCGCTTCAGTCGAAGAGTTCATATTAGACGTGTTAGATTGTGATGGAGGTGTTATGTTATTGAAAGAAGGTAGAGAGTAAGGTGGTGGGACACTATGATAGTTAGTCATAGGAGATGATTGGACAGGAGGAACACTACAAGGAGGAATGGAATGATTAAACGAATTGCCCCCTTGCGTCATGTTCATTTGTGGAGATATAAGAGGAACACTCACTGAAGGAATGAATGAAGAAGTTGGATTGAATGAAGGAAGACGGTTGATTGAGGAAGAAGGATTGCCCCCATGACTAGTGATCATAGGAGGAATGTCTTGTGTTGAAGTAGTCATTATATTTGATGTAAAAGTAGGTATACTAGCAATAGGAGTCGTCAAAGGAATAGAATGATTGACTTGAGTAGGAGGTTGTGTATAACCTAAGGTTTCGGCACAACTTTTCATAGGCATCACATTTGAATCCACAATGTGTGCAATACCACGCAAAATATCAATTCCATTCTTATCACTTTGAAGCATACGTTTTAGACCCTCAATTAAAGGAAGAGCTTGACTATCAGGGTATTCTTGAGACATCCATTGTCGAAAATCGTCAAATTGGTTATCCAATTTTGAAAGTTGTTCTACAGAAACCTCATGGAGAGCTTCTTCATCATTAAGAGGATTAGAGGAATTACCCATGTCCTCGTTAAAAAGGCCATTCAAATTAGGTTCCATCTCCTCAGTAATTAAACCTTGGAAGGACTTAATTCTAAGGCTTCGTCTAACGGGAATAGTGTAAGTAGGACTTATTGTTGTAAAACTCATGCACTAAAGAAAGAGAGAAGATTTTGAATTTTAGAGGTAGCAAATTTCAGTAAAATCAGCCAATCTTCTAGATTTAAAGCTGTTAAATACAATCAGGACAATCTCCCGAAATTTCGGAAAAAATGTCCGGGACCGTGGCGCTCGGGGTGCACACGGTCCTCGCAACTTTTTTCGAAATTTGTAGGGATGAAAGTTATGATGATTTTACAGCTAACCTGAAAAAATTGAGTGATTTTACGATCTATAGATAGGCCAAATTAAAGTTGCAATCTCAAAATTGAACCCTACCAAGATTGTCGAAAAATGCAAAATTTGAATTTTGAAAAAGAGAGGGAAACTAAAATTTTGAATTTTATGATTTTAAAGGGAATACCAAAAGCAATGCAAGTTTTGAAATTTGAAAATTGACTCAATTTCACGCAAAATTCAATTTTGAAAGCGGAAATCAAAGTTGTTGTAATTAAGCACTTAATTTCAAAAGTCACAAATAGCAAAAATTTCGAATGAATCACTGAAATTTCGAATGAATGATAACACACTTTTCAGATTTAGGATTGTTAGAAACACAATTTTGACACAAATTTCAATTTCAACAATTTTTGAATGATTAGAAGCCTCAATCCAAGCAATCGCTAGACCAACTTTGACCGTAATTTTGAAAGTGTTAAAATTGATAAAATCAGCCAAAATTCTGGATTTTAGCAGAAAAATACAGTAAGATCTAGCTCCCGAAATTTCGGAAAAAATGTCGGGGACGATGGCGCTCGGGGTGCACACGGTCCTCACAACTTTTTTCCAAATTTTCAGGGATGAAAGATATTGTGATTTTATTGCGGAATCCAAAGTTACAGCCGATTTGGAGATGTTTTGATCAGTGAAATTGTCGAACAAAGGTTGAATCAAGAGGGTTTCAAAAATTAGGGTTTTGACACTTAACCACTTAATTTTCAGAATTAAAGCACAAATATGAATTGACAATTTGTAATAGAAGGGCAGATCTGAAACAAGCATTAACAATTAAACATTTCACAAGTTTAATTACTTAAAAAGAAAATTTAGGGTTTTTATGCAATTAACCTCTAAAATTTTGCAAAAGATCAAACATGGAAATGTAATCAAGGAATCCAATTTTCAGATCTAACTATGAATAATCAGAAAGGATGTTCACATCGGGTTCACCAAAATGTAAAGCGGAAAAATCGAACCCTAGTCGTTCTCCCCTCCCCAACTCCGAGGAGAGAGAAGGGAGAGTCACTAGGGTTAATGGTTTTCACTTAGGAAGGACTTTACATTCAAAAGAGGGGTTGAAGCCCACAAGATCCAATCCCACGCAATGCAAGATTGGATTCTAAATGAGTTTCAAGGGTTAAGACAGCAAGGCTACCCTCTTTTGTAAAGATTGTGGATAGAATGATTAAGCTAGGAATGCATGCAAAGTAGGAAAGATTCACTTATAAACAGAGATAGGAATATGATATGAAGCTACAGACCTGGAATTAGCAGTAAAATGTCGAGACGGTGTTGTTCTGCAAATTTGAGCGAAAGTTGACGGGACGATGGCGCCCGACGTGCACACGGTCCTCCGAAAAATCCGCGAAACGAAGGGGGATCTGTTCGTCTCTACACAAGGATTCCAGATCTTCAATTTCAGCCGCGTACCTGCAACCTACACACAGAAAAGCGAAGACGATTGGGGGGTTAGGGATTAGGGGTTTGCCCTTAGGTCAAACCCCAGTTTTGGAATTAACCAAGAAATGAGAAATGTTGTAAATGTGAATGACTGTAATGTAAAACAAGTACTAATACCTTGTTGTAAGGATGTTTGTATCCTTATATGCGAAGGTATAGATGTTGTTATCTGTTGTATGTTGTATGTTGTAGTATGTGATCTCCTCTTCAATGGTTGAATCCTTGTCTTGAATGCAACACCTAGCCTTGAATGGAGACTTAGAATGATCAATTGCTTGAAGGAATGCTTGAATGCTTGAATGTTTGAATATCGTTTCCACTTTTTGTACACATATGTCCTTCCTCCCTCTTTTTATCTACCCAAATGGGAGAGGAAAATGTAGTTTATATACTTGTCAATTAGGGTTAAAAGATTGATTTTCCCGACCTTAGGCCGACCAGGAAATGTTATTTTCCAATTTGCAAACAAAAAGGCCCGAAGTCCCATAGGAGACCGGGCCCAAAATAGGGCCAGGGACCAGGGCGCTGGGCGCCATGGTCCTGGGGGACCAGGGCACTGGGCGCCCTAGTCCTGAAGGACCAAGGCGCTGGGCGCTCTGGTCCCACCTCCCGGGATAGCAGGGTGCAAGGAGGATCAGGCCAGGGTGCTGGAAAAATGTAGTTTTTGATGTCATGAACAAGTTTCGGGGTCTCCATTCAGGTTCCGTGTTGCATCGCCATCGTGAAGACCCAAATGCAATCGAAATTGCAAGTGTCGCAATTTTAGGACGCTACAATAATGCACAAGAAGCTCTTTCACTTTCATATCTTCTGTCTTCCATCCCCCTTTCTTGATTGACTTCCATCATCCTTCTCGAGTCCGCGTAGCCTGCTATCACATGACTGAGTATAATGACACACCAAAAACATCTGCATTTCATGTAGTTGCACCTGCATTACCACATATAAGCATTTTATACATACATATAGATATCACAACTGCATCACATCCTGCACACAACACCTGTTAGCACAATTTACATTTGCATTGTCATATTCATCCACATTTCATACATTCACATTTGCATCATGCATACACATATAAAACATAAAAGAACCAAAAACAATATTGCATTACATCATATACACATTTGCATCCATATCATAAGCATCACATAAAAACATCTCATCACATAGGTACACATGCATATAGCTGCCGCAAAGATGAATCATCTCATATATATAATCATAAAGTGTCATGATACAATGATGTCAAAATCATATGGCTACAAAAGCACCCGTAGGTGTCTATAATACAAAAATGGTACAAAATCGATACATAGGGAGCCCTCTATGGCTATGATGAACTCCCTCCCTCGGAGCTGCCTAGCCTCGATGGAATCTGAGCCCCTGAAGGACTCGCCCCAGGATCATCCCTCTTGTCCCCTCTGTCTGGTGGTGGTGGAGGACCCATAACCCCACCACTCGATGCCTGTCTCCTCCGGTTCCCTCCCATAGCTGTTGCTGTACACGACGGTCTATGGAAGCTCCTTGCCCGCCGATCTGCTGGCACTGCACCATAGTAGAGATCTCGCCAGTAGGCAATCTCCTCCCCTACCCATAGGACATAAGCATATCCTGCCCCTGTGTCCTCCTCTGCCTGTCTCCCGGCCCTCAGTGCTGTCTCAGCCTCTGTGTAGAGCTAAATACCCTGATCTCGCTCCCGCTCAGTATCTCTGAGCCTCATCCTGAGCCGATCCCTCTCCCTCTCTAGCTCCTGGATCTTATCTGCCTGGCCCTGGCAGATCTCCCTCAGCTCTAGCAGCTCATCCTCCACTAGGTCAACCCCCTCCACCTCTACCTGTGGCTCCCCCTATACAGGTGCCTGCCCCTATGCCTATGTCTGTACCTGTACTGGTGCCTGTCTCTGTCCCTGCCCCTGCACCTGTACCTGTCTGGGACCCTATGCTGCTAGCACCTGTAGCGGCAATCCACCGTGACCCCTCACCACCCGAGCCTGCCTCTCCTCACCACCCTCCCTCTGAGGTACAACCCTCCTCTCTCCAACTGCTCCCCTCCTCCTCCCTCGGCCTCTGCCCCCATCACCTCCTCCATCATCATCATCTCCACCCCCATCTCCATCCAATGGCTCCCCTGGATCCGTCAACCGTGGGAAGGGATGCTCTGCCCAGTATGCTGTGTACTCAACATCCATGCCGACGTCCTCAATCTCTGGCCACATGTCCCAGGGTAGGGGCATCATCTCTACCAACTGTGTCACTGTCTGATCATATGACAACAAGGGCCCAAACTGTGCTTGATCACTGACTGTCCGTGCATACATGCCTGAGCCCCGTGGCATCCTCTGAATCCTGCCAAACTGTCAGCCAATCCTGTCCACTAGCTGCCTCTCCAGCACATAGGGCGTCCGCCCAATCAGATACCTGCTCCGAAAGGTGTAAGGAAGCTCAGCTGCATCATCCTCCCATTGCTCGCAGCCCAGGTATGGTCTCCATATGACCATGTCGATATCATCTATCACTCGCTGCCAATGCTCTAGCCTGCCAATCCGTGGTTGTAATGTGATCATGTCATACAAATGAACAAAACTGCGTCCATGTCCTCTGCCTCTGAAGTGTATCGGTCTCGTCACTGATAGATGCTCGTAAGCCCATACCTACAGCAATGTCACTCTGCAGCCCAATCCCACTGATCCGTGGTAGACAAACTGATGCAGCTCATAGTAGAGGTGTGCCAGCACATGCGGTCCCCAAGCATATCTGGTGTGATGCATCACCAGTGTCTCCAGTGCTCCTCCCCACCCCACAGCTAACCCCCATGTCGCCCTATCTGGACACAGGAACCCACTGATCGCTCCTCCTACTACTGTCGGTAATGTTAATCCTGTGGCTGTCATGGTGTCCCACGCCACGTGTCCTGCCCTCATCTCCAGTCCTGGGTCCTGGAATACTTGTCTCAAGGCCTCCCTGTCTCCATCTCGATCGTATGGGATCAGCTCCCCATCGATCGGTATTCTCAGTATCCTATATACATCCTCCAGGGTGACTGTCATCTCACCCATCGGCAAATGGAACATGCACGTCTCAGAGTGTCATCTCTCAACTAATGCAGTCAGCAGTCCCATGTTCGCCCAAAACTCAGGCACATATAGGACATGTCTCAATCCCATCTCCTCAATAGCAACTCGCTCCTCGGCTGTCAACTCAGGTCGCAACCTTTGAGTAGGCGGGAATCTCTCCTGTGACTCCAACATCGGCAAATACTCCTGCAGTCAAGCAAATCACTCATGTCAGTCATAGTGGCATTCCCTGTTTATCACAAAATGCTACTTTTTATCTAAATGCATCTGGCTATCTATCCTAGTGACACTCACTGTTCATCACAAAGTGTTGCTATTTATCCTAGTAGTACTCCCTGTTCATCACAAAGTACTACGTGTGTGACACTCCCTGTTCATGCAAAGTGTTGCTCACATTTGCACTCACTGTTCATCACAGAGTGCTGCTCATATTTTAGTACTCCCTGTTCATCACAAAGTACTCTATCTTGGTACTCACTGTTCATCACAAAGTGCCTTGATCTAGCCTAGTCTTCCTAGAAGATCTGCTTGAGTGTATCCTCTCAACAGCCTATCCAATCGACAACGTATGTTCATCACAGAACTGTCGATTTGACCTAGAAGATGCAACTTCACACTTTTTAAAGCACAAACGTGCTTACCTGACATAAACGCGCTTTCAGACTGCACAGACACGCCTGACAAACACAGACATGCCTATGCTCTGCACAGACGCGCCTGGGCGACATAGACGTGCCTTCTTGGCACAGACGCACCTGACTATCGCAAACGTGACCGCATTTGACACAAACGTGCGTTCAAACGCAGACGCGCCTGGCACAAACACAGACGCGCCTCGCGAGCACAGACACGCCTGGCACCAACGCAGACGCACCTGGCACCAACGCAGACGCGCCTGGACATTTTTGGACACTTTTTGGACCCTAGTCTAAGCGCATTTATTACCCTATCTAGCATGCATTAATGACAAAATTAAATGTGTCAAAGTACAAGGAGGTTTGGTGGTACTTACCGGCTCTCCTGCCTTTGCTGGCCTCTGAAATTGGCGAACGCGGTCGAATCTATGAACGAAGGCCATCGCTGCTGACTGTTGCTGCTCTATTTTCGCTCTGCAATCTGCTCTCGTGGATGTGTAGATGACAATGAGGATGTATTTTCCCCCGTGGTCTATCTTATAGACTACCCTAGCCCTCGCCTTCGTTTCCCGAGTCAGTCTTCTTAATCCCATGACTCTGTCACTTTATCCGGTCATTCTTTTCTAGCCTCTCTTTCTTATCGAGAGATTGTCTGTGATCTTTTCAGACATTTTCATCCAATCTCTTGAGGGGGCATATCATTCCCATCTTGGGGCAACTCTGTATCAGTTCATATTATCTTCTTTGAAACAACGCGACAAGCCGCATTGTCTCAAAGAGGGGCAAAATGTAGACACCCAAAATTGTCCAGTTAATTAAATAAATATTATTTTATTTATTTAATTATCTAAGCTTAATTCTTCTATTGATTAAATAAATCTTTATTTATTTAATTAATTCATTTATCCTCTTCTAGCCTTATTTCTCATTTAAATAAATACATTTATTTATTTAAATTATCCTTTTCCTAAATTAAATAAATATCTTATTTATTTAATTGATCTCACTCCTTCTATTAATTAAATAAATCTTTATTTATTTAATTAATTCATTAACATTTTCTACCCATGACACATGTCATTCATCTCTTAATTCCTACACTACCTACCCCTTTCATTATTTTATTATTTCTTATACCTACCCTCTAATCATAGCCGACCTCCTTTTACACCTCTCAATCTTATCCCTCCATTTCATATAGTGTCTTCTATATAAGATGATACTTCCTTCATTATCTAACCCTAACTACTCGATCAATTGACTACACTACGATCCTACTTGCAACCACATTCCGTTCTTTGTTGAGCTCTTGTGCATATAAAATCTGAGAGCAAATATATCAAGCAAGATCAATGGAGATAGGAAGAATGGATATCCAAACCCTATTGGACATGTGATGGTATAATCTTTGTGATTTCATTTGATTTGCATTGTCTTAGGTAATCTTCATATGTTATGGTGGATCTTTGTTGTTGTTAGGCTAGGGTTTTGTGGTTGAATTCATTTAGCCTTTCAATATTGTTATTATTGTATCCATTTTCACCATATACAGGAGGTTATAAGACAAAGGGCCTGGCATCACATGCATGAGAGTTGGGATAGTGACAAGCCCAACCTTCAAGGATAGTATGACGGTCCCCACATCAATTTTGCCACTATTATCGAATCCTTGAATTAACAAGGAGGAGGTTGCCAAAGAGTTTGGGTCCACCTTGATTTTTGGTAGAAAATCCAGGCCATAGATATTAAGTGCAGAGCCTATATCAACAAGTGTTCATCTGATACCAACACCATTTAAATGAACAATTATCATTAAAGGATTTGCCAAATTTCTTACTTTTGGAGGCAAAAGTTCATGGGGATAGAAATTAATATTCAACGAATCCGCACGAATATGCTTCACCGATGCATTCACGTCTGTTGGTCTCGCAGAAGAAGGCAACAAGATCTTTTGCAAGGCTTCCTGTAGCATACTCTGATACACCGAAGCAGTTTGGAGCAAATCCCATAGTGAGATCTTAGTGGGAGTAACCTTAAGTTGCTCGATAAGATTGTAATCACTAGTTCGCTTATTTGTCGATGAAGGTGCTTTAGGAAGACTATACTAAGAAGGTGGTAAAGAAACTTGTGGTTGATGAAGAGTTTCTTTATTCCTCCGAGTATTATATGTATGAGAAATGGTATTGTAAGATGATTGTTTGGATTGCATAAACCTAGTATATAAGTTATAAGTTTCTCCTTTAAAATCTTTCTCATTAATGGACTTAACTTTCTTAGGAGAAGGAATTGTTGTAGTTACATGAATGAAAGGTCTCTTAAGCCTTTGTGGTGTCGCAGAGACAAAAATGACATTCATGGATTTCACATCTTTGAATGAGGATGTCGTGGAGGATGACTCTCTTTTTACATCTCTTTTGGAAAGAGGTGCCTCTAAGAAGTCATCTAAAACTTCATCCAACATATCGAAATCATCCTTAGAGAAGGCTTTGTTGAAAGCATCAAACTCTAAGAGAAAAAGATCTAACATTAGGCATTCACATTGGGTTCACCAAAACGTAGGGGAGAAGATTTGTAACCTCCAAGATGATGAATCCTAGAAGATAAATCTATTTGCCGCTACCTCACTCGAACTGGTGCTAAGGTGAGCCAGGGGATAATGAAACTAATGCTTATGCTAGAGAGAAAATATTCAAACAGTTTAAAGTACATAAATAATGAAATACGAGAATGCGAATTAACATAGTGATATAAAATGCAAAAAAGATTATACCATAAGTACCCAGATAGATAGATTGGAATAAAAGATAATTGGTAAATATGCAAATAGAAACTATACTTCGATTAATGGAAGTAAACCCCTATTGCAACAAACAAATTGGTAAATTGGTAAGTTAAATGCACCTAGATTGATATATTGAATGCAATGATAAAATACAAATAAAAGATAAATAGAAGACAAGGCGTGTAGCCAAACCCCTCTTTTCAAGATGCAAGCATAATGAAGCTCGAGATATGTGCTTGTTGGTAAGATAGTTGCAAGATAATTTCAACATCATTGTAGCTTGATAGCATTGGTAGAACCTTTAAGAGAGCATCGAGAGATCAATGAGAAATAAGAGAGCCAAGAGAAGAAAAAAATGAGAGTGTAGAACCCTTCAAAATGAGCAAAGAAAGGTTTTTAAACTCGGAAAGGAGAGCGAAGAGTTGTTACAGCCGAAAGCGAGCCAAGGGACACGCATTGGCAAGAATTCGACTCATTACAAGACTCAAGATTCCACAGTTTTATTGGGATGGTAGCGCAGTGCATGGATGTTAGCGCGTCACGCGACTATCTTACCAAAGATAGGCCCAAATGGGGTTTCAAGATAAAACGGGGGTAGTTTGTCTTTGGGACCCATGATGTCAAAATGATAGGATTTAGATCATGAGTTTATCATTAATGCACCGAACACCATGCGTAAGTTATTTGAAAAACATCAATTAGCCCAAAACACGTGCATGAAAGTAAACAACACAAACATACAAACACTCTCATAAGCACACCAAGGTTTTTACATAGAAAACAAAAACTAGGAACGACGAGATTCAACTCACAATATATAATAATTGTTTTACAATGAACAAGGCTTCCTGCCAAAAAGAGTTTATTTCTCTGGACTTGCAGACCAAGGCACACAACCTTAGGCAAGATACAAAAGAGGACTTGCATAGCTGAAGACACTTCTTCAAGGAAAGATACAAAAATACTCTTACAATACAATAGAAATAGTAGATCAAAATGTATACATACAAATAACATCTGTTAGAATGCAGATAACAGTTCACAGTGAATACTCATATGTCTTCTCAATACATCTCTGAATCTTCGCACAACTTTCACATCCACTATTTACATGCCACTTCATCTCACATCCATACTTGTCTCATTTAACACACACTCATGCATACATCACTAACACAACCAATTCGCTCAATATCTATCAATCGAATCCAAAATAAACTTCACTAGGTCAACCAATAAAATATGAAATGTATACATAGAATCAACCTAGAAATACATCATCCAAAATGTATAAGAAACGTGTGATGGTTCACACCGAGTTGGCACACATTCCAAATAACACCCAAAACCTTTATATTTGATCTGTTAAACACATACTGTCTTATTTTGGACCTAAAAGAAAATGGTTCATCCATTCATTTTGGACCGCAATCAGTTTCACCAAAGTAGACACAAAAAGAGACTATAAATATTTCTAGACTAGATAAGGAACACCAAACTTCTGGAAACACATTAAACCATCACCTTCATTTCATCAATATAATATGAATCCACAATCAATTATGTAACATAAAAACAAACATCCAGACCAATAAGTCCATACACCATGTAGAAGCTGAAACATATATACATATATCTGGATCACCAGCAACAAAGGTTTAACACCAATGACAATAATGGCATTCATATGTGCAACAAGAACATGTGCATGCCTCAGGCTGCAATTAGAAAATTTGTTCACATCTTACTATGCCTAGCCCTTTGAACAACCAAATAGGTTACAACACTAGCATCCACCACTATTGTGCTCCTAATTTGGCCCCGAATTTCAGCATTCAAATGTTGTATTTGGCCCTTTAATAGTCATGACATTCTTTTTAGCCTTTGCCAGATAATTATTTATGAAAAGGTGTTAGTTTAATACAAAAGCAACTCCTTTTCTCATTTGCATCTCCTTCTAAGAACATCTCTCTCCCTCAAGCTCTAAAATTTAAGATCAATCAAGCTTACAATTCTAAGGCTATTATCAATAATACATCAATATGCTATTAAGTATCATTTATTGTTTTTGCTCATTATTATTATCATTTTGTACTAACATCTTGTAGGATAGAATGAGAGCAAGTCATCATCACCTTACATGATATTCAAGAAAGGGTTTCATGCTTAAGTAAATAATTGTCATTTATGTTATTTGTTTTAGCTCTACTCCCTTGAGAGCATGCAATTGATATCATCATAATATTTGTTATGGAGGTGGAAACACCAAAACAAGGTTTGACTAAGGCAAGCCCCTATACAACACAACCTTTTCCCCTCTTTCATGTGTACGAGTGCAAATCCAAAAGTTCCAACTATGATAACGATACAGACAAAAATATTATGATGTGATAGATATTTTCAAATATTTTTATTACCTAATAGATAATAATTAAATAGATATGAAAGAGATATGTCATATTTGTAAATCTTAGTAGATGATAAATTTGATGCATTATCTATTACATTTTTCTTGGGAACATCAAACCTTACCAGAATATTCATTTATAAAGTTACACACTACCTCCAAAGTGGTTTTTTTTTATAGGAGTGATCTCCACCTACTTTATGAAATAATTTGTACCATTCAAAATATTGGTATGGGTAGAACTCAAAAGATGATTGGGGGTACTAATAATTTTAAACCTCGATGCTCAAAGGGTTCTTTAATGACCACTAATCACAAACAAAAAGGGAACAATTTTTGGCCTTCTAACAATTTGATGAAATTCATCACAGTGAGAGACTCTATCATGAGCATCCTTAAACATTTTTGCCTAACAGAAGAAAGAAATATAATCCTAAAAGTTATTACAGATGGTGAAAAAGGTCCTTCACATACTTCATTATGGAAAATATACCAAATATTTCTTTTACTCCGATGGGATGGGGTTTGGGATAGACTAGCCTAGTCTATGCTCTTGGATCCTTTCCTTGGATCACCAGGTGTTCTAACCACACCCTAGGGTCTCTAGGACTTCCCCTGCTTGTGGAATCCCCTGACCTTGCCCAATCCACCCACCAACAAGTTGAAAAACTACTCCTAAGGTCTCACCTACTCATGAGATTCAAGAACCCCTACTTAGGCTAATAAGGGTCTTGCTTGCTCCACACCTTCCTAGGTCTTAGAAAGGATAGGTCAGGTCTAATACATAGTTTTTACACCCATTCATGTGCCTCCAAGAGGTTTCAAGCTTTCAACCCCTTACCGATTTCACTATTTTGTGTTTTGCCTACAAAATAGGGCTACAAGGATTGTGACCAATTAGGCCTCCTACCCGGTCCTTTAGGGCTCCCTCTTGCAAATGATGCACTTTCTTGTGAAAATTCATAAAAGACCTACTATTCATTTAGCAAGGGCTCAAGGATTTTCCAGCTTTTAGGCCTCCAAGTGTCCGTACACTGCCCTAGGTGGATTTTAAGGTTTTTAAGGGTTTTTAAGAGGGTTTTTAGGCCTATCAGGGTCACAGTGTAGGTTTGGTGCTCTTGCCACCTTGTATGGATTGGTGGAAGATCCTCCTTCACACCAATGGTGCTTCACTCACCCCTCTACAACTCCTCCAAAGGGTGCCTCCTCCTCTGACCTTCCTTGCTCTCCAAGACCTCTGCAACTTAACCCTTCCTAGTCGGGCACTGTCCAGTCTCGCCTAGGAGTGGGTCTTTAAATGGCCTCCTTGCATTTTCAAGGGCCTTTCTTGCTTTGGATTATAGTACAGGGTCTGTACTCTCATTCCCCATGGTTTCATGGTGATTCCACAATGGGGAATGGAGTTATGAGCCCATTGACACAAACTAGTCCAAAACTGGATAGAGAGAAGGCAATTTACAAAATATTTACAAACACGCCTCAATTACAAATCAAAACCTAATTTAAATGCTCAAAATGAAATTAAATACACCATACAAGACACTCCACATAGTTTTTCATGAAAATCAATCCATTAACAATCTTCCTTTACTCCATTTGTGCCGACTGGCAACAAAATTGCAGTCACAGTCAAGTCACTTTTCTTGGGCCGTACAACATTTGACATCCAACCCATTATCTTAGGGTTTGTAACTACTTATACTACCCTTTCCTCGGTATGTGTGCCCATATTAGGTTTGTCCATGCTAAATAAAAGATTTTGACCTCATGGTGGAAAAGTTGCTTGACAACTTTTAAAAGTTGTCATGCAACTTTTGCAACTTTTGAGCAACTTTCTCAATGTTGCTTTTCTTGACTCCTAGACCCACATTGGGCTAACCTAAGGACACCGCCGTGCTATGAAGGACCCCTAAACAACTCAAAGGCACACATACCCTCTATTTCCAAAAAAATTTCAATCTTGACTTATGACCCTAAGACCTCAACTAGGACCCTAACTAGGACCAATGAGCACATGGCTCTTTATTTTATATACAGTGGCTTCATAAAGAAGCAAGAACACAATCAAAAACAAATGGTGGGAGCCCTTTGAAGGGTGCTCCTACACCATACTCCCCCTCTGCAACAAGCTAAGGAATTAGGGGAGTGAGAAGAGCCGGATCAATGCCAAGCTTCTTGAACTTGCTCTCCTCCACCCAAGTAGCTTCAGATACAGGTTGGCCTGCCCATTTCACCAAGTGCTCCATGTAGACCTGGTGTCTAGTAGAATTCTTCACCCTTGACTCCAAAATCTCCTCTGCTATAGGTTGCTTCACTTGAGGTAAGGCATTCACATCCAAGTCTTGTAGTACCTTGGCTTGGTTCTCAGTCTGCCCTTTTATCTCACCCTTGTACATGATCAGATTAGCAGCATTGAAGACTGGTGAAATGGCTAAGTCTGAAGGAAGTTCAACCTTATAGGTGTTCTCACCATATTTTGCCAGAATTCTACAAGGTCCTACCCTTTTCATTTGCAGTTTGGTAGGCTTGCCACTTTGCATCCTAGCTTTGCTCAAATGGACCATCACAAAGTCACCCACCTTGAATTGAACCTCTCTCCTTTTCTCATCCATTTTGGCCTTCAACTTTTGAGTGGATTCAAGGATGGCTTTCTTGACTTGCTCTTGGACTTCCTTGATGGTTTGAGTGAAGTCCTCTGCTTGCCCACTCTTCATCTCCATGGAACCAAGTTCCCCGAGTTCACACACTCCTCTTGGATGTGTACCATAGACAACCTCAAAAGGACTTCTACCAGTGGTCCTATTTACACTATCATTATATGCATACTCTACTTGAGGAATGATTAGATCCCATGTCTGCCCATACTCCTTAGTTAAACACCTCAACAAGTTGCCTAACACCCTATTGATGACTTCAGTCTGACCATCAGTTTGTGGATGGTAAGCTAAGCTAAATGAGAGATTAGTTCCAAGTCTCCTCCATAAAGTTTGCCAAAAATGGCCCATGAACTTGCTGTCCCTATCTGAAACAATGCTTAAAGGGAGTCCATGAATCCTAACAATCTCCTTAAAGAAAAGATGTGCAGCATAGCTAGCATCATGTTTAGTCTTACATGGAATGAAATGGCTCATCTTGGAAAATCTATCTACTACCACATAGATGTTGTCCATACCTATCTTTGTCTTGGGAAGTCCTACTACAAAGTCCATGCTTACACATTCCCAAGGCCTATTTGGGACCGACAATGGTTGATAGAGACCAGCATTGCTTGATCCTCCTTCTGCTCTTTAGCATACACCACATTGCTCCACATACCTCTTCACATCTCTTGGCAACTTTGGCCAATAGTAGTACCTTTGTACTAGATCCAAGGTTTTGTTGACTCCAAAGTGTCCACTTAAACTACCATTATGTTTCTCTTGGATGAGGTTTTCCCTCATGGATCCTCTTGGCACACACAACTAATTACCTTTGAACAAGAGACCATTTTGGAGAGTGTAATCTGCATACTCACCATGGAAATGGTTCTCAAACTCCTTGCAAACCTTGTAAGCTAATGAGAAGTCTTCATCTCCTTCATAGAGGTCCTGGAAACCTTCTATTCCTATGCTCTACAATTGTAGTTCTTGAACTGTCAACAACTTCCTGCTTAAAGCATCTGCCACCTTGTTGAGTTGCCCCTTCTTATGCTTGATGGTGAAGGTGAAGGATTGGAGGTATTCCATCCATTTCAGATGTCTATTGCTAAGCTTCTCTTGAGTGTTAATATAACTCAAAGCCTAGTTGTTTGTGAACACCACAAATTCCTTTGGAAGTAAGTAATGTCTCCATTTTTTAAGAGACTGCACTAATGCATACAACTCTAGGTCATAGGTTGAGTACTTCTTCTTTGCTTCATTAAGCTTCTCACTGAAAAATGCCACAGGTCTTCCCTCTTGACTCAATACACCCCCTACTGCAATTCCACTTGCATCACACTCCAATGTGAATAGCTTGTCAAAAGTAGGTAGGAGAAGGATAGGTTTTGTGGCTACTTCTTGCTTCAATAATTGAAATGCTTTGTTAGCCTGCTCAGTCCATTTAAAATTAGTTTTGAGGCCTCCTTTTATGGTGTCAAGGACTGGTGCACATATCCCACTGAAGTTCCTCACAAAATTCCTATAGAATTGAGCTAAACCATCGAAACTCCTAACTTCAGTCCCTGTTCTAGGTGCAGGCCAATTCAATATTGCCTCCACTTTGCTTGGATCCATCTTCAAAGTTCCCTTAGACACAACAAATCCTAAGTAGACCAGCTCTTGCTTCAAGAAGTCACACTTCTCTAGGTTGATGGATAACTTCTCTTCATGCAACCTCTCTAAGACTAACCTCAAATGCTCAAGGTGCTCCTCTTTGGTTCTGCCATAGATGAGAATGTCATCCAGGTACACCACCACAAACCTGCCTGTGAAGTCCTTTAACACCTCATTCATCAACCTCATGAAGGTGCTTGGGGCATTGGTGAGTCCAAATGGCATCACAATCCATTCATACAATCCTTATGTGGTCTTGAAAGCAGTCTTCCACTCATCTCCCTCCTTAATTCTAATCTGGTGATAACCACTTTTAAGGTCTAACTTGGTAAAATACATAGCACCTCCTAAACAGTCCATCAAATCCTCTATTCTAGGAATAGGAAACCTATACCTTATGGTGATCCTATTGATTGCCCTTGAGTCAGTGTAAAGTCTCCACTTGCCTCCCTTCTTTGATGCTAGCACTACCGGGACTGCACATGGGTTGATGCTCTTCTTGATCAGTCCTTGTTCCAACAACTCCTGCACTTGCCTTGCTACCTCCTTGTTTTGATCAGGTGTGAGCTTATATGCAGCTTTGTTAGGTAGGGATGCACCGGGAACAAAGTCTATTTGATGGCTTATAGACCTTCTTGGTGGGAGTGTTGCAGGTGCTCCATCACTCACTATGTCCTTATACTCTTGCAACATTTGCTTCACCTCCTTGGGTACTTCTGCCTGCAACTTGTCTTCTTCCTCCTTTGGCTTCACAAAGATGGGGCACTTCACTATTTCCTCCTCATGTAGCAAGTGTAAGAACTCTTTACCAGTAGCTAATAAGACACTAGGTGTTCTTGAGGTTCCCTCTTCATTCTCTGTCAAAGACTGAATCTTAAAGGTCTTGCTGTCCTTCTTGAAGGAAATGGAGTTCTCCTCTCCATCATAGATCACCTTCCTATCAAATTGCCAGGGTCTACCTAACAATAAGTGACAGGCATCCATGGGTAACATATCACAAAGGATCTTATCCTTGTATCCTCCAATAGAGAACTCTACCCAAGTTTGTTCATTGACTAGCACACTCTGCTCATGATTCAACCATGTCACCTTATATGGGTTAGTGTGGGGTATCCTTGTGAGTTTCAACTTCTTGGTTGCCTCCTCTAATATTATGTTATCAGTTGACCCTGAATCAACTATCACCTTGCAAACTTTACCAAGGATATTGCATCTCACCCTAAACAATGCTCTCCTATGCTTAGGTTCATTCTTGACTGGCTGTCTTATCAAGACCCTATTGAACATTAGATTTTCTCCAATCTCTAATTCAATATGGTCCACCTCAGGTGTCTTGCTGCTAGAAGAGTCTTCATGTGCATAAGCAACCCTCTTTCCACTGTTTGATGATGTAGGCTTGTCAGGGCATCTATAGGCCATGTGTCCCAATTGACCACAATTGTAACATTTCATAGTTGCAAAGTAGGAGTTACCCCTATCGGTACCTCTACCCCTACTTGGACCACCTTGTGCACCTCTTCCTCTAGAATGGCCCCCTCTGAGATTGGTTTCACTGCCATGTTTAGTCAACTTGGCTTCTCCTTGGTTCCTTTGCTCATTTGCCTTGCTTTGGTAACCACCTCGGTGATTCACTTGTTCTCTACCTCTGCCTCTACCCCTGTTATTAGAGTCTCCTTTCCTTTTGTTCCTCTCTTCTACCTTGGCAACAAGCTGATGACATTTTTGAATAGTAGTAGGAGTCCATAGGCTTATCTCCTCTTGAATGTTCCACTTTAGGCCACTTAAATACCTAGCCACCTTAATAGATTCATCTTCTTGGACTTTGGATCTAAGAAAAAGCTTTTGAAATTCTTCGGTGTACGAGGTCACATCAAGGTCTTTTTGCTTCAATCCATGTCTCTTCTTATGAAGTTGGACTTCATAATCCTCTGGTAAGTAGTTTTATTTGATCTTACTCACCATGGCCTTCCAATTGGCAATAGGTAGCTTCCCCATGCTAACTCTCTCTTCTTGCAGGTACTTCCACCATGTTAAAGCTACTCCCCTTAATATTGATTTGACAACCTTAACCTTTTGAGCCTCTGTCACTCCCTCACACTCAAAGTGGTTTTCATGCCCTCAATCCATTCCATGACAGTGTCAATGTCCATCCTTCCACTGAAATGTGGCAATCCTTCAAAAGCTTTGGTGTTCAAAGCCTTAATAGCCTTTACAAATGGTTCTTCGTTGAACAAGGGATCTGGTTCAGGTATAATGTCATCTATGTCAATGGTTTTCTTTCCTTTATCCTTGGTGTCTTCACCCCAAGGTCCTTGTGTCCTATGATCCACCACTTCCTGTAGCTTATCCCTTATCTCACTCATAGCTTCTTTAAGGAGTCTATTCTTCTCCTTCTACTCTTCTACCTCCCTAGCCAGCTCTGCATTGGTGACCATTGTGCTTTCCCCTACTGATTCACCAGAATATAGAGACATACACAGTCCATCAAACCTTTAACCTACTCTGATATCAATCTGATGGGATGGGGTTTGGGATAGACTAGCCTAGTCTATGCTCTTGGATCCTTTCCTTGGATCACCAGGTGTTCTAACCACACCCTAGGGTCTCTAGGAATTCCCTTTCTTGTGGAATCCCCTGACCTTGCCCAATCCACCCACCAACAAGTTGAAAAACTACTCCTAAGGTCTCACCTACTCATGAGATTCAAGAACCCCTACTTAGGCTAATAAGGGTTTGGCTTGCTCCACACCTTCCTAGGTCTTAGCAAGGATAGGTCAGGTCTAATACATGGTTTTTCCACCCATTCATGTGCCCCCAAGAGGTTTCAAGTTTTCAACCCCTTACCGATTTCACTATTTTGTGTTTTGCCTACAAAAAAGGGCTACAAGGATTGTGACCAATTAGGCCTCCTACCCGGTCCTTTAGGACTCCCTCTTGCAGATGATGCACTTGCTTGTGAAACTTCCTAAAAGACCTGCTATTCATTTAGCAAGGGCTCAAGGATTTTCCAGGTTTTAGGCCTCCAAGTGTTTGTACACTGCCCTAGGTGGATTTTAAGGTTTTTAAGGGTTTTTAGGCTTGTCAGGGTCACAATGTAGGTTTGGTGCTCTTGCCACCTTGTCTGGATTGGTGGAAGCTCCTCCTTCACACCAATGGTGCTTCACTCACCCCTCTACAACTCCTCCAAAGGGTGCCTCCTCCTCTGACCTTCCTTGCTCTCCAAGACCTCTGCAACTTAACCCTTCCTAGTTGGGCACTGTCCGGTCTCGCCTAGGAGTGGGTCTTTAAATGGCCTCCTTGCATTTTCAAGGGCCCTGCTTGCTTTGGATTATAGTACAAGGTCTGTACTCTCATTCCCCATGGTTTCATGGTGATTCCACAATGGGGAATGGAGTTATGAGCCCATTGACACAAACCAGTCCAAAATTGGACAGAGAGAAGGCAATTTACAAAATATTTACAAACATGCCTCACTTACAAATAAAAACCTAATTTAAATGCTCAAAATGAAAGTAAATACACCATACACGACACTCCACATAGTTTTGCACGAAAATCAATCCATTAACAATCTTCCTTTACTCCATTTGTGTCGACTGGCAATAAAATTGCAGTCACAGTCAAGTCACTTCGCTTGGGCCGTACAACATCTGACATCCAACCCATTATCTTAGGGTTTGTAACTACTTATACTACCCTTTCCTTGGTCTGTGTGCCCATATTAGGGTTGTCCACGCTAAATAAAATATTTTGACCTCATGGTGGAAAAGTTGCTTGACAACTTTTGCAACTTTTGAGCAACTTTCTCAATGTTGCTTTTCTTGACTCCTAGACCCACATTGGGCTAACCTAAGGACACCACCGTGCTATGAAGGACCCCTAAACACCTCAAAGGCACACATACCCTCTATTTCCAAAAAAATCTCAATCTTGACTTATGACCCTAAGACCTCAACTAGGACCCTAACTAGGACCAATGAGCACATGGCTCTTTATTTTATATACAATGGCTTCATAAAGAAGCAAGAACACAATTAAAAACAAATGGTGGGAGCCCTTTGAAGGGTGCTCCTGCACCATACTCCTTATTAAAAAACCTAACAAAATCTATCATATATACCCTTCTTAGATAATGAATTCTCCTAAATTATATACTTTATTGATTTAATTCTAATTCCTCTTTTTTCTTTAGTGGTAGTGAGGAAGGCACTTTCCGTAGCTAAGGAGGTCAACAATAGTATAGTAGCATCCATATATGAAACTAATCAATAACACCTTGATTATAGTTGATCTACAAGGCCTTAAACATTTGTGCCTAGTTTTATTTCTTATTTTATGTTTTGATACTATTATATTACTTGATGATTTTATTTTGGATTTCCAATGAGGTGTCTAGATTATGTATTTTGGATTCATGTTTGTGAATTTTTATATGATATACAAATGTTTTATTATGAATATGTGTATGTCTAAATCTTGCCAACATTAAATGATTTTTATTTAGATGTATATTATGACATTATCTATTGGTTTCGGTATATTATGCTAAAAATTATTGTGTTGTATGAATATGCTTAATATTTTTATTGTGTGCAGGCATAGGTTCCTCAATTATGATAAATCAAAAACATTTTGCTTGGGTTTTGCAAAATTTTGGGTTATAAGATGAATTTTAGGTTTTCCATATGCTTGGATTCCAATCTATTGATTTGAAATCCCTGTCCATGTGAAAACCTATACATATGTTTGTATGTTTGATGTAGGTTGCTTGACTCCTATGATTTATTATCTTCGGTCATTTTTTATAATTTCTTAATTACTTAGAAAATAAATATATGTTACAATTGAGAAAAATATTATTATTTTCATAAATCACAATCTATTAATTGGTTGAATGAAAAAGGAATTGTGCATTTTGAGAATTAAAAAGATAAACAGTGACATAATATATCATTCACATATACTGTGATAGATAATTAAAAAGATTGCAATATTTTGAGTGTTGTTGCACTCATTTAAATCAATATTGCATTCATGTTAGTAAATATGACAAGGGAAAATCTCTAGTTGCGACTCAAAACATTCCTAGATACATAACCTATTCCATAGAGGCATTTTGTAATAAAAATCATTTGCAATATTAACTTTCTTTGATTCCATAGGTTTGCACTCCTCAAAACAATCTAGACTTGGCTTTAATGGTTACCCTACAAATTTTTAATGTTTAGAGACCACATTGAACTAACCTCCCTAAAAAATAAACAAAACATGCTTTAGCACCCATAAGGTGTCAAACCCTAATCTATAAATAACAATGTAAAGTCCATGATTCGTATAGATCCTACACATAATGGGAATCCTAGATTAAATGATGACACCTACAACAAATTTTAATAGGTGGGTGACCATCTACAAGTATGACAAATATTTGGGATAAGACATCACCATTATGGTGAGTACGTGGGTGAGTAATACTCAACGCTACTTTTGCTTGGTGCCCAAAACCCTTTGAAAATTAAATGAGCACCTATTTTATTTGCATATTAGTGAAAAGATAGGTTCTCACAAACCAATCAATACTTTGTTGTGGATATGAAACCACCTCAAACCTTTGACACCACTAATCTATAAATAACAATACCAAGTCCATGATTGGTATAGATCCTACACAAAATGAGCATCATAGATTAAATGATGACATCTACAATAACTTTTAATAGGTGGGTAACCCTCTAAAATTATGGTGAATACTTGGGATAAGACATCACCATTATGGTGAGTAGGTGTGTGAGCAACACTTAACACCACTTTTTTCGTGGTGCCAAAAATCCTTTGAACCACTTTGAGAATTAAATGGGCACCTATCTTACTTGCATATTAGTGAAAATATTGGTTATCACAACCCTGTTAGCACTTGCTTGTGGATATGAAACCACCCCAAACCTTTGACACCCAAAACCAAATCCTTTCTCCTTTGCTCAATCCATAGACAAAACATGGAAACAATAGAACCTCAATTGACAACCTCAAATAGTTATAAACCATCTCAAATCTCTTCCAAACAAATGAGCACACCCATCGTCATAGTTTTCAATATATTCAAATAAGATGTTAGGCTTTGAGAAGGTTGTGAGAACCTTGTCAAAAGCTTACATGGGTTCCCAAATCTCCACCACTTATTGACAAGGCTTATAAATTTTTTGTCATCTTTCACTTTTTAGAAGGTTCTAAAAACCCTATTGGGCTTCAACAAGGTTGGGAGAACTTTGTCAAGAGTTGATAGAGGTTTTGGAACTTGCTCCAAATTTTAACAAATACCAAACTTAGCTAACTTAAATAGTTATAAATTTTTTGTTAGTGTTCGACAAGGTTGTGAAAACCTTGTCAAGAGTCAACAAAGGTTTTACAACCTTTGTAACTCATTGAAACATAAAGACAAAAGATTTTTAATTGAAATGAAAATGTTAGAAAACCAATGTCAATCCCTAATATGGTTGTGAAAACCTTATTAGCTCTTGATAGAGGTTTTATAACCTCAACAAAATTTCAATAACAATATAGCAAATTTTTTGTTGAACTCTTACAAGGTTGTGAAAACCTTGTGAGCTTTTGATGGAGGTTTCAAAATCTTAATGAATGGTTGGCAACAATAATGCATAGTCATTTGAGGTTTTTCTAACTTCGATGATGACTGAAGTGAAAAGGGGAAAACAATAGAAGATAATCAGACACTTAAACACATAGAGCCTCACATAAATTATCTTAGATCAATTGTACAATTGGGCTAACAAATACAAAAACTAGAAGGGAATCAAGCAAAGTTAACACAATTGATTCGAGTCCCAATAAAACCTTCATATCATTTTATAGTATGCCAACTTGACATTGTTTTCATGTGAACACATTTACGTTATTTTCACATAATGACACCATTACATTGATCATTTTCACATGATGAAACATTGACAACATTTTCACATGATAGAAATTTTAGATTATTTCCACATGATGAAACCTTCACATGACTTTCATTAAATGAAACATTTACATCATTTTTACAAGATGACATTCTTTTATATCATTTCCACATGATGACAAATTGACATTATTTTCACAAGATGACACCACTACATTATTCTCACATGATGACACCTTCACATGATTTTCACATAGTGATAGCACACCATTGTTTTAACATGATGACACTCTATTCCATTCTTGCGTGATATTTGTTGTATTATTGTTTCATGAGAATATCTTCTATGACTTTTATTGTGTCAATCACATGTGTGTTGTGGAGACTACACTAGTTCCCATTCAATAATTTCCTTATATGTTATTGTTTAATCCATGATAGGTTGCCAAGTTAGTCATGCACATATTTTATGGGGGCCAACCAATTCTACTCCACCACCACTCTATGTGTCATGATCCCTCTACACAATGCACACCAATTCCAACTCCACATTACCTTATACAACATGGTACAAACTGAGATTTATTTCTATGAGTGTTGCTTTAAACATTTTGCATTATATTGTTAATGGTCATAATTTTTTTGTACTAACAATTCTAAAAACATACCTAATGATTTTGAGTGTAAGTGCAAAGGATGGTACATTTTTCTAAGTATATGGAGGTATGAAAGATTTGTTTAAATATGCAATACTATAACCTTTTCATGCTCATATATTTCTTTTGTTACACATTTTATTTTGAAATTCATCAATCACATGGACTCACACACATAAAATGGGAAAAATGTGAGGGATAAAAGTGCATAGCCTACTTTTTTTAGACCTTTTCTTTACACAAATTTCATAACATTATAAGAGGAGTTTTTTGACAACTATGATCACATTATAACATCAGTTTAACCTATTTGGTATACTAGTTGACTCTTACTAACAAACTCCTCGCTAACCAAAACTACAAAGCCACATAGTCCAAACCAATCACCATTCATGTATGTATTACACATAGGATTAGGTTGCATGGTACAACACAATCCACCTCATTCAATTTCCAAATTTATTGCTCCTAAGTTGACCTTTCTTAGTTTGTCCACACACCAAAAATCTCAAATTGTGGGATTAAGGACATGTGCTTCGAGAAATTCCTATGCCATCATAAATTAATAGGTAGTAGTGAGAACTACTTGAATAACACATTTGATTATAATTCATCCATCCACACACACACACGTGTGTGTGTTTGTGTGTGTGTGTGTGTGTGTGTGTACATATATGTATATATGTATGTATGTATATGTATATATGTGTGTATGTATATATGTGTATGTATATGTATATATGTATATGTATATGTATGTATATATGTGTGTGTGTATATATATGTATATGTGTATATATATGTATATATATGTATATATATATGTATGTATGTACGCATATACATACATACATGTGTGTGTGTATATACATATATGTATGCACACACACACATACATATATGTATGCACGCACACACACACATATGTATGTATGTATGCATGCATGCATGCACATACACATATATACATATACATATGTGTGAGTGCACACACACACACACACACACACATCTATATGTATATATACATGTACATACATATACATATATACATATACTATACACACACATATGTATATGTATATGTATGTATGTACACATATACATATACATATACATTAGTTCATCAAATATTTACGTCTCACATCAATTGGATGACGTGTTTGTGTTCTTATGCAAAATCTTCTAAGGGTTCAAATTACAACCAAGATAAGCTTAGGTCTCTGCCTCTTGTCTTGAAAGTGAACCTCATTTTTCTTTACCAAACCTTTTTTAGCAACAAGTCAATAGATGAAGGTGCACAAATATTTGAAGGCTACTTCGACATCATACTAGGGTGAACCATATAAGATAGACTATATTACACAACCCTTTCTATATATATTGAAATCTTGTTAGAGCTCTATCACACTTTTGATTAGTATTTTAGAGACTAATTGTACTTTTTCATTCCTATCATGATGCACTAACAATCGACATCAAAGATCAAACTAATACTTCATTGAATACAACTAAGATTTGTCTATTATTTATAATTTGATTACTTTAAATAAATAAGAAGTAGTACACCCTAAATTTTAAGATTAACACACCTTATTTCTTAACAATAATGAACTTCATTAGTATTACCCTTTGTCAAAACTTGAATAAAATATAAATAATAATTCCATATAAAAATAAATTACTCAAAAAAATTATTTTTGTACATCAGACAAACTAAACATATTTATAATTAAAGTAAAATAATCTTGTTTTACATAAATAATTTCTCTCCAATTTCACCCGATATGAAACAAAAAATGATTCATTCTCTTTAGCAACCGACCTACAAGCCTATAAGCCCTTTTCTGGTTGGGAGAAAAAGAAAACAGCCATGGGAGGGCACGGAGGTCTGAACATTCTCCCGCAGAAGCGATGGAACGTATACAATTTCGACAACAGAGAGCGCGTTCGCAAAGATGAAGAAGCTGCCGCTCGGGAAGAAGAGCTCAAGCGAGAGCAATCTGCAAGAAGAGATGCCGAATTCCGCTTAGAAAAGCTCCGTCAAGCCAATCAAGCAAAACGTGGCTTCCAAACACCTCAATCCCTACCTTCGGTTTCTTCCCCCCAAACCCTCGCACAAGATTCCACACAAGAAGAACTGCCTGATTCTGATTCCAAGCACATTAATTTGTTCCAGGGTTGGAATGGATTTCAAATGGAAGGCGAGAAGAGTGATGATCGGAAGGAGAAGAAGAAGGATGATTCTCGGCCTCCAAAGAAGCAGAAAAAGATGAAAGAGGGTGGAGAGAGTGTTAGGACTATTTTGCCTGAGGATGAGAAATACAGGCTGGGCTATGGCGTTGCGGGCAAAGATGCCAAGACGCCGTGGTATCTTTCTAAAAGTTCTGTGGCTCAGCAAGAGGAGAACGAGGAGGACGAGAGAAGATCCAATTCCAAGGAATTTTCCCAAAGGAATGGTAAAACTCTAAATTTTCTTTTTCACAGTTGTAATAGATTTTCGTTTATTTGTGAACAGGATTTTTATTTAAAGATTTTAGATAAGATGTCATGAAAATGTATCTGGATGCCATTTTTTAATGTTAATTCCATTTCCAGTGATGAATCAAGAGAAAAATTTTGCAAAATGTAGTCAGAAAGATATCTTGGCCCAATAACACGGTGTAGCTTAAGCCAGTAGAAGTAATAATGTATTATACCGTCAACATCAGAATTGGATTCTTCCATAATCAACCTGCCTGGAGACGATGGGGTGCCTGGACGGTATGGGCCAGGACTGAGTGGGAGTAAATGATAAATGATATGCCTATATTACATATATAATTAGTCGCGATGATGTGGATGTGGTGATCACGGCCTACAGTGGAGTCTTCTGGTCACTTTGGTTTTTCCCAAAACAATGATTTTTGGATAGGTATCCATTTTTTTCTCCGCTGAACTAAACGACGATTGATTACCAGTAGGCTAGTTTTGGGGCATATGAAATTGGCTGTGATTAATGTTACTTTGCGTCGACTAGCTAGCAGTCAAATCTAATGTCTCCCACTTGCATGCTAAGCTTCTTTACCGCTGAGCTGCTGGCTCCTTTGTGGTCCACAGTTGAATATTCTTCTGACTATTTTAAACAGTTTCACCTCATAAGGCCTGTCATTAGGAAACTGTATCAAGCATCTGAACTGAATTCTGTTACTAAAAGATCTCATACCCCCATGAACCAAACCTAGCCTGTAAAAGAGCTTTTAGATCATCGTGCCAAATGATATAGACTTCAAAGAACAAATTTAGTCAAGATGCTGGAAAACTTCTGGATGATGTTGCTCAAAAAGATATCTTAATGGATATTAAAAATAGAATGAGCTGAATACGGGAGGGGAAATAAACATCACAGCAGGAGTTGAAAAAGGACTGACGCTTAAATCTGTACGCTATTACCATGCCATATTCTTGATTTCAAGTCTGGTTCTCATTAAAAAAAATTGCATTATAGGTGTTAGAAAAATTGATAAGAAGTTATAACTTATAAGTTTATAACAATGATAAATGAGTGCCAGCTTCCAGAGGAATTCATTGTTTAAAGTTGAAACCAATAATGTTTCCCATTCAATTCTTGACTCCAGATAACCCCACAAAAAGAATAACAATGCAGGTGTGATAAAGATTGACAAGAAGTCATTATGACGGAGATTAATCCCATCTTCATTTAAGCACTTGCCAAAGAAAGTTTCACGAGGAACTATAGAGATTTACGAAAGTACTTTCATTTGGATAGGGAACAAAATGTAAATGAATGACATCTATGTATAAGGTAATATCTGTTGAAAATAATAGCTAGCTTGGATACCTAATTATTGAATTTTAATGTTGTCAATGACAATTAAAATTCATATGTATTATCTCTCATGTAAATCGAATTATTGGGCTGGACCCAAACATGTAACGTGGAAGGCAAATAAATGTATTATTAAGCTGGACCCAAACATGTAACGTGGAGGCAAGTAAATGTAATTTTGGACTGGACCCAAATATGTAACGTGAAGGATGTAAAATGACAATGTAATATAAATAAATAAACATGCAAAGCCGACTTGGGGTATTGGCGCCAAAAGGTTGATATAAAACTAACAGCAAATGAAGTCATTCCAACAATCATCTACTACAGATATAATCTGCTCTCCAATATTGGCGAACTCTTCTTCACTTGTGCGAACTTATTTAAGGCTGTTGTTAGGCGCAGATCTTCATGCGAACTTGAAGGCTCTCCTTGTGCGATTCTGGTCCAGTCTCCCTTAGACATCTGCTGCTGATCTCCCTTAGTCATCTGCTGTTGATAAGAGCTGCATCCTTCATTGTTCTACTAACTTGCTGTTTGGACAGCAAACTGAGATAAGTTCGTTGTATTGTAATTGCCTACGTTTGAGATAATACATATTGTATTTTGATGGCTGGGTTTTTCACCTCTAAGAGGGAGGTTTTCCCAGGGTATTGGTGTGTCTTGTCTTGTGTTTTCTTTGCTGTTACTGTTCATCTACAGTCTGTTATAATCTGATTACATAAAATTAACATCTGATTGCTTAAAATTAACAATATCTATGTTAAAAATTGTGGCAAAATTTGCTACCAAGACTACTTGATATGATCAAAGTCTAGTAGAAAATGTTAGTTTGAGAACTTAAAGTAACCGTATGTGCTTCCTAATTAACAGGCCTTAAAAACATATCAGTTTTGTAGAAAATTTATGAAAATCAACTACTGTTTCATTGAAAATTGTGAATATATTTCCATATTTGTAATTTGAGATTAATGATTGAGAATGGAATTGCAATACAAAGACAAATGCTATAGGATTGACAACAAGAGGCATGGTCCTTCTCTTAAAACGATCAAGTTTATCTACCTTTCTTGTTTGACGATGCAAACTAAACTTTTAAATTTATTTCAAGTGTATTGGTTGGGGACCATCTGTGAAGTGCTTAGAACCTTTTGATAGGTATTGGTAATTTCATTTTGATCCCACGTCATGATGTCAAAATCTTATCCACATATATGTTTAAAACCTTCTTGCCCAAGAAGTTGTGTGGTAATGGTTGTGGAGACTCTTGTAAGAGCATGACCTAGATTCAAATCCTCCATGCCACCATAAGTTTTCTTATAATTCTAGTGAAATGTTTCAAGATTGTGGTGTAATGATTATTGCGTAGTTTGAAAACTCAACTCTATTAAAGTAATATTGTAATATTTAGTTTATAATGGTCAATTAAGTCTTTAGGATAGATTTTAGGAATTTTTTATTCTTTAACTTAAGTTCTTACCCTTTTGCTTTATGTTGCTGATCTTATCCTTTACGAATAAATTGTTTATATCTCTCATTTAAGGAGACTTTCACTCCTTTGTTAATATTGAATATCTTGGTAATTATTCTATGTTTTTACTTTTTGTAATATGGTATCAGAGTTGAGGTCACACACTTCAGGATTGTTGAATGCATGAGATCTATGAACTATTGCAGTGACGACTCACACATGTGACATAGAAGAATGTGCCGAAGGAAGCTATATAGATTCATGCATGGGTTTTTGGCATTTTTTCAACCAATTCGTAATCTTTTATTAGCAAAAAATTGTGGGCTTGTTATTCCAAAAATCATGTGTGTTTAGTAGGTAATTCATGTCGTTTTCTTCTGTAGTTTGCACACCCTATTTCTTTGTGAAAATCACACCAATTGTATGCAAAATTGCATAGGGTTTTCTGAAAAATCGTGGGGAGGTTTTTGTTGTTGTTGTTGTTGTAGAATCATGATTGTTTTTATATAAAAAAGTGCAGAATTTTGTAACAAAAATCATGTGATTTGTTGCCTGCAAATCACACTTTAATGAGAGAATGCCTTGAATCAACCAAAGAAAAAAGAAAGATTTGATATCTCTCCTCATCCATTTTTACACCAATTGATACCACTTGAGTCACCAACATATTGAATGCTTCTAGGTGGCTTGTAATTTGTTCACCCTTTTCCATTCTCAAGGAATATGATTTGTTCTTCAAGAATATCTTGTTTACTAAAGATTTGGCTTGATATATGTCATCAAGTTTCATCCATAATTTCTTGGTAGATGACTCTTCATAGACACTGATTTAAACAGAGTTTGCTAGGCACAATCTGATTAGACCCTTGGCTTTATGGTTCATAACATTATATTGAGCAGTTAAAGTAGCATTTGTAGCCTCTGAAACTTTTTCATCAACATCCCATAAATATCAATCAATTAACAAATTCTCCATCTGCAGCTTCTACATTTTAAAATTGTCACCAGAAAACTTCTCTACCTCTATTTTCTCTGATGTGCTTGCCATCTAAATTTTTTTGCAATAAAATCACAAAGTATCTTTTGCACAAGCTCCCACTCTAAATTGGATTAGTTCAAAAAACCTAACTCTCAATTGAAACCAAAGGTGATCAAGCTTTGATACCACTTGTAAGGAAGCTAAGATAGTGAAACAACCTTCTACAATAATCTTGAGAGGAGGGTATGCAATATTTTTAGATCTTTACAATAGTTACAAAAACTAAACATAAATAGCATTTATAGCACACCATAGTGATTTACATGAGGAAAACCTTTTCCGGAGAAAAACTCCATTCTCCAAATTCCGTTCAATATATTATTCAGAAATCAACAAGATTACAATATACTTGATGATGGCCGACCCCTAGAGATGAGCACCCCTTGTGTGCAATCAAATAAATTAATTAAAATTTAATTGTTTGTGTGTTGGGCTGACCTCCTTGAAGAGTTGCCCTTCTTGGGTGAAAGGATGTATTTGGCAAGGTATATAAGAAGATAATTTTGAGATGAGAGTGGAGAAAAAATTAAGAAAAATCATTAGATAATAAAGCAGAGGTAAGGAAGTTTGGCAAGCAGATCAATACTAATTGCCTTAAGCAGACTTAAGGCAACAATGAACACAACTGAATAAGCATTGAGGCGCTTAAAGAGCAGATCAATTCTAGCAGTCAGGCATAAGAGATCAGATCAGCAGTCTTCGATATAGAAATCAGTCCAGATCTGAACCATATTAATCAGCAGTCAATAATACTCTAGTTCTGGTGGATCTCAGCCAGGGTCTATCTTTTTCAACAATTTAAATTGATAAATGATATCTCTAATGCTATTTCATCCCTTGCTTGGCTTGGAATTGTGATTTTAGGGCAAAGACTAGGGCATTCACAAAAAGGGACATTACAAACTCCTCTGAATGGTATTTACAAAATCATGAGCAAAAAGTGGCACCCAACTTATCTCCAATCAAAGATGCTGTATGATGTGTTAAAACACACACCAACATTTGTAACTCCCTTTTATAGCTTTTTTTGTGTCAACATTTTTACATTTTTTAATTTGTAAGAGCCAACTTTTGGAGGCCATAACTTTTCATTTGGGAAGTTAATTGATGAATTATTTGAATCTTTGGAAAGCTTGTGAAGTGCAAGCTATAACCCATTTCGCCAATTACAACCACTTTGGGGCTCAAAAACAGCCTCTAAGTGCCTCAAACTTGACTTTGAAACTTAAAAAAAAATGAAAACTTTAATATCTTGAAATCTAGACACGATCTTGGGTCAAAACTTTACCATTATGTTTATTTGGCAATTCCATAGCTTTGGGGAAAATTTTGGATCCATCTGTGCTCAAGTGTAAAGTTATTATAAATAGAACCTTTTTGTAATTGCAAGGTTGGGACACCTTTTTCCTAACAATGGTTGCCTCTATGGTCTGTGTTGCACAAATGACATCGCCATACTCTATTCCATCTATTTTTTTTTTCTTATCTTTGTCTATTTATGATGCAAATTGTAAGAGAGATTTCCTGGGTTAAATGGGCATTTTACATAGATTTTCAAGAGTTCAGAAGGGCATTTAAATGAGTTTGTTGAACTTGCTGGCCTTACTACACTCCCACTCTCAGAACCCTCAGTGGCAGCCATATTTTATGACTTATAGCTCTACTTCTTTGTTGCATTTGAAATTCAACCTCCTCACTCTCACTACTCCCTATGTTTGTTTTTGTTAAGAATTTCAAACAGAGCTACAAGTTCAAATACAAGAAAAAATAAAATCAAAATGTCCTCCCCATGTGTTTAAAAATTAAAAAAAACTTAAATTCTTTTCTTAAAAACTTAAAAATCTACTACATTTGAGGATACTTAAAAAAATGAGATTAAAAAAGAATGCTCTAACTTTAAAAAATGTATGGAAGACAAAAGGGCATTAGGGTATCAATTCCACTACATTTGAGGAACAATGTATGGAGAAAAGAAGGCATCAAGTAATCAAATTGAGATTAGAAAAGATCTAACTTGGCTTGAGACTCTTTTGTTTTCTATGGCATCAAAGAAACAAGATCCTGTTAATTCTTGAGATAAATTCAAAAGATTGATTAGTATACAATTTTATCTTGCTTGTCATAGGGAGGACAAATGTATGGAAGACTTTTTTTGAAACAAAAGAGTCTCAAAGTGTACAAGAATGCACTAGTGAGCTTTGTAGAAGGGCTATCCAACTGGAAGAGAAGAACGATGAGGTTGTCTTGATGAAATACAATAGGTCGTTTTTGTAGCTGTCTTTGTAAGCATGTTTACTTTCCAAACGCTTAGATTTAGATGTGCTCATGCTCATTACCTTAAGGTAGATGGTCCTTCAAGGCAAGACTAAAAAGGTAAATCTTACAAGCTCTAAGAAGCAATCACCATAGCGGTTTTGAAATCACCAGTTTTCATAGACAGCAGTTTCGGATTTGCCAGGGAAAAAATGATATCATTGGTTTGCTAGAGGGACAATGTCATCACAATAGTTTTTGGTGACCTGTGGCATTTCAATTTTCAGTAACTCTTTTCATTTTTTGTGCATTTTCTGAGTCTTAACACTTCCTTTGCCTTGTTAATTTATTTATACATACTGTAAACGTGATTTAGTATTTTGGGGATTTAGGAGCAGTGTTTAGCAAATTTTGTGTTCCTAGTGACTTCCAAGCATTTTCGCAGGGCTGTGGGGCTTTTGTGAAAGGTTGTTAAGATCTTGGAGGCAGAGAACCAGTAAGTTATTGATGTCTTTCAAGTCCAAGAGACTTGGACCAGTCTGTAAGTGCCACTCGAGTGATTTCTAAGTAAGATCTACTCACAATTTGCTGGAGATTTCACACAAAGTGGGTTTCTCCAGGGTATATTAAAGTTATGGCATCTTGTTCTGCATAATTTTCCTAACATTTCCTTGTTTATTCTTGCATGTTAGTTTCACTCAATTGTTTTGCTTTCAAAGATATTTGTTGTTGATAAACTATTGGAGGAATATCTGCCATAGTTCAATTATCTCTTTGACTTCAATTTGAAATTTACTTCTTTGTAGTTTTCCTCTCAGGCTACTTGTTAATTTAGTCATTTCATTTTATATTCCTCACCTCCTCAACTTTATCAGAGGCATCACTGTGACAAAGGCAATTTCATATATCACTCTGTTGTTCCATGTGGACAAATTTGGTTACTTGTTTTATGTAACTCATGGCTGCAGAATTTTTGGCATATATGGATTCACATTTGTTGTTGCAAGTTTTGAAACTATTCTGGTTCATGTTAATCTTCAATCCTTGTTTGATTTGGTAGTTGATCCAAAGTTGATACCATGCAATGTGCTGAATGCTTTAAATGGCTTTTTGTGAATGTCTTAAAATAATCAAATCAATACTGACCACATTTGCATTGGGGCTTCAGATTATGACATCAGACGTCTCTTGTTTGGATGTATGCTGAACTTTCAAGTCATTCATTTATATTCTGGATTGAATCATTCCTTACAGCTTTCTACTTGTTGTGACGTTTTCACACATTATCCCATTGCAAATGGGGACCCCCACTTTTTGCTTTTTGCTTTGCTTTAGGGTTAGTTGTCTTTTAGCTTGGCAGTAGTTCGTGTCTTTAGTCTTTGCTTATGAGAGGGTTTGGTTTTGCTAGTCCAACGTTGAACTAGTCTTAGGAGTTGTAGGCAGTCTAGCATCAATCTGATCTTCCTTGGGGATAGTTTAGAGCTCGCTCAGCTTTAGTGCTTAAGTGTTGGATAGAAGTCATGATTTTTCATGAGAGGTGATTCACAATGCAACCCATAAGCTAAGTCATGAGATAAGTTTTATGAATGATGAACAATTTTCAAGCAACTAGAGTGCTTCAAGGATTGGATGAGGAGGAAAGGATCAATCAAAGTGGATGAAGAATGGGTGTTAAAGAAAATACAAGTGTGGATGAAAGTAAAAAAATTCCATGAGGTGTAGAAATCCATGACCTTCTCAAATTCCTTGACCTCAAGGAATCCATAACTTTGTTGTGATGATCAATCTTCCAAGGGTTGGTCGAAATACATAAATTTGGTGATGCTTAAAATGATTTCAACCAGGAGATTACCTCCAATCAATCTTGCAACAACTTCCTTTACTTGGCGAAATCAATGAATTGGACATGAGGTGATCTTGAGGGAAGTGGGCTATTTATCCGTGAGTGTTCAAATTCCTTGACCTCAAGGAATCCATGCCCAAGATAAGTCCATGGCATGGAGGTCATGAGGGTTATGATGAATGGAAATTGCAATGATTAAACTCGTTCTTGAACCTTTTGCAAACAAAGTGCTTATGATGATGAGAATAGGAAGGAGCTGATGTGATCACGTTATTTCATGAATTAAAGAGACAAAATCAAGCGATTTGTCATGAGTGCTCAAATTCCATGACCTCAAGGAATCCACGACTTGATGGACTTATGGTTGAGGTGAAGTGAAAATTGCCCTATCAAGTTTGTTCTTAAAGATTTCCAAATGTGCAAACAAAGTATTTTAATGAGGAAGGCAAGAAGAGTTGAAGTGATCAACTTAATCAATGAGTTGGAGAGGAAGTGATCTTAAGGTAGATTAACGATTTGTCTGTGAGTGCTCAAATTCCTTGACCCCAAAGGAATCCACAACTTGGGAGTCTAGAAGGCTATGTGAAATGAAAGTCCCTTTAATTGAATTCATCCTTGGATCTTCAAAATCTACAAACAAAGTGCTTTTAATGATGAAGGTAAGTGAGAGCTGATGTGATTAATTTTATTCATGACTTGAAGAGGGTGAGTTCTCAAATTCCTTGAGGCCAAGGAATCCACGACCTTAGGGTGGAAGATCAACATTTTTTCCTTGAAGTCAAGGAATCCACAACCTTAGGGTGGAAAATTAACACCTTTCCTTGAGTGCAAGAAATCCATGACCTTGTGGAGATGAGTGAAATATCCCATGTTTGAGCAAATGAATGCCTTAGTGAAACAAGAATGAAGAACAAGAAGTGATGTGAGAGTAAAAGAATTGAAGTCAAGATTGAATGATGAAAGAAGAAAACACACGAATCATGAAGAAATCAAGGAAAACCCAAGAAAATTCCATAAGTCAAGGTGCAGGTGAGGATTCTATGACCCCAAGGAATCCACGACCAGCAGGCAGGAATTCCATGACCTCAAGGAATCCACGACCTTGAGAGCTTGAGTGAGAACCTCAAATGAGATGAAGGAGTTGATCAAAGGATGTAAATTTTAAAATCAGACTCAGAATTCGGACCTGCACAACTGAAAATCAGAAATCAGAACATTTTAGAGTCTATATTAGATAACATGTTTTTGAAATCAAAATATATCTCGTGTATTTGATCCTATCCTTGCTAGTTTTGCAGTCAACTAAGGAAGAGGGTGAAGGAATAGGCTGCAAGTGTTTCAAGGAAACATTGCAACAAAGAGGGAAAGCTCTCCACAACACTTCAGCAAGGCAAGGAAGATCAATCACCAATGTAAGGAGAAGGTCAAGTACATCAAGCATGGACATCTTAAGGTCCACATCAAATGCAACACAAAGGCGAAATTCCCAAACAAGTAGGTGAAAAGTAAAATGATCAAGAAGAATTAATCAAAGTTAGAAGGTTGACTCGACAAAGATGATACAATTTGGGAATATGCCCCATCACCATCAACATCACATTCAGCAATTTGAAATGTGAAGTATCAAGAGATATTGCTCAAACACATACACTTGTGAGAGTTACAAGGTGTAAGCTGAAGTGGTGACAACTCACCTTCACCAACCCAATCACATCACTTCAAGTCAAGGCGTCCAGATTCAATGTACTTGACTCATCCAGCGAAGATGATAGCTACCACATGTGGAGGCACAAAGATCGATGTACCTAACCTCATCACTCATTGGTTGTCATTCAAGGAAGGACATGTGTCCTATTTATTGTGTTGCAAGGTGTGTGCCCTTGGTCTCCTTGTGCTATGCAACGTAGCGCTCGGGGTTGCGACATGGCTTAATCGCCTCCCGTGGATTCATCGAGTCTCGTGGTTGTATCTGGTATTAAGTGGTTGATCTTTTGGTGTAACAGCAAGCGTGTTTCCAACATATTGTAATTGGTCGAGTTTGTTGTAACAAACCCTAATTAGGGTTTTATTGTTAAATCTTGGCCATTGATTTGAGAATCAATTTAAGCCTTTGAATTGTAAAGAGAGCTCTATATAAGGCTCAATCCCTCTCATTTGTAAAGGTTAATAGTTAGAAGTTAATAGCAGAAGTAGTTAGTATTAGAGTAGAGCAAGAGAAGGCAGAAATTGTTGCCAATGCATGTAAACAAACATACTTTTCATTCATTTTATGGTGGATAGTTGTGTTTATTCTACATATTGCATGGTTTCTAGGTATGTCCTCAAATTTAGATAATGTTCATTCATTATGATGAAGAAGTGCGATGATTTTTGATGAATCCTTCAGTTCATACCATTTACACCTTGTTGATTGCAAGTTGTTTTGCATGGTTAGCCTGAACCTAATTATTATTGTGGCTAAGTTCGATTGTGAATACTTCATTTGGATTGCGCAATTATCGGGTATTTGAATGGATTGTTTACAATATGAAGATATTTCACTACCTTAGGAGATCACACTCTTTCTATGGCATTGTTGTAGTTTTTGTGCCCTAGATCAGTAATCAGATTTATGTCCTTTAATTATGCCCTAGTTTGTTAATCAGATTTGTAACATTTTAGTAAATCATAATTCAGTAAACTCAGAAATGAAGGAAGTAAACAAGAGACAAACACAAATACCCTTGGAAAACCTCCAAGGAGGAAAAACCCAGCATTAAAGACCCACAGGTCAGATTATATATTCTCCCTTAATATCACAAATACAATACTTAGCTTCCTTGTCAGATCTGATCCCTTTTGTATGACAGATCTCCACTTCTAAGCTCTTCAAGTCTGCACCAAAATTGCCTAAGTCCTCTTGGACAAGTTCGCATAAGTCTAGACAAGTTCGCACCCTCCTTGTGTAAATTCACACTTTTCATGCAGAGCTGATTCGCTGAAAAATACTTGATGAATTGTCTTTGCAAGATATCTTTATTTATATGTGTCTTAGCCTTTATTGATTCAAGTCAGCCTCCTTCCTTTTGGTGCCAATATGGTTATTGTGGCGTGGGGTATTTAGGATGGCGTGCAAGCATAGGGCTGGGCTTTAATCTTGGGGGCACGTTACCCTTTAGGATGGGGCCCACTCCTAAATGGGTTTGGATGTTGCCTTAAGGCAATCCGAACCCATATATTGACCTAGTTACAAACAACACTCCCTCTTAACTAGGGAAGAAGAGAATACATAATCTGAACCTTTAGAGTTCCATCTAGCACACAAGCATAGAATTACATCTTCCACCTAGCACACCAGCATAGGATGGTTCTAGTACACAAGCATAGAAAGTGTAATACACAAGTGGGTCTTTACATAATTACAATTATCCATCTAGCACACAAGCATAGATTGGACACAATTCATTCTTGCACACAAGCAAAGAATGATTCAAAGTGCTGCAGATAGAGTCACTAAGATTGGAGCTTCCTCTCAATCAGGGCTCCGTTTTCCACAATACCAAGTCTGTCTCTGAAGTATTCGAACTTCACTCTGGATAGAGGTTTGGTAAGGATGTCTGCAACCTGTTCATCCGTGCTAATGTACTTTAGATGAATGGCGCCTCTTTGCACCATATCCCGAATGAAGTGATAGTGCGTTTCCACATGTTTGGACCGATCATGGAATACAGGATTTACTGACATCTTTATACAACTTTGATTATCACAATGAATGGTGGTAGGACCACGAGTTTGACCAAATAATCCAACGAGGAGTTTGCGAAGCCACACTGCTTCTCTGGATGCAACAAATGCTGCAATGTACTCAGCTTCTGTAGTGCTCAATGCTACGGAAGATTGCTTTCTACATGCCCAAGAGATCACTGCAAAACCCAAGTTGAAGCAGATACCCGAAGTACTTTTCCTGTCCTTGACACTTTCTGCCCAATCTGAATCTGAATAGCCTTCCAAGAAGATTGAAGTGTTAAGTGAATACTTCAGCCCATAACCAATAGTGCCACGCAGGTATCTTAGGATGTGCTTGGCAACCACCATGTGAACAAGTTTAGGCAAGCTCATGAATTGATTGAGGGTATTCACAGCATAACAGATATCTGGCCTTGTATTGACTAGATACATTAATGATCCAATCAGCTGCCTATACTCAGATGGATCTGCAAAATCAGAGTTAGCTGCTGAAACACTTAACTTCTTTAAGTTAGATTCCATAGGAGTATGCATGGGTTTACAATCCATCATTCCAAATCTTTTCAGAATATCAATAGTATATTTTTCTTGACTTAGAAAAATTTCATTAGATTTTTGCCATACTTCTAACCCTAGGAAGTAATGCATTAGATCTAAATCCTTCATTTCAAATTCTAAGGCTAATTCTTTCTTACATCTTATAATTAATTTATTTTCATCAGTGAGGAATAAATCATCCACATACAAAACCAAAATAAACATATCATCATTATAAACCTTTAGCATCAGCATCATTCTTACAAAACCCTAAGCTTAGTAAGTACTTATCAATTCTTTCATACCAAGCCCGAGGAGCCTGTTTGAGCCCATATAAGGCTTTCTTCAACCTGCAAACGTGAGAATTACATAACCTTCTAGTTGCTCAATATAGACTTCCTCCTCAATAACACCATTGAGGAAGGCTGTCTTAACGTCCATTTGATGCAGTTCCCAACCTTTGGTTGCAGCAATAGCTATTATAGATCTAATAGAAGTATATCTAGCAACAGGAGCAAAAGTTTCTTCATAATCTATTCCTTCCTTTTGAGAAAAACCATGAGCTACAAACCTAGCTTTGTATTTTTCAATACTACCATCAGCATTATGCTTAATTTTAAATAATCATTTAGAGGAAACAACAGACTTACCTTTGGGTCTGGGTACAATGTCCCAGACATCATTCTTGATGATAGACCCATACTCTTCATCCATGGCTAATTTCCAAGCATGATGGGACATAGCTTCTTCAACATTGTGAGGTTCAGACTCAATGATATTACACATCATAGAAATGTAGTTGGCGTGATTTTGGAATCTCTTGCTATCTCTAAAGGTTCCTCTGGGAGGAGCAAATCCTTCAGCATCTTGAATAGTGTTTCTAACCCAAAGTGGTCTCTTCTTGTAGACCACAATATCCTGAGGTATATCGGTAAAGTGCATGGGTTCTGTTGGGTCATTCTGAACTTCCTGATCCGGAAGGTCAGTAGACTCCTCCTGTATCTCAGGGTTAGCATCAACTATTGAATCTTGATTTTCAATCACCATATCATTATTGTTGGGTAATGAACCTTTAGATCTTTTGAAAGCAATATCTTCTTCAAAAGTTTCATCTCTACTTACCTCAACATACCTTTGACCTGAAATGTAGATCCTGAAGGCTTTGGAAGATTCGCTGTATCCCACTAAGATGCCTTTCTTTCAAGATGGATCCAACTTGGTTCGTTTTTCTTTAGGCACATGAACATACACCGGGCTCCCGAATATCCTTAGGTGGCTAATGTCAGGTTTGATTCCTGTAAAGGCTTCTTCAGGAGTTACATCCTTTAGGGCACAATGAGGACATCTATTCTGAATATAAACTGCTGTTTTGGATGCTTCCGCCCATAGAAAAGGTTGCAGGTCTTGATCATGGATCATGGCTTTTGCAGCTTCAACAATGGTCCTGTTCTTTCTTTCAGCAACTCCATTTTGTTGAGGATTGTAGGGAACACAAAACTCCCTCTTAATTCTTGCATTAACACAAAAGTCATAGAAACTACCTGAGGTGTATTCACCTCCATTGTCAGACCTTAAACATTTAATTCGATTTCCTCTTGTATTTTCAACTAAGGCTTTGATTTCTTTAAATCTGTTTAGGACTTCTTAAGACTCTTTAGATTTAAGAAAGTAGATCCATGTTTTCCTAGAGAAATCATCTATGAAGATAACATAATACAGGAAACCGCTAGGAGATGCTACAGACATAGGACCACATAAATCTGAATGAATAAGTTCTAACTTTTTTTTAGCCCTACTATCGCTTTTATGAAAAGGATTCCTTACATTCTTACCCATTGTACAACCTTTACAAGCATCATCATGAGATAAACTAAGTTTAGGCATACCTTTAACCATTTTACCGAGAGTGGGAAGAGCTTGAAAGTGTAGATGTCCAAGTCTTCTATGCCATAGCTCGCATGATTTAGGGGCCTCATGAATGAGAGCTTGAATTGGATTAGCTGCAAGCTTATATAAACTATCACATCTATTTCCAATAACACGAGCAGTTTTGAAATTAGATTTCTTAGACCAAGCGAGTACTTTCCCTTCAGAAAATGCTATTTGCAAACCCTTATCTTCTAAGGCAGAAATGGAAATAAGATTTCTTTTAATACCAGGTACAAAGAGAATATCACAGAGTTATAAGGAAATACCAGAATCTAGTTTTAAAGAGGTAGTACCAGAACCTTTTACCGAGTATCGAGCATCATCACCGATTACCACATGAAGGTTGGTGTCCTTTTCAATCAGATCTGAGAGATGCTCACGAAAACCTGAGATGTGTCTGGAGGCACCACTGTCAAGTATCCACGTATTACTGTCCGTAGGAACATTGCTGGATAGAGCAGAGATAAGAAGATAATCCTCACTTTCTTCGGCAACTTCATTTAAATTGACTTCCCTTTCCTTTGGATCATTTTGACAATCTCTGACATAGTGACCATACTTATCACATCTAGAGCAACGAATGTGAGAGGAATCTCTTGATTTCTTCCTTGGATCATAGGAGGAGGATCTAAAATCTTTGCTTCTCTTTTCTTTCTTCCAATGTCCACCTTTCCTAGATTTAGCTAAGAGAACATGATTATCTTTGTGAGAGTTCATGAATTTTCCTCTTACCTCAATTTGAGATTCCTCTTCGATGCAATCAGATTGAAGACGCTCAAAGTTGGGACGATCGGCTCTTAAAATGGTTCCCATTCATCAGTTAGACCATTTAATGCAATCATAACAAGATCTTTATCCGAGATTTGGCAATCAAGAGTACTTAGCTTGTCCTTTAGTTCAATCATAACAAGATCTTTATCCGAGATTTGGCAATCAAGAGTACTTAGCTTGTTCTTTAGTTCATTGATCTTCATGAAGTAGGCTATGATTGAGTCTTCTTCTTTCATTTTCATGTGAAGAAGTTGCTGTCTTAGAACAAGAGCCCTACTGAGGTTGTTGACTTCATACATCCCTTCCAAGTGTTTGATCATTTCCCTGGCAGACACAAACTTTGATATGACAGTGACAAGATGATTCTTAACGGATTCAACTATGAACTTCCTAGCCTTGAGGGAGTCTTTCTTGAACTGTTTCAGCTCTTCAGCATCTTCTGGAGGAGACAACCTTTCTTCTTCTACGAATTTCAGCAGATCATTCTCTTCAAGGATCAATAGAATACGGACTTTCCAAGCAGCAAAATCAAGGGCTCCATCAAGTCTATCTTCAGCCCTCAAACCTGACATTTTAATTTGAAAACAAACAGCAGCTATATGCAACAAATGTTTTACTAAAATCAGAAGTTAGTGACACCTTAGCTTTGATACCATGTAATTTTTGTGCCCTAGATCAGTAATCAGATTTATGTCCTTTAATTATGCCCTAGTTTGTTAATCAGATTTGTAACATTTTAGTAAATCATAATTCAGTAAACTCAGAAATGGAGGAAGTAAACAAGAGACAAACACAAATACCTTGGGAGAACCTCCAAGGAGGAAAAACCCAGCATTAAAGACCTACAGGTCAGATTATATATTCTCCTTTAATATCACAAATACAATACTTAGCTTCCGTGTCAGATCTGATCCCTTTGTATGACAAATCTGCACTTCTAAGCTCTTCAAGTCTGCACCAAAATTGCCTAAGTCCTCTTGGACAAGTTCGCATAAGTCTAGACAAGTTCGCACCCTCCTTGTGTAAATTCGTACTTTTCATGCAGAGCTGATTCGCTGAAAAATACTTGATGAATTGTCTTTGCAAGATATCTTTATTTATATGTGTCTTAGCCTTTATTGATTCAAGTCGACCTCCTTCCTTTTGGCGCCAATATGGTTATTGTGGCGTGGGGTAGTGTTGATGTGTATTTTGTACACAACCAAACACAGAATAAAATACCTAAAGGTACCTTATCCTCTCTTGAGCAAAGTTTCCTGACTGGTGAAGATCTTGCCGAAGGATCAGTCGAGGTAACTCCAAGGTTCTTGTATGTAGGTTCTCTACTCGTGGATAAGCTCTCTGTGGTATGATGTGATTTTGTTGGAATCACAAGGGGACTTACACTTGACAACCTAAACGTCTGATTTGCTTTGAATATTACTGGAACACAGGATTTCACTAGCCTAGATTTTGAAAAAAGGAAAAAGGATGAGGGCGAGGAAAGGATCTAATTTTGACACTAAGAATGTAAGAGCAATGAATGACCTTTGATGAAATTCTAACTAATTCTTGTTTTGACATCCCAGGACCATCTCCACAAGGTTAGTGCGATCTTCGGAGGAAAGCTTTATGACGTTCAAATCATCACTACAGGCATAGACACCATCAGGCTGATGCATGTCAATGAAGAAGCGACAATTGAAGTTAAGCTCAAGCTGAATGATTCCAGTTGACTACACAAGGCAAGTCTGCAATCAACAAACTGCTAGCAGTATGGATATACAAATTTCACCATCAATCAAACACATTTCTTCCACTCATCTAATAACATGAAATCAACTATGAGAAGTATAGAGACCATGCAATTTGTTGAATCGACCCATAGATTTCACCATTTCTTCAATGAAGTTTTACAAGTCTTTTACAACAACATCTTGGCAACAATCTTTTCCTTCTCTTTCTATTCTACTTTAATTGCTATTCTATCAACTGACTATTCACTATTTCTAACTATTCACCTACTATCAACTATTGACTAACTATTGTCTATTAGCTAACCATTGACTAACTATTAGCCTTTACAAATGAGGAGCCAGGGCTTATATAGTGCCCTCAATACAATTCAATGGCTAAGATCAATTGAGATCGATGGCCGAGATTTTACAACGAAAACCCTAATGAGGGTTTGTTACAACGAACTCAATTCTGGCCAATGAAATAATTGCATTATTTGGACACATGTCTTCTCTGGAATATTTGACCAATGAAGAACCGGGGTAGGTACATCGAAGTTTGTGCCATCTCCCATGAGTCAGGTACATTGAATCTGGACATGCTGATGTGGACCTATCTGACTGGAAGAACAGTGACTGGGATGCCACCTTGTCTGGTACTTCCTTTGTTGATGTTCAATTTGGTGATGTTTAGAAGCTAACTTTAATTAACTCTTCTGAAACTATTGGCTTCTTCAACGGACCCTTGCTATAACCTCGTTTGTCTTTGATGTGCAAGATGGATGGTGTACCTTTCCTTCAAATGCTGGACTGGAAAAGGTTGTCCTTGATGATGCCGGGTTGGAGAAGGTCGTCCTTGTTCTGGCCTGGTCTTCTTTCATCTGCCAAAACAAATCAAAAGATGATTAAGGACACATGATAAATTCATTTCAACATAGCATTTTCAACTTAAATCATCAACGAAAAGATGTTAACATGAAACTTGCCCAAGATTTTCTCCAGGAACAGACCCTATAAGAATTGCGCCCTGGACCCTTTGGAAGGGTCAGGAGCGAAATTCCAACTTTAGCTCAAAATTCACATTTTTGAAGGTCAAACATCTTTCCAAGGTATTCCAAATAGTTTTTCTCACTCTAGTCTAGGCTTGACTTAGCACAAAATTTGGAGAAAAGGATGGTTTTAGTGTTTTTCGCTCTGGACCCTTTGGAAGGGTCAGGAGCGAATTTCTTGTTTGTAGCTCATTTTTTCATCATTTCAACTTCAATCCACCTCACAAGGCAAGGAAACACTTTTCTTCTCTCATCCAACCCAAGTTTATCTTGATTTTGCAAGGCAAAATAAGTGATTGAAGGATTTTCGCTCTAGACCCTTTGGAAGGGTCAGGAGTGAAAATCTTGTTTTAGGCTCATTCCTCCATCATTTTAACTTGAACTCACCTCCAAGACTAAGGACACATTGCCTCACTCCTATCTAGGCCATAAAAATCAAAATGTTAACTTGTCTTGCAAAGAAAGTAGGTGATCCTAGGATTTTCGCTCTGGACCCTTTGGAAGGGTCAGGAGCGAAATCCTTGGTTTGGGCCAATTTCCATCATTTTTTAAAACAAACTAACTTCAAAAGGGCAAGAACATGTCTCCTCGCACCCATCCAAGCCATGAAAACCTAACGTTTGACTAGACTTGCAAGGAAAATAGGTGGTTTTAAGATTTTCTCTCTGGACCCTTTGGAAGGGTTAGGAGCGAAATTCTCATTTTGGCTCAATTCCTTCAAACTTGATAATTATTGACCATTCAAGGACATGCCTAAGGACTTCTTTAATCATGATCCACACTAGATTTGGCATGAAACTAAGGGAAAAGATAGGTTTTACACAATTTCGCCTTGGACCCTTTGGAAGGGTCAGGAGCGATTTTCCTTTTCTGGCCCAAAATCATCATTTTTTTCAATCCCAATCTTCTTTGCAAGGTGAAATTTCATCTCTTTTCGCCTTAGGAACAAAGTTTTAAGCTCAAGCAAGGTTAAAAATATATGCTTGTAAGGAATTTCGCTCTGGACCCTTTGGAAGGGTCAGGAGCGAAATTTCCTTCCTTGGCCAAAACACTCATTCCTTAACTCCTTCAAACGTCCTTAAGGGTTTCAATATGCCCATTCTCCCTTTCAACATGCCTTGGACATCAAAACCTGGCCAAATAAGTAAAGAAATGAGGTCTAGGAGGATTTTCACTGTGGACCCTTTGGAAGGGTCAGGGGCGAAAATCTCATTCTTGACTTGATCCTTCATCTTTTCAACTCCAATCTTCTCTGGAAGGTAACAAAACATTATTCTTCACCCAGGAGACAAGGTTTGTGGTCTAAGCAAGGTCAAAAAAATAGGCTTGCAAGGAATTTCGCTCTGGACCCTTTGGAAGGGTCAGGAGCGAAATTCACCTTCTTGGCTAGAATCCTTCATTTTTTCAAAGCTTTCAAACATTTCCACCGTCCAAACATGTCTACTCTTCCCTTCAAAATGCCTTGCAAATCAAAATTTGGTCAAATAAGGCAAGAAATGAGTCTTAGGTTGATTTTCGCTCTGGACCCTTTGGAAGGGTCAGGAGCGAAAATCTTGATTTAGGCTTTAATTGCTCATTGGAAGGGTTAGGAGCGAAATTCCTAATCTTGGCCAAAATCCTTCACATTTCTACGTTCCATCACCTCAAAAGGCAGAGACATGTTATTTCCTTCCCAAATTCGCCCATGGAACAAGGTTGGTATCCAAAACAAGGGAGCAAATGAGGCTTATGAAGAATTTCGCTCCGGACCCTTTGGAAGGGTCAAGGCAAAATTCCTATTTTTGGAGAAGATCCTCACTTTTCAAAACACTTCTCAAGGCAAGAACACATCAAGACACACACAATGCCTAATAAACCAACGCCCATCCAAAACAAGGAAGGAAAATGAGGGTTATAAGGATTTTCGCTCTGGACCCTTTGGAAGGGTCAGGAGCGAAATTCCTCTCCCAGGCTAGAATCCATCATCCCAAGGTCTAAAATCTCCTCTCCAAGGCAAAGTTGCATCAAACCTTCTCAATTATGCCTCAAAAAGTCTACAAACTTGGTCAAGCTAAGGAGAAAAATAGAGGAAATATGAATTTCGCTTTGGACCCTTTGGAAGGGTCAGGAGCGAAATTCACCTTAGGCCATGATCCTGACTTCATTTTTTCGCATTTCGTCATTCAAACAAGTGCTTTTGCCTTCATTCAAGCCCAGGAATGTGTTAGTTCTAGGTTTTGGTCAAAGTAGAATGTCTTATGGAGAATTTCGCTCTGGACCCTTTGGAAGGGTCAGGAGCGAAATTTGACATTTTAGACTCTCCGTTAGGATCATTTTATGGAATATAACATTTAAGTATATCTTTCTTCTTTCTTATACTTTAAGTTATATTCCATATATACTTCCAGGATGTTTGAGAGTGGTTTTGGACCTCCAGGAGTTATATTGCAAAATCTAGTTTTTGGAGGATTCTTCAGTTTTCCAGACTTAGTCAAATTTCAGGATCAGGACATTCCAAACTTAGCCAAATTTCAGGATCAGGACATTCCAGACTTAGCCAAATTTCAGGGCATTTGAAGATCAGGATGACATTCCAGACTTCATCACTCACCAACTTGACCTAGCTCGGACCTTCAAGAATGATACCCACTCACAAAGCAAGACACAATTAGCAACAAGAGCAAAACCAGGCCCTAAGGAAGACTCTCAAAGAAACCCTAATTCTGGGGCCCTGTGGACTCACCCTAGCTCAAGCAAAGCCTGCAATCCAACGATCCCCTCGACAACACTCATCCTGCAAAGGCTAAGAGACAAAACCCTAAAAGACCTAGAAAACAAACCCTCGAAAGCAAAAAGCAGGGGTCCCCATTTGCAATGGGACGATGTGTGAATACGTCACAACAGGTAGTTAGGATGGCGTGCAAGCATAGGGCTGGGCTTTAATCTTGGGGGCACGTTACTCTTTAGGATGGGGCCCAGTCCTAAATGGGTTCGGATGTTGCCTTAAGGCAATCCGAACCCATATATTGACCTAGTTACAAACAACAATTGTGAGCTATCTTTGGTTAAGTAGAAAGTAGTTTCATGAAAGATTTGTCCATCAAAGCATTATTCATTGTTTCCATTGTCTTCAAGAATTAGGAGTTAGCATAGATTCTCTAAACCCTTTCCCCCTTTTGTCCTTTTTTCCATTTGAGTTTGAGTTAGTTTAGGAGAAAAAGTATCACATTATTGATACATCCGATGTTCATGTTTTAGTTGTAGTTCATAAATGTAAGTTCCCTTGTCATTCCAGCAAAATCACATCAACACATTGAGTCTATCCATGTATAAAGTCAAGACCTGACTATCGGAACCTTGGAGTCGTTTCGTTTGATCACATAGTTTAGCATCCGAGAGGTCTTTGTTCAAGAGAGGATAGAATACTTAGTATCTTATTCTGTGTTGCATGATATCATAAAAAACACATCAACACTACTGAGGTTACTTGATTGAAATTTTTCAATCCTGAATTTTGACTGATTTTAATGGCTTTTAGTTTTTGCATTGGGGCTCCAGACCATGATATAAAAAAACTCTTGTCTGAATAGAAATATGCTGAGATTTCAAATACATGCTTTAACATGTTGGATCAAATCATTCCTTACAGCCTTATTCTGATTTTGACTTGATTGAAATCGTTCAACGTAAAATTAGTCTAAAGGGTGAATAATTGTGGATTCAAGTAATTAGTGCTCAATTTTTAATTTCATTTTACTAAGATCAATTTTAGGATGCCACTGCATTACATTAATATGAAAAACCACCTTCTATTGGATGGATGAACTTTGTCATATTCCAATTAAAAATCTAGAATTTAACTTTTACAAATTGGCAGCCATGAGGGTGGTTTGTTAACGTGTCCTTGATCTTGACTGTGAAATAGGTGAAATGAGAGGGAAGAAAAGGTCATTGCAAGAACTCAGGGAAGAGCGGTTGAGGAGGGAGCAACAGGAAAGGGAAAGAGCTCAGAAATTGTTATTTCCAAGCACCAGTGATTCCAGGATAAAGCGTGATTCTAATGGTCAGAACCGGGTACCATATTACAACTCTGGCTATGGAAATGCAAGATGATTTTTGGGCTAAGGATGGTTTATTATGTTTTATGGTGCCGACCTTTTTCTTCTGTATTATGAAAAATGTAAATTGATTATTTCTTTTGAACATAGCTTGTATCTCTTTGAACTTAAGAATTTTTTTGTTTGTTTTAGCCTTATGCAAGCCTTATTTTTTGACAAGGGGCATTAGCAAATGGATTACAAATCTTAAGGATGTATAATGAATTACAAAAAAAGAATGATGATATGGATGAAATAAAAGAATTTACCACCACTTGGGGACTTGGAGGAAACGTCCCCCCACAGCACCACCACTTCCGCCACCTCTGGCGTGGACATCGCTGGGTCACTTGCTATATGTCACATGCTGTTACATACTGATTGCAACCTTTAACTTCATGAAAACTAGTTGGCCTTTCATGGGACACTCTCAGAGATGTTATTTTGCAGAGTTTGCCTTGAAGATTTCAATTCACCTTTAGTTTTAATATTAGCACCACCCCCCCACCACTACTCCACCACCGCCCCCCTACTGTCTACCCCCCCACTGCCCCCTTGCCGTCCCCAAATTTAGGTCCTTGGTCTCCCTGTCCCCGAAACCCGTCCCCCTGTCCCCCTGTCAGGAAACTCCGTGGAACATTGGAATTTACCTACTTGCCTGCACTTCTTGCTATTGACCAACCTTGAAGATCATTCTGGTACAGAAAATGGCAGAAGAATTACTTAAGTACTAAAAGCGTTTGGATATTTTATAGAGAAATAGCTGAAAAATAATCCTTCTTTAGATTCAAGTAGAAAGCATTTATGCAGATCGATACGATTGATGCAAAAGTTCATGCTTGATGTTCCAAGCTGAGAGCTAGTTGTATGCTTGCAAATTGGTGGAAATATTGATTCAAACTATCCAGTGGAAAAATGGTGCCTTTACCTGGAGAATATCTGAATGCTCATAGTTTACAGAAAATGAGTAATTATTATTTGTTGAGTTTCAATATGTAGAAAAGTTCGTGATTAGCCCTAGTGAGGTTGTAAATGTAGCGAAACTATGCGTTGGAGAGTGTTTGTGTGGCATTTGTTTTGAAGATGTGTATCTATAGTATATACATCATCTTTTGTTATATGCTCACTTTATATAAGAAATTGTTGCTTTAGGCCATGTTGGTACTGTAACCCAATAGTGCCAGAAAAAAAGCATTACTATGTTGTCTCTGTTCATTGTATTGTTTTAGGGATTGCCCTTATGAACCAGTGTTTTCAAACTTGTTGGTCTTTGTATAAAATCCACAGTTTTGTTTGAAACCTAACTGTACTGGTTTCAAAACTGTTGTTTACCTTTTTCTAAATCAAGTGACTAATTATTATTTGTTGCCTTTTACTTAAGTGATGGCCCTTATAGTGCTCTGTTAATTATCTATTAGTTTTGCCACTGGTGGGAAGTTGGCTTAGCTGGTGCATTCTTCATTGCCTGCAGCCCTGCAATACTTTCAACCTTGCAAGTAGTGTGCATCATGCAGACAAACAGTTCAATATTTTCTTTGTAACCTGGTGGCAACCAATTACCATTCTTTCAGCTTGCAAGTAGTTTGCATAGCCAATCAATCTGTCGCTACCCACAGGGCTGCAATCTTAAATGTCAGCAACATTTATAACTTCAATAAATTTTTGCTGCAATTTTTTTAAGTTACTTGTCTTTTCTTGTTGGATGACAGCTACACATTTCCATACTGTGCAAACAAGGTTAGATCAGTTTGATATTTGGGTTTTTTGTATGTGTTAGAGCACTATATGCATTTTTGGTTCTCTGTATTAAATTTACATATATGTTTTTCTCATTATTTTTGCGATTAGACTCTAGTGCTCATTGATCAAGAGACTAGTTCTTTTCTCAGGTAATTGATCAAGCTTTTGAATGATACATCATCCATTCAAAGCTTTGAAAATTTATTGTGTAATGTTCTACTAGTTGCATAAACTTAATGCTACATACCTTTACTATATCATTTGTGAGCTAGCACCTGTGATTCATTTAAAAATAATTATGTACGTTTTTAGATTATAGGCAAAAATCATGAGATTTTTACATATGGGAATATTAACCAGTTTTTAATATCTGAGTTGCAGGCAGTAAGCCAAATATGAAGTTATGTAGAGACAACCTTTTGGAGTGTCTGTGTATAGAGTTTGGCTAAGTTGTGTGGTGAGTTAGGTTTTATTTATCCTACAAAGATTGTGAGGAACACCTCCTTGCTTGAGTAGAGCTAGAAAAGAACTCTGCTACCTAGATAATGGCTTTGTGTCATGTGAAAGGCATCTTCTATCTTTTATTAGGTTAATTGATGATTATGAATTCAAGAATGAATGCATGATGTTGAAATAGTTTGTGCAGTCATTAGAAAATGCAAGAGATTGACTGTAATGCCCAAGCATTTGCTCAACATCGATGATTAAAGAATAAATGAATACATTTTTCATGATGCAATTGTGACATAGAGACCAACGCATAAGAGATGTCATGACAAAACATGACACTCATCAAGCATGACATCAATCCACAAAGCATGACTACACAAGTGGAAGACTATAGTCACATGACAACCTCAATGCGATGACCATACAAGATGGTAGAGTTCCCTCCAGCAGCAATTATTGAATTGTAGATCATGACCATCTCTTGCAAATGGATAAGGGAAGGACAAGATTGGCCATTGTGTCCCAGTCCAAGGAAACTTGGCATCATACCATCTCAAGATATAAACCATCACACACTTGCACATCCCAAGAGATGTGGAAATGAGATCCAAAATGTATGGGGAACTTAACTAGGAGGTTGAATGACAATAAGAGTTAGTAGCCCATCCAAATCTCATAAGTGATTACTTGTTTCCTCATGCCCCACAACTTATGATACAAAGGGAAGAAAAAGAATAAAGAGGACATCAAAGTCGACCAATCCAAGATGACGGGGATTTTGTATAGATTCTAAGAAAAATCTCTTGTAGACAACTTTTTCAAAAAAGGTTCAAATGTCCATTATCTTTCAATTGCCCCTATAGGGTCCAAATCAGCCATGCTACTAGTCTAGAATCACTCTAGCTATCTCCAAATTGCCTAGGCTATTCTAGGATTGCCACATCACTTGTGCAAATCACCCCTATTTGCAGATATGTGATTTTATATACTGAATAGGGTTTCAAAAGGACAATGGGGTGCCCGAAAGAAAAAAAAATGATTTCAAGGCTATCCAACGGGTCCCCTACAAGCCTATTGACATGAATTACCCTCAACACTTAGTCTAAGGTCACAACACCCAAGACAAGTGAAGGGATAGGCCTAGAAATGCCATAAGCAACCTATACTAAATAAGACAATTTCCTTGAATTAAGAGATGCTATAAAATTGTTTGAACTGATCATTTCCAACATGCCAAAGGCTTAATTAAACACACTTCAACATTCATGAATTCCACAAATTCAATTTTAAACAAAAAGTCAATTTACCATCCTTAAGCATTGCTCTCACCCTTCAAAAGTGTCAAAGCATACACAAGACAATTCCAACTCCTAAACCAATAGGGTAAGATGTTCAAAATTATACATAAAAATTACAATTTAATTATCACATCATATGTATTGCATAATGTAAGCAATAAGTTATTTCAACTTTGAGTGCATCTATGCCTACACGTGCTAAATTATTACTATTCACATCATGATAAATCTCCCACAAGACGTACAAAATCACACTTCAATATGACATAAAAATAATACAATGTAATGAATCTCGTCCCAAATATAGATGATTTAATTCCAATAAAATACATTCAATAATATAAAAATTAGCACTTTGATTTACATTCAATAATGTAAAATTAGCAATTTGATCAAGGATCACAAGATCCCATTTTACTTCTCCAACAAACTAGAAATAGAAAATTACAACTATCAAGATGACATAGTAGTCATGCACACCATCCAATAAGCATATACAAGAATTCAATTAGTCCCAATGGTGATCAATGCCACCCAACCATGTGGGACCTTAAGGCTCCCCCAAACCCCAAGGCTCCCCAATCAATGCATACACATGGGATAACACATCAATACATGGAACATAAAGTAAACTTGAGGGTTCTATGAGCAACAATCAATACATACACATGGAATATCACTTCAAAATATGGAATGCTAACCAAGTACACAATGGCTTGATTCTCTCATTGGCCTCATCCATTGGTTTCATTTCAATCAAATGGGCAAAGAGTCCACTTAACTTTCAACCTAGTCCACATTCTTGTTAGCCAAAAGACCCAAAATGATAAAAAAGACCAAGGGATGGAAAATAAGGTAAAAAACCATGACACTCATCAATAAGATATACACTTGTTTCCATGAGGAGACTTCTTGTTCTAGAAAATAAAGAGGTTTATCATGGTCCAAATTTTAAATTTATCATTTTTAGAAAGTCAAGAACCATTAAAATTCCCAATCCTTCCAAGCATATTGATGAGGAGATCATGCTTAAAACAAATCACAAAGTTTTGGAGAAATTTTGCTAGATTTTTAGTGCTATTTTGCTCTTTCAAAAACTAAAAGCATATAATTATACAACGCATGAGAAACAATTCTATAATTCAACATTCAAATCTATTCATACATAAGGATGGCCATATACGACCACTTAATGTGGGCATGGCCAAAATTGAAATCTATTTAGATGGATACATATAAATCAAGGAGGAGAATACCTCCTACCAAGTGTACCCTCAAGACAATGGAGATGGTTTTTTATTAAGCACAACAAAACCATTTTTTTTTAATTTAAAAATCCTCCAAAATTCAACCTAAGCTTTTCAATTTATAAGCAATCTTTTTGCAAACAAAAAATTCACATAATGGGGGAAAAGAGAGAGCACAAAATGAACAAGCATTTAATGTTAGTGTAAATAGTGTCTTTTAATATCTAGTTAGAATATAATCTTTCAAGGATTGACCTATTCACACTTAGCTTAAATTTACTTAGGCTATTTTATGCTTTTGTCTCACTTCATATGGTTGAGACATGTGTCCTCATCATTTGAGAGACCTAGTGCATGCATACTTGTCACATGCTGACACACTTGTTATGTGAGCTCACAAGTGTACTAACCCTACTTTTCACCTCCTCATGCTTGCCTTTATATGCAAGGCTTCTATTTACATTTTACAATCTTCATTTGTATATGTTAGACATGCTATTGTTCATAATTTTATTCACTTGTGGAAGGTTATTTCGTGCTTTCAAATCTTGACATTCTCCAACATACTATTAAAGCAATGAACATATGTTCCTTTTTGCATCAAGGTGACTCCAGCACAAAGCCCTATCTTCGGAGTGTTGTGCAACTGAACAAACATCGTAGTTGCTTTAGAAAGACTCCAAAAATGAAAGATTACCTTTCGTTTCATTGAAAATGATAACTTCAATTTTTAAATTTTTGCGGCCTTTGTAGTCTAGTGTATGGTATTGAATCCTTATAGTACCATACAAATCCAAGTATGGAAAAGTTGAATAAAATTAAAAAAAATTTAAGCAAAGGGTCGAAATTTCGTTTGCCTATATGCCCATTTTGGGTTAAAATTTGAGTTTTGGAAGTTTTTTTGGCCTATTTGGCAGATTTGGAGGTTTGTCTGGTTCGTGATGTTCGTTGTGCAGATTATTCTCTATTGTAGGGGTTCATGAGTTGAAAATTTGTAGAAGTCATGAGGTTTCATGCCTTTGTGATTTTGTTAAACATCTGGTGTAGGGCGTGAACTTTTTTTTTGTAGACCTCTACAGCCATTCCAAATTCCATTATTTTGAAAAGGGTCAATCGACATACATTGAGGCCATTGGAAGCATCTTCTTTCAAATCATTTGAGAGTTTTGCAGGGCAAATCAATCCTGTAGCCAAGTATATGCGATCAAATGTGGGATGCTTACAATTTTATCAATATTGGTGATTAGAGACATAGATTGGTGGCTTGTGAAGGATCACCCATCATTTGGACCATCAATTGGAATCAATAGCAAATATCCAATACACAAATGACATTATGCTGCATTTTTTGATGAAGTAATAGTGCTTTCTGGTGGCTTTAAGGATTGGAATTTCTATCAACCATGACCAAAAACAAACCAAACCTTTTTTGTTGTTTGTTTGTAGCATACATTGCAGGCAAGTTTAGCAACAAAGACTGTTTTTCCTCACAGGTCTTCTTGGGCAATTTGACTTTTGTCCAATGACCCTCACCATTATCAAAACTTGCTAACACTTTTTCACTTTTTTGCGTCACTTGGAAATGGGGGGTATTTTTTTGAAGTATAACTAGTCGATGAGAAGTTATTTTTTCTGTCTCCTTTGGTGTCGAGATGATCTGGATTTTATGTTTTTTTGATGCATTTTTGGGCTCCAAAGTCAGACTTGTAAGCAAATTTTGATGGGCATAACTTTCACCTTGGTTATTGAAATTTCACAAACTTTTTTTTTTTTACACATCAAAATTTTGCAAAGAATTTTTTTTTTCTTGTAATTTTAAGATTAGGATTGCCCATTTTTTTTAAATTGTTAAAATAATTGTGCATTATAAACAATGATTTGACATCGAATTTTCGTACATTGTAATTCTATTGCACATCTTTTTTTGTGGGGAGGGGGCTTCTGTTTTAGTACTAATCATTTTGCAAGGCGCTTTCTTTGAATCGAGGGGGTGAACTAGGTGTTTTTTATTTTTAGTTTGATGATTCATGTGATCACATCTCTCACTAAATCGCTTCCATTTGAGTATTATTCATAATCCTCCTAATAAATGGAAAATCAAGTGTGCATATTATGGGATAAAAAGACATACACCACAAGATTATCTTACAAAATGCTAAAATAAAGCAACTTTTTCTTGATCCTGGTACCGCCTTACTTGATCATGTAATTCCAACATATGCAAAAACATCACATGGTCTCACTAAGATATCTAGTGAGACATCAACATCATTTGGGGATGGACAATGTAGTCATGTGGCTTGCATTGAGAACTTATCTTCCATATCACCTATTGCTACATCTAAATCTAGAATTGATATCTATGTGGAGGGTCACATGCACCTTGTCTCTTTTCTCTCCTATGGAGAGAACATCCATTGTACATTGTGCTTGAAATAGTTCTTGGGGGATCATAATGAGCCCTCCTCCTATCTCTATATTCATACTTGTACATGTATTTCATCCATCATTTCTCTTTTGGAGATGGGTTTTTATTTCCCATTGGTTTTTTCTCCTTTACTATATTTTTGAGACATTTGTTCATGCATACCTAACATGGTCTAGTAGTCGAGACTCATCATCTTTGCATGCATTACTCTCCAAGTTGCACTTAATGGGGGGTATAAGTGTAAATAGTGTCTTTACATATTTAGTTAGAATATCAACTTTCTAGGATTGACCTATTCATATTTAGCTTAGTTTTACTTAGGCTATTTTATGTTTTTGTCTCACTTCATATGGTAGAGACATGTGTTCTCATTATTTGAGACAATTAGTGCATGCATAATTATCATAGGCTCACACACTTGTCATGTGGGTTCACAATTGTTGTATCTTTGGAGGGGTAGTCAGAGTTTTACTCCTACCTTCTCACCTCCTCACCTTGTCTATATATGCAAGGCTTCTATCTACATTTTACACTCTTTGTTTGTATATGATAAGACATTAATATGCATAATTTTGTTCAATTGTGGGAGGTTGTTTTGTGCTTTTAGATCTTGGCATTTTCCAACATTTTAAACCTTTTTTTTTTTTTTTTTTTCTTTTACTCCAAACATCCCTAAACCTCTTATTTATATTTCTTTCACATTCCAAACTAGTTATTTTATATTCTAATATTGTATTTAAATAGCTAAAACATAATGCCTTTTCAATCATATATGTACAGTCATTTTCATTGAAAACTCTAATGCATATTAGTTCAATAAATCTGTTTTTTCTTTTAATTTCTTTTCAATAAAATAATTTACAAAATTGTTTAGTACTTAAATTATTCAAGCGTTTGATAACAACGATCTATTTTCATCATACAACATTTAAATCATTTAAAACATCTTTACCAAGGCATTTTAAAACCTATAATCTCTTTCAAATCAATAAAATCCAAAAACAACAAGAGCTAAATGAACGCACACAAAGCAACCACACAGTTCATGGATTTATGGATGACATATGGATTGAGAATCAACATCAATTTGAATCACAATGTTGAATGACTACATAAGGACTCATTTTTCAACTTAATAATCAAGTGAGATGAAGGATACAAAAAAACACATTTACCAAATCAAGAAAACAAATTTATCAAAGTCAATTATATCTAGATTAACCACAACTGGAAAAACATGTGATTGCACACTTAATTAAATCATCGATTGTCTACACAATACAAGGATAGCTAAAGCCCAACATATAAACAACCAACATGATAATAATCTATTTTATGATTTCAAATATCTACATGTAAATGAAAATTATCTATGAGTAGCATGCCCTAGATATCAAAGATGCATAATCAATAACCATAATCATCATAATGTTAACCATACACTATAATCACTCATCAATGCCTCTGAATTACATCCATGACTATTCATAAGCAAGTCACTACAATAAGCTTGATATCTTGATCTTGAAGTTGACAATGAAGTTTGGTAAATATCCATATAGTGAAAATAGTGAACTTGAAATACAACTATATCTTTCAATATCAAATTATAGCATTTGTATTGAAACAAATGGTCAACTGTATCAACATCAAATTTAAATTGCAACAAGACACATACACCTATGGGTATTATATTGACACAAATTTGTCAAGATTTTCTATTTCTACTTGTGAAAAACTATTAAGCAATTTTCATGGAATTGATCTCAATTTAATAATTAGTGAGTACACAACTATTCAAATTAATCAAGATGAATATGGTTTTTCTTTCAACTTCAGATTTGCTAAGGTCTTGAGGGATATTTTAGAGTATGCGAGACCAATGAATAAATGGGCTGGGTCAATTATTATGATGCTTTTGATTTTGAGTTTTGTTTTCATTTTTGAGGGATAAAAATCTTGTAATGCTTCAACAAGCATATGATTTGTCTTGTGGTAATGATGAAATATCAATGCATCAAAGATAAAAGATTAACTTCCTTAAAAACACATGTTGTTGAATCGTTGTTTTTTAATACACAATTTGCTAGAAAGAATGCAAAGGTTCGTCATGGAAAAAATCATATTGCAATGCATGTTGATTTTTTGCTTTCGTATGTCATTATTCTTAGGCAAAATGTATGGAGGAAATAGTTTTGAGACATAATAATGAGTTCAAAAATGAATTTGAGCTAAAACAATTTGCTAATGAAGTATGTTTCAACATAGCAGTGAATTTGATTAGAACATGACTAATTGTTCATTAGATTGCAATTGGTATGATATGATAAAGAGGTAGTATGAAGAACAATGTTTTTCTAATTTATATGATTTATCTATTCATAACATTGGCTTAGGCTATATTAAATATGCATATGGAGAAAAAATGTGTCTTCTTACTAAATTTTGGGAAAGGTGCGTTGTTCATCTTGCATACTTCTAATAATGTAAAAATTAATATTTAATTGTGGTGTATCTAAGAGATATGAATATCACATAAGTTAGGCATTTTTGGGGCCACTTGGATGTTATAACATAAATAAAATATTTAATGTAAGTTGCACATTGAAAAAATATCTAATATTGGAAAAACTTTGTATCAAAATGAAAAACTTTGTACCAAAAAATAAATGAGGGGGACATGGTTTTGTAAGTTCATAGTTTAGAGGCACATGGTTTATGTAATACCACTTGGTGGTTTTATGCAAGTTTGTTTCTATAAAACAAGTACATGAGAAGTTCTCGAAGTTGACTTGTATAATATTTTGCTTGTTGGCTAAGGTTGGATTGAGCACCTCTTGTAATTTACATGTACGATGACAGGAGTATGGATTGAGATGTGTGATTACATGATTCTTTTTCTTGTATAAAACACAGAGAGCATATAATATATCAATAATAGGGAAGAAACGTGATAGAAATGCATAGATGAAGTGGCTACACAAAATATGGGAGCAAGGGTCAACCATTGAAGCAATAGAGATTAACTAGATAGGATAAATACTCATCTAGCACCTCTGGATTTGAACTAATAGAGACTAAGGCCTAGAGAATCGAAAGAGTCCAACGCCAGTTGATTGGATCGAAGACACATAGAAGAGACAAAATACTGAGGAGCAACACTAAAACAAACCAAAAAATGAGAGAGAGGCACCAACAAAGGATGCCCTTAATTAAACTTGCTTGTAAAGAAATCCAAAATCTTACACTTTTGTGTTTTTGGAAAGAAATTTTCATTGTTTGAATATAGTTGTCGTAGATAACATAGGATTTGAAGAGGTTCCATGCCTCCCTTATTTTATCTTCGTTGACCTCCCTTAAAAGATCAAATACTTGACCTAAAGAGCCCAAGATCAGAGCAACATCAATAACACCCAAAGCTTGAGCTACATGTGGCCAATATTGACCAGTCACCAATTTACTACCCACTATATAGACCTAGTCTAGGAATGAGACTATTTGGAGTAATGGGGTGAAACATTATGGATATGAGAACCATCTCCACCAGTGTTGTGCTTGAGGATAAGGAATATTGCCCCCCAAACTATCTCATCCTCAGAATGGAAGAGTCAGTGGCATTGCTGATCCAAGGTCTCATTGTTATAGTTGCATGACACACCAAAGTATTTCAACATTTTAGAGAGAGTGATGAATCTGCTAAGATACACAATGGAGCCCAAAATGGAAGCAAAAGATCAAATTTGAGATACTTGATTGGGCCTGCTTGATTGAAAGCCACTGAACGCCTTAGAAAGAGGCAAAGTATGAAGCATGTGATCCTTGATCACAAGAGGATCTAGGAGAGGCATACAAGAGTACACCATATCACAACAAATCCAACTTTCATCGGGAAATCTTTGTCAGAGTGCACAATACATGATGAGATTCTTTGACAAGTTCACACATTCAAAATATGTGACCAACAAACATACCAATCCAACCCCTAGACAAGGACTCCAGAAGCACAGGGACTTGCAAACTACAAGGAGGAACTAATTGAAACTTCTGGCACAACTACAATCAGTACAAAGGATCAAAGATTGAACATCAACATCCAATTTGAAGGGGCTAGGAAAATCTCAGGAGGATTGCATGATGCATGGTGAGATTCTTTGACTGGACCATACACAAAAAATGTGACCAACAAAATGCACTGATCCAACCCCTAGACAAGGACTTTGAAAGCACAGGTACCTGCAAGTTAAAGGGGTCATGTGATGCATATTATTTCAAATATGAGTGACACACAGGGGAATGAGCACAAATGCATATTTGAATAATGCATTTGATACCATGAGCATCTAGCCACCAGAAGAGTCCAAGAACAGACTGTAGAGGAGGAAGATGGAAATATCAAAACCTAAGAGTAGATAAACAATGAATAAGTTAAATATGAAAAACATCATCCTTAACAAATGAGGATATTAAGGGTTCTGCCATAAGTTCAGGGTGATTAAAGGATTCCTCCTCAACAACTAGGGAGCAACCCTTGTTTGCCAGCACATTTTGTAATCTAAGCAATGAAGGAGATGGTAATAGTGGATGTATGGAAGACAATCCCAAGCTTCTCGTAGGATGTAATCAATTTTCTAGTTTGGAGCTTCCCTTCTCCTAAATGTTGAGATAATAATATGGGATTCCCCTTCAATGATTAGTTGTCTCACCTTAAACTTCATTGCTAGTTTGAGACCCACAACCGAAGCCCTTGCTTCAACCATGTTATTCATGTCATTTGGAGCTTTAGAAACAAGAGATGCTATAACCAACCTCGTGGAGTCTCTAAGAATACACGGTCCCACCCCTGAAATACTAAGGTTTCCTTTTGAAGCTCCATCAAAGTTCAATTTGACAAAAAAATTATTAGGGGGCTTCCATTTGATCTCTTCCCTGTTAACACTCTTAGTCATATTTCTTAGCAGAGTCCCTTTGAACGAAAGAGATGAGTTTCCATTCTAAGTAGATCCTATCATCCTCAGAGGAATAGCAAGAGTTGATTTTCTTATGTTTGATCACTGTTTGATAGTATATGCATTTACTAATTCTGATATTGATTTTTCAATGTTCAAGAGAATAGCTTCCAAAGTATTTTTCTCATTCCTAAAGATGTGCTTGTTTCTTTTGCACCAAATGTTCTAGATCAAGAAGGTTGGTGCAACCTTGCAAATTAGAACGAAGAAAGAGTTTTGGTAGAGAAGAGGCCAAGATTCAAATACTTCTAACAAATCTAAATGAAGCGGTGCACTCCAATGCAATTTTCCTTTTAGCCCTAACTATTAAGACCGTGAGAAGGGATAGTTCAAAAGTAAGTGATTACCGGTTTCAGATTTTGATTTACGTAGCACAAAATTAAATATAAGAGAAATCCTCAGACGAGAAAGTCAATCACTTAGGAAGACTTGCATCAGATGAACAAAAGGAAAAACATCTTGTCTTTGCAACCAGTCTAGGATCACTAATAATATTGTACCCTTGTTTGATTGAATAATTGCACGAAGGAGGAGATCAAATAAGATAGTCTTGGGAGTCTTTAAAATGCAAAATTACTTGATTGAGTTCCCTTTGTAGAGTTCTTCTTTGATTTGCTGGAATAAGGGTGGTGGAGAGGTCTTTCTAGTGAGTTGATCCCATCCCATTACATTCTTTAATGAAGAAATAATTACTTACGTTTTCACCCCAAGCTTCTTTGAGGAGAGCTTTTTATTGTGATAATGATTCTAGATTATTTAGAGGAGGAAAGCCATTCTAAGAGTGTCCTCCTAAAAAGAGATTTTTCTCCCATCATGGATTACCCTGGTTAAGAAAGGAAGAAAGATCTTTCTACAATTAACCATAAAGCTCTTCCACATTTGGGAACTTGATGGTGGATTTAGGGCTGTGAAAATTCATTTTGGAGCATTACAGTCCAAATATTTTACTCTCATGATTGTTGCCCATTTAGAGTTGTGGCTGGAAAACATTTTTCAAACCAACTTTGCACCTAAGGCCACATTTTTGCATTCCAAGTTGTGTATACTCAATCCTCTAGCAAATTTGGGTGTACATACCTTCTCCCAAGATAAGAGATGAAGTTTTTCTTTGGGATCTTTATTACCTTTCCAAAGATATCTCGAGTTTGGATTCTATGCAAGACAAAACCTCCTTAGGAATAGGGAGAATTGACATGATGTAATTAGCGATGGGAGCCAAACCATATTTGATTATGAGGAGTTTGCCTACAAGAGAAAGCCAAGTAATTTTCCACAAATAAACTTTATTCTGAATTGAGTTTGAAATGTTATCCCAAAATGATCTTTTGTTTTTCCCTAAAAAGAGAGGAATGCCTAGATATTTACTTGGTAGCAACTCTTATTTGAATCCAAGAAACTCAGTTAATCTCCGAGAAACACCTGAAGAGCAGTTATGAAAAAATATTTTGATTTGGCAGCATGGATTTTCTGACTAGTGACAACACAATACTTGTCCAACCCCAATTTGATAGTTTGAGCCTCTTGCATAGAAGCTTCACTAAATAAAATTGTATCATTAGCAAAGAGGATATGTGTAATGGCTACCTCTTAGCGATGAATTCTGATTCCTTTCCACAACTGTAGGCGATGCTTATCAGCAATAGACTGACTAAGAGCCTTAGCCAAAATGATAGATAGATATGGAGATAACAATTCTCCCGCAATGTCTCTCCCGCACCCGCTCCCCAACGGCTCTCCCACCTCCTACATTTCAAATGTGCTTGCTACTGCGTGGACCGACAAAGGCTCTTCGCTCCCCTCTGCGCTGGGTCGTGCTTCTACTCGAGCTGGGGTTGCAGCTGCTGCTCCATGCTCCTCTTCAGAACTGGTGCCTCGGTCTACTGTTGGGTGGGTCACTGGTGGTTCCCACAACGATGGTGAGTTTCCCCCACTCGTGGCTACTACTTCCGGTGCTAGTGTCGTGGCGGCTCTGTCTGCTACACTGGGTGATCTTGCTACTGCAGAAGGTCTTCCTACGACTTTGGGTACTAATGTTGGGGGTTTGGATGCCAAGATCCTTGTTGGTGGTTTTGTCCCTCCCAAACCTGGTGTCTCTGATCCAGTTCTGGATTTGGATACCTTGGCGACTACTGCTGGTGCTAGTGACGACCTTCCTACGGGTGAGACTACTATGCCCAGACCCTTTGCTGGGATGCGTAGCTTTGCTCGTGTGGCTAAATCTGCTGCCCAACCTTCTAGGGGGGTTCGTCCTCTTCCTTGTGCCAAGACCTCTCCTGTTGTGGTCTGTGGGCGTGAGGTTATGGAGAATGTTGACTTCTATCAACGCAGCGCTCTGGTCTGCAAATTTACTGGGTTTTGGCCTTCCCTCCCGAACCTTCATCACTGGGTGAGTGATTCTTGGAAGCCCCATATTTCTTATGGCATTGAGCTTTTCCCTTGTGCTAAGGGTTTTTTTGTTGCTTCCTTTGCCTCTACTCATGATCATGATTTGATTTTGGGTAAGCTTTGGTCTTGGGAGGATCACTCTCTCCCTTAAGCCCTGGACTCCTTCCTTCAACCCCCTTACAAAATCTCTCTTTGTTCGTCCGGTTTGGGTCCGCCTCCCCAATCTCCCCCTCCATTTCTGGGAACCTTCTTGTTTTGAGGCCATCTGTAACTCCATTGGCAGCTTCTTGAAGGTTGATGATGCCACGTTCTCCATGGATCATTCTACCTTTGCTCGCCTATTAATTGATGTTGACTTATCGCTGGCCCTCCCTAGGGATGTGGTTCTTATGGTTGGGGACAGGCCTTGGACTCAACCGCTGGATTATGAGGGCCTCCCGTTTCGCTGTTGAAGGTGTTTCTCAACAGGTCACCTTGCTTCTGACTGTTCTCTCTCTCGCCGCAAAGGTGCTGCTACTTGGTGGAAAGATGCTAAGGAGGACCACTTGATGATCAATGCTTCAGATTTTGTTTCGGTTGATTCATCCCAAGATGAGGTGCCCTTTACAGCTGATGAAGCCCTGGTTGATGTTACTGTTATTGCGGCCCCTTCCGTCCCCTTGGATCCTCCTCCTGTTGCTCCTGCTTCTCACTTTCACTTTGCTCTTGGCGTTCCTTCTCTTGTTGTTGCTCTGCTGCAACAGCCTGTTGCCGCTCTGCAACAACAATCTGGTAGTGACTTTGCAGGGTTTTCCCTGCCTGTTTCTTCTGCGAAAGTTCCTACTGATAGTCTTGCCTGGACGGTGGTTTGTTGTAGGTGGAAAGGAAATTCTAACCACCTTTCCCAAGCCCTCCTTTCTCAAGAGTCGGGGTTTTCTCCCCCCTCTTGATTTGGTTTGGGTGTTGATGGTTTAACTGGTTGGTTTAGCCGGTCCGACTTTGTCCTTTTGGGGTTTGCACCCCTGCTTGGTCTTTAATTTTGATAGCCTTTGGCTTTGTAATGGGTCACCGCCCTTCTTAACGTTGCTTTGTTTCAAAAACAATTAGCAATAGTTAACGCTAATCGTTGAGGGATTGAGGTCTCTTTGTATTGGGTCAGCGCCCTTGTTAATGCTGCTTTTTTAAAAAAAAATTAAATTTTTTTTTTTAATCAAAAACAATTCACCTTGTCTAATTCCTTGAGGCAAAGAAAAAAACCACATGGTTGCCCATTAATTAGGACATAAAATTTGACGCTTCAAACACATGAAATGATCCATTTACTCCATTTGATTGAGAATCCAAATTTAAGAAGCACTTGCTCTAAGACTTCCCTGTTGACTCTATCATGCCTTTAGCATATCCATTTTTATAATCACACTCTCCAATTTATGTTGTTTGATAGAGTGTAGAATAACCTTGTGGGCAATCAAAGCACCCTCAGAAGTCTCCTTTCTAGGAACAAATCCTCCTTGTTATTCTAAGGTGATTTTAGGAATCAACTTAGCAAGTCTGATTGAGATAGCCTTGGTGAATATCTTGTAGATTATATTGCAAAGGGAAATTGGTCTGAAATCAACAAAGTTATCAGGGAAACTCTTTTTAAGGAATAAGAGCTAAGAATGTTGTGTTGAACTGTTTGAGGATATTTTCCATTACTTCTAGCCTCTTCAAGAGCTGACTTAACTCAAATCCCAAAAAGTCCCAACATTTTTGGAAGAAGAGGGCAGCGAGTCCATCAAGACTAGGAGCTTTTTCAGGGGACATAGAGATTACCACAACCCTAACTTCTTCAAAGGAAAATGGTTTGAGAAGCTCTAAGTTATCTTGATTGGATACCAAAGGAGGGATGTTGTCTAGGAGACCACGAAGATTACCCGCATTTGAATCTACACCATCTTGAGGAGATACTGCCTCAAGCTATATTTTATTATCCTCAATTAAGAGGAGCCCAGATGAATACTTAATCTAAAAAGAATGAATTAGAAATGACTCTCAATTTCGTTGAGCAAAAGAATTTGGTGTTTCTATCCCCATCGTTGAGCCAAATTTCTCTGGACTTTTGATGCCAAAATATCTCTTCTCTAGTGAGTATCCCTTCATAAACATGCTGGATTCCATTTTTTCTTGGTAAGAAGATGGGCTTTACAATTTTGAATAATTTCCGCATTAATCTTGGATAGCAGATCCTCAAGATCCACCAAGTTAGAAGCAAAAATATTTTTGAAAACTTGTTTGTTCCTTACTTTGATGTGGGATTCAAAATTTGAAATTTCTTAAAGAGTTGATACATTCTAGATTCTTGAATGAAGAGGGAGTTTTGCCACCAAAATTGTAAGAGATGGAGGAAGGAAGGATCTCTGAACCATATTTGTTCAAACTTGAAGGACTTAGGGTTATAACGAGCCATACCGAAGTCTAAACTAATTTGCAACCGGAAGTGGTATGATCTAGAGGCACATAATTTCTGATTTACAACAACCATGAAGAGATATCCAAGTAGGGTTGATGAAGAGTATATCTAATCTCTCGGTAATATGAAGAAAATTTGACCTTCTGTTCGTCCATGTGAATTTCCCATTAGATGGAATACAGTCCTTGAGATCATTATTAGACACAAAAGCACTAAAGTGCTGCAATGTCTTAAGGGGAGGAACTATGCCACACACTTTATCTTGTAAAGATAGAATAGCATTAAAGTCACCTCCAATAATGATTGGATCATCTGGAATGTTTGCACATGCCATTGATAAGGACTCTCAAAGGATTTTTTTTCCAACTGTGAATTAAGTCCATACACATTGTACATATGGAAGCATTTGTTGAAATGTTCAACTTGAATCTGAATCCAATTAGTCCTTATTGCAACTTTTTGAATCTGAGTAAATCTATCCTTCCACAAAATAGTTAGTCCTCCTAAGGCCCCAATAGATGTAGATACAATGTATTTCCATTCCTCATCATTGAATTTTGTTTTTTGCAACAATATTATGTTTGTTCCAAGTTATAATTTTCATACTTTACATGGAGAGCGACGAGCTCTCCTTGGGCTAAGATTGCTGGCCAGGACAGTTTGGATTGTTGATTTGATTGCTTCCCTTAGTTTTTTATTCTTTGATGTCTTTCCACCTTTTCCCTTTGCCTTTTTAAAAGGGCAAGAGGAAGAATCCACAACAGGAGTTTGGAGGATTGCACATGGAAGAGGAACCTCAAGATTTGAGAGCACCTAAGAGGGGAGGTCCTTAGATCCATCCTGATCATCATCTTTTGAGTTTATAAGTAAATCTTGAAGAGGATATTGTTCTTCAGTATGAGTGTCCTCCAACTCGAGAGATCTTGCTGATCCAGTACCCTGATCCACTAGGAATTTCAATTTATGAACCAAATATGAGATACCTATCCAATCTGATTCTTTCAAAGGGGACAGAGCCTTTGACTAAGATTGCCCATCTTGGGAAGAACATTTGCTGACAGGGGATGTTAATCCAGGTTTACCAAAGAGATTAGCAGGAACTGTAGAGCCATTGAGGAGCATCTTATGAAAACTTTTTGTAAGGCCTGTGATATCTCTAATTACTGAGTTGCTTTCTTTATTGAGGCATAAAATCCAATGATCAAATTTGAGTATGAACCCCTAAGGAGGTATCATAGAATGGATTGAGGGTGCCACATGCATTTCCCAGAGATTCTTGAGAGAAATGAACCAATTTTGATTAACAATATTCTCGCTTTGGGGTTTGATATTGATTTGAGTATTGTTACTACCTCTAATAGCAATAGATGAGAGTGGATGGTTAGAGCCATAGTGGGGAGAAGTGCAAACCAATTGGGAGGTTTGTTTCTTATCTAAGTACCCTCCAAATGATGAAAGGCTTGTGAGTGAGGACTCTGGAAAGAGAAGGGCGTTATGCTTTCTTGAGAGGGAGCCTAAGTTTGTGTTTGATACTAGATCCTCACAAACTTGGATTCCCTCAATGTCTGGACTAAGGCAATCCGAAGTAAAATGATCCAAAAAATTAATATTATCTTGGATTGTAACAAGGTCATCTATAACAATTTTTTGATTCCACAACCCAAAATGAGTTTGGATTTCCAAAACACTAGGGAACTCTTTGTTCAGATCTAGAAGTAGATAGATGATGCAGGGACTTCGCTTTCTAGTTTTTAGAAAGTTTATTTTTTAGTTAGTTTAGAAAGTTGTCAATTTTTAGTTTAGAAAGTTGGCAATTTGTGTCAAAGTTATGATTCTTAGGTATTTAGAAGTTTTCTTTATTTTCGGGATAAGTTTGGAAAATTACCAAAAGAAGGAAAATGGCAATTTTCTGAAAGTTGTCAAAAACTGCGAAAATGGGTAATTTCAGATTACCAAATATTGTAATTTATTTGGGTTGTAGGGAGAGAGTGCAGAAGAAGAATATCAAAGGAAAATTGATCCATTCTGGTGTTTCTTTTTGTTTTCGTTAATGGTGTCATTTATGTTTTAAATTGGCTACATCATCTGGTATCAGAGCGGAAGATGGCTAGAAGAGGAAGAGGAATAGGACGACTTGCACATATGCATAGAGATAGGCAAAACTTCCAGAGGCAAGTAGCCGATCTTGCAGAAATAATGGCAAATCAAAGAATAATACAAAGAGGAGTTGATTCTGATGATGAAGCAAACCAAGGAAGAGGTGCAGACCAATGTGCAAAAGCTGAAGAAGGGGAAGAGCAATTGAATGTACTAACATTTGAGGAAAGGATGCTCAAGGAATTAGAAGGGAGAATTGATGGGATTTAAATTCAAGTATCATATTATGCAGGTAGTCTTAAACCAGAGGAGCTGGTAGATTGGTTGAACAACATGGGGAAATTCTTTGAATGGAAGCATATGACGAAGGAAAAGAAAGTAAAATTTGCATGCACCAAGTTAAAGGAACATGCAATGATTTGGTGAGATCATTTGCAGAAAGAAAGAACCCAAAAAGGAAAGAAGAAGATAAGAACTTGGGACAAGATGGAGAAAAAACTAAAAGAGAAGTTTCTTCTTGTAGACTATGCACAAGCTCTTTTATGAAGATTTCAGAACTTGAAGCAAAATATGTCTACTGTAGAAGATTATACAATTGAGTTCTACAAATTGCCTATTCGTGTGGAGCACCAAGAAAGTGATAAACAAATGGTTGCAAGTATGTTTATGACCTATAATTTTCTATCCAAGATGAATTGAGAGTGCATAGGGTTAGTAGTATGGAAGAGGCATATCAAATTGCCTTACACGCAGAAGAAAAACAAAGTTGATAGTATTTCCAAAGGAATAAAGGAGCAAGAAGGGGTACATCATCCCCATCATGTGGTGGCTCTAATTACGGTCAAGGAGAATCATCTTAAAGAACGGATAAACAAGAAGATACTTGTCACAATCAATCAAATCAACAAAGAGGAAGAGGATTCTAGAGGAGTAGAGGATACAATGGTGGTAGAGAATGGGAAACACAACAAAGGCCCTTTGTTTGCTTTAGATGTGGAGTAGAGGGTCATAGAGTATTTGAATGCTCAAAATATAACATGCAAGAGTAGAGACAAGGAGAGAAACCTAGATTGAACTTGGCCCAAGCTAAGGAAGAAGGAGCTAAATCTCAAGTTCCACCAGATGTTGGAGAGAATCTCATGATGAGAAGAGTGATGGGGATTTTTGAAAAGAATCAAATTCAGAAAAGTGATAGTGAATGTTTGTGGCTTTGAACAAATATATTTCAAACAAAATGCACCTCAGGAGGAAAGGTATGCCAAGTCGTTATTGACAGTGGCAGTTGTAAAAATATGGTTTCTATGGAAATGGTGGAAAAGTTGAACTTACACCGTAAAAAACATCCCCATCCTTATCGTATTGCATGGTTTAAAAAGGGGAAAGAAGTCATTGTCGATAAGAGATGCTTAATCAAATTTTCAATAGGGAAGTCTTATAAAGATGAAATATGGTATGATGCCATTCCAATGGATGCATACCACGTGTTATTGGGAAGACCATAACCGTATGATAGAAAAGTTATGCATGATGGGCAGAAAAATACATATACTTTATGAAATGATGGCTCTAAAGTAATATAATTGGCTCTTAAGGATGAGGGGAAGACTGAGAGTATGTTGACAACAAAAGAGCTTATCAAAGAAATTAATGTAAGAGGCTTATGTTATGCACTGATGGCCCAAAGAAGAGAAGAAGCGAAAGCAACAAAAGTACTAGAAGAGTTTGTTGATGTTATACCAAATGAGTTACTTGATGGTCTACCACCAAAAATGGATATTCAATATCATATTGACCTAATTCTAGGGGCATCTCTACCTAATCAAGCAACCTACATGATGAGTCCCACACAACATGCAAAGCTCAATAAGCAAGTGACAAAACTTATAAAGAAAGGTGTCATGAGGGAAAGCGTGAGTCTATGTGCTGCATCAACATTGTTAATCCCAAAAAAATATGGTACATGGAGGATGTGCATAGATAGCACAACCATCAATAAAATCAATATAAAATATTGTTTCCCTATACCTCATATTGGAATGACCAAGTCAAAAAAGCATAACAAAGGTAAGAAGTTTTTATGGGTTGGCTACATTTTATCAAAAGTTATTTGAAATTTTAGTAGCATTTTAGCTCCCATAACAGATTGTATCAAAGGCAGGGAATTCCTATGGACTAAAGAAGTTGAGGAGAGTTTTAATTTTTGGAAGAAAAAGGTAACCGAAGCTCCCATACTATCATCACCGGGTTTTGATAAAGTATTTGAAGTGGATTGTGATGCCTCACATTTAGGCATTAGAGTTTTACTTACTCAAGCTGGTAAACCCGTCGCTTTCTTCAGTGAAAAGTTGAATGGTGCAAGAAAGAATTATTCTACCTTTGATTTAGAATTTTAAGCAATTGTGCAAGCATTGAGAAATTGAAGGCATTATCTTGTTCCCAAGGAGTTTGCATTATTTAGAGATCACATTGCATTGAAATATCTAAATACTCAAAAGAAGTTGAATAACAAACATACAAAATGGGTCTCTTTCTTACAAGGTTATACTTTGTTCTGAAGCATAAGTTAGTTAGGCAAAACCAAGTTGCAATTGCTTTGAGTAAGTGTATCTTTCTTTTGTCAACTATGGAAAATGAGGTAATTGGGTTTGATATTATAAAGGAACAATATGAATCTGATAATGATTTTTGGGAGATTGTGGAATAGTTGAATGTTCTAACAGTTGGTGATTTGCAACACACTTGGGGTGAATATTTCATGCAGGATGGCTACCTCTTCAAGGGAAACCAACTATGTATTCCGGTTGGATCTATAAGAGAAACATTATTCCAAAGCTTCATAGTGGTGGATTAGCTAGGCATTTTGGAAGGGACAAGACAATAGCTTTGATTGGAGACAAATACTACTGACCGAAGATGAAGTGATATGTCACGAAGTATGTGATGAGGTGTATAATCTGTCAAAGGGCTAATGGACACTCCAAAAATATTGGATTATATATGTTGTTACCAGTAACTACAAGACCATGGATAGATTTAAGTATGGATTTTGTGTTGGGACTGCCAAACACACTTCGGGGTAATGATTCCATTTTTGTTGTTGATAGATTCTTTAAAATGTCTCATTTTATTGCTTGCAAGAAAACTAGTGATGCAACTAGGGTGGTAGACTTATTTTTTAGAGTTGTTAGATTACATGATTTTCCTAGGACTATCATCTTCGATAGAAATACCAAGTTTTTGAGTCACTTTTGGAGGACTGTGTGGAAAAAAATGGGAACTAAATTATGGTGCAATAGTGCTAATCACCCACAAATAGATGGGCAAATTGAAGTTGTAAATCGAAGCTTGGGAAACCTATTAAGGTGCATCATTGGTTAAAATCCTAGTCAGTGGGACCTGGCACTGCCACAAGCTGAATTTGCCTACAATAGTTCAGTAAATCAATCTATAGGAAAGTATCCTTTTCAAGTTGTCTATGGAAAGAATCCCCAAGGTGTGTTAGATTAAGTGCAATTACCTATTTGAGATAGAATTAGTGATGATGGAGAAGCATACGTTGAGCAAGATTACTAAGAAGATTAATGATAATGCATATGAGGTAGATCTAGTAGAGCATTTGGATATTTCACTTGTATTTAATATTTTAGACTTTATGCTTTCCATGGTGAGATTGGTGATGAGGATGGTGAAGGTGAAGTTGGTTGGCAACAATAAATTTCAAATAAGCACACAAAGAAAATTGCACAGATACTAGACAAGAAGATTATTACCACTCAACATGGGTATAGTGAATGGAAAATTAGGGTTTCACAATTTATGCTTCGTAAACTAGGAAATGGCCTAACTTTAACAAACAATACATTAAAAGGAGGATAAACTCAATAGATCCAACCTGAATTCTATTTTGAAGAGGGTTGAATGCTAATTGAAGTCTTATTCCCATTTTGTTTGAGTTGAAATTGTGTTGGATTTAGGTTTTGAATTGCAAATGCTAAATCTATAACAATGAGAAATTAAAATGAAATGATGAAAACAGAATGTTGCAAAATTCAAACAAAGCTATAAACTGGGATTTGAGCAGAAGAAGATGATCGAAACCTGTACTTGAAAATTTGGCTTGATTTTTTGAGACCATGGTGGTAGTCGCCTTGGTGCTTCAACTACAAACATAGGCAAGTTGGGTCTTTCTGGAAATGGAAAGAGATATCGAGTCCATTGGTGACCAAAAAACTGCCTGGGACCAAGGTTCCCATCGCCTCGGTCATCCAAATTCACTTTGGTCCTCCTGTAGCACCTTGGTCCTGGGGGGTCTTTGAAAGTTTTGTAAAAGCTAGTTTTTTTTTTTTGTCTTCTCTATCCGTTTTTGTCTTCACTGTCCCCAAATTTGCCATCTACACACCGAAAAAAGGGAAATTGTGTTGTGGATAGGGGTTTGCCTTATATCAAATCCTGGGTTTGGAATTAACCCTAATTGAAATAGAAATTGAACTTGAACTGAATTGGAAAATATTGCCTTTTGAGGGAAAGGCCGAATTGCTTGAATGTAGATGATTATACCTTCAATAGGTGATGCAATGCTCTTAGGATAAGTCCTCCATGTGTTGATGCAATAACATGATAAACCACATAAAATACATCATGAAATCATAATTGAAACATAATATGAAGATGCCTTGATGTAGTGTGTTGCTCCTTGACTCAGATATGCTCTTGACGAAGAAGAATTGTTCTTGAATTGATGATAATGCTACCATAAAGAGTCACGTTGAAAATGAATCGAGAGGGATACCTTATATAGGGATTTTTAAATTAAAATCACCATTAGGCTGACTTACAATTGATATATTTTTGCATGGAGCAGGATTTGAATTAGAAAGGACCACCGAATTATCCTCTTGATTTTCAAGAAAAAAAGTTTGGGACTAGGGTGGTGGTCGCCATTGTCTTATCAACATTTTTTTAAATTTCTAGGGATGCGAGATAATGGGATTCTAATGTTGATTCCAACTCAGTGGCTCAAACCAAGATGTATAGATATGTGAAATATGTTTTGAGAGTTGAAATTAGGGTCAGATTAGAATTAAGTCACGATTAAAATAATAAAGGGCACACCTAGAATTAAGGGCCCAAATAAGAGTATGATGATGTAATAAAGTGGAATAAGACCCATAATATTGATTTAAATATTAATTTAAATCAATAAAGGTCCTATAATGGATAGATGAAAAGGAAAGACTAAAATAGGTTATAAGAGAGTATGAAATTGGAAACATTAATAAAGGTTTACAATTTATGACGCTACATTTAGCCCCCATTTTAGTGGAGTACAATCTTATAGTCATACTCTTGGTAAAGTAGAAATGAAGAGAGAGAGAATCTGAGAACAAGATAAACTAGGATATGATAATGTTGAGGAGTGTTCAAGCCCCTAAGGATAGAATCCTATAAATCCATGCAAGTAACCTTCACGTATAAACAAAAGTAAACAATATTAGTACTAAAACACAAAGCTCCAAGTCAACTAGTTGAAGAGACCTCGAAAATCAAAATGTCTGAACTGCTAATATCATTTTTGGCATGTTATTGCAAAAGCGCAAGTGGACTTATAGAAAGAACAAGGACGTACACCAATTGAAAGCATTATAAACCATGATCCAACACTAGCAAATCTGTGTTATGCTATGGGTTCAAGGGAGAGAAAGAAAAAACATGAATTCCATGGGCTAGCAAGCTGCCTCAAGCTTAGTGACCCATGTTGGGGAGGATAGTTGGAATAGTCTAGCTATGTTTTTTTAGTTCCACTCATCCTAGTGCATATGATGTTTGTTTTCGGGAACATCTTGTATAAGAATTTTTTTTCTCTGGTTTTGAGCATGTGTAACCCTGTAAAAGACAAATGATGCATAAAATGAGGATGAAGCATGAGGATGGAACAATCCCATGTTGATAAATGAAATTAGGATGCAATAATCCCATAAATGAAAGGACAAAATAGGGATGACAAATGTGTATACAACAATCCCATATTGATAATTGGTAGTTGAAAATGTAACTAGGAGGCCGCACATATGCCCCCCACACTCTCTCTTAACATGTCAACATAGCCCTATGTTGATGTCTTAAGGTAGATAGAAACAATGATACCCACCTTCGACACCAAGGAGATATTTGATAAGAATAAATGCATGCACTCCAAGCTAGGAAGAAAGATTCCTGGATAGGCTTCATTTCTCTAAGCAAGAAATAATTGTAAAAGAGACATCTCACAACAAATGTAAAGGGGTCCTTTTGAGGGATGCATGATTGACAAATGAGGAAGAGATCTTTGCATAAAGATATCCACCTCCAAAATTAGAGGGGATGTTTAATAAATATGACATCTTAAAAAGGATTAGAGGACTAAGAATACACACCTTCTCCAATGTTTAGGAAAAAGTGGATTCTTAGTGAAGGATTGCACACTTTCACTAAGGAGACATTGTTCATAAAAGATGTACCATTTCAAACAACGCATATGCACTCGCATAAAGGACAATTCTATGCAAGAAATGACATCAAATTATGAAACATGTAACTCAACTAAGGAAAAAGGCAAGTTTTGGAAAAAGAGAGAGAATTGAAACATTATTCTTGCCCCCCAAGCATGGAGACAAGGAAACCAGAGAGAGATCATTTATAAAAGACACACACTTCCGAGATAAGAAAAAGATCCTCATTACGGATACATTTTCCTACAAGAGGGATGAGATCCCCAACAGGGATATGCATGTCCACAATAGAGAAGTGTCCATTATTAAAGATGACAAAGAGAAGAATTGAAAGGTTATTCTTGTTCCTCAAGAAAGGAGACAAGAAGAACGATGTTATTATGTTGATACCTAATTATGGTTGCACTTGAAATTGTACCATCATGAACAACAATTAACCCTTGACAGGTAAGCTACCAATGTCACATAATGAGGAGCAACATAACAACCACTAATGTTATGTAGAAGGAATAAGATGAGAGTCCAAATCATTGTCATCTAGTATTTGAATGATGCCAGTTACAATAAGTTGTTGAATTTTATTTGTTAAATCATGACATTCAATTGTGGAATGGCCATGGATTTGATGATACTTGCAAAAAGAAGGATTGTGTTGATTTTTCTTACGATTATTTGTTTGATTTTTTTGAGGGAGTAATCAAGTTGGCTTTAAGAAGCTCACACAAAATACTTTGTTGTGATGAAAAGTTGTAAGAAAACATAGATGCATTAGACAATGGGGAAGGGGATGTCAGCAAATGAGGATTTTGGAAACCTAGACCTTGTATAGAGTTCTCATGACCATCAAAACTTTGTTGCACACATCCTAAACCATGTCCATTTTATCCATGTGTAAAATCAAATATATGTGGTGAAATGTCAAGAGGAGAGGGTTCATTCTTAGTATTAAAGTCTAAAGAGCCCCCATCATCATCAAGCTATGTATTGGAAGGAGAGGTGGGAATTTATTTAGAGGAAGTTTGTATAAATGACATACAAGGCTCCTTCAAGGCTTCATTCTTAGATTGAGAGATCTTATACTTATTGAAGGAAGATATAAATTTTAATGTACCCCAATTCCTTGCTAAGGAAGCATCATTGATAGGAGATTGTGTTGTTGAAGGAATCATAGTATTAAAGGGAGAAATGCATCCTACTTCATCATCAACAAAATCATAAGGATTAGGATCAACTTGGATTGTGTGAAGTTCATTGTTATATAAGACTTTGATTGTGTGATGAAGAGTAGAAGGGACTGTTTTCATAGCATGAATCCATAGTCTACCTAGAAGAAGGTTATAATTAAGATGGTTGGGAATGGCATGAATAGGAGTAGGTAAAGTCACAAGTCCTATTTTGATAGGTAATATGTCTATACCAAGTGACTCTCTAGGAACATTATCAAAGCCATGAACATAAAGAGGGTTTGGTTGAATAGAAGAATGATCCCAATTTATCTTGTCTAATAAGTCAACATAACAAATGTTAAGTGTTCGTATTTGTAATCGGCCCAAAAACTTTGAGCCTGGAAACTTTGAGTAAGCAGCAATGGGGGAAGGAGCAGTAAGCGGCAATGGGGGAATTCAAAATTCAAATTCTCTGTAAGGCGGGAACTCTAGTTCCAATGATGGGAGCATCCAGATTGTAGCTGGTTCCATAGGAGAGAAGGATAAGCCTCCAGACAATCCGAAAGCTGCTGCTATTCAACAGACTAGTGGTACTCTGCCAGAGAAGACAGTGGGTTCCTCTGGGCCCTTGGGGGAAGGGACTAGTGGGGGGCCCATCCCACGTGACGGTTCCGGGGAGAGCGGAAAAGAATAAAAAAAGTGGTCTTCCCTTTTTGGAACTAGACCAACTGGTAAATCCTCTTTTCCTCCTGTCAAGAGTATATCTGATCCTTCAGGAGGTAAGTTCGCTATTTCTATCCCTGATTTGGTTTTGGACCATAATATTAATAGCATGTCGAACTCCTTGGTAGGCAGATTTATGGGACTGCATCCTAACATTGAAGTTGTTAGGGCCTATGTCAAACGAAAATGGACCCTTAAGGGTAATGTTGAAATTTTGGCCTTACCTAAAGGCCTTCTGTCCTTTTCTTTCTCTTGCGAAGAAGATAAACGCATGATTCTTTGTGGAAGCCCCTGGTTGGTAGGAAAGACAACCTTGGTTCTTCATAAATGGCAACCGAATCTGAATATGAATGACTCTCTCTAGACACAAGTTCCAGTTTGGGTTAAGCTGCCAGGCTTGCCTCTAGAATATTGGGCAGAAAGTATCTTCTCTGGAATTGCAAACTCTTTTGGTGAACTGCTTTCTATAGACCCAGTAACAACTTCAAAAAGGAGACTCACTTATGCTAGGTTTTGTGTAGGGATAGCCCATGATGCAGATATGCCAGAACAGATAGATCTAGTATCAAAGCTGGGAACATGGAAGCAACATATTGAATATGAATCTATTCCCTTTGCCTGCTTCCATTGTAAAAAAGTAGGGCACTGGGCGAAGTCCTATCCCATCAAACCCAAGGCAGAATCCAGGCAGCCTAAGCCCCATTCTGAGAACCAAAGGGCACCAAAAAAAATGATATGGCAAGTTAAAAACTCAGAAAGTAAAGAAGAAAACTCAAATCGTTTTAATCCCTTGGGGGAGAACAAGGAAGTGCCCTTAGTCTCTATCTCCAGTCGTACAACCTAGGAAGCTCTAAGAAATGATTCAACCATTGTCAACCTTCCGATTACTTCTCAAACAGGGGAGCAGAAAGATTAAACTGATTACCCAAATGATATAGTTGAAGTGGTGGCTGATACTTATGAAGGAAATGAACTGCAAGAGAAAAATGATCAACCAGAGGAAGGAGAAATCCCTGCCTCCCAAGAAGAAAAGACTAATTCCTCTCTGCTCATGTCTAGTCTTGAAATTCAAGAAGCCCAAAAATGTTCAATTTTGGGCCTGAACCTCTCGGACTTAGACTGGAGTTCAAAATCAGCTAATAGTGATTTAAATGATTCAAATGTTTCCAGAACCCCTAATTGGGGAAACAAAGAAGAAATTTCCAAAATCCTAAGCAACTCGGTAGCGACTCCCGAGACAGACGTTGAGTGGAAAATACCAAAGCAAAGGAATAAGAAAGGAACTACTCCCTCAACTTCTCTTCTAAGGAAATCTAGCAGAATAGCTCAAGTGGATGTCGGGTATACCTCCTCCTCCCCAGGTCGTCCCTCTAATCACACAGTCAGAAACAAGGAGGCCAACAAGAACATTGTAGATGGAACCCAGAAGACTCTTAAGGAGTTGGGTATTGGTAAGTAACTATGAAGATTATTTCTTGGAATATTAGGGGACTTAATAACCCCCATAAGCATGACATTATCAGGAACATGATAAGGGATAGTAAACCTGATATATTTCTAATTCAAGAAACCAAAATGAGTAAAGAAAAAGTCGAATCATTGAAGTTTTTCAAAAATGGAAGTGTCAGTGGCGGTAGTTCTGAAGGTGCTTCAAGAGGTATAGCTACCATTTGGAATCTTAATTCTGTCAAAGGGCATGTTATCATTCAGGACAATAATTTCTCTTGTATCAAATTTGAGCACCTAAAAGATGGTACTTCATGGGTCCTCACCAACATTTATGCTCCCAACACTTTGAAGGCTAGAAATTCCTTCTAGAAAAAACTTATTCAAGCTAGGGATAGCTTCAGGAATCTTAGCTGGCTGGTTATGGGAGACTTCAATACTCCTTTGAGAGAGGAGGAAAAATATGGAGGAAGCTCCCCTCAGCTGGAAAGCAGGTTGGCCCTGATAGATTTCATTAACTCTTAGGCTCTCAATGACTTGGAAATACAAGGATGTAATTATACTTGGACTAACAGGAGAAATGGTACTGATCTTATCCAAGTTCGTCTTGATATGACCCTCATTTTCGATGACTGGTTTAGGCATTACTTCTGTTCTCTGTCGGCCCACATTCAGGTTGGTTCAGATCATTTTCCCATCACCTTTATTGTTGATTCCATCAACAGAAGAAGAAACTTCCCCTTCAGATTTGAAAAAATGTCAACCCTCCACCCAGATATCAAAAGTAATAGCCAGAAATGGTGGAGCATTCAAGTTGAGGGAACTGCCATGTATAGAGTTGTTAAGAAGCTTAAGAGTGTTAAGGACAACATAAGAACCTGGAATAAATCCAGCTTTGGGAACATTTTTGAGGCCAAAAGTAAAGTCCAGGAAGACCTCAAAGAAATTCAAACTCAAATCCAGAAAGATGGTTTCAAAACTGTATCCAATGCGGATGAAAATGAGACTCTCAAAAAATATCATGATATCATTGCCAAAGAGGAATCCTTTTGGAAGCAAAGATCAAGATGCATCTAGCTTAAGGAAGGAGATAGGAACACAAGATTCTTCCACATGTCTACTATCAAGCATAAAGCAGCTAATAGGGTTACCAAACTCGTGGTGGATAAAGGGGAGATTATCAAGGAGGAGGAAATTAGAAAGGAAGCTAAAAGGTTTTTTTCGGAATTGCTAACGAGGGATAATAGATTGGATGCTGAAGCTCAATCTTCTTTTCTTCTTAACATCCCTTGTCTCATTGATGATCATAAGAATGCCTCCCTTTCTTCCATTCCTTCTATTCAAGAAATCAAAAATGTTGTTTTCTCCTTTGATGGTAACAAAGCGTCGAGTCCGAATGGTTTTCCAATGTTCTTTTTTCAAGATTTCTGGGACATTGTCGAGAAAGATGTTACCAATGGAGTTAAGGAATTTTTTCGAGGCTAGGAAACTTTTGAAAGAAATCAATGGCACATTTCTGGCTCTCATTCCCAAATCTCAAGGTGCTGACTCTGTGGACAAATTTAGACCTATCAGTCTTTGCAATTCCTTTTATAAGATTATCTCTAAGGTCCTTACTTCCAGATTGCTTTCTGTCCTTCCCACTCTTATTAATCACCAACAAAATGGTTTTGTCCCTGGTTGTCAAATTCTTGACTCTATTATTACTGTTCATGAGAACATCCACTCTCTTATTAAAGCTAAGAAGGAGGGTCTCATCCTTAAGCTTGATCTCTCCAAAGCCTTTGATAGGGTTGACTAGTCTTTCCTCTTGAAGGTTCTAAAGTCTTTTGGTTTCTCACCCAGAGTTTTGGATCTCATCACCCAACTTATCACCTCTGCTTCTTCTATTGTTATTATCAATGGATCACCTTCTCCTTTTTTCCAAGCCTCTAGAGGTCTTAGGCAAGGGGATCCTATTTCCCCCATCCTCTTCATTATTATGGCAGAATGTTTTGGAAGGAGTATGGAAAATTTGGTTTTGCAAGGCTCCTTTAAGGGTCTTCACCCCTCCTTTGCGGATCTTGTTTGTTCTCATCTGCAATTTGTCGATGATACTATTATCATGGGGGAATCTAGTATTTCTAAAGCTAAAACTTTGAAGAGTACTCTTTGTAAGTTTGCCTCTGCGTCGGGTCAGCTTATCAATTGGACTAAAAGTGAAGTTTTTTTCATCAATACCCCGGAGACAAGACAACAGAGAATCAGTAGAATCCTGGAGTGTAGGATTGTTGACCTTCCTGCAAACTACCTTGGTCTCCCTATGGGCATTTCTCCTCCTGACTCCTTCTAGAGTTCTCTTGTGGACAAATTCCAGAAAAATTTAGCTGGATGGAAAGGAGCCCTTCTAAGTTAGGCTGGAAAGCTCCAACTTCTAAAAGCTTCTCTTCTAAGTATTTTGATATATGCTCTTAGCCTTTTCAGAATTCCAGTTAAGTATGCTGATGCTACCGAAAAAATCCAAAGAAGATTCCTTTGGTCTAGGGTTGAGGACAAGAAAAGAATGTCCTTGGTGGCTTGGGACCAGGTTTGTAAACCGAAGAGCCATGGTGGTCTGGGCCTGAGGAGGATCTGAACCCTAAATGAAGCTCTTCTGTCCAAATAAGTCTGGAGAATGTTTCATCTTGATACTAAATGGTGTAAAATTTGGCGAAGTAAGTACTCTCTTTAGTCCTCTTCCCTTTCTTCTTTTATCAATTCAGATATTAGTATTAATGGCTCCCACATAAGGAATTATGCCTCTAAATGTAAAGAAAGTATAGCTAAAGGAATGATCTGGAAAGTTGGAAATGGGAGGGAAGTTAAATTCTGGGAGGATCCTTGGCTTTTTGATAAACCTTTGTTAGAAATCAATGAATGGGCCCCATATGCTCCCTCTTGTATAAGATCTTTTGGCTCCTTAGTTGCTGAGTACTGGACTAGTATTGAATGGTAGAATATTAAAAGCATCCACCCAAGCCTCTCTAAGCTCAAGATCCATTTGTCTGCGATTTGTTTGAACAAAGAGGTTGACTCCCTGATTTGGAAACATGATCCCAAAGGTACCCTTACTGTTTCCTCTATGTATTGTGTTCTATCCCCTAACCCTTTAGGTAATCCCTTCTGGTCTAAATTCTGGATTAGAGGCCTAACCCCCAAGATCAATTTCTTCTTCTGGACCGTCCTCCATAATAAAATCTTGACCCTTGACAACCTGAAATAGATGTGCTCTATGCCTTCAGGAAGAAGAGTCTGTGGACCACCTTGCCATTCATTGCCCCTTCTCAGCCTCAATATGGGAAAGATTTCTCAATAGTTTTAGCATTGCTTGGGTGTTTCCCAACACCATCACAGATCTGTTTTCCTCCTGGAACATAAAATGGACTAATTCTTTTTTGAGATCTTTGTGGCAGCTCTCGCTTCCTCACATCCTATGGGGACTATGGAAAGAAATAATCAAATCTTCAGGGATATTTCCCTCAATCAGGATATTGTGTTCTAGAAAATCCAATGGGCGATTCAGGAAAATATAGAGATCATTGAGGGTCCTTGTTTTTCAAACAATACACTGGAAGCAAATATTTTAAGGGTGTGGAATATGAAGAGCATCGACAGTCCAAACCTCACTCATAACAAAAGGCTTGAAGTTAAATGGCAAACCCCCCCTCATGGTTGGTTCAAAGTTAATTTTGACGGTGCTGCCAAAGGTAACCTGGGTCCTTCAAGTTGTGGAGCTGTTCTAAGAGATGACAAAGGAATGTGTAAGGAAATGGTCGCTGTCCCTATTGGAATTCAAACTAATCATAAAGTCGAAGCGATGGCTGCCCTCCAAGGTATCCTCCTAGCTAAAAAATGGAATTGTCCCCACCTTTGGATTGAAGGGGACTCAAACAATGTTATTAACTGTCTTAAGGGGTCTCAAAACCTTCATGGTCGATCAACAACATTATCATCTCTGCTAGAGACCTTATTAGCACCTTTAAAAAAAGCTACATATCCCACATTTATCGGGAGGCCAATGGCTCTGCTGACTGGGCTGCCACTGCGGCGGTTAACAAGGAAGCAATTACCACGTGGACGGGAGAACAAGGACTCCCCGAAGATGTCAGGCAAATCATTTGCTATGATCGTTATAGAAGTACTCCCAAGATACTTGATGGACAGGATAACTATGAAAAGAACTGACTTGAGTACTTCAAGTCATTATAATAATGAGAGACTCATTTATTATATTACCAATGCCATAAGTTCCCATGCTTTTTGGGTGACTTTGATAGTTTTGAAAAGGTCACTAGCTAATCTGCTCTGCAAGTTTCAAAATTTGGTGTTGAATAATGACAATATGGGTGGTAACAGGAGGCGATATGAACCAAGTAGTTGTAAAGAATGGAAATAGAAGGAGGAAGTTTGGGGTATTCTGTAGAAGGGTGGCTCCTCGAAATTCATGGAGAGACTCCACGGTCGCGACGGTATGATCACCAGTTTTTTCTATAAAAATTGGAAAAAGGGCATGTTGAAAATGGGAAACCAAACTGTAGAAATCGATGAAGTTTTAATTGCTCAAGCTACGGGCCTCACAAGAGAAGGGTGCAACTTCTATAGAGATAGGAAAGTCAGTAGGGAAGCTATTGAAAGATGCCCGGACACCGAGAAAAAGAAGAAACGACTGGTAAAGTTGAGAAAAACCTACTACTCGCCCAAGGCTTTTGCCAAACCCTAGCGAGAAGTCCTCTTTGTTTTAATGCGATACATCACTCTAGATGGTAGGTTCACTAAAGTTTATGGTTATCACTTTGTTCTACTGAATCACTTTAGGCACAATGATAAGGTTAACTTCCCTTATTTTCTGCTCTGCTCGATGAATGCGTCCCTCAAGGCCTACAAAGAGAACCCACAGGGTGATACGGCCATGCACCAAGGCCTTATGGTTCTAATCTATGACCATCTTAAGGCCAACCAAATTGCTCGGATGTAGCCCTTTGCGGATTCTGAGGATGAGGGGTCTGACCCTGCCTTCTCAGAGGAAGAGGAGTCTGAAAGTGACCCTTCGACTGATACTGAGGACAACATGGATGTCTCAGATTATGAAAGTGGGAAGAAGAGGAAATACATCAAAACCAGACCCTCATCCTCTAAGGGCAAAAAGCCTAAAGGTAGACCCCTGATTAGCATTTATTCAGAAGAGGAGACTTCGGATGACTCTGAGGAGGAATACCCTCAAGGGTGGCTAAAGAAGAAGACTAAAGCTCACACCTAGGCAAGGAAAATGCACAAGAAGAAAGAGGAGACTGTTAAGGAACCGGAAGCCCACAAGGAGGTAAGGACCCTGGAAGATGATTAGAATCTAGAAAAAGAGACCATGGACGAAGTTCTTAAGGCTGTTGACACAACCATCCAGCACACCCCTAAAGAGGAAAAGAAAACCCCTGGAAAAGTTGACCCCCCCTCTAACCCTCCCCTCGAGGGCCTGCAAGGTTTCATGGAAACTATGGAGTGGCTCAGCAATGGTTATAAGAAAGCTGTGGACGAAAATAAAAAACTCTGTAACAGAATCTCGATTCTGGAAACCATCAATACAGGGGAAGGGAAGACCATGGCCAACTTTATAGAGGACCTGAAAAGTACCATTGCCAAAGCTGAAGACATAAGAGATGCTTTCAACCCCAGGTTCGAAAAAATTGAGAAGGATTTTTCTGGAAAGAAAGAATCTTGCTGACACTAAGGACCACACTCTCACGGAAACTGTCAGCAAAATTGGTAAAATTAAGGAGTGCCTAAAGAACATTGCTGAACAGAGCCTTAGCAACCTGATGATGAAAAGGAAATCCTGGACATTGACCCGAAAATGGAAGGAACAGGGGAAGCTCAAGGCCTTAGAACCCGCACCAGAGGCAAAAAGAAGGACAAAAAACCTAACAAGGATATGGAAGACCTTAAAGCTATAAGGGCTTCTTACGACGAGCTGGTGACAAAGGCGGAGGACTTGTTGAAGAAAATTTCTATGTAGTGCCTTCTCAGTTTCTTTGTTGTTGTTAGTTTTGTTGTCCTTTCTGTTCACTGGCTTTTTGCCAGTCTTTTTGTATGCGGCTCTTAAGCTCTGATCTTTTTGGGTCTTTTCTTAATATCTTATGTAAAGGCTACGATTCCTGAAAACCTTCTTTTTTAATTAATCAAAACAAATGTTAAGTGCTGACCCATTATCAATTAAAGTACCTCTTGTGTTTTGTTCATAAATGCGAGGAATAATCATAAGGCGATCATCTCTATTTTTAACATGTATATAAGGTAATTCATCTTGTGAGAATGTAATATAATTTGGTTTAGAAGAAGGATGAGGAACCACTTTATGAAAGGCTTCTTGGATCAACCTATGGTGTGAAGTGGAAGTCTGAGTCAAGTCTCGAAGGGAGATCTTTGCTAAGATATCATGCAATTTCTCAACATGATCCTTATCAATGTGTTTCATAGGGTTAGCGGGGGAAGAAAGAGAAGTGAAAAGAACACTAGGATCTTTCGTTTTGACACAAGCATTAAATGTGTGATGTATTTCAAACCCATATTTTAGTTCTAGTTGTCTTTCCATATCACCTCTTTCACATATTTATTTTGCAACTTTTAGGATATTAGGAGATTTCTTGAGTTTAGGCTTCTCATAACTAGAAACATAAATAGTATTAACTTGATTAAGCTCTTTGTTCTCCAAGGATACATCTTTAGAAGGGAGAGCATTAAGGAAATTGCTAATGATTTCATCCTCTTGCTCGAAGGTATCTTTATGGGTAAGACAAGTATTAGGAGAAGGACAAACATAACTCATTAATGCTTCATCTACAGTGAGAAACTCCTTGAAATGAAAAGAAGATATGGTATCACTAGAAAAGGTAGCTACAATATCATCCGTTTGCACCAAATGATCCTCATGGGGGAGACACATTTTAGAATAAACACCATTCTTCAAAGCTTCATCCTGAAAAGGAAGAGTTTTGAAATTTTTTTCTTATAACCTCTTCTTGCACTGATGTGCCCTCATTGGTAGGACTAAATCTGGGAGAGGGTAAATCAATTTCCATCAACACTTCTTCTCTAAGAGAGGTACCATGTATGGAAGGTAAAGCAACATTAAGGAAGGTGTTTATGATGTCATCCTCTTCCTAGGATATTCTTATTAGAGAGATATATTTTAGGAGAAAGGTCAACATCAATTTTCAAAACTTCATCCTTAGGAAGAAGAGTTGTTGAAGGAATGTTAGTATCCTCATGAACAAGAGAAGATTTAGGAGAGGGATTATCATGGTTCATTATGGACTTATTTTTAGAAGGTAAGGCTTGATAAAAAGGATTGTCAACCACATCAACTTATTTTATCACAAAAGCTTCTTCATAAATAGAATTGATAGAAGGTAAAGGTTCATAAAGCGAATTGCCATGGATGACAATATCCTTGTGAGTTTTTGGAGACTTAGAGGTAAGAATGAAGTCATCATGAGTTTCATCCAACATCTCAAGGTCATCACTACTAAATGGCTTACACATTATGTTGACTAACCTTTGGAAAAAAAATGGTTTAGAAGACTTAGGATAAAGGAAACCATCAAGAGCCTCCTCAAGTTCTTCTCTACTATATACTTCTTCGAAAGGATAGTCATTATAAGAAAATGGATTGTCAAAGGCACGATAGTCTTGCAAAGAGTAATTTGACATTTTAAAAAGAAATGCTAACTATTGCAATGAAATGATCTAAAGCACACAAACACACAAAATGCATAAAACAATATTTATTTTGTATTTTTATGTTAAATAAAGATATGAAATGAAACTATCTAAATCTAAAAATTAGATCTAAAACTTAAAATAAAAAATATAAGAGTGTAAGAATAGTTGAGTTCACCAAAATGTAGTGGATGAAAAATTAGAGTTTCACAAGTTATACTATGTAAACTAGGAAATGGCCAAACTTTCACAAACATTACATTAAAAGGAGTATGAACTCAATAGATCCAACCTCAATTCTATTTGGAAGAGGGTTGAATGCTAATTGAAGTCTTATCTCCCTTTTGTTTGAGTTGAAATTGTGTTTGAATTAGGTTTTGAATTACAAATGCTAAATCTATAACAAACAATGAGAAATTGAAAGGAAATGATGAAAGTAGAGTGTTGCAGAAGTCAACCAGAGCTATAAACAGGGATCTAAGTAGAAGAAGAGGATCAAAACCTGTACCTAAAAATTCGGCCTAATTTTTCGGGACTGTGGTGGTGGTCGCCTTGGTCTTTCAATTACAAACATAGGCAAGTTGGGTCTTTCAAGAAATGGCAAGAGATGCTAAGTCCATTAGAGACCAAAAAACTGCTTGGGACCTTGGCACCTGTCGCCCTGGTCCTCCAAATTTGCCCCAGTCTTCCCGTAGCGCCTTGGTCCTAGGGGATCTTTGGAATTTTTTGTAAAAACTAGTTATGTTTGTTTTTGTCTTCTTTGTCCTTTTCTGCCATCACAGCTCCTGAATCTATCACTTGCACACCAAAATAAGGGAAATTGTGTTGTGGATAGGGGTTTTCCTTAGTTCAAACTCCGAGTTTGGAACTAACCCTAATTCATATAGCAGGGTTTTCCTTGGGGTAAATTTTTTTTCAAGTTTCTAGGGATGCAAGATAATAGGATTCTAATGCCGAATCCAACTCGATGGCTCAAACCAAGATGTGTACATATGCAAAATATGCTTTGAGAGTTGAAATTGGGCTAAGATTAGGATTAAATCAAGATTTAAATAATAAAGGGCACACCTAGAATTAAGGGCCCAAACAAGAGTGTGATGATGTAATAAAGTGGAATAAGACCCATAATATTGATTTAAATATTAATTCAAATCAATAAAGGTCCTATAATGCATAGACGAAAGGTAAAGACTAATATAGGTGCTAGGAGGGTGTGAAATTGGACACACTAATAAAGGTGTACAATTTACAATGCTATAATGGGCAATACAATATGTATTTGGTATAGTGGGAAGGATTGTCAATAGCAGATAGCACCTGGATTACATAGTGGGAAATGAAGAAGTTGGATCAAGACAAGTGGTAGCAGTTTGAGGACAATAGCTTGCAAGAGATGTGTTCTTTTCAACCAGAGGAGAATGATGCGAGGACTTTGCTTTCTAGTTTTTAGAAAGTTTATTTTTCAATCAGTTTAGAAAGTTAATTTTTAGTTTTGAAAGTTGGCAATTTGTGTCAAAATTACGATTTTAAGGTATTTAAAAGTTTTCTTTATTTTCAGGATAAATTTGGAAAATTACCGAAAGAAGGAAAATGACAATTTTTGAAAGTTATCAAAAAGTTGTCAAAATGGGTAATTTCGTATTACTAGATATTGTAATTTCTTTGGGTTGTAGGGATAGAGTGCAAAAGAAGAATAGTAAAGGAAAAATTGATCCATTTTGGTGTTTCTTTGTGTTTTCATTAATGGTGTCATTTATCTTTTGAATTGTCTACATCAATAGAGACGCAGGGGAGCTCAATGTGTTCAAAAAGTCATAGGTCGTGCATCATGAAAATACCCATCTAGTTAGCTAGGGTTTCAGTTAATTCAATGTCTTGGTATTCCAAAAGGAGAGAAGGAAGAGTAATCCAATAAGGAGTAAAATTGATTGTGGAAGAGGCAGAGTTAAAATGAGATGCCCAAAGTTGGGTGTGGAGGCTAAAACCATCCAGAAACCATGTTTTGGTTATGTGAGCTACATCTTTGTCATGTTTGTTAGAAAACAAAACAATGAAGAATTCATTTCCATGATCAATATAAATGACTTCATTAAGCCCTACCCAAGAAGCACCAGAGTCGAGTTCCATACCTATGAGCGCCTGATGTTGGAGTTTTGACACTTGAGAACTTAGAGACTCGATAGGGAACGAGACTTTGAGAATGTCATTTTTTGAAATTCTTCCATTGTTAGGAAGAAAAGGAGCTCTTTCATACTAGATCCATCACTTCAACATGACCCGATTTGAGGCTTTTGGTTGAGGAGAGGGGCCTCCTGAAAGTTGATTACAAGATCACCTCCCAAGAGCTCTGTGATTTCCTTTACGAAAATGATGAGAACACCTATTGCTACGAAATCTCAATTTACTACCCAAAGAAGTGTGAAAGGGATAAGGAGCCCTTTGAGAAACATGAGAGGGGAGAGACAAATGATCTCTAGCTTGAAACCCTAGCGACATATTGTTAGGGGAAGTAGCAGGAGAATGACAACAAATGGGATTGTTATTGAGGAAGGACATAAGGGAAGAGGCAAAAGAGAGTTGACCTCTGGAATCCAGTGATCTGAGTTGTCGCTCATGGGAACTTGAGATGTCCTCAATTCTCGCTTGCCATGAATGCCTCAGTTTCCTGCTCCCCATTTCAAAAATCATCTATACCCATATCCATATATCATGTATAAGTCTTATCTTAGTGTGTTCAGGTTGCATGTTAACACGTACAAGGTTTGAGCGCGTCCAAGGTTATGATAACTGCATATTTGGTCATCAAAGTGTGTTTATGATAAAAATGTGTTTAGCACATATAGGTCAAAGGTGTGTTTATGACGTAGATAAGTGTGTCTGTGATTTCTTAGCGTGTCTATGACAAATATAAACACGTTTGTGGCAGAAGTGTGTTTTTTGCACTGTAAAACTGCGTATAGGGATTTTTAGCACATCTATGACAAACGTAAGTGCATTTTTGGTCTCGATAAAGGCAAAACAGGTTGTCACTATGATAAACAAGAATGACCAATTGGATGAGCTATCAGATTGATAAAATAGAGTGAGTTCCCTAGCAGGATAGGTTGCAAAGCGGCTGGTAAAGCTGATGAAGTCACAAGATAGAGTTGATAAAGCTCAAGCAAGACTGACAAGATTGTGATGCTAATGTAATTTCACTTGTGGTTGTAGGCTGACTTGGCTCCTCTAGATTCACGAGAGAGATTTTTGAAGATGTAGAGGTTGAGACGACAGTTGATGGAGGATGACCATCTAACACTAGGAGTGCTAGGACTATGGCATGCAACCTTCATGCTTGAGATTCAAACGAATCTTGGTTTGCTATCTATGCTAGCCAAGCAGTGGTACAATGAGCACTGCACGCTCCACTTGCCAACAATGGAGATGTGTGTGACATTGGAGGATGTCTACCAGATTATACACATCCCTATCCATGGCAAGAAGGTGATCTACGATGGTTCACTTGGGGGCCATGCATGTTGGCTCTATCATGATTTGCATCAATTTGCTTACTTGGGTGGCTATGAGATATCGGTTGAGGTGACACTTCTTCAGATATTGGCTTACAAGCATATTGTTGTGACTAGGCTGATTTGCTACAGAGGACGGGGGGCAAGACAACCCTATGTACATATGTATAACATGATTGTCTCCCAGCCTCAACTCGGGAAGATGGAGTACTAGAGGTGTGTGATCAATAATATTGATACTATGATCTGGCAGCCTTACTAATGCAGGAGCATCCGATGGTGTAAGGGTAATCATGCATCAGCCAAAAATATTTCTCTTTAGTTAGTTTTCTTTTAATGTTTTTGCATTTCTATATACCCATTTGGACGGATAAGAGATTCCAACTTTTAGAATTGACAAGCTGCTTTTTCTAGCCGACTACCAAAAATAGAAAGTTTTTATTTAAAGGCAGATGAAGCCCAAATTTTGTGGGAAGCTTGAGAATGGAAAAATAAGCACGTTGGCGAAAGAATCAAGTTAAAATAATTTACGGTTTGAAAGTTATTCAAGTTTCAGTTTCCCCAAAAAATTTTAAAAAAACTTCCAAGTTAGATTTGAGGCATTTAACAGTCCTGAAAATGGCGGGAATCAACAAAATGGATTCTTAGCACATTCTTCACTCAGAGATATTTTCGACAATGCAAATGACGCATCAATCCAATTCCTAGATAAAAACTTATGGTTGTCAGAAGTTGGGCAATTTTTCGTAAAGTTTCCATTTTTGAATCTAGCTGAATTTTTATATTTCTAATTTCAAGTTTTGGTTTTTGTCCACCAGATGGTAATTTCTAAATTGTAATTTTGGCTCCAAGATGGAGAAAGGCTATTTAGGAAACTTGTAGTCAGTTCTAGGTATTTAATTTTGGGTCAGAGAAGTGGAATTGTAAGACAAGGGTTTTTCCAAAAAATTGTATAAGTTGTAGTCTTTACAACCCACAAGGATTATTCCTCTTAATTGCATGTATGGAAGATAGTTTCAGATAATAATAATAATATAATCTTTATTGCAATTTGTTGTGTTTTTACGTTTCTCGGGCTGTTCCCTCATCACTTACCTTGGTTGCAAGCCATGGGAGGAGGATGAGATAAAGCTCCCCTATTGTTATCAGACCCAGTGTCTCATTGGGAGGACAATGTATATCATTGAGAGGAATCTTTCAGATAGGTTATCCAGATAGTTTGGCAAAGTATAGGCCCAACCATTAGGTTTTGCAAAGTTTGCAGGGACACTACAAGAGATTTCGTGATGGGGGTCATTTATGTCCTATGAGGTTGTAATGGCAGAGTTTCAGGCACTAACTCTGGTGGTGTGGGACTTGAGGTTGCGAATGTGGGGATGACTCTAGACTATGAGGCATACTTCTCAGCACACCCCTTTCTGTGGTTGACTAGACCTGGTGAAACGATTCTTAGGCTCGAGGATGACACTAATGGACAGTGGCCATCTCGTTGATGGAGGAGGAGAGGGAGAGGTAGTGGCTCAAAGGGGGATGATGAGGGAGATGGAGGGAGGAGTGGAAGGTCACATAGGCCACCTCGAGGGAGAGGAAACAAGTTATAGGTTCCTGGAGCACAAATGCCACTATTGTAGGTACAAGGATAGGGACAGGGAGTCAGACAAGCAGGATAGGGATGGGACTGGGAGAGAAAATATGAGATGCCCAGGGGAGGAGATGGCTAGGACGAGCTAGCCAATTTTGGGGCCATGAGAGCCCAACTGCAGATATTGGAGAACCAGATAGAGGTCCAGGTTGGACAAATCACATCACTCTAGGAGTAGGTCTGGACAATGACAATGGAGAGAATGCAACTATAGAGTGGTATGGTAGGGAAAATACTACTATTGAGAGTGCCCAGGCAACAAGTCGAGGCAATGTTGCATTTGGTAAGGATTATGTGTACAGGGCAGCATGGGAGATTTCTTACTAGTAGAACCTATATGAGTCTATTGTGCCAGCGAGCTGGAGAGTAGGAAATTTTGCAGTGATGTTTGAGGAAAGGAGCCAAGGATGACGACATAGGTCAAACAGTGTAGGGGTGACGCGACCACCTAGAGCAGGGACAAGTACAAGGTCGATTGGGGCATTTCCTTCTGGAGCTCACAGGCCACATAGACCATCAGGGTCAGAGGACGACAATTCATCATAGCCCCTTCCAAATCCATTTTGTAGCATTACTATCATTTTTGTATGATGATGTAGACACCTACAGGTGATTTTATAGCCATTTTTTAGATTACGACATCATTGTATCATGACAATTATAATTTTTCGATATATATATGAGACAAGAACTATACCTTGCGGCTATATGCTTATGTGATAATGCATGATGATTATGATGTTTATTTATGATGCTTAGGCTATGCATGTTATGATTCTATATGACGCTTATATGATGTTCCATAATGATGATGCAATTATTCTATGTGATGCTATATATGTTCTTATATGATCCTATGATGCATGCTTATAAATACCTGATGCAATTATGACTTATGTAATGATGTTTATGTGATACATTTTACTAACGATGATTTATATGATCCTAACATGATTATAATGCATATTCTAAATGATGATTATGATGTTATATGATGGATGCATGTAGTTATGGTGCCTATGTACTAATGCAATGAATGCATGATGCATGCATGATAATGAGATCATGATGATAGGCAGGACTAACTGTGGTGATGCAAGTTGTATACATGATTTTATTTTTGGTGTGTCATTATACTCAGTCAGATGATGCGTGGGTACATAGGACAAAGGAAAATGAAGAAAGTAGGCAACGAAAGATAGACGACATGGAAGTGAAATGAGCTTCTTGTGCATTTATCATCATTGAGCTTATTATGGCAAATGTATTATGACCATCTAAATATAGGTTTGACCTAGATAGTCATTGTATCATTTGTATGGAGATCGGACATTCGCAAACAAGGAATGCCCATGTTCACACTAGACCCATAGCGTCCTTATATCCTTGGACGAGCCATAGTGTTACTAAGAGACCATCTGAAACCAGTAAATAGTGATCACACCACAAAAGATCAAATCAAAAGAAAATCAAAGACGTGACACTAACATAAATTGCAATCCTTGAGTTATAAGTGTTTCTTGCCAAATATGTTAACATGTTTGATCTGGTCACAATGTTGTCATCCTCATAAAGGAAAAACAATGCTGAAAAGCCCCATTGTAGTAGAAGTCTGCTAAAAGATTGATTTTTTGAAAGCTCACTACTGCTTGTGCCTCATCTAAAACCGACTTACTAGTGCAAACTTTATTGAGGATCAGGGATATTTAAGAAACCACCCCCCGAGCAACTGTGTAAAATCCTGGCGAATCAAACATTATTTTCGGGGGGAAATTTTTATATCGATGGCGAAATTGTTTTTTAAAATGGGAAAAAATTATTTTGTATTGCCGATTTTTTTTGTAGGGTACGAAAATTCCATAAATTTTTGGCGAATAATACCTTGTTCTATGGGGAAAATATTTATTGTGGGAGGCGAATAATTTTTGTTAAAAGGAACAAATATATAATTGTATGAGCGAAAAATTTTACTCCGAAGGAAAAATTATTTAAATGTATTGGCGATTTTTATCCACCACTTGAATATTATTTAATTTGTTTTGGCGAATATTTTGTTATTTATGGAAAAATATATAATTTATTGGCGATTTCATGAATTCATTGCCATTAATAGACAAGGCACATCACATCACATCAGTACATCACATCACATAAATTCATAATACAATGATTCAGGACTCTGCACGATGTATCAATAAGCTTGGCCGCTTTGACACGTGAAGGGTGACACATACCTAAAATCTATCAATGATTTTAAACTGTTCGATGATCATAGATCAATGGCTGAAGTTTTATTTCGGCCCAATTTTCTGAAGAGAACATAGCTCACCAGAAAGTGCCCAGAATGGAATTGGATTCAATAGACACTTATCAAATGTCACAAATCACGATTGATAATTTCGTTCACTTAATTTATATATATATTCACTTACGGCAATCCACTCTATCCCCACGACTTCTAATGTGATACTTGCCAATTTGGTACTGGTTCATAGCTATTTCCATTTTCGCACAATAGTGCATTTATGGGAAAGATTTGCAGAGATATGGAAGATTTAAAAAAATTTATAGCAGTTAATACGGTTAAAGAAGTAATTATTACAATCAAGAGCTTCAACAATTTATATACGATCTCTGCTTCTTTCATCTTCAATTAGCCTTTGTCATTTGGTAGATAAATCCTTAGAGCTTCAACTCACGGTATTTTAGGTTTATAGGCTCAGGTTGTTTAATTTGTTAATTTGTTTTCTCAAGATGGACACTCCCATCTGCTTGAGAAGCATTTTTGCAGAGGACCAGAGGGCCTTTCTAGGCTCCGTTAGAGACCCAACCCTCCAATCAGCCTGCAATGAGGTTGGGTCGTTCACCAATGAGGCTGTGCAGATAGTGTTGGGCAGAGAGTTTCTGCGAAACGAAAATAGGTACTGTGTTAACACGGATATTACATCCCGCTTCTTAGCGTCTCTTCTGAACCTGGGAGGAGACAAGGTGGATATGCTGATGCTGTTGAGGAAGGTTTTTAAGGAAGACTACCTTGGAGATGACATTACTCTTGTCATCCTTGCAGAAGTAGGGGTGGGGATCCCTTGGGCGAGTGAATTATCCAAGCTTCTCCTCCTTGACCAAGCAGTGCCAGTGGCCAGGCAACCGTTTCTCCTAAACCTAAATGCGGAGCAGCTGACCCGTCATAGAAAATGGGTGCGGATTGGCAGGGACTTCCTCCGGAAATGGTTCCTCCTGGACCACTTTCCAAACTACATGTGGCTTGACGAATTCTCTCAGCTTATGATGTCTGAAGAATTCTACATGGAAGGAGGGCCAGATTCTTAGGGCAAAATTGTAAAGAATTCCACTACCCGTGCCCTAGCCCCGCCCCCCTGTAGTAACGCAGTTTTTTTTCCCTATGTCCTCGAACCCTAATAGGCTCAATGCCAGTGGCTCACTCATTTTGGCTTTTACGTTTTTGGGGGACTCAAGTCTCAAACGAAAAAATTGTAAATTTCAAAAGCATAAATATTAATGATAATTTTTCAAATTCTAGTTTGTTTCAGTTTGCCTCTTACAGTCTTATGGATATAAAAATGCTTTGTATGATTCTATTTCATTTTTATTAATTAATTTCTTTCAAATGTTTTTTGTATATGAGCTACAATATTTCAATTATTTGTTAAACAATGGAAATAAATATAATACTGTGATCTTTTTATGTAATGCTATAAAAAAATAAAATCAGTTTGTTCCATTAATTATTTGTACATTGATTATGGTTGATTATAATTTTATAAATATATAGTAATTCAAAATACAAAATTTCAAAAGTTTCAAGATACAAAAGTTTATCGGTAAAGGTTTTTTCATTCTATTAATTCAAAAGTTTCAAGATACAAAATTTGTAGTCATTCATGCATAAACGTAGACAGAGAGAAATCCATACTGCCCACAACTTATAACAAGCAGACAAAAAAACTAGTTCATTGCCAATAGGCCGCTCACTCAGTCTCACTATCCCCCTGGGTCGCCTCCTCTTAGCCCCTTCCCTCCTCGGAGGTCGATGCTTTGGCTTTCCCTTTTGCCGCTTCAGCTTTCATTTTTGGAATGCAGTTTAGGTACCCGAAGTCAGGGTCACCCTCCAAGCTTGCCAGAAGATGTATGGCCCTTCCTTCTTTAGCCCTATCTCTCAATTCCCTACCAACCTCCATCCTTGCCACCACATGCAAAGCCTTCAGGACTTCATCCACCCTGGTTAATTTCACAAAGAGCTTCATCGCTTCCCACCCCACTCGGGCACGTTCACGACACTGGTATTTGATTTCATCCTCTGGGCTACGAATAAAAGGAAGTAATTCATCCTGGTCGTCCCCTTCCTTAATTCGAATGCCAACTCCCGACACCACCCACTCCAAGATTGATTCTAGGTTAATCAAAAAATCCCCATCAATCAATTTGACCAATGTGAGTTTTACCTTTTCCACCTTCGGTTCGAATTCACAGGCCCATGCTAGAATCAGAGAGTAAACCTCCATGTTAGTTCAGTACCGGTGACTGATATGTGCCACCTCCTTCGCAAGCATCAATCGAGTTGCCGCCCACAACTTCTCCTCCTTAAACCTGAACAATCCTTGCATTCATTTATCGGATACTTTTCCCAAAAAGGGCACCAACTTCTTGTCTATTCGAAGTGTGAAATTGGCCTCCATGGTCACCTGCAATTTCAAAAGCACTTCCTGCAAAAAATGTCTTACAGAAGCTACGATTCTATGAACTACAGATTTGTACTGCTTCAAAGCAAAAACTAGTACACAAATCAAAAGGTAATAAATTCCGCCTCCGTCTTATAGGTTGGGTAATGAATGTGCACGATAAAGCATTAATTCCATGAGATCAAAAAAAAGATTTCTTGCCATCCTCTCCTTCCTCCGTTCGTGCGACATGCCGCAAACAACTCCTTCTGTAACAATTAATCGCCACTTTGGCATTTGTACTTTCCAAATTTGCTCGCCTTAACAGGTTGAGGACTGCACATTTTTTTAAATTAATACACTAAATTTATGTTGAACTTTTATATATATTTTTAAACTATTTTTTAAAATTATATATCGTAAACATATTTTCAAAGAATTTTGTTAAACTTTAAATTAATATTTTAGATTTAATATTGAATGTTTTCTTTTTTATATTAAACTTTTACCTTTCAAATTGTATATCAAAAATTAAAATTTTTATTTTTATTTAGTTAGTTTTATATTAAGTTTCATGTTTTATACTATTTTTGAATTTCAATTTTTTACAAATAATATTAACATTATATTTAATAGTTATCACAAACTATTGCACATCTTTAATTACAAATAATATTAACAATATATTTAATAGTTATCTCAAACTATTGCACATCTTTAAAATTTAAATGTCTCTTATTATGGGACCGACGACATCTGACAACACTCAAGTTCTCAACAGGTATCATCGTCCGTCGGATGAGCAAAGATCAACGACTTAGGGTGGATTTCGGCCCAAATGTGGTAGTGAACACATTTGTGAGAACTTCGCCTAGAATTGAACATTTTAAATTTAATTAAATATAATTAAGTCTATAGTCTATAGACTATAAATCTCTTTTTCGGGCGGAATTTTAAAATGATTAAATAGACTTTAAAAACAAACCCGAAAAGTGACACGAGTATGGTGACGTGCTTGAAAAATGGCAGAAGTCGTGGGACCCACTTCATCTAAAAACAGGTACCATCGACCATTGGATGAACAAAGATCAATGGCTTAGGGTGGATTTTGGCCCTGAATGTGGGAAGTGAACACCTTTCTGAGAACTTCGCCTGGAATTGGACATTTTAAATTTAATTAAATATAATTAAGTCTATAAAGCTTTTTTTCGAGCGGAGGTTTAAAATGATTAAATAGACTTAAAAATCAAACCCGAAAAGTGACACGAGTATGGTGACGTGCCAGAAAAATGGCAGAAGTCGTGGGACCCACTACATCTGAAAACAGGTACCATCGACCATTGGATGAACAAAGATCAACAACTTAGGGTGGATTTCGGGGCGAATGTGGGAAGTGAACAACTTTCTGAGAACTTCGCCCGGAATTGGACATTTTAAATTTAATTAAATATAATTAAGTCTATAAAGCTTTTTTTCGGGCGGAGGTTTAAAATGATTAAATAAACTTAAAAATCAAACCCGAAAAGTGACACAAGTATGGTGACGTACCAGAAAAATGGCAGAAGTCGTGGGACCCACTACATCTGAAAACATGTACCATCGATCGTTGGATGAAGAAAAATCAACGACTTAGGGTGGATTTCGGGGCGAATGTGAGAAGTGAACAACTTTCTGAGAACTTCGCCCGGAATTGGACATTTTAAATTTAATTAAATATAATTAAGTCTATAAAGCTTTTTTCGGGTGGAGGTTTAAAATGATTAAATAGACTTAAAAATCAAACCCGAAAAGTGACACGAGTATGGTGACGTGCCAGAAAAATGGTAGAAGTCGTGGGACCCACTACATCTGAAAATAGGTACCATCGACCATTGGATGAACAAAGATCAACGACTTAGGGTGGATTTCAGGGCGAATGTGAGAAGTGAATAGCTTTATGAGAACTTTGCCTGGAATAGTGACACGAGTATGGTGACGTGCCCAAAAACTGACAAAAGTCATGGGACCCACTACAACTGACAACAGGTACCATCGTCTGTTGGATTAGCACAGATCAACGGTTTAGGGTGGATTTCGGCCTGAATGTGGGAAGCGAACACATTTGGGAGAAATTCGCCTGGAATTGAACGTATTACATTTAATGTCCTCGGAATTTATATTGAAGTAGTGAATGTTTTGTCCTTCGGCATCGAATAGTTATTAATAATAATTAATAAAATTGCAACATGATTCTTAATGTCCTCGGAATTTATACTAAAGTATTGAATGTTTTGTCCTTCGGCATCGAATAGTTATTAATAGTAATTAATTAATAAAATTACAACATGATTCTAGATATTTTGCCCTTTAGGTTTTACTTTTCTACTTTTCAGAGTTTTCAAAATAAGAGACTCATAAATCATAATCGTCTTTCATTTCATGGACAAACCTGTAAATCGAGAGAGATTCAGAAACAACTACTAGATTGAGGAATGCAAGTTGCAACAGAGACTGTTTGCGCTAATCTAGTGAAATAGAGATTCCAATTTTCGGGTAAAATCCAGAACACCTACATCCCGCCTTTTTTGCTTTTGGTAATCTCGTGGTCCAATTTGAGGGTTAGCATTTTCAGGTTTTTATCTAGAATTTTTTTCAATTGTTAACAATAATAGTGATGGAGAAAATGGGAAGCAGTAGTTCAACAAGAAGCCAAGTGAAAAACAAAATGTACTTAACCGAATTGGTTAAAACACCAGGTTTCACTGATGAATACCATGATATTTATGACCCTGCTATCCATGGTGAAAAGTGTATCACAGATATTAGATATACATTGTCTAGTAAGGCGACAGATGCATCCAAGGCAAAATTTACTGTTTTCAACCCAATGTTAAAACAAAAAACAAATAAAATTGCATCGTGGGATGTTGAATTGGGAAGCATGGTGTTACCTGAAGTATTCCTTTTCCCTAATTTTGTCATGGTCTGCGTCAAAAATTATGATGAAGATAAAAAAACAATTGTCAATAAAAACACAAAAGAGGAAATTCTATCCATAAACGAGGGAGAATTTGCTCGTTTGTTGAACCTAGGATTTGAAGCCCAAAACTCAAACGTCCAAATTGACCTTGAAAAGTTGGCAGGAAATTATGAGAGTCTCGATCCAAGTCTCAGAGATTCATTTATCAAAGCTCTAATGAAGAGTGGTATTGGTATTGTGTTGGATCAGAATCATAAGCCTCCTTATGATTCTAACATTTTTGTTCCATGGGTTGGGGATACTATTTCCTTGCTATCGTTTTGCCTGGGATTGGCAAATGATAGGGAAGTGGGTGCAAGCCTTCTTGAAATGATTTATAATATCCATTGTGCAGTTCAACCAATAAGATATAATTTTATTGAGCACATTGTCAAATCCATGCAAAAACAATTACTAATGATCAAAATAGGTTCCTGTAAGACATTTAGGTTCTCATCCTACTTGTGCTATCTCCTTCTATCCAAGTATCGTGCAATATTCGAGACCAACAAGCTTCAAATTGTGAGCAATAAGATTGATGAGAAGACTGGGAAGAGAATAGAGTGTCCAATAGATGATTGGACACCAAAGATAAAGATGCATGATAACAGAAAGAACTACAACCATTTTGTAGACTTCTTTTTGGCACCAATGTATAATGAAATTACAAGCACTCCAATGCCTAGGTTGCCTGTGTCTTGTAGAGATTGCATTCAACTTGGAAGTCAAATAGAATTGGCTGACTGGTTCTTCATGGAAGAATTCATTGTGTTAAGGTTTTACAGATCGACAGTAAAACCATACAGACTTCCAATACATGTGATAGAGAGGGTATTTGCTTTAGAGTATGTATGACAATTGGAGAGCACAGATAGGCACTTCCATGGTCAGCAAAAGAAGAACATATTTCCTTCCTTGCCTTTCTCATGTGGAGGGTTCACATTTGAGAGAAAAGCATTCAATGTGGCACATGATTTTTTGACAGTTTTTAACTTTGGTGATGAGGGTCTCTAGCAGTATGATCCAATCGGTGTAGTTCAAGCAAGGCTTAAGAAAAATGGGAACTCTTCAGCGTTATGTCAACATGAAAGTAAACCCTTGCTAGAAAAGCTTAGAAACATGGACTCGTGGGATGAGGTTAAAAAAGAGATGGAGAAAATTGCAACTGACAATAACATTTCAACAGAAGAAATTTCATCACAAATTATGGCATTGCACACACAAAGGACAACAGAGGAGGGCCAAGGCATCCAAGATAGGAGGTCTTACAATTTCTACCTAAAATCTGCTAATCCATCTAAGAAAACTATTCCCAAATCAATTCTACACGAATGTAAAGAGAATTATTGGACTCAAACCAAAATAAATGATTTTTGGACTATGAGGAGGAATCTCGGTGAACCAAAGACAAGTGCAGAATTTGAGAGCATCGACGAGGACGCAGAGTTTAGAAAATTGTGGAATATGGAGCATCCCACAACATCACATGACAGGAGTGAAGATGTTGATCAGTATGAGCCTGAGGTTGAGCCCACTCAAACAACTACTACAATCCCTAAAATATTAGGTGCAGTCCATAAGGCAATGAAAGACAAATATAGCAAAAGGGCAAGCATTGTGGAAAAAATGGGATTTGAAGGTGGTGGTCTAGGTCCCAGAGGAGAGGGCATTTGGTATCCACTTCAGGTACAAATTCCATCAAGGTCAAAATCAAAAATTCCTTATAAACCAGTCATTGGACTTGATTCTTCAGATTCATCACCGATAGGTACTACTCATTACCCTCAGAATCCACCTACATTTGTTTCAGGTTCAAATCCACAACCACCACCACATCATGGTATTCCCATTGGTGGTGAATCAAGTGCCACTGCCACTGGTGGGGAATCTGGGGATAGTATTCCTATTATTGTTCAGTCAAGTGCTGCTGTGATTGGTGGTGTTGGCATGGGTACTACTACTGATACTAGTTGTCTTGGTGTTGGACAAGGGAAACAACAAAATATCTCTCACAAGAGGCCACTAGAGGTAGATACTCAATCTCATACTATTGAGAATCCTATATCAAGTGCCACACCTCAAAAGACTATGAAAACTACACATGAAAGTGTCAGTGGGAGTGGGACAACATCAGGAACTGTTGTTGGTAATCTTGGTCAAGCATTAGTTAAAACCACAGGAATAAGTGGAACTGGAGCCTATGGTATTCCTATGTCACCTTTCAAACATTCGATTGCTTTAGCAAGCCCAGATTTTCAATTTCGTGATTACTATGAAAAATATGAACACACAACAAAAGCAAATAAAGAAAAAAAGAAATCATTTCATAGGGTTTCCGTGTCTGAAGTTGTAAACGAACAGCCTGCAAGGAACATGGTATTTCCAACATATGACCCACAGAAAGATATGATGGAGTTCATGGTTGTTATGCCCCCGACCCCATCTAAAGATAAAAATCCACCACACAGTCAGATAGATCCCTCTCAATTTCAAGTTAGTACCCTCCAAATGGATTTTTCCAAAGTACATAATGTGGACAAAATTAGTGTGTCAAAAAGGACTAATGAAGTGGTCTACACTTCACTGCTAAAGGTGGAGAGAGAAAAAAATAAACAGGAGAAACAAATAGAAAAGTTATAGGCAGACCTGGAAAACAAAAAATCAAGGAGGAAAGCAACAGATAGCAAGTGCAATGATTTACAGAAAAGGATAAAAACTTCGGGCTCTGCAGTAGAAATTACAGAGCAAGAGAAGAAGGATGCAGAATTGAAGGACCTGACAGAAAAACTAGCTAAAATCAGTAAAAAAACTAGTTTTCAAAAATTATACAAAAATGATGAGTCTGTTGCCGCCGAAATGAGAAAAATACAAGACCTATTGTATCATGGGAAGCAAAAGAAAAACATTTGCAAGAGGAAGTAGAGGAAGAAAGAAAAAAATGTGCACAAATGAAAGAAGACCTGCACAATGCAAATGATAAAATAAAAACTTTGGAGAATAGATTGAAAGATAATATGAAAAATACAACAAAGTATATACAAGAAAACATTTGGCGGCAAATAATGCAGAGGAGTGAGAAGTTGTGTGAATGAATTCAATTGACTGAAAGTATGAGACTAATTTTTATAAAAATCAAAGGGCACTATGAGAAGAGCATACATGTTTATTCAAAAGACGAAATGGCAAAAAATATTCTGAAAGTAGTCTACAGTTCCAATCACAGCTACTTGGCATCCAAGGGAATTAAGAGCCACATTGATGCCACAGTTAAGACATCATCTATCATTCAAAAATTCCAGAAGCTAAGGGAAACAACAAAAGTTATGGAAAGTTGTGGAAAAAAGATAGTGAAGCTGCAAGAAAAGAAAAATAATTTGATTAAACTTGGTTTGCCTAAGCCTGTTGACACATCAAATAAATTCATTGGAGAAGAAGCTTACAAAAAAAGCATGGAGATAAAAATGAAGTCTGATTTAGACTTGCTTCCAAAGGACACAACTCCCAAAAGCTTTCTGGAATCCATCCAACCATTTACAACTCTAAATTCGGTATTGGATGAAACAGTGATGTCAAGTAAATCTTCTAAATATGGAATGTTGACGAAGTTGGAGTTGACTTTCCATAGTTTACAAAATATTGACCTTCCATCAGACGAAGAGTGGAGCACCCTACAAAAACTAGCACAAAATTCTTAAGAATCATAGTATGTATTGCACAATTTTCTTCTTTTATTCTTAATTTCAAGGTTTTATATTTTTTCTGTTTGCTATTTTGCTAATCCAGCCTATGCATCTATGATGCACTCACTATTACTATTTTGCTAATCCAACCTATGAATCTATGATGCACAGTGCAAAACTTCAGCCAGTAAATTTGTATTCTCAAATTCTCCTTGCTTTAAGATTTATGCATTTCTCTATTTCTGATTAGTAGGTTTTAGGCACTGTTATTATCTATGTTTAATTTGTCATGGCGTGAATTAATATTTAATTTTGAACTCTGTTTTTTGAACAGGAGACATCAAACATGTAGCAGATGTTAAATTGCTAATACGGTCTGTGATGGCCATATAAATCTGTGCTGAGTTTGTGATTTTGATGTTCAGTGTTCACATGTTGCAAACTTGCAATTCGACCTGAAGTTGTTGTTGCTCCCTTGTTTCTATAAAAAGGAATTCAGGGTCATTTGCAAAGGGTTCTGAAACTTTGTATTCACTTTTGCAATTGGCATGGAGAATCACACAGATTGGTGTATTACTATTGAATGAATTGTATCATATTGTTATATTTTGAAACAATTAATGAAAATCTAACTTCTCGACATGTGTATTACTATTGAATGAATTGTATCATATGGTTCTGAAATGTATCACACAAATTTGAGACTCAAACATGTATAAATAAACAATAAACATCTCTGTATCAATAAACACATTATGTTTTTTTTTTATTATGCTATTTTAAATATGGAAATAGAAAGTTGAAAAATACAATTACAAATCAATATTAAGTTCTAATTGCAAAAAGTAATATGCTTTTGTAATATGAATGATGAGATATAGTAATAAGATTAATAAATACCAATATCTTACAATTGCCATTCATCCTCGTCAAATTCAGTGCTTTCTTGATTCTTGTCTGTGGTTTCTTCACTCTGAGTCTGAGTCTGCATATCTTCGCCGAACTGCATCTCAATGCTACCAGTAGGTCTAGTAGTCCCACTGGCACTTTCGTTTGAAGTGTTGCCCAAACCTCTTCTTTCACATTTGGACCTCCAGATTTGTAGTGCCCTATTGTAAGGAAAAGTGTGGACATCATACCTAGATGTATAGAGCCTCAAGCAATTTTCCAAATTTTTGTCTAGTTTGTTTCTTAGCTTTGATTTTAGGAACCCCAAAGCACTGAAAACTCTCTCATCTTCCACAGAACCCAATATCATGGTAAGACATAAATCAACAAACTTCACATATTCTAACATTCAATCACGCAAGGCTACGTTCTCAGCTATATATTTCCAAAGTCTTGTTATTGATCCCTCTTCGCGGGGGTTTTCCATTTTCGTATATTGTTCTTTCATAGTATATGCAAAACGAGATGATTGCTCTTGAATATGAGTTTCGTCTAATATTCCATTTATAGTTACTCCATTCAATTCTCTGGATATGCAAAATTGTTTTATCAAAGTTAGTAGCTTACTTCGAAAATCAGATGCAATGTTGAGGCTCCAATAATGAGGAAACACAATAGACATGGCTTCGAGTAGGTTGTCAGGAGGGAATCTGCTTCTAATTTGTGAGGAAAGATCATATGCAATTTTCTTCACAGAAGTAGTTACAGTCTCAACAATCTTGTCGAAATCTTCCTTTGTAACTCTTGCTAGTTTCTTCCTGGGGCGCTTTCCTGGTTCCTCGGGGTCGACCGTGGCATAGAAGTGCATTGGTATCTCAACTCCCCATACATTGGCACATACCTCCTTGTCTGCATCGATTTGTAAAAAGTTATCAGGATTGTTCAAATCTGTGAGTGTCCACCACTTAACAAATTTTTCATCAGATAGTGTTGGTTGATTTTGATAGAGATTGTCGAGGGTCATGCATGTCATCTTATGGAGCGTAGCATATTCTGCAATATACAGAGCTCTTTTTTGGGCAACCTTCATAATATTCCTCATTTCCTCTAGCATGGGCAGAAGAGCTGCTAAAGTTAAGAGTGTCTCTAAATTACTTAACCTGCCAAGAAGTTCGGGAAATTTCGGTTGATCTGATTCGTCGCGAGTTGTGTGAAATAGTCCAATCAAGGATGGATATTTTAAAAACACTCGATGCATTGGACCATCCAAAGAGATCCATTTGGTATCATTATCCTTGAGAAGCTTGTTCCCATCAGTTAATCCATCAGCAAAGTGTTGAAATTCCATAAATCGCTTGGGACTTCGACAGAAGTGTGAGTAGAGCTCTCTGATTAAAATTTCAATTTTTTTAACCGAAGCAAACTTGCTCACAATTCCAAAAGCTAGATTCATTTTGTGAGCCATGCAGTGAATTGCAGTAATGTACGGTGCAAATGAAGTTTCAATCTTTGTACAAAGACCATTCCTGTGACCTTGCATTACTGAAGCTCCATCTGCTCCAACACAAACCAATTTTTTTGGCTACCGTCATGTCATCCATACCTCCATATTCAATTAAACTTATCTTTACTAGTTGAAATAAATTTTCCGCTATCGCACTCTCCTTCATTTTAGCAACAGATAGTAGATGAGGTTGGCGGGTATGATTCTCTATAGTATAAACATGCATGCATACCCATGAAGTATTGTCTATTGCTGTAACTTCATCTAAAGAAAGTGCAATGAAGTTTGACTCTCTTATTTTTTCCTGTACATCTTCTTTTTCAACCTCAGCAAGACAACTTGCCCATTCCCATCCACTGTTTACTGACCAGTGTCTATTAGGATAGTTAGGAACTTTCAAAAAGTGTAATAAACCACTAATTGATGGGAAATCTATCATAGCACACCCTCTGCTCAAAATATGAAAAACAATGCTTAACTGAACAACTTTTCTCAGTTGTTCTATTTGCATTGCTTTTCCAGAAAAATATTCAATAGAACCTTTAACTTCAACAGGCTTCGTCTGTAATTTCTCATGAAAATAATACTCTTCGGCATTCCTCACATGCTTACATTCCTCCTTTGTTTTCCATCTTATCACTGATTTTTCAACCCCATCTATCATTTGTTTTTCATAAACTTTACCCATATGCTTTTCTATGGTGTCAAATTTTAGCTGCAACCTAATTTCCTTGTTATGTTTCCAAGTGCAAATCTTACACCTGCATTCTATTGGAGGCTCGCCTTCAATTGGATTCTCCACTGGTTCAATGAATGGATACTTTGATGCCCAATTAATTTGAAAATTCCTCACTGACATATCCCACTCCCGATCCTTTTTTGATTGTGGTTCACCCTTTTTTTTATATGGCTTTTCTTTTCCCCTTCCGTGCATTATCATCAATGGCATCATCACCCAAGTCGATTATATCATTCCGGCTAACTTGGGTATCTACCATATAATCTTCTTCAAGATCATCGTGATCTGAGATATCAGGTTCGCCGTCGTCTTCAACATGTGGTGCAGGTGGTGAATTTTGTACTTGTACTTGTGATGATGTACCTTCCCAATTTTCACCACAATCTTTACCAATGTCAAAGTACGAAGACAACGTTCTGCTTTTTGTTGGCCTCTCCTAGCCTTCCCCACATTCAGGTTTCCTACCCCTCTTCTTGTTCGACATCTCCAACAAAATAAAGGCTGCCAAAAAAATATCAATTTGTTGAAGAAGCAATAATAGACTATAATGCATAATATAACACTTCAAAAATATGATCGCTCACCTTTAGGCTTTAGGTCACTAGCAGTCGCCAGTGCAGTCAACAACAATGATTTTCCTTGGTTTGAAACTTCGCTATTGATCAGAATTCAAAGCCTAGAACCCACCAGATTGTGTTGAGATAGATCTGATCTTTGCATGTATTTAAATTTTATACCAATCCTTATATGGCGAATTCCGCGGGAATTTTCTATGGAATACAAATATTTGGCGAATCCCGCGTAACTATAACATGACATGTAATTTTCAAGGCAATTATAGGTTGTCCAAATAATAGGCGAATACAATATAGTTGGTGAAAGTTGGGGTGAATGGAGACACGCGTCGATAAGATGTCAGGTGAATTGGGTCCCCCTGGATAACAAATCTTCACATGCCTATAGGCGAATTAAGGTCATCTATTAAGGCAACCTTGGAGAGTGTAGGCAAAACAATTAAATTTACCGTGTGTCCACCATATATTGTATTGGCGAAATCATCGCATAGAAACATTTAAGTGCATAAAACATATGGCGATTGGGTCGTGACTTCGACGGAAAATGATAATGTTCTGGCGACATGGCCACCCCAAGGCGGTACAAAATATTTGCCATTTCCGACATGGTCGACGTGAAAAATTCGCCATTGGCGAATATTCGCCACTAAAGTAAACTCTGTTGAGGATTCGCGATGCAAGTGATCTTTTATTACAAATTGTGCATGAAAAGAAGGAAGGAATGAAAAGATGATGCTCCTCAAAATAGATAATACCAAGGATCCACTTTCATCACTAGATTTAGGATATGCTCCCAGTTACAGGAAGGACCTGATTTATCATGGGTGAAAAGAAAGGGTGGAAAGGGGTTTATTATGGATGACAAACCGATCTTAAATAGATCAATAACAAGCCACGATGGGGATGGACAAGTTTATTATGGAATGATAGGTTGTGAGTGTGTGAAAAGTGAAAGGGTGAAACTAAGTTCTAAAGGAGGGAGGAGCAAAACTCCCTACACATGGGGTTGGTAACTCGGTTTTCACCATGGTACTTACCTAGGGCGCCACCAAAGTGGTTTTCACTATTGGACAAATTTATTTATCTTTCTCTTTTTTTATCATTTTTTAATTTTTTTGTGTCACAATTATTTGTCAAGTTTTCACCAAAGTGACAAATTTTATTTTTTTTGAATTTTTCAATAGGATTATTTGAAAAGCTATGTATAGAACCTACAAAGGTGCATGTTGTTGATAGGATCATCCAATGGTTATTCTTATGGTATTGATAACTCATATGCACCTGAGCCATAAATTGTGGTGATGACGTAAGGCCTGAGCCAATTTGGCTCAAACTTGCCCCTTTTCTCTCCATCTTGTTGATTTTTGGGGTTTTCTCTTAGAACCAAGTCACCCACCTCAAATGTGTGAGGTTTTACGTTGCAATTATAACTACTCATGCGTTGTTGATATGCTTTCAGGTGATTGAATGCATTTTGTCAACGCTCATTTACCAATTCCAAATCCTGCAAGTGGGAGACCATGTAGTCTTCGTCACTGATAGGATCACGTAAGGAGACCTATAAAGAAGGTAACTCGACCTCAATGGGAAAGACGGGTTCGTCACCATAGACAAGTGAATAGGGAGTAGCTTCAGTGGGTGTGTGAACACTTGTGCGATAAGCCCATAGTGCAAGATTCAGTTAGATGTGTCAGTTGTGGCTAGTGTCATGGACTCTCTTTATAAGGATTAGGAGAATAATTTTGTTTAACGCCTCAACTTGACCGTTATCTTGGGTGTAGTATGGAGTGAAAAAGTGGTGGTGGATATGTAATTGATCACAAAGCTCATGAACATGCTGATTTTTGAAGGGACGTCCATTATCTATGACGATGGAAATGGGAACATCGTATCAACAAATGATGTAATTGAGGATGAAAGTTGCAATCTACTTATGGGTGATTTGAATGAGAGGGACGACGTCAATCCACTTTGTGAAATACTCAGTGGCTATGATAGTAAATTTATGGTTGTTGGATGATGGAGGGTGAATCTTACCCACGAGATCAAGTCCCTATTGACAAAAGAGCCATAGAGCAACAATCGATTGAAGTTCCTATGTTGGTGCATCAATTAGGTCTCCATGAATCTGACATTGCTTGTATTTCTTGACAAATTGTTGAGTCATTTTCTATTGTAGGCCAAAAGTAACCAATCCTCATAAGTTTCTTAGCTAAGGTTGGACCACTAGAGTGAGCCCCACATATGCCTTTGTGGACTTCATGCAATGTGATTTGAGTTTGCCTATTTGATCTTGTTGTTTGGAATTTGCTCATTTAGCTGGGTTGTTGTTATGGGTCAACACCCTAGTTGTTTTTTGGATCTGCACCCTTGTTTTTGGTTGTTGTTATTGTACTGTCAATAGTCTCTATGTTCAAGAGTCGGTGCCCTAGTTAATGTTGTTTTTTAATCAAAAACAAAATATTTCAATTTAGTTTTTCTCATGCAATTATAATCAAATAAACTAAAAGAATACCTAATTTAGATCCACTATATTTAACTCATGACAACTCTAAATTTACTCTAAATTTTTTTATAATTCAAGTATTATTTTCTCAAATTTTTCCACAAAATTCATTATTTATTTTTTATTTTAAATTGTGTTTACAAGAACAAAAACAATTTACCAAAAATTAAAAAATCATTTCATTTGTACTACATATATTTATATTTATTATTAAATATTAATAGTATGTTTATTATTATGTTAAATATTTTGACATGTAAATCACTATCACATCTAAGATAAAAAAGGTAAGAACTTTTATTAACATACTCACACCATTACACTTTACCCTTTGTTTCCACTATTTAATGTCTTTTAATATAATCATTTTATGTTGGCCATGTAGTTTTTATTTTTAATATGATTGTATATACTCAAAAGATTCAATGATGCCCTTGTGCCATTAGCAAAGGTCTCATGTGTGTCTGCCATGTAATTTTCAATTTTATTTTTGTAGAATGTGATTTTTTTTTAAATCAAATATATTTCTAAACTAGAATAAAATATATTTATCTCTAAAAAAATAAAATAATTCAAGAATATAATTTCAATACTAATTTGCTTATAATACATTATGGTAATGAAAAGCTAATATTATTTTAAATGATCAAGTTTCCACAATCCATATTAATATTCTTGTAGTTGCTTATGGTTTTGATTGTGTGTCTTTTTATACATTGTTTCAGATCACATTCTGTGATCCATCCTCAGGATGCTCAGAGAATGCAAGGATATGATAGATGGTAAATTGCAGACACACCAATCCTAGGGTGTATTTGAAGGAAATGGAGAAGAGAAAGACAAAAACACAAAGAATGAGGAGAGGAAAAAGCAGCTAAAAAGTGAGGAAAAAATCCCAAGAAAAAAGATTGACAAGAGGAAAAAAGAGGAATAAAAAACAAGACCAATGAATTAAAAAAGAACCTCAAGCAGAGAGAAAAAACCAAACCATAAAAAAAAATGAATAAACTTATAAATAAAATAATAATATAGTATATGTGTGTGATATATATGTGTGTGTGTGTGTGTGTGTGTGTGTGTGTGTGAGAGAGAGAGAGAGAGAGAGAGAGAGAGAGAGAGAGAGAGAGAGAAATATAAAAATATAAATAAAGAATAATAAAAACACAAGACTAGAGAAAGCAAGACAAACAACTAAATTGAAAAGAAATAAGTCAAGGACAAGAGAATTTCCCAAACTTGAAGTCAAGAGCTAATAACTAAAAAAGCAACAAAACTAGGACAAAAGGGGGGAAGAGGCCAAAAAAGTTAAAAAGAGAAACAAGACGAAGAAGGCAAGAGTGGGAACCTAGTGGGAAGGAGAACCATGAGAAGAAGAAATGAAAGGGGAGGCTTAAAAGGAGAGGACGAAATGAAAGGGGGGCAAGAGGGTACAAAGACAAGGATAGGAAGACAAGATGGGGAAAGGAAGGGGGAAGAAAATGACCAAGGGGGCAACATAGGGGATCAAGTAGGAGGACGATGGGGGTTGCTAAAGGTAGAAAGAAGAGGCAGCTAAGAGAGACTTAAACCCCATCCCTCATCACGATTGAGGTTGATGGGGTGGTTGCTGATTTCTATGGCCTCCTTTAGTTTCCTCTTGTAGTTGTCCTCCTTGGAAATGATCTGAGCATTTTCCAGACAAATATGGTGTCTGATTTATGGACCCGGTCATGCTTGATGTCAGCACTATGTTCTTTAAATCTGGTGTAAAAAGGAGCGGCCTGTTTCACCTATGTAAGGAACTCCACACGAATAAACCACCTTGTAGACACTCGATTCAGAAAGAACATCCTTGGAGTCTTCGGGGGGGAGGGGGGGGGGGAGGGAATCCTATTCCTTAGCATAAAAAGAGGTTTGAATGCCGCTCAAAGACCTCTTTTCATAAGGATTTTAGAGATTCTCCGAGAGATGCCTTCAACATAAGGAAGAGTGGCACATAGAGTAAGCAAAGGGGGGGAAGATCTGGAGTTAAAATTGGAAAATAAGTAAGATTTGGCATGGTCGAGGGCCTCGGATAATTGTTTGTTAGAATATCCATTCAACCTAAAGACTTGGCGAAGATGGAATAACTCCTAACATAAGTATTCTTCATCACAAATCAGGTAGGTTCTCAGGGCCAGGGTTTTGAGAATACCCACTTTTTGGTTAGGGTGGTGGTGGGATGCGACGACGATATATAGGTCTGTATGTGTAGCCTTGCGATACACACGACGACCAAGGTTGTCATCAGGTTTTTTGATGAGAAAGATGTCAAGGAATGACAACTGGTTATTAGATTCAAGCTCCTTGGTGAAGAAAATGCAAGCAACTATGTTGTTGATGTGAGCATGAAATTCTTCCAATTTGTGTAGGCCATGAGGCCAACAAACATTGGTGTCATCAACATAACGCTTCCACCAATGTGGCTTAAGGGGGAAAGACTGGAGGGCCATATCCTCAAAATGTTCCATGACAAGATCGACTATGACCTATAGATCTTAAGCAAAGCTCAAATAAAGAAACAATCTCACTATTGACCAAAAAAAATGTTCTTGGCTTTACAACATAAGCACCTCGGTTGTAGTCGCTCATCTTCTACCCCCAACCTTAACCCACCAAATGGCTCCTCCCATTGTTTCATCTTCTCCTCGCCATCTTCCACTAACAAGCTCGTGTCTCCCATCGTGGAATTTTGCAATGAGGTTGTGCCTTCCTTACAGAGATGTGTTGTTTGAGGCAGTTCCAGCGAACACAACGCTGGCCATACTCCCAATGAGCAGGCCAAGCCCAACGTCCACTCGTAGTCTCATGGCTGCCAACGATCACCTCTCAACGGCTTGCCCCCAGTTTGGCCAGGTACGTGCTCCTATGCCAACCACTCACATCAAGTTTTTTCTGATGTCATTAATTGTTTTGATTTCTTCTCCAGGCATATCATGCCTTGAGCCCCTCCCATTACGTCTTGCCATTATATCTTCTTGTCCTGCTATGAATCCTCTTCTGCTTCTTCATTACGCTCCTGATCTTCATGTTGCGAGATCACGTCTCCTCCCATCTCGAGCTCCCCACCCAAGTGCCTTCTTGAAGCCTCCTCTGAGGTTGTCTTTTCCACCTCATTCTCTGAGGGGGAGAACGTCAAAGCTCACTAAGATGTCATTATTATCCACTTTAGTGTCCTTGATAATTTGGATAAAATGAGAGGAATCCTTGACGAAAGAGTGGAATTCCCACCAAAGGAGAGATTAGTTTAGCAAGGAAAGAGGCTAAATTGTAAGTGGGGGAACCTATGGTATCAACAATGGGTCTCAATGGAATGCCTTCTTTGTGAATTTTCGGAACCCCATAGATGCGAGGGGTGACTTCTTTAGAAGGCAAAAGTCGCCTCTTAGTGTCATCATCAAAGGTGAAGCATGACACCGCCGATTTGACTTTTTTGATGATTTTGGAGCAAGGGTTGTGGGAGAGAATCTTGTAGCTTTTAGCATTAGAGAGAAGATCCAACATTTTGGTAGCGTAGTCTTGCTTATTCATAATGACTGTGGCATTACCCTTGTCGGATTTGCAAATAATTAAGTCATTATTACTCATAAGATTGTTGTAGGCAAGAATTTCGGCTTTAGGAATGTTGCGAGACGGAGGTTTAGTGCATCTAAGGAGCATAGCGCAATCTTGCCTCACTTCTTCAGCGACACCTACAAAGAGGGAGCAGATAGCATTCTAAATTTCAATGAGAAAGTCGATGCATGGGATAATACGAGGGGCCACAACAAAGTTGAGCCCTCGTTTTAAAAAATTGAAGGACAAAGGGTCCAAGATCGCAATGGATAAGTTGACCACCAACTTGTCCTCCCAATTACAAACAACATGTGTAGAAGGAGAAATAAATGAAGAGTATGGGTCTACTATAAAAGAGTTCATGATAAATTTTGACAAAGAGGAGGCCATCAACAACTCTTTGAGGTGATTGATGTAAGGGTGGAATGAGGTGGAAAAGACAACCTCAGAGGAGGCTTCAAGAAGGCACTTGGGCGGTGAGCTCGAGATGGGAGGAGACGTGATCTCGCAACGTGAAGATCAGGAGCGTAATGAAGAAGCAGATGAGGATTCATAGCAGGACAAGAAGATATAATGGCAAGACGTAATGGGAGGGGCTCAAGGCACGATATGCATGGAGAAGAAATCAGAACAATTAATGACATCAGAAAAAACTTGATGTGAGTGGTTGGCATAGGAGCACGTACCTGGCCAAACTGGGGGCAAGCCGTTGAGAGGTGATCGTTGGCAGCCATGAGACTGCGAGTGGATGTTGGGCTTGGCCTGCTCATTGGGAGTATGGCCAGCGTTGTGTTCGTTGGAACTGCCTCAAACAACACATCTCTGTAAGGAAGGCACAACCTCATTGCAAAATTCCACGATGGGAGACACGAGCTCGTTAGTGGAAGATGGTGAGGAGAAGATGAAACAATGGGAGGAGCCATTTGGTGGGTTAAGGTTGGGGGTAGAAGATGAGCGACTACAACCGAGGTGCTTATGTTGTAAAGCCAAGAACATTTTTTTTGGTCAATAGTGAGATTGTTTCTTTATTTGAGCTTTGCTTAAGATCTATAGGTCATAGTCGATCTTGTCATGGAACATTCTGAGGATATGGCACTCCAGTCTTTCCCCCTTAAGCCGCATTGGTGGAAGCGTTATGTTGATGACACCAATGTCTGTTGGCCTCATGGCCTACACAAATTGGAAGAATTTCTTGCTCACATCAACAACATAGTTGCTTGCATTTCCTTCACCAAGGAGCTTGAATCTAATAACCAGTTGTCATTCCTCGACATCTTGCTCATCAGAAAACCTGATGGCACCCTTGGTCGTCTTGTGTACCGCAAGGCTACACATACAGACCTATATATCCACGCCTCATCCCACCACCACCCTAGCCAACAAGTGGGTATCCTCAAAACCCTGGCCCTGAGAGCCTATCGAATTTGTGACGAAGAATACTTATGTCAGGAGTTATTCCATCTTCACCAAGTCTTTAGGTTGAATGCAGTCTTAAAAAACAAATATCCAAGGCCCTCAACCATGCTAACAAATCTTACTTATTTTCCCATTCTAACTCCAGAGATATGTGCTACCCTTCCTTATGTTGAAGGCATCTCTCGGAGATTCTCTAAAATCCTTATGAAAAGAGGCCTTCGAGTGGCATTCAAACCTCTTTCTATGCTAAGGAATAGGATCCCCCCTCAAAGGCTCCAAGGATGTTCTTTCTGAATCGTGTGTCTACAAAATGGTTTGTTTGTGTGGAGTTCCTTACATAGGCGAAACAGGCCACTCCTTTTACACCAAATTTAAAGAACAAAGTGCTGACATCAAGCATGACCGGGTCCACAAATCGGCCTTAGCTGGGCACTCCTCATCTACCAAACACCATATTTGTCTGGAAAGTACTTAGATTGTTTCCAAGAAGGGCAACTTCTACAAGAGGAAACTAAAGGAGGCCATAGAAATCAACAACCACCCCATCAACCTCAACCGTGATGAGGGATGGGGTTTAAGTCTCTCTTGGCTGCCTCTTCTTGCCACCATTAGCAACCCCCATCGTCCGCCTACTTGATCCCTTCTGCTACCCCCTTGGTCATTTTCTTCCCCCTTCCTTTCCTCGTCTTGTCTTCCTATCCTTGTCTTTGTGCGCTCTTGCCCCCCTTTTGTTTCATCCTCTCCTTTTAAGCCTCCGCTTTCGTTTCTTCTTCTTTGGGTTCTCCTTCCCAAAAGGTTCCCGCTCTTGCCGCCTTCATCTTGTTTCTCTTTTTATCTTTTTTGGTCTCTTCCCCCTTTCTATCCTAGTTTTGTTGCTTTTTTAGTTATTAGCTTTTGACTTTGAGCTTGGGACATTCTCTTTTGTCCTTGACTTATTTTTCTTAGCGCCCCCCCTTGTTTCTATTCCTTTTCAATTTAGTTGTTTGTCTTGCTTTCTTTGATCTTGTGTTTTCATTAGTCTTTTATTTACATTTTTAGTTTTTTTGTATTTTTATTTTATATATATATATATATATATATATATATACGCACACACACACACACACACACATATATAGATACACACACATAAGTATGTAGGTATGTAGGTAAGTATGTAGGTATGTAGGTATGTACAACCAACACACACACACACACACACACACACACACACATATATATATATATATATATATATATTTACACATATATTTATATATAATTATTTTATTTATTCACACACATAATTTATATTATTATTTTATTTAGAAGTTTATTCATTTATTTTTATGGTTTTTTTTTTCTTTGATTTAGGTTTTTAGATTCTTTTTCCTCTCCTCGTTCTTTGTGTTTTTGTCTTTCTCTCCTCCCTTTCCTTCAAATACAACCTAGGATTGGTCTCAGTCTGCAATTTACCATCTATCATATCCTTGCATTCTCTGAGCATCCTGATGATGGATCATAGAGTGTGATCCGAAATGTTGATGTAAAATAAGACACTCAGAAACCAGAAACAGCTACAAGAAAGCTAATATTATTACCATATTACAAGGTAAAACAATTTCTATTGTTGATATATTTCGAGCTCAGCCTAATTATTATAATCCCCCTAGCCCTAACGAAAACATCATGCATTCAGCTTGCAAGAATCTAGCTGCAAGCTATCTTGTTTCTTTTGATTTCAATATTTTATTAGACCAACATTAAAATCATTTTTTCATAATTAATTTATAAGATTAGAAAACAAATACAATTATTATAATACTTCAAAGATGTGCCTGGCCACTGCATAACACTTAATACCAACATTAAAATCATTTTTTCATAATTAATTTATAAGATTAGAAAACAAATACAATTATTATAATACTTCAAAGATGTGCCTGGCCACTGCATAACACTTGTTTCATGCAATATTATCTTTAACATTAACCACATAACACTTGCTTCATGCAATATTATCTTGAATACTAACCATATTTGGAGGTCTGCATTCAATTTGAAGATCAATTCTGAGACGAGTAATTATTGATGACATATTCAATGGCAATTGTTAGATCTACGGAACTCATTGTATGCCCGTGGAAAAGAGTTTGAACTCATTAACTCGTACGTAGATTCAAAAACTTCTCTTACATAACAATAACTGGTTTTAAGGGAACTTTTCTTACATCCCAAAAAGTATGAATTGGCCGAGTAAAACGAGGACAATGATTTCAATCAAATTTAACAATTAAAAAAATCGAAACCTTCACAGCTTCAGTTTATTATAATTTCTTTTTCAAAAAATATTCCCTAGCTTAAGAAGGGCCATTATTGCGATCAAATTAGCAATTCAAAATTTCAAAACCTACATTGCTCGATCAAAAGGCTTGGTATCATTGTAACAAATATCCCAAACAGCTTCCATTGCTTCCTTTGAAGCTTCTTCAGAACAACTTGGGTTCCTGTTGACAGACTTTAGAACTCTTCTTTTCACGCACTCCTGAAATTGATTTGAAAGTCATGCACCCACAAATTTAGGACATTTAAAAACACAGCTGTGTGCATCTGCATAGAAAACCTAGCATTTACAAAAAGACATCTATGATAATTAAATCTAGTGTATTTAAACAGAAGAGGTTAATGCTATCAGATTTCCACAATCCATGCAAAAATTCACTTGTTAATCTCCCTCAAATAGAGGTCACATAATTATTTGAAGAGAATATTGACCGACTACAAAAATTTCACTATATTTCTTTTCACCAACACTTTGTGGTAAGGCAGCTCTAGTAAATATGTGCTCACAAAATTGAATCATGTACCCGATGCGAAAAAGATCAAAAATTGAGACAAATAATGCTTAAAACATAAAAAACAAACTTGACACAAATAATACTTAAAACACAAAAAAACAAACTTTCAACAAATAACTCAACAAATTTATCAAACATTAAAATATAGACTTCTTTAAAATATTCCTTAAAAACACACAGATTACTGAATATGTAAATCATGATACTGATTTCCTTCAGTATAAATCAAATGTAGAGTTCAATAAACATTATAGACAACTATGCAATCCAAGGGAACAAATTAAAACTAAACACAGCAATAGAAAATGAGATGTTGTAAAACTAAACACAGATATAGAATGGGAGGCTGTGAAACAGTAAACTAAACGAAGATATAGAATGCAAAGTCGCAAACCCACAAAAAACTGAACACGGCCCTAAAAAGGTGCCCTAAAATCAAGACATTTACAAGGGGATTCTTCCCAACCCCTTGTACTAAAAATCAAGACATTGATGGATGGGGTCTTACAAGAGACACACCTGCAGAAGACAACAATGTGGCAACAAATACTTGTAAAGCTAGAAAAAGTCCAAATAGATGAGGAAAGAAAGTGCACCAGTGCCCACTCCAGTCTGGAAATTCATATCAACATCATGAAGAATACAAAAGGTGACGTCAATGCCCTATATTAGTTTTGTCTATAGTGGCCCACTGTACAAGACCAATTAAGGCTCAATGGATCAGATGAGTTGCATATCCTCCAAGTAGCCACTTCATATGATGCTTTACAAGATGCAGATGTACAAACCCGAGTGTAGACGGAAGCCCTACACACATAGTTTCAACAATTGTAGGATCAGCAGGAACAGACGAGGCACAAATTTCAGTAGCTAAGAGAACTGGTCAGCTTGCAATTAGCTCACATCACAGTCTCATTAAAGATGCACAGAAATTGGCACAGCAGATCCAAGTTCCTACCACTCTTCCAAAAGTTGAGCGTCTATTAATGCATAACACCGTCCAAAACCAGCTATTGCAGCAAGCTAAAACACAATGGAACAACACTTTTCTAATCTCAAGGAGATCTACAAGGCTATTCTCCCATCCCAATAAGAGTGGAGTTGAATTGAGGACAAGCCAACGTTTTGAGAGGGGGATGATGTTGGCAGGGAAAAGGTAGAGCTAAGATAGCAATGCAGATCCTATTGCAAACCACCGCAAGGATGTTGTGGAGTTCAAAATTGAAGAGACGTCATCTACATTAGTAGAAGTATGTAAGGGACACATCCCGCCAGTTAGATATTTGTATAGACAAAGATATAATGTAACAAAGTAAATAGATAAGCATGTGTGAAGAGAATAGAAGAATAGGAAAAACAAATATAAGAAAGAGATATAAGGAAGAATGTATAGGAGATTATAGATAGCAGAAAGATAGATGAAAAGCATATGTACATACTTCGAGAAAAGGGGGTAAAAATTTATTAATCAACAAAGAACATTACAAAGAGAACAAGGCATGCAGGCAAAGCAACAGCCCAACCAACAAAGAAACCAACCAATCAGAGCTCTTCCAAACCACCTAAATAATTTCTCTCGTCATCCATAACTAGATCCTACAGAATTCAAGAATACTATATGGACAACTGCGCCCATTCCCTGACACTCCACATTCCCATCATCTCAGAAACCCATTTTGCCAAACAATCTACAACCTTATTCCATTCCCAAGTAATGTGGCAAAAGGTAACAGAGTCCAAAGATCTGCAAAGCCTCATAATCTGGTTGACCACCAATGTCAGTTGCCAATTCATTCCTTCCAATTGCCGTCTATTGAGCATATCAACAACAATCTGTGAATCAGATTCATAGTTGATTTTTCTCCATCCAAGGGCACAACATCTTTCCAAAGCATACAAGATAGCAACAATTTCCATAAAATTATTAGTATGCTGACCTTTGTATATAGAGGAGAAGAACTGAACCTCTTTACCAACTCCTTCAATCCCAGCATGACCAGGTTTGCCCCTAGATGACCCATCAGTATTAACCTTCGGAACTTCATTAGGAGGGGACAACCAAAAACCATCCCGTCAAACCTTGCTCCTAAACCGACCACCCCCTTTAATAGAGGGGACCTTCCTCCTACATCCCTCAAGGCCTAACCTCTAAATGACAACCAGATCTCACCTAAATCCACATGGGCTGACAAATCACATTTTGCTAATAAGGTTTCCTACCACCAACTAATTATGCACATCCAAACTTGGTGACTAAACATTCTTTTGTCCGAAAAAAGCCTCCTATTCCTTTACAACCAAATTTGCCAAAGAATAAAGGAAGGGCCTGTATTCCATGCAATATGGAGAAAAGGAGTCTTAGTAGTGGAGTTCCCCAATATGCCCCAAAAATCTGCCAAGGACGAGGCATAAAGGCAAACCTTATTCCAAACTCTCCACCAGCAGTGCCAAATTCCACGAGAAAAGCACATAGAAGAACCCTAAAATCCTCTCTTCCTCAAGTCATCCCAAGTAAGACATCTATTCTAGACAATCAACCACATGAAAAAATGGCATTTGGGCCAAGAGAACTTACTCCTTGTTTCCACCAAGAAACTCCAACAATCCCATGACTCCGGCGATGTATCTACTGATAGCCAAGGCAACAGTAAATTTACCTTTTGTATCAAAGCCCCAAGCAAGAATATCATTCTCTTCAATGGAGCTACATGCTCTACTTGACAAAATATTTCGAAGCTCCTACCTATCCTCGTCAGAACCCCCTGTGGACCACTCATGAGATTCTTTCCATCTAAACACTTCAACTTGACCAAGAAGTTGGGAGGTTTTATTATCTTGTACCTTACTCCAATCCACACCAAGAAAGATTTGCACAAAGAGCATAGATGTAGATATAAAGATATGATAGGAGGGAGCCCATCCCAAGTATCAAACCAGAATATAGCCTCTTATCCTCTATTGCATACCCAAAATAGCCCCTACTTAATTAATTTAGCTCACCTCTTGAGAGTGCTCCAAATCATAGATCCTTTTCCCTCAAGGCTACACCGAGGAACATCATTTCTCTCGACTCCATTCAAATACTTTCAAAGTAAGGATCCTGACCCAATATCAATCCTGGTGACAACACCACCTCCAATAAAGTTTAGCAACCAAGCCTGCTCATTAAGACTTGTCTAACAAAGACCTAGACCTCCTTCCTACTTTGGTCTACAAACCAACTCACTCAACCAAACTCCACTTCTTTGAGAGCAAGTTGTCGTTGGATCTTCATAAAGCCCGATCCAACGGTGATGTTTTAATCTTTTGTTGGGCTTTTGAACTTGCTTACATGGTGAGATCTCGCGCGTCCGTGTGCGCGCGAGATCTCTTGATCAACGGCGAAGGTTCAAATTCAGAGTGGCTGTTGGCATTTAGTTTCTCTATGCGCGGTGGTTGTCAACCCATTGGTCGAGGACATTTTTTGCTCAGTTGGCGCCTGATCTTGGTCAGATTTTCTTCCAACCACCGGTTTTCAGACGCCATTAATCTAGAGGTGACTTTTGTGGGTCGATTTCAGATGCCACCATGTCCTCTTCAATGCAGAACAGGGACTTTTGTCCCTGCAAGTGTGCTCAACCATGCTTGTCGGCAGGGTTTTCTTCACCAAGGCATGGTTTTCACTTTTCCAAAGGCAGAGGACGCTTCCAGAGCTCAATGCAGCACGCCATCAGATCAATCTTTGATCTGACCTTTTTCTCCCCTCAAATTTTTTATAACCTAACCCGAGCAGTGTTAGAGTTTTCACAATTGTAACCCATCTGAGTTATGCCTGAGCTATAAAGGCAATTTTGTAACATTTTCTCAGGACCTTTTTTCTCTAGCAATAATCCACGATGTTTGCAAATGTAAAATCACCTTGAATCTCATTAATAAAATTTGCTTGCCTTACCTAGTTTCATTTTATGCAAATTGTGTATTTTCTTTACCTAGTTGTGTGAATGCATCTTTTCTTGCTTTCTTAGCATCTGTAATAGTGTTGATCCCTCTTGTAGTGGCATATAAGAACATTGTTTGTTCCTCTGCCATTGTTAAGAATTCCAACCTTGACTCGGTCTCAGAAAGCTAGACTTAGATAGGAACTAGTGTATCTTTGGGCGGTTTTGTCAATGTCTTGTGCAATTACAGGTGGGGTAGATCAACTTTTAGTCTAGGTGCGAGCCTTATTTTCCTTCTTTCATGCAACCCTTCTGTCTCTCCCTTTTCGCTGTCAGAACATAAGTTAGTTTTATCAGTGTTGGGTTGGTCCAACACCTGCATTAGATTGGAAAGGAAGTCGGCCTTCTTCGAAGATGCAGCCTCACAATAGCGCAAGGTCCCACACTTGAAAGGTTGTTTCCATGTTTCACAAGGTTGGTGATCAAGCCAAGGGTGCAAACTTTTGTGACAACAGTTTTTGGCACGCCCGGTGGGACACAATTCCAACATATTTGCTAAGGATTCAGTGGTGCCCTTAACAATCCAGCCTTTGGAAGCAATCAATCAAGCACGTGGCGACTCTGAGGAACAAATTCAAACTCTTGGTGAGGATCATCTACCATTTTTCATGCCAAGAATACAAACCAGAGCATCTTCTAGAGGTAATTTCCAATACTTTGAGCTTTCATATTCAAATTCTTGAAGAACTAGAGGTAGGCTTTCATTGTCATCGACAAGGAGAACTCAAGGAGAATCACATACACCCTTAAGGTCTCAATCTACCCCTCCTTTTATCAGATTAGCACAATCTAGAGGATCCATATCAACAGACCCCTATTTGCTATGGCAGTGCCAAGAGCACATACCTTGGTCACCTTCACTGGTGCCAGTCCTTTAGTCCTTGCCCAAAAGAATGATATTCCACTAGCAGCCTTGAAGGCTATACCAGTTTTAACTGGAGAAACATCTACCTCCCCTGAAAAACATATCCAAGATGTGGCAAGTATCTGCACAGTGTTTGATGTCACCAAAGACAATGTTGCAGTGAGTCTTCTCGCCTCCTCATCCAAAGGAAAAGCCCTCCAATGGTATAGAGGGCTAGCTCCTAACTCCATTCGCAATTGGGATGAGTTAGGAGAAAAGCTATGCAAGCATTTTGAGGACAAAAGTGACCATTTGTTGCTTATGGAGTAGCTAACTACAATAAAGAGAGCACCCCATGAGTTCATGGGTGACTTCAACTATAGATTTCAAAAGACATGGGATAGAATTCCATCATTAGTGAAGCCTTCATCAAACCATGCTTTTCTATATTATCTTAAGGCTTTGAACAGTGACATAGTTGGAATGATTCAATCCATTGGGGGAAATGATCTCCCATTAGCTTATGAGACTACCATAAGGGCAGAAAATTGTTTAATACAGACAGGAAAGTTGTCTCCTAGGCCCCCAATGCCCTTATTTCCAGAGGCTCTTACTCAACAGCCTATTTTAGCACCAATACCAACAACATCTTCAAGCCATTTACTTACACCTGCACCTCCTCCTCCTTCTGAGATTCAAGAGCTCAAGGTTTTAGTGCAAAATATTAGCCAATAGATGCAAGGGTTTGGGAATGATTTGGTCTTAGTCAAAAGACAGTTGCCGCAGGCTAGCATAGGCCTTATTGGCCCCAAAAGCAGAATTATCAGCAGCAGAGATCGAATTTTCAAGGGCAGAACCAATAGAGCAATGCTAGGTCCTTGAACAGTTTGAATCCCACGGCTGCAAGCACCTCAGAATAATCTTGCTCAAGAGCAAGATTGGTGTGTTCCATGCAACCAGACACATAACCAGGCCTCATGTCAGAATGGTGAGTTGTCTCAGGCCCTAGTAGCACAAGAGGAGCCAGCAATATCAGGGCAGCAACAATTTGCTGACTGTCCCAGTCATACACAGGGGGATACAACTTTCGTGAATTGGCAGGAGGCCGGTTTTTGTGGAATGAATCAGACAAGTGGGGATAATGTGGCCAACAACACAAGATCAAAAAGGAGGTCCATAGATCCATAGACTACAATGCAAAAGCCCCCTAACAAGGTGACTTCTCCGAACAAAGAGCAAGACTTGACACAAAATGTCAAGGAGGGTGAGCGACCTAAGACCCCTATAATATCAAAACCGGACCTTGTTGTGGCAAAGGTCCTTGCTAAGGTTGTCATTCCCTTCAATATTGTTGAACAGATGAAGAGGGCCAGCCTCAATGTATCTATGTGGGATGCTCTTGCTATCCCATCTCAAAGAGACCTACTTCAGGAAGCCCTAAAGGGGATGGAGGTTGCAGAAGGTACCAATCAAGGTTGCAGTTCTTCAACTTCCACAAGCTTGGTGCAGCCTTTGGAGGTAGAGTTCTCAAAGAAAATCGGTAAGCCTCCCACTTTTTATCTGCCATTAATCATAGGAGATAAACTTGTTCATAATTGCATGATAGATAGCGGGGCTAGTAGTTCAGTTATCCCAAAGGGGCTAGTTGACCGCCTAGGTATCAAGTATGAACCTATAACAAGATGGGTGTGTTGACATGTTTTTTATGACAGCGTCTAACACACAATAAAGTTGCCTAGAGGTCACTTCACTCTCTCTTGATCAAAGTACAATTGCATGCTAAGATTGCAGGAAGATCAAACAATCGACTCCAAGGTTCCTTTATGCTACAGACGTAACTCAGTTGGTTGATGTGTTTGCTGGTAATCCAAGGGGCCTTACGTTTGCATCATTCTTTCACTTCTTTGTTGTGGCTGGAACTCCATCATCGGTTATAGCAATTCTACGATGTTGCTGCTTCAAACGGACTAAAATGAACTGAAAGTAAAAGGGAAAGGGTTTAGAAGGATCTAAATCTACTCTTAAGGGCAGTGATATCAACAGTTAATGCTTCGGTGGACAAATTCCAAATAAACCAAGCTCTGCTTCGCCAAGATCAACCACAACTCCGCAAGAACCGATGCAATCTTCTGGGGATGCTAGAGGATTTTCAAATCGAGAAAGTATATTTGAATACCCAAAAACGGCGCAATCCAAACAACCATCCACAACCGAACTTAGCGCAAATTTTGGGGGTTTACGCTAACTTTACACTGCAACTTACAATCAGCAAGATGCAAAAAGTATGAACCATGGAAATTCATCAAACACCATTACATTCCCCATTGAAATCAAAGCACTATACTACTTCTACTAAGTGAGGAAGGTGAAACCATGCAAGCTTTGAAAAAATAATTTAAGTGGACACCATCAGAGAACAATGTTTCACTGTTATTATCTCAAAACTTATCGCAACAATTTCATACAAGTCTCCCTCCTCTTACAAATGAGGGGGCTCACCCCTTTATATAGGCTTCAAGCCCTGGCTACATGCAAAACCCTAATTAGGGTTCCACCCTAGAAGATTCCCCACTCAAGATGCAACAAGGTGGGAATCAGTAATTAATACCTACTAAGCCCATGTACAATTAATTACAATCCTGTCAAAAATGGCACCCATAAAGCATTAATTAACCATTACATTTAAAAAGTGCCCACTATGCAATGAATGTACCCTCATGCAAAAATTGCCCATGATGCCATAAATGCACCATCATCTCCTGAATGTAACGGCTACATGCAGAAGGAATCTGCCATAAATTCAACATACAATGATCAGGTCGCCATTTGGTCAAATATTCCGGTAATGAATGTGCCACTCTACTGCCACATGTTCAATAGATCCTCGCCATGCAAGTGGACCCTGCCGTCGTATATCCACTCCTGCACGTCTCGAATTGTTGGAGAGAGAAAATTTTATTCAGGAAGAATTTTCTTGAACTCTCTTCAACTTTCCTTGCTTGGAGAAGGTTTTCCATCAATTTTCACCATCTCCTATTTTTTAGGGATTTTGCACAAATTAGGGTTTCAAGTCCAGGAGAGAGAGAATTCTCCTACGAATCCAGATCTACCATCATTTTCAAATTCGGATGATTCTTGATGCCCGAGAATGGATTTTTTAAATTTTTCTCGGGGGGGGGTGGGAATTTCTTGTTCAATTCATCCTTGATTTCTTCCTTGCCTTACCCAATTTTCATGATTTCCAAGAACTATGTCCTGAAGGAAAAAATTTCAAACACTTAGTCAATATTTCACCTTTCCTGGAATTCTATCCTGAAGGAAGGAATTTCCGACACTTAGCCACATCTTCACCTTTCCTAGAATATCTTCTTCTTGGGTGCAATTCTTCCCCGAGGAAGGAATTTTTGTGCTCTTTAAACTCATCATGTTTGCAAGGAGATTTTCGACCAATTTTCACATCTCCTATTTTTTAGGAAATTTCCTAAAATTTAGGACCCAGGTCGAGGAGAGAGATAATCCTCCCACGAGTCCAAATCTGCAAAAAAATTTGGATTCTGATAAGATTTGGTGTCTAAAAATGGAAATTTCGAAAAAAATTTCGAGGGGATTTCTGCTTTTCATTCTTCCTTGACCCTTGGATTTTCATGCCTTAGACAATTTCTCTTCATTCTTTGACTTGAACGCGAAATCCAACTTGGTGAATATTTCTCTTCAACTTCCTGACTGGGCATGGAGTTTTGACCTTGGAGGAAATCTCATCTTGAAGCATTCATCCTTGATCCCTGGACTTGGGCAATGATTCCGCACTGGTAAGGAATTGTGTGATTTTGAAGCTTTCCATGACCATCAAGATTTGGCGCCCTGGTACCCCTTCCTTAGGCACAATTCTCCCTAAGGCAAAGAATTCTTAACTTCAACATTTTTCCATGCATCATCCACTTTGGTGCCCTTCCATGTCTTAGGGCGGAATTTTGCTAGGAAGGAATTTCATCACATTGAAGGTTTTCTAGGATAACACCTCTTTGGCGCCTTCATCATGGCTTGGGCGTTGATCTCCTTTAGGCGTGGAATTCTAAACTTTCTCCATTCTCCTTGAGCACTCCACTTTGGCGCCTTCCCTTGGAGTAGGGCGGAATTTTCACTAAGTGGTGGAATTCACAATTTTCCATGCTTTCCATGTCAACTTCACTTTGGCGCCCTTGGTGAAGCATGGGCACTAAAACCACCTAGGCAAGGATTTTCACATTCTCCACATTCTCCATGGGCTCCTTTGTTTGGCGCCCTTGGCCAAACTTGGGCGCTGAATTGACTTGGGGAAGGATTTTCATGATTTTTCCTCATTCTCTTCATCAAGATATATATGAAATATAACATTTAAGTTATACTTTAAGTTATATTTCATATATATTGTCAGGATGTTTGAGAGTGGTTTCAAGTCCCTAGGAATCATAATGCAAATTCTGGATTTTGGAAGATCTTTCAAGTTTTCAGACTTAGTCAAATTTTAGCCCATTTTCAAACCAGGATGACATTGGTGGATTGATGTGAATTTCTGGACTTGGATGATTTTGCATGCTTTCCTCTTTTGGAATAGGAGTTCCACACTTAACCATTTTTTGATCCAACTTGTTTGCCTTCTGCCTCTTCCAGATTTAGAAATGGTCTTCAGGAACGTTCAGTCTTCAGCGTCTTCAAAGACATTCAGCTTTCAATGTTTTCCTATGAAGATCCTGCAAAAAAAAGATTTTCCCAAATAGTAAGTGTTTCAAAATGTCAAGGTTTGGGCAAAATAGGTCAGAAAAGCACTCACTAAAAATAGAAACTTACTAAAAATAGAACTTACTAAAAATAGTAAGTTTGATTTTTGGCAAAATTAGACCAATCCGAGTGGCAGTGAAACTTACTAAAAATAGTAAGTGCTCAGAAATCGCTCAAATTTTACTGGGAGGTTCCTTTAAGGGTCCCGATTCCAGTTCTAAATTCAGTTTTTCCAAAACCCTTAAAGAAAACCCCTAAAATCTAGGACTAAAGGCAAAAACCCTAAAATTGATGAAACGGGCCCTAGACTTCACCAAATTCGCTCAAACAAAAAGTAGATTTAATCAATTTGACCCCCAAACACTCGCAAAGCAAAGAGACTAACAAGACTGTTGCGAAAAGACACGAATAACACAAGCCAAAAGACTAGGAGGGCCTAGAAAGTAGGGGGTCCCCATTTGCAATGGGGCGATGTGTGAAAAGGTCACAACAGGGTGGTGCAGCTTGATGGCACATCATTTCAAACTGTGGGAGTCATTAAGGACTTAAATCTAACCTTGCATGCCTGCGCGGGTTGTAGTGTGTTGCAAGACATCTCAGTGATTGACCTCCCTGCTTATTTTGCCATTTGTTTATCTAGGGAATTCACTACCAAGATAGGTGGCTACCTATCTTCTAATTGGTCACACATGTTGTTTAGGACAAGATATGGTACCAAAGTCAACATTAGGGTTGAACCTGTTGCCAATGATCATATAGAGCCCTATACCCCAAGTCCTATCAACATGAATTGTACTCTCCATGAGGAAAAGGAAGAAATTTTAGTAAGAGAGCTTGCAACTCAATTGGATGAGGTTCCTGCCTGTCTACTTGATGGGTAGGCAAATGCATTTCAGTTTGGCCCCATTGATGAGGTCAATGGTACCGGCATGGATACATATTCTATCCATGAGGAAGACACCCCCATCCCCAATCTTTCAAAGGAAGACAATGATATGCAGGGGATATGGGATATGTTCTTTGATGGTTCAAGGAACAAAAATGGTGCAGGAGCCGATGTATTGCTGATACCTCCCAGTGGGGAGAAATATTTCTTTTCTTTTAGACTTCAGTTTAGTTGCACAAACAATGTAGTTGAGTATGAAGCTTTGATCTTGGGTCTCCAAACAGCACAGAGGAGAGGGATCAAATCTTTAAAGGTGCATGGAGACAGTGAGTTGGTTGTAAATCAGGTCAGAACTCAAAATATTACCAAGAGCAACCTTCTCAAGTCCTACAAACATAGAGTATGGGACCTAATTGAGGGATTTGAAGCCTTCAATATTTCTAGTGTCCCTAAAAATCATAATAAACATGTTGACAGACTGGCAGCCGTAGGTGCCCAACATGACATTCCATCTCATGTTGCAGCAGTGCCTGATAACCAAGTGAATTGGCAGGTCTTTGACTCTAATCAGCAAATTGTGAACTTCCTGCAAGATGAAGTAGAGATCTCCCATAGGAGGCAGGGCATGCTACAGGACTAATATGGAGGTCAAATCATGCAGCTCAGTTCTAACAAGCTGCCCAAGGGGTTGATCACCTTGGAGGGGATCTTCAACCATGATGATCAAATGAAAGGAAGCGCAATGAACCTGGCTGCCAAGAAAGGAGACTACAAATCAATAGCAATGGCAGAAGGAAAAAGCTCTCAATTTGGGTAAGGTATGTTCCCAATTGGATCAAAATACTTTTGTTAATCTCTATCAAGAGTATAATGATATATTTGCTTTTACCTATGAGGATCTAAAAGGGTTTGATCCTAGTGTAGCTCAACATACCATAGAGTTAGATCCTAATGCTAAACCGGTCAGACAAAAGCAAAGGCCTATAAATCCCAAAATTGAGCCTTTGATGAGAAAAGAGCTATCCAAGCTTATAGAATCTATCATTATTTTTCCAATTAAACATTCTTCTAAGATAGCCAATCTTGTCCCAATTAGGAAGAAAAATGGGGAAATCAGACTGTGTGTAGACTTTAGGGATCTCAACAAAGCCTCCCTTAAAGACCATTATCCCCTCCCTTCCATGGAACAAATTTTAGCCAAAGTTAGTGGCTCAAAAAGATTTTCATTCTTGGATGCATACTCAAGTTATAACCAAATCTTAGTCCAAGAATCTGACCAATACAAGACTACATTCATTACTAAATGGTGCACCTACACCTATTGTAAAATGCCCTTTGGACTAACGAATGCTATGAATATGGCTTTTAAGGGAGTATTAGCAAAATTTGTACTAGTATATCTTGATGATATTACTATATACTCCAAGCATGCGGCAAACCACTTTGTTCATCTTGAGCAAGTTTTCAAAAAGAGCAGGGAATATGGTGTGTCCTTGAACCCCAACAAGTGTGTATTTGCCACTGATCAGGGCAAACTACTTGGACACATTGTATCCAAATATGGTCTGGCTATAGACCCAAAGAGAGTGGAAGCCATTGTGTCTCTTCCACTTCCACATCATAAGAAAGGACTTCAAAGCTTCCTTGGAAGAATCAACTTTGTCAGAAGGTTTATCCCAAACCTTGCAGCTTTGCTTAAGCCTTTCACAACCATGCTAAAGAAGGACCTGCCCTTCAAATGGACTAGAGAAGGGAAGGAGGGCTTTGATCAGATCAATCAGGCCATTGCTTAGGCTCCTGTCCTAGTAAATCCGAACTATGAGAAGGATTTTATCCTTTACACCTTGGGAGGAGAATCAAGTATATCTGTTGTCCTAACACAGTTAAATCAGGAAGGACTGGAGCAACCCATAGCTTTTTTCAGTGAAGGACTATGAACTCAGATACAATCATGTGGAAAAACAAGTCATCACAGTTGTGAGAGCACTAAAAAGTTTCAGACACGTGCTCTCAAACAACAGGATTCAGCTCCTAGTCTCACATGCCAACGTTAAGGACTTCCTTCTCAACAAGGATATAGGTGAGACGAGAGTTGGATGGATCACTAAGGTCATGGAGTATGACCTTGACATCAAAATTACCAGGTTAGTGAGGGGAAGAGGACTTTGTGAGCAGTTCAATTCATCTTTTCAAGAAGAGTCAGAGACCTCCCTCTTGCTGCAGGAAGAAGAACAGGTTGACAACCAAGAAGATGCACAAACCGGTTGGTTGGAGGTTATGACTACCTTCCTGGAAGATGGCAGTTATCCCCTCCCACTTTGATAGAGCCAAGAGAAGGCATCTCAGATTGCAGTCCATCCCCTATGCTTTAGTGGATGGTATATCATTCAAAAGAAGCCTGGGTGGTGTCTTGCTGAGGTGCATCCATGGAAACCAAACCGGCAGGCTGTTAGAGGAATTTCATAATGAGCACTCTGGTGGCACTTTCTCAGCGAAAACTCCAACTTTGAAGATCATGAAAGCGGGCTATTATTGGCCTTCTCTATTCAATGATGCCCACAAATGGGTTAGACAATGAAAAGAGTGCACTTTTTGCGGGTAAGAAAAGATTAGCAACTCTGCCCCTTGATCCCATCTCTACCGATCAACCTTTTGCACAATGAGGGCTTGATTTCATTGGCCCTATCAATCCAGTGTCAAGTGCACACCACAAGTGGATTTTGGCTGCCACAAATTATTTCACAAGGTGGACAGAGGTTGTTGCTTTGAAGGATGCAACCGAGACTTCAGTGGTTTAATTCCTTAAGGGGATTGCAACCAGATTTGGAACCCCTTCCACCATCATATCAAACAATGCCAAGCCCTTTCTGGGATCTCAGATCAGTTTGTGGGCAGTCCAACATAATGTCTTCCTAAAAACATCATCAAATTACTATCCCCAGGGCAATGGCTTAACTAAGTCCTCTAACAAAAATCTCATCAGAATCATCAAGAGGACTCTTGAAGACAATCAAAGGTCATGGCACCTCAAGTTGGGAACAACCCTATGGGCTTTGGGCAACTCACCCTTCATGCTAGTAAATGGGAGGGAAGCTAGGCTCCCTCTATCCCTTGAGTTGCCATCCTTGGACCTGGCACATCAGTTGTAGCTCCTAGAAAATGATGCCTTGTCAATAAGGTATGTTGAACTTACAAAGATTGAAGAGGTTAGGGAGAAAGCCAAGCAGACTTAAAATGTACATCAGGGACATGTGAAGAGACATTTTGACAAGAAAGTTGATTTGAGGACCTTCCAAGTCGGAGACTTTGTCCTAAAATGGGATGCTAACAGAGCAAAGCCTAGGAAACACTCAAAATTTGATGCAATATGGAGTGGTCCCTATGTGATTACAGGCTGCAAGGAGGCTAATGCTTTCAAGTTAGCCAGGTTGAATGGGGAAAATCTCCCCATTGCGGTGAATGGGATTCACCTTAAAGCATGTGCTTAAGGGTTAATGTCACAGCCTCTGTTGTAAATATTGTAATTTATGTTCTTTTGCTTTCCAAAAAGTGCTTGCGCACAGGCTACTCTTCAAAATGGCGAGTTTTGACATTTTGCTGGGGCAAAGATTATCTTTTGCTTCAAGGCTTTGACTTGTGCCGAATGGATACCCAAAGGCACTTGATCTTGCCCTAAGCAAGCTTAGGGCCCCCTCCGATTCGCCAAAATGTTGACCTTTTTTTGTCAACTTAGGGTCCAGTCTGAGAGATGCTTTCCTTATTCCTTGTTGAGAACCTGCAGCAGCGGGGTTCTAATTCTATTTTTGAGTTGACTAGGTCGGCCGGTCAACTCACTTAAGTCTACCGGCTAGAGGGTCCAATGGTCGATAGGGGCCGGTTTCACCTTTTCCTCTCACCGACCGATGGCGGTCTTTTCTTAGCAGCAGTGGAGCAATCACCCTTATCCCGTGGGGAACAAAGACCAACAACGATAGTTAGCAGGATAAGGAACTAACAAGAAAAGCGAAACGCTTTCTCTTATCCCGCAAGGGAGAAATGGTGAAAAAATGATGTCGCAGGATAAGAATTAACAAAGACAATCAAATGCTTATCCCGCGGGATGAAGCAAAGACTGAAGGCGGGTCACGAGATAAGAGAACAACGGTTACAAAGAAATAGATGACTTCCTTATCCCGCACATCTTCGCGGGATAAAGAAATAAAGGCAAAACCAATGGGACCTTATCCCGCGAGGTAAAATGGAGTGCAAAGAGCCGCAGGATAAGGATGGTCAATGGTGGGAGGACTTTTGGCTTATCCCACGAGGTTTCCAGGCCAAAGGTAGCATGCTGCGGGATAAGCAAACATGAAAAAACAAAGGCAATGGCTATCCCGTAGGGGTGAACCGATCGTGAAAGGGACCCACGAGATAAGAAAAGAAGCAAGAGCATGGTGAGGCTTATCCCGTGGAGTAAAGATGGACCCGTGGAGATGTTGCGGGGTATGCATGCAAGGCCGCTCAGCAGTCAAACACAATGAAGGAGGTGCGGACCTGGGTGCCACGTCAGCTATCAACGGTCGTTGGATCTTCATAAAGCCCGATCCAACATCGATGTTTTAATCTTCTGTTGGGCTTTTGAACACGCTTACATGGTGAGATCTCACGCGTCCGTTTGCGCGCAAGATCTCTTGATCGACGGCGGAGGATCAAATTCAAAGTGGTCATTGGCATTTAGTTTCTTTGTGCGCAGTGGTTGTCGACCCATTGGTCAAAGACATTTTTTGCTCAGTTGGCACCCGATCTTGGTCAAATTTTCTTCCAACCACCGATTTTCAAACTCCATTACTCCAGAGGTGACTTTTGTGGGTCGATTTCAGATGCCACCATGTCCTCTTCAATGCAGAATAGAGACTTTTGTCCTTGCAAGTGTGCTTGGCCATTCTTTTCAGCAAGGTTTTCTTCACCAAGGTGTGGTTTTCACTTTTCCAGAGCTCGATGCAACACACCATCAGATCAATCTTCGATCTGATCTTTTTCTCCCCTCTTAGATTTTTTGTAACCTAACCCGAACAGGGTTAGGGTTTTCTCAATTATAACCCATCTAAGTTATGCCTGAGCTATACAGGCAATTTTGTAACATTTTCTCAGGATCTTCTCCTTTTTTCTTTGGTAGTAATCCATGATTTCTGCAACTATAAAATCACCTTGCCTCTCATTAATATAATTCACTTGCCTTGCCTAGTTTCATTTTATGCAAATTGTGTATTTTCTTTACCTAGTTGTGTGAATGCATTTTTTCTTACTTTCTTAGCATCTATAATAGTGTCGATCCCTCTTGGAGTGGCATCTGAGAACATTGTTTGTTCCTCTGCCATTGTTAAGAATTCCAACCTTGACTCACTCTCAGAAAGCTAGACTTAGATAGAAACTACTGTATCTTTGGGCGGTTTTGTCAATGTCTTGTGCAGTTACAGTGGGGTAGATCAACCTTTCAGTCTAGGTGCGAGCCTTATTTCCCTTATTTCATGCAACCCTTCTCTCTCTCCCTTTTCGCTGTCAAAACATAGGTTAGTTTTATCAGTGTTGGGTTGGTCCTATTGAAGATTGGCAGCGTCGGTCATCACTTCTATCTTGAGGAAGACAAATATGTAAGTGGCCTAATCAACCTAATCGACTAAGAGGGAGTGTTGATGCTATGGTCGGATTCCTTGAGGCTGACATAGACTACATTAAGGTTGTGATAATATTGTGATTATATAATATAATTATTTTATTATTTTTTGTGATAATATTATTATTGAGAGATAGTATAATTATATTATTATATGATAATATAATTATATTATAATAATATTATTATATGATAATATAATTATATTATAATTATTATACTATTATTATGAGATAATATAATTATATTATTATGTGATAATATAATTTTATTATAAATATATTGTATAATTATTATATTGCATAATAATATAATATAATTATTGGAGACCAACTTGGAAGTGTGGTGACCTTGGTGAAGGGGCACCATCGATATGTATAAAGGAAGAATAAATTTGCCTCTCTAAAGCAATTGATAAAAAGAATAAAAAATACATAATGCACATACATCAATTCAACAGGTCCAACACCTGCATCAGATTGGAAAGGAAGTCGGCCTTCTCCGGAGATTCAGCCTCCCAACAACACAAGGTCCCACACTTGAGAGGTTGTTTCCATGTTTCACAAGGTTTGTGATCAAGCCTAATCACCAAGGGTGCAAACTTTTGTGACAACAATATCATCTTCAACAATCAAGGACTTGGAGAGACATGAGCAGTTTTCAGAGACATCATCCTACATTTGCATTCCACTTCCTACCAATTGCTATAGGGAATGGAAAGCATATATGCATTTGTACTTGTTTTATCTTCTTCCCAAGGGGAGAAATGATGTTTGTAGGCATTGGACAATGTTTTGACTTCAAGCACTCACCATTTCTCCAAGACACTATATATTGTGGGGGGACTATATAGCCTCTCTCTTTCATTCCTATAGAAGAATTATTGATTGTAATTTCATGATAGATGTAGTCTTTGTGGGGTATCATTGAGTCCTCCATGCATCATTCATTTCTTTGTATCTCTTTTGAATAGGAGTTTTGTCCTACCAAGTTTTCTCCTTTCTTTGTTTGAGAGGGATTGCATTGTACATGAGTACTTAAAATGGCCTATAAGTCAAGACCCATCATCATAATAACTTGCATCTTTGCATAATAATATACTCCCTAAGTTGCGCTTAAGGGGGATATTGGTGTGAATGAGGTTTTGGACCAAGTAAACGTCTTGTACCTAGTGGCTTTGCTAGTTCCTAGTGGGGAACTTATTAACATGACTTACGATTGCTTAGGTCATAGGTGTTCTTCTAGAAGAAGGCTTAGTTGTCACATGATCTTGTCTTATCTTGTGACAACTGCTTTTAATTACCTAAGTCAACACTTTAGTTATGTCATTGTATAGACTTAAGACACATGTCAACATCCTGTATGATCCTACTTCTCAACATGACTTATAAGCAAGGCCATCTCATTATATATTTAATATTCAACCACAAACCATGTTAGAATGGGCCGATACCAGGAGTAAACTGAGAGGGGGAGAGGTCTGCACATGAAGAAAGGCCAACAGCCTAGAGCGCACTGCTCATCACAAAGGGAAGTCTCATTGACTTACAAAATCATCAGACTACAATCCGGAATACAATGAACTGTGAAAGTAGCATCTACAAATGCCTAATACAATTTCGGTTAAGCATTGATGTCTGCCTTGGAATAAAACCTTCCTTAAACCTTCTCTGAATGATATGACCTTATTCGCTCATAAATCAACCTCTGATAATGCAGACTTAACCAACCATAACCATCAATCCATCCATGAATAAGTCACCTATTAATATAGATCATCAACCTTATTGACAAGGTCGGCTAAACCCTAAACCCATAAACCCATGATTACAAAAATTACATCACACGATACCATCGAACCAATATTATGATTTACATTCATAGCATGAACCTAAATCAAGTAACCAAACAATTAAATCCGTAAGGAATTCCGCAAGACCAAAAATCCAACACGCATCACTTGCCGATAGAAACCCTCAATGAAAGTTTAACTAGATCCAAATAGAACCACCTTAACAGCAGGCCATCCAATGCAAAGTCATCAAACACTCAAGATATGATCAAGAAGCATCATTAGCATGATAGAAACCGATTCCATAAGCCGAACCCAAAATCCACAGATGAAGTCACCAAATAATGCATACTAGTAAAGCTAACCGAGAACGCCAGAAGCCGATAAAGGCACAAGCTAATCCAATACCTGGAAATACCAAAAGCGATGACCAAAACATGAGACTACCAGAATATAGCAAGCATGTAACCATCAGAATAAGCATCCAAAACCGATTCTAGAGATGATCACCAAGACTAACTAGGATAGATGTAACCGACAGAGTCTCCAACCGGGATACAGTGTTGACATCAACGACAACACTTAACCATATCAAGCATATTGCCAACAATCTCCCCCTTTGGCATTGACGGCAACACTGAATGTGAAAAACATCCAAATGCCAAGGAATACCAACAATCTCCCAAAAGTTGAACCGAATACCTCTCCCCAAAAGAATCTGATAGTTTTTCAAATGAGTACCTCTCTCTCCCTTTGACATCAATGACAAAGGACTGATACCAAACCAAGAATATTGAACCAAACAACTGACTACGCCCCCTGAGTAGTAGCACCAAATTCATCAACCCGGATCAAAAAAGTATGTCTGATAAGCTCACCGAATTGATGCATCCCTGCATCTCTAAGTCTCTTTCGGAGAGTTGGCAACCCCCAACTAATCTCTGAGATATTCAAAAGTGTCTTTAGGTAATGGTTTAGTTAAAATATCTGCAATTTGTTCCTTAGTAGACACATAAACCAATCTAACTTCCTTTGCTTCAACCTTTTCCTTCAAGAAATTATACCTTATAGAACTGTGTTTTGATTTGGAATGAAATACCCGATTCTTTGACATATCAATAGCAATAGTATTATCACAGTGAATAACAATAGGCTCGTCATAACTCACCCTTATGTCCTTTAACATTTGTTTCATCCATAAAATCTTAGTACAGTTGGTAGCAGTTGCAACATATTCCACTTCAGCTGTAGACAATGAAGTGCATGATTGTTTCTTACTAAGCCATGAAACCAACTTCTTCCCTAGAAAGAATGCACCGCCAGTAGTGCTCTTTCGGTCATCCACATCTCCTGCCCAATCAAAATCTATTTATGCACATAATGTGAAGTCATCATCCTTAGGATACCATAACCCAAAGTCTATTGTAGCTACCAAATATCTGAATATTCTCTTCACAGAAATATCATGAGTTTCTCTAGGATCTCACTGAAATCTAGAAGCAATACAAACAACATTCATTATATTAGGTCTAGACTGAATTAGGTACAACAAACCTCCAATCATTGACTTATATCAGCTTGGATTCACTTTAGGTGATTCACTGTCCTTTGACAATTTGCAACCGGTTATCATAGGAGTACCGACAGGTTTAGAATTCTCAAGTCCAAATTTCTTAAGTAACTCCATCACATACTTAGTTTGACAAATGAAGATACCTTTATCAGTCTAAGTAATCTGCAAACCTAAGAAAAATTTCATCTCACCAATCATAGACATTTCAAATTCATTCTTCATATTATCAGCAAATTTCATGCATAAACATTCTTCTCCTCCAAAAATGATATCATCCACAAAGACTTCAATAATCAATATGTCAGCATGCTCAATTTTATAATATAAGTTACCGTCAGCATTACCTTTACTGAAACCAAGTTTTGAAAGATACTTATCCAGTCTAGCATACCATGCTCTAAGGGATTGTTTTAGTCCATATAAAGCTTTCTTTGGCCTGCAAACCATGTCCTTGTCTTCTGATAAAGAAAATCCATCAGGTTGCTCAATGTAAACTTCTTCTTCAAGATCTCCATTCAGAAAAGAACATTTAACATCCATCTGATATACTTTGTAGTTCTTGAGTGCAGCATAAGCAAGAAAAAGTCTTACCGCTTCAATTCTAGCAACCGGAGCATAAGTCTCTCCATAATCAACAGCTTCTTCCTAAGAATAGCCTTGTTCCTTACCACTTGACCTTCCTCATTTAATTTATTCCTAAAAACCCACTTAGTTCCAATAATGTTCTTGTCTTTAGGTCTAGGTACAAGTTCCCATGTTTTATTCTTTTCAATCTGATCTAATTCTTCTTCCATTGCTTTTATCCGGTTCAATTTGAGAAATTAAACATACCTCTTCAACAGCTAACCTTCTCCTAGTCATCACACCTTTCCTTTTATCTCCAATGACCTGATCTTCAGAATGATTTAGCTTTACATATCTGGGAGTCCTTGAATTTTCTTGATTTGTTGACTCACTCTGTCATTCCTCTGTCTCTTGAATTTTCTGATGTTACCGGAGTCACTGGTTCATTGTTCTGAACTAATTCTTCTATTACCAGTTTAGGTCTGATAAATTCATCTTCAAGTCCATAATCATAAGCTCTGATCTGATTACTGCCATGCTCATCCACCTTGACATTTATGCTTTCCTATTCAATCTTTTGTTATAACATCTATAAGCTTTGCTCTTTGTAGAATAACCCAAGAATATTCCTTCATCACTTCTATGATCAAACTTTCTTAATGCATCATCTCTTCTAATGTAACATTTACTTCCAAAAATTCTGCAATATTTGACAGTAGGAGTATGACCAAACCATAATTCATAAGGAGTCTTACCGATATCACCTTTAATGTGTACTCTATTGAAAGTGTATACAGCGGTATTGACAGCCTCTCTCCAATAGATATCAGGTAATTTAGCTTCAGTCATCATAGTCCTTGCAGGATCCAAGATTGTTTTGTTCTTTCTTTCCACCAATCCGTTCTGTTATGGAGTCCTAGGAGCAGAAAATTGTCTTATAATACCATTCCTTTCACAAAAGTTGTTGAACTCACCGGATGTAAACTCACCGCCATGATCTAATCTCAAGCATTTTATCTTTACTCCTGTCTCCGTCTCAACCATAGCTTTAAAGATTTTGAATTTCACAAAACCTTCGGATTTTTCTTTCAAAAATGCCACCCACATCATTCTAAAATAGTCATCAATAAGTAACATAAAATATCTATCACCTTGAAAACTTTTAGTCCTTGCCAGTCTGCACAAATCAGTACAAATAAGATCAAGAATTTCATTAGATTTATCATGTACACTTCTAAAAGTAGTTCTAACTTGCTTACCCATTTGACATTCTCTACATATCGGATTATGAGGTTTAACAATTTTAGGCAAATCTCTGACAGCCAGTATTGAACTTATCTTCACTATACAATCAAAATTTGCATGACACATCCTCTTGTGCCATAACCAACTTTCATCAATCTGAGCAATCAAGCAAGCCTTCTCACCAGAGTATATAATAGAATGTAATTGCAATGAATTACTGATATATATAATAGATTTGAATATGCTGATATGTTTTGAATGTAATATAATTTGAATTTAATATAATCTGATGTATAAGATATGACTTGTTTTTCTTATATGAAGCTTATATTATGCAGGTTAATAGTTTATTTCAATATCGATATATGGATCAATTGCTGACTCTGACGTCTTCTTGAAATATATACAAATTATATTGTCCAGTTATTCTCCCGTATTCTCCTCTCCTACTTTACATGCATGTGGTGTACAATGCTCTCCCCCATGCTGATTTTCCCCACGATGCTTTATATGAGTAAAGGGGGAGTGCTGACTCGAGGAAGGGTCACCGCCATTCAAAGTGGGGTGACCCTTTTCAAAGAGCTGCTGCCTTACGTGGGACCTTAGAGGAATTGGGGCCCACTATTATTTATATTAATATTAATTAATTTGATTAAATATTTCATGAATATCATTCATTAATAAATATTAATCAATTAATAATAATTTCAGATATTAATAAATAAATGAATATTAATTAATTAATAATAATTGTTAGTAAATATTAATAAATTAATAATAATTTCAGATAGTAATAAATAAATGAATATTAATTAATTAATAATAATTGTTACATTTATTTCACATTCAAATTAAATATATTAAATTAATAGATAAACATTCATTAATTAGCAATAATTTAATTGCTACATTTAGGTTATATTCATTGATTAGAGAAAAAATATGATGGTCAAGGACAGGGCATGACAGAAACTGACCTATCTAATTTTGTAATTTTGAAATCCACAATTGGTCTTCTGGTTTATGGTACTGGGTTAAAACTTTGGTGCTTTTAGAAGGCACTGCATGAAATAGTAATAGAGTTGTTAAATTGAGGAACTATACTCTTATTTTTCCTGGATGATTAAAAACAATTATTTGTCATCTGGTTTATGGTATTGGGCTTTTAATTTTGGTGCCTTTAGAAGGCAATCCATGAATTTGAGTTATCCAATGTCTTGACTGATGAACGGTTCTAAAATACTGAACGGACTTTGTGTGTTGCATCTAATCTAGACTATTATAATTGTATCTCTGTTTAATTATTTGACCTTCTGCAAAATCATAGTAAGGATTTTGTGCATTGAGCAGCATTTTGAAAGGTAGTTTCTCTTTACTTATTTATATACTTTATAAAGAATTTAATATTTTCCTGATGGAATTAAAAAAATGCATTGTCCAATTATTTGACATCTACATATCACTGAACCTAAAATTATCCCCAATTTTCCCACTAACAATAACTATGGTGAACCTTTCTCTATTCCCATTGCATTTATCAGCTCTATGTTGAAGTTTGACCAAAATTTATAAATTTAGGCTTTTAACAAATGAATACAACACACTCATCTATATAGAGCAAACTTCATTAAACCCTACCTAGTTTTTTCACACCAAGATCCCAGTAAACTTCATTTTAAAAGGTTTGTGTATTCAACAAACAAATTTATCCCAGAACACAGGTCAACTCAAGAGCTATAAATCTTACTTGCTCGTGCCCACGAAGAGTAAAATAGCCTCTCAATAACTCACGTTTGAAATGGCAATCACCACTTAAATGACCTGCACGAATCTAACAGAAAAACAAAAATGAGTTATCTACAAGGTAAGAAATAAAAATTGAAATCATACAAAACATGAAACTCTTATCGAGCAATCTGCAAATCTAAAACAATAAAACAACCTAGGGAATGTTGAAGTTGATTGAACAGATACATATAGAGCATTCAAGTAAATTTAAATCCAAACAAATCAATAGGAACAACCCACATTTGTAAACCAAGTTTACAATGGATTCACAAGCAAGAAGAATCATATTCAGAAGTACAATTGACAGAGAAAAAAAAACTTTCAGAGTGAATTTGAAAGGTAGTCACAGCAAAGAGTGGATTGAAAAATAAATTTAAAAGGCAGCACACATGCCTGATAACTTAAACACGGCATACCGACATGCACAAGAAACATAAAACAGTGCAATTTTTTCAAGATAATGACGATGCTTATATTTCAAATGAATGGGACAGTGACCACAATTTGTATGACAATCTTTTAATGAATGAGCTACATTTCTCAGCCACTTTGTGTAGAACAGATTGCACGTCTCCTCATGATTATGAACAAATTATTATATTGTTAGTTTATGTTTTTTTATGCATCAATTTTGTAGATGGAATATTTCTGCTGTACATAAATGTTTCTCAAACTGCACTTCCTAACTGAAAATCCACCCAATTTTACCCAAGGTTCAAGCCACTTTGCCAAGAATAACATTTCCTTCTGATTACAAGCAATTTGTTATTTATTTAACTTCTGTTCTTCGTGCATCAATTTTTTAGATAGAATGTTCTTGTTGTCCCAAAAGTTTGCACCCTTGCTGAGCTATCAACTCAGCAACCTTGTGAAACATGGAAACAACCCCAAAGTGTGGGACCTTGCGCAAGGAGGTTGAATCTCCGGCGAAGGCTGCCTTTCTTCTCAATCCAAGTGCGGGTCTTGCACCAACTCAACACTCCAAATTCTACTTCTAACCTATCCAATAGCTTGTAGAGGAAAAGGGAAGAAAGAAATGCTAAAATGAAAGAAGGCGATGCAACAAGATAAGAGATGTTTCTCTCCCCACCCAGAAATGACACAAAGAATCAATTGAAATACTTTGGAGATGCACGAAATTCAATTGCATGAATCACCTCAACACATATATGGAGGTTAGAACTTGTTGAATGTCAAGAGGGGAAAAGACTTCCCACAAGTCACACCCAAAAATAGGTTAACACAGAATATATGTGAGAGAAAGCCACAAACATACACTTACAATGAAGGTAACAACACATACACAACATGCATAAGTTGAAGTAAGGCAAGAAAGATGATTTCAATTCATTATAAGGCCAATGGCCAAACAATAGCTGAAGCCAGCAGGGAGAGAACCCTTTACAATGAGGCTTAACAACCTTTATATAGAAAACTGGCCACAGAGGAGAGACCATCGGTCAAGGAAGATAAGCCTTGATCCTTGTGTGTGCAAAGGAATGTCAGTCAGGGAATGTAGGTAAGTGCATGGACCTAACATGGTGTACATGCAAGCAACTTGGCCATACCTTGACAAGGCAATCCCAACAAGAAAAGTATTTCTAGAAGGTGGATTGCCTAACATTTCAAAGTCAGAGCATGCAAGCCTAACATGAAGGCCATCAAGTAACCATAAAGAAGCATGGCCCTGAACTCCACTTATGGAAATCCTGCAAAAACATCAAATGCGCCCTTGTAGATCTATGAATGAAAATGTACAAGTCACAAGAGTTGGTGGAGCATTAAGAGCTTTGAGTGTTGATCACGCCATCTGGAAGTGTTGCAAGTCAGAAAACTAGGATTCTGGGGTTTGGAAGACTTGATAAACCTGGGTTTCTGGAGTTTGGAAGACTTGGGAAACTTGGGTTTCCAGGGCTGGAAGACTTGCGAAACTTAGGTTAACGGAGTTGGCCTTGGGAAACTCGGGTTTCCGCGGTTTGGATGACTTGGGAAACTTGGGTTTCTGGAGTTCCGGGGTCAAAGGAGTAAGAGGTTTGGAACTTGGGAATTTGGGGATTCCGAGATTCCTAGGGCAAAGAAGGCAAAGGCTTAGGAACTTGGAAATTTTGGGACTCTGGGGTTCCTAGAGCAAAGAAGGCAAAGGCTTAGGAACTTGGTTCCCGACAAGACAACACTTCACATCTCATGATTCCATTGGTTGTTTCCTTTATCAATTGGGGCAGCGCTGGTCCATAAAACATATCTTTGATCGGTTCTCATTGATGGACAAAGGGTGTCATAAAAATGACAACGGTTCCTACTATACAGAATTGCTTACCAATGTGCACTTACAAACAAGGAACTTTTTTTGATTGCAGAAACATTTAAACCAAATTCATTGCCCCGGAAACATTTCCATGTGCCGGAAACATTTCCAAGGCAAAAATAACATTGCAAAAGAATATCCAAGTAATAATTAGGGTAAAGATCATCAACGTTTCTGATGCTGAAGTGAGTGAACCAATATCATGATTCATAATATTGACAACCTCCAGGATGACATGACATATTAGGTGTAGAAAGCTTGGTAGATAAGATGTCTTAACAAATGATATACATCCACAACTCATCACCCTCACATAGGAATATAAAGTTTTAAATATCATATAGCTTACTTCATTACTCACTCAATTAACATCAGCATATATTATCAAAGTTAATAATACGATGGATGACCACCTCTTGCAGCTAAATTTGGATGGTTAAAGCATACTTAATTACCCACTTAATTAGTTTAATCATATCCTTTGTTCAGTGTTTCCCATAAAAGCTGCATTGCCTCTCATGACTCTTCAGCCTAAAATGCAAGTCATGAGATGATTAAAAATAAGGCAGTTGGGAATCATTTTTGACAACATAAATAGTATTGGGTGCATTAAAGGCCATGTCCATGTTTAGGGCTTGGCAGCGGGTGCCAAAGACCAAATGGTTTTCATTTTAATCAAGGGCTATCTCTTGTGAGGGATCATTTTCATTGAAAGGACCTTGCCATAGCAATTCAAAGTGAGAAAGGCAACAGGTTTGTGCAATGTAGGTGATCAAGTAGAATGAAGTTGATGATGGTGGCAGGTATGTAGTTGGTGAAAACTTATATGTTGCAATCAGGGGAGATGCCCTGACGTCATCAAGACTGTCAAGAGACAACATGGCATCCCTTGGCCATCCTATGGACATGTCTCAGGGGAACATTGACTCTTTACAGCTATTCCATTTATCAACCTACTTTAACTTGATTACTATCTAGCCTTTAAATATGTTGTGGGCTTCTTTAAAAGCAATCAGAGCAGTTAGAAATCTGCACATGCACACTTTGATCATCATTTGCTGCTGAAATTGATTTTTTCGCTACAAAGCCATATGCTGGTTCTCTACAATCTCTTTTTGTATTTGTTGTTGCTTACTAATGATATCTCTTTCCTGTTGTCTTTTTTTTCTTTTTGCTTTTTTAGATTTAGAAGATTACAGTTCTTAGTTGTTTAAGGTCATTGACCAGTTGAGTTTGACTAGTGAGACTTGTGAATATTGGCAACTCTACAAGCCTCATTGGGCTTGCTCGCCTCAAAATTCAACATGTTTGTTGAGTATCTAGCAAGTACTCTAACTATGCTTGATGCAACTTTTCACATAGCACTATATCAAAGCAACTAGGCTAATAAAAGACTCAAATCATCTTAATTCTCCAAACTCAAAAGACAACATATAGCCAATGTGAATAACCTTTCATATATAACAAAAAATAGACAAAAATCACCTTAGATGGTGTGATTTTTCCACAGCCCATGAATTAATTGTACAAGCTTCTGGGCCATAACTGTGTGTATTTTTGCTTCAACGTTTCAGATCACACTCTGTGTATTTTTTCCTCTTCCTGATGAAGGATCACAGAGTGTGATCTGACATGTCAAAGCAAAAATACAGAGTGATGACCCAGAAGCTTGTACAATTAAAAATCACCTTATCACTCAAACAATATTTCTCCTATTTGCCTCAGCGCCAAACATTACCTTGCAAATTCCAAATAACATTCAAACGTCCTCTATTTTGTTCAAGTGGCCAAAATTTGTGTTAACAGATCCTACAACTTTCCTCGCTGAACACAAACTGATCTACTCTGGGTTCAAATCAACAGTCAAATCTAGTTTGGGTTCATTTAAGTACCATTCTAGGCCCAACAACACAATCCAAGTACATCTCAAGTGTACACGGGCTGAATGATCAAGCACAAGGATGATTCCAGGGCAACTCAAGAAGAACCTAGGAGAACCCTGCAAAAAATACAATTTAATAACACAAACAGAAACTTATTCTTACCTCTCACTCCCCACTCAACCAAAACTCATTTTCTTCTCATTGCTCAAGGTTGCTAGTTTTTTAAGTGTTCAACCAGTTGGTAGACACTATTCCAACACCTCAAAAAGTGCTATACAAATGCCAGAAACATGAAAACAGTTGTATCAAGAAGAATCATCATTCAAGGATAGTCTTTTTAGTTTTTCATGTATTTTTTTATTTATTTGCAAGCTCTAAAAATTTTTCTTTTCTAAAAAGGATTTAAATCAGAAACTTATTCTTACCTCTCATTACTCGCTCAACCAAAACTCATTTTCTTCTCATTGCTCAAACTGTTGGAAGACATTATTCCCACACCTCAAAAAGTGCTATACAAATACTACAAACATGAAAACAGTTGAATCAAGAAGAATCATCATCAAGGTCAGCATTTTTAGAATTTTTATGTATTTTTTAATTTATTTGCAAGCTTCCTACATTTTTTCCTTTCTAAAAAGGATTTATTGTTATTTTTCAATTTCTTGCTCATATTTTAACAAGTAATGTGTAGCCTATGGTTACATTATTGTATTTTTTCCTAGCTCCTTAACTAACAAGAGTAACCTAGCGTTGCATTATTGTATTTATTTATTTTTCAATTTTCCTCATATTATTTAAAATATGTAGTACGAGCATAGTTTGCAATGGTTGATGATTCTATTCATAGTAGCATTTTATTTACATGGTGTTATAGAAGTATAAATGAAATTCAACTGCCCATGTTACAAATGGGAAATTCAACAAAGACTACGAGCTAAATAACAATGTACTAGTTGTCAAAACAGAGTAAAAAACTAAGTTTGTTATTCCATGTCAAATATGGTGCATATAAATAAAAGGTTACAAACAAACATCATACCATAAAGGCAAAATCTTTCACGCAAATTTCTCAAGAAAATATTGGGAACCAGAAAACACGGAAATCTTTAAAAGAAGAGAGAAATAACTAATGCTTTCTCAATTTAAAGCCATCCTATCGGTAGAGAGAGAGAGGGAGAGAGAGAGAGAGAGAGTAAACCATGAATTTTGAAATACAGTTTTTTCTCATTAATTTTCAGATCCTAAATTATAATGCACGCCACAAATTGCAATACCAATGTCAAAATCAATTTCAAAATACAAAATACAAATATCAGCCTATAAAGTACAATTTCCACAAGGGATTTGGAAACTTGAATTTTGACTTTGATATCGATTGAGGCCTTTACTTGGGGGAAATAGGGATTAACAATAGAAAAGAGATCCCAAGAGGATTTATGTTTGAACAATGAAGCTTGCATGAGCAAAGAGTTGTGCATCAAAATAAGAGTTTTCATTATAGGATAGAAGTTTTAGTTGATATGGAAAGCATATTTCCTAATACATTGTTTCCTAATCATGATTTCTCAATTTGAGGAATACATTTTCTTGCCTAATTGACATAAAAATACACAAAATGTCAAAATATACAACGTCAAACCAACAATGTAATACATTAGGAATGAATATCCCTAGAAGATGTTAATCAAAATTTGTGTTAAAAAGAAACTTTTTTTTGTTTAAAGAAAACTAAAAGTTCAATGTAAAAAAAGTATAAAATATGTTGCCTTAAGTCTAGTTTTCATTGTTGTTTTTGCCCTTTGTCTAATTAATTTCATTTCCTAGTCATGGGTTTCCCCTTAAAAAATTGTCTAAGTCATTGGCAAAATTTAAAGGTTTCAAAACTTGTGTCAACTTTCGAAAGGGTTGTGACAACCTCATCAGTGTCCGACAACCTTTTCGCAACCTCTTTGTTTTTGAAAAGAAAATGCTTGCATCGGAGTTTTACTTAGATTCTAGAACTTGTGTCAATTCCCAATGAAGTTTTCTAACTCTTTTTGAATATGAAACAAAGCAATTTGAAAGGTGGCATCAGAGATTTACCATGGTTTCAAAACCTTCATTGGCTCCCTCACAGTCTCCCTTCTTGCTCGATGGCTTGTCCAATGAATATTAACTATTATATTTCTATTGCAAAAGAAATTTAAAAACATCTACTTTATTCAAATATTGCATTTGGTGCTTTAGTCTATCACCCTCGAGCTTTCTTACTCCTAAGACCTATAGATTCTCTCTAAGTCTCAATTATCAAACCGCAAGTCACCCTATGTCCTTGGCTACTGAAAAATTTCCTTCAATTTTTGAAATTTGAGTGTCAAATAACACCATGGTACCACATGTTGGTGTAATGCCCCCAAATAGGAAACCTATAAATTAAATATTTTTTTTAATTTATAATTATGAAGGAAATTGAAAAATAAATAATGGAAGCAAATTAAACCATATTCTAATGCAGATCTAGAAATATAATATTAGGAAATTAATTTGGAAACTCTAGCAATCAAATTTATGCAAAGTTAGATCGTTAAATAACAAAAAGCAAGAAGTTATTGGTTCTAGTAAGGATCTTGGTTCCAATTCATGGATCAAGCAAAAAATAAAAAATTGTTTTGGGTTAATTTTTAGTTCGTCCATACAAAAAACATGTAAAAATCATAAATGTATATTATTAATAATATAAAGATAAGATTACAACATTATCATATATAAATATTAAAAACTACATATATATAATTAAAATATATCTAAAAATAAAATATTATTATATTATAATACATAGTTCTGAGAAGGATAATCGAGGAACAAGTCATGGCTCAGGCTCACACACACAACGTTCAGCTCCTATGTTACACCTTGTTTTATGACATTGGCAATAATTTTTGCTTTCATGTTATTATGTGGTAAATATGCATGTGAGACTGAGTTTACATCAAACAGATGATTTGGAATGAGCATTTGTATATCTAATGTTTATCATAAATATTTAATTATATATGATTTTTGCTTTTGTTTCAATGAATATGATATTTATGTAATGGCTATCTATTGTTTTAGTCGCTAAGTTGGATGCAAGATGATCCACCCTGCCCTCAATGATAGAGAGGGTGAGTATCAACGGAAAGAGGGATATAGACATCATGAACACATGAGTGATTCCATCTGAGTTCCACCACAAGCACACGTAGGTTCAAGTCGTCATCGTTTTGTAGTCAAGTTATTGATTGAAGTACCTTGCATCACTTCAAATACAATGTTGGTTTGAACCTATGTCGATCCTATGTTGTCAAGACGTACTTCTATGCGTTGTTTGGATACAATCTAAGTCTAGTTCATTGTTCTCTTGGTATTGTTAATGCATGGTAGCTAATGCAAGATAAGATCTTCCTAACCTTCCTTGTTCTGTTATTTATCTACATGCTTCATGTCTGATTTATATTGCATATGATTATCGGATTGTACAAACATTGCTTATCATAATGCTATCGGGCTAACAACCCGATAGCATATTAATGTCAATTGTTAGTTGGCATTAATATGCTATCGGGGTATTAACCCAATAGCATATTAAATGCTATAAGTTATAGGGTTAAATTCGCCCATACATACTTGCTATCGGATGCATAAACATTGGCACCGATTCACATCTGTTATCGGGCTTAATTATATCGGGCATATTTGTTATCGGGTTTAATGAATACACCGCTTCATTTGGCATTAACATTGGTTAACAAATGCACCGGTTGGATTATATTCATCGTGCACTTTGAATCATCGGTGTTTATATGAACCGATTCATTAAATTGATCAGTCATTATATTATGATATTACAATATGCTATCGGGGGTTTTTGAACCGATAATCAGCATTGTGTTAATGGTATAATTGTAAAGGCACTGATCAATGGGTGCATTGATCGGTCATGCCTAAAAGGCATGACCGGTCAATACACCAATTGACCGGTTGCCTAAATGATATATATGCCAATTGAATTCATTTGGAGAAAACATAGAAAATATTAAATGATCTCTCTCCTTCAGACCTGCAGATAAAAATCAGAATTATTAGACATTGACATAATTCCTCATATCCATATATAGCATTCATAGTTCATAACTTGTTCTTTAATTAAAATTGAAATAACTTTACATGGTATCAGAGCCAAGGTAATCGAACCTAAGGCTATTCAATTTTGATAAAATTCAAGGACTAAGTTACAAACTACATCACATTTCCATAATGGCCAACGCTATCAGATTCGAAGATAGACTCGGAGGTAGCAAAGATTTTTCAGCTTGGAAGTTTAGAATCAAAATGATTTTAAGAGAAAACAAAGTTGATTCATATGTCCAAACTGAAAGTGCACAACCAGAAGATGAAACCGAGAAATCCACATGGATCGAGGGAAATGATAAGCCTATTAAAATAATAATGGATGGGGTAAGAAACAATATAATGCCCATCATTAGAAAGCAGGAGACGGCTTATAAAATGTTCAAGGCACTTGAAAGGACATTTGAGATATCAAATGCAAGTCGTACTCTGGCATTAAAACGAGAGATCAACCATATCAGTATGAACAAAGGGGAGACAATTAACTCCTACTTCATGAGGATATCAAGCCTAAGAGATGACCTAGCTTCCCTTGGATACGACATCCAAAGCAAAGAGTTAACACTCATTGCTCTAGATGGAATGCCTAGTGGATGGAACACATTCGTCCAAGGCATCAGTGCTAGGTCCAAATATCCTAAGTTTGAAAGACTAAGAGATGACTGTCTACAAGAAGAATCCAGATTGAACAAGGTAGGAATAAAACAGAAGAATATAGATGAAGACTTGCAAGTCCTAAATACAAACATCAATAAGAAGTACAAAAAGAAGCAATTCAGGAAAAGAAAAGCTAAACAAGGCAAGAACACTTCTAAGAAAGACCTATCACATGTTCAATGTTATAGGTGTGACAAATTCGGACACTATGTTGCAAACTGTCCGGAGAAAGGGAAGCAAGCCACATTTGCAAAAGTGAGGAAATCTAGAAGAGAAAATGACTCCGAGAATTATGTCCTCTACTCAGCACTTACAAGCCATGCTTCAAACAAATCTAACTCATGGGTGATCGACAGTGGTTCATCCAGACACATCACCGGCTTTAGAGAAATACTAGACTCCATGATAGAGAAAGATGATGAGGAAGTAACCATCGGAGACGATTCTTCACATCCAATCAGAGGAATTGGAACCTGCACCATCAAACTGAAGACAGGCATGTCACTACGACTTGAAGAAGTACTATATGTTCCAAGCATCAAAAGAAATCTAATCTCCATATCAGCACTAGAAGATCAAGGATACAGAGTGACCTTCATGGAAAACAAGGTGTTGGCTTGGCCAAAGAGATCCTCCATCAAAGACGCTAAGGTCATTGGTCGAAGACAAGGCTATTTGTATGAGCTATGTACAGAGCCCAATCTAGCATTGATCCATGAAGCAACTAATGCAAATGAAGTATGGCACAGGAGATTAGGCCATCTGAATTATAGAGTTTTGTCAACCATGGGAAACCTTGTCACAGGTCTACCTAAGTTGAAACAATATCATTCAGAGGCATGCAAAGGGTGTGCCTTAGGTAAAAATACCAAAAATGCATTTCAGAATAGTACTAGGAAAACTAGCAAAGTTTTGGAGTTAATTCATTCTGATGTATGTGGACCTATGTCCATACCCTCGCTAGGGGGATTTTTGTACTATGTAATTTTTGTTGATGACTACTCTACGAAGACGTGGATCTACTTTTTGAAATGTAAAGAATCAGAAGAGATCCTAAGTAGGTTTAAAGAGTTTAAAACATTAACAGAAAATCTCTCTGAAAACAAAATTAAAACCTTAAGAACTGACAATGGGGGGGAATACACATCAGGACTATTTAAAGACTTTTGTAAAAATTCTGGGATTAAGAGGGAGTTGACAATACCTTACAATCCACAACAAAATGGAGTAGCTGAAAGGAAAAATAGGACCATAGTAGAAGCTGCCAAAGCCATGATACTAGATCAAAATCTAAACTTGAACCTTTGGGCAGAAGCAACTAACATTGCTGTGTACATACAAAATAGATGTCCTCATTCACACCTTGAAGATAAAACTCCCGAGCAAGTCTTTACCAAGACAAAACTAGATATCAGCCATCTTAGGATATTTGGGTGTCCGGTCTATATTCATATACCTAAAGAGAAAAGACTAAAACTAGAACCCTCTGGAAAAAGGGGAATATTTGTAGGATACAGTGAAACTTCTAAAGCCTACAGAATCTATGTACAAGGGCAGAGAAATATTGAACTCAGTAGGGATGTAATTTTCAAAGAAGATTTAGCCTTCAAAAGGGCCCAAAATACAATAGAACCTGAAATTCATAATCCTACTCCTAACCTAGAAGAAGAACCTACTCCTGAGCTTCAGAGGGAGTATCTTGAGGAAACTATAAGTGAAACACAAGACCCACCTATAGATAATCGCAAGAAAAGACCACTATGGGCCACCAAAACTATAGCAGAAGCTCAGAAGTTCGCTGCTCCTTCAGGAACCTTCAGGGAAAGCAAGAGGCCTAATAAATTCATCAACTATGTTGCACTTATGAATGATCTCTCTAAAGCTGAACCTAACAATGTTTCAGATGCACTCAAACATCAAGTATGGATAGATGCCATGACTGAAGAATATCAGTCCATTATGAAGAATGATGTTTGGGAGATTGTTCCTAGGCCAACCAAGAAGTCTGTTGTGTCTTCTAAATGGTTGTTTAAAATCAAGCATGCTGCAGATGGCAGTATTGAAAAACACAAGGCCAGATTTGTAGCTAGAGGGTTCTCACAGAAGGAAGGAATAGATTACGAAGAAACATTTGCACCTGTTGCCAGGTACACATCAGTAAGAGCTGTCCTAGCCATTGCAGCAGCAAAGGGGTGGAAGGTACATCAGATGGATGTTAAGACAGCATTCCGAAATGGCGAGATCGTGGAAGAAGTCTACTTAGAGCAACCTGAAGGGTTTGAAATTCATGATGCAAAGTCTCATGTGTGTAGACTCAAGAAAGCTCTTTATGGGCTCAAACAGGCTCCCAGAGTCTGGTATGAAAGAATTGACACCTATCTCTCAAAGCTGGGTTTCTCTAAGAATGATGCAGATCCTAATCTCTACCTCAAAAGAAATAAAGGTGATATGTTAATATTAATTTTATATGTTGATGATCTATTAATCACAGGAGATGATCACCTAATAGATCAATGCAAGAAAGATCTATCCACAGAATTTGATATGAAAGACTTGGGGCTTCTTCATTACTTCCTAGGATTGGAAGTATGGCAGAATTCTGATAATATTGTACTGAACCAATGGAAGTACACCTTGGACATATTGACAAGATTTGGAATGCTAAACTGCAGACCCATGACCTCTCCTATGGAACCAACTTCCATAAACTTAAAGAAGCTACAGCAGAATCAAGACCTACTGACCCCACTCAATACAGGCAGATGATTGGGTCCCTGATGTATCTAGTAAATACAAGGCCAGATATCTGTTATGCTGTTAATGCCTTAAGTCAGTTCATGTGTGAACCTAAGGAGATACACCTGGTTGCAGTAAAGCATATAATGAGATATCTATAAGGTACCCTAAAGCTTGGTCTTAAATATGAAAAGGTTGACATAGATCTACATGGATTTACAGATTCAGATTGGGTTGGCAGTGTGACTGACAGAAAGAGCACTTCAGGGTGCTGCTTCAATTTAGGGTCAGCCATGATATCCTGGATCAGCAGAAAACAATCTTCAGTAGCTCAGAGTTCCATAGAGGCTGAATATATTGCAGCTTCAATGGCTGCCCGAGAAGCAGTATGGCTAAGGAAATTGCTCGTGGGATTATTTGGAGAACCTATGAAACCTACAGTCATTCAGTGTGATAATCAAAGTTGTATAAAACTCTCTGTAAATCCAGTATTTCATGACAAGTCCAAACATATTGAGATTCCATATCACTATGTACGAGATATGGTTGACAGGAATGTGATAAAGTTAGAATATGTGTGTACAGGAGATCAAACTGCAGATATTCTGACCAAACCACTTTCCAGAGTGAAGGTTGATCACTTCAAAAAGGGTTTAGGTATGATAGAAAGGTAATCTGCTTTGTAATCTATACTTACATATATTTAAAATGTTTAAGGTGTAAACTTCTTTGTCATGTTTGGACTATCTCTTGGCTTCTTGCCACCTGTGTTCATATCTAAGAGGTGACAATCTCTCAGATACTGAACACTTGTATGTAGACATCATAAGGTGATGATCTTATGATAGTCAAACCAGTAATCATGTTGGATCACTGGTAAGTCATGGATGTGCCATGACTATGTTGTGATACAACATTTGTACAAATGTTATTGCATTATCACAACTTGGATATGATGAGAACTTAAGCACTTCTCATATGGTTATCCTTGTATTGCGTGTTAGGCAATACTGATATCACGTGTAGGTGATATCTCAACCATTGATCACATTGGATCTCTGGTAAGTCATGGATGTGCCATGACTATGTTGTGATAAACATTTATAAATGTTATTGCACTTATCACAACTTGGATATGATGAGAAACTAACCTTTCTCATAGACTTATCCTTAAGTATTGCGTGTTAGGCAATACTGATATCATGTGTTAGGTGATATCTTGATGAATCTTACAGATCACATTTTTTGGTGATTTCTCACATGATCAGGTGATGATTCTCTTACTTTTATCACATGTTAAAATAATACTTTAAGTCACATGCTCAGGTGATGTTCTTCTATTTTGTATCATATGTCTTGATGGTACTTCTCATGTATAAATGATTTTTGCTGACTGACATTATCTTAGTTATGAAAAGGAAATGTGATGCAGGTTGCCTTATCTATCTTCCAAAGCTAAGAGGGAGTGTTAATGCATGGTAGCTAATGCAAGATAAGATCTTCCTAACCTTCCTTATTCTGTTATTTATCTACATGCTTCATGTCTGATTTATATTGCATATGATTATCGGATTGTACAAACATTGCTTATCATTATGCTATCGGGCTAACAACCCGATAGCATATTAATGTCAATTGTTAATTGGCATTAATATGCTATCGGGGTATTAACCCAATAGCATATTAAATGCTATAAGTTATCGGGTTAAATTCGCCGATACATACTTGCTATCGGATGCATAAACATTGGCACCGATTCACATCTGTTATCGGGCTTAATTATATCGGGCATATTTGTTATCGGGTTTAATGAATACACCGCTTCATTTGGCATTAACATTGGTTAACAAATGCACCTGTTGGATTATATTCATCGTGCACTTTGAATCATCAGTGTTTATATGAACCGATTCATTAAATTGATCAATCATTATATTATGATATTACAATATGCTATCGGGGGTTTTTGAACCGATAATCAGCATTGTGTTAATGGTATAATTGTAAAGGCACCGATCAATGGGTGCATTGATCGGTCATGCCTCAAGGCATGACCGGTCAATACACCAATTGACCGGTTGCCTCAATGATATATATGCCAATTGAATTCATTTGGAGAAGACATAGAAAATATTAAATGATCTCTCTCCTTCAGACCTGCAGATAAAAATCAGAATTATTAGACATTGACATAATTCCTCATATCCATATATAGCATTCATAGTTCATAACTTGTTCTTTAATTAAAATTGAGATAACTTTACAGGTATATTATTTATATATTATTGATGCTTGTATATATTAACTCATCAATACATATATATGTATATGTATAGCTACATATAAATGTATATATGTGTACATATGTGTATATGAAAATATACATATATGTACATGTATGTATATGTATATGTATATGTATATGAACTTATAAATATAAATACATATGTAAAAATAAATAATAAAGCCGTAGATTTATTTACGCAAACTTATTGTATTGTGAAAATAGTGGGATTAAATCCCATGTGGCTTAATTGCCAAGCTTAATAACTTAATGAAGTAATGTTATTATGTCTTTTTGCTGAGCTAACTATATACGGCTTATCTGAAGAAGTTGAGGAAATACAACTTCAGAGATCCCAAGAACACCTACATGCAAATACCTGTCACAAGAGAAGAATGGAGGCACATAAAGCAAAAATGCATAAATGCTCTGAAGAAGAAAATTATCATTCAGAAAGGGAATCAATTTATGAAAAAGTACAATACAATCCTTATAAAAAGATAATAGCAACCCTAAAGTTGTGCAACCCTAAAGGGATAATGTGTATTTAATAATTAGAATAATTATTAAATACCTACAATATTTATTAAATGCCTAAGTTTAGCTTAAGCGTAGAGTTTAATAAACTAATAATTAAATAAATAATTATTAGCTAATACAAGATAACTCTAACACCCCCCCTTAAGATGAACTTAGGGAGTAGCTAAAAAACTAAATGCATGAAGCAAAAAATGCAACTACATGATGAAGGCAAATTTGGGTCCCGACAACAAGGCCTGATGAGGTACCCAATCACAACCAAATCTCTATGAACTGGAGAAATAGAGAAAACCACATGGGAAAAAACTCTACTCCAAAAAGAGATGGAAAAGCAAGAAGAACACCACTGAAGCAAGAAATAGTTGCAAACACTGCCGAAGAGTAACTACTGATCTGAAGAACCTCCACTGAAATAGAACATGACCAGGTAGAAAAGACTGTAATCTGCATGAGTGCCCTCAAATGACACTACTCGAATCAGATGGCAAACAAAAACAAACAACTGAACTTGAAGATACAGATGGCATGAGACACCAAAGCCTAAAGAGCTGATCAATTCAACCAAGGAAGCATTAGAACCAAGGAAGCATTAGAACCAACAAGACAAACCTCCCCATAATGCTGAAAAGGGAGAGGGACAGGTACACTGAAAAGAACGGCCAATAAAAACTACATGACAAAGAACCGGGAACATCGAAGGTGCAGAGAAAGTACATGGTGTCGTGGAAGGAACACTCACTTGACACACATCATGAAGCAAATGTCATGGAAGGAACACTCACTGGACAACAGTAGATGGCAAACAAGGCAAACATCAACCCCCCCATGGCACTTTATAAGTAGTGCATGTACAATAAGGCACAAGAGGTGCAAGATTCCATGTAAACAATGCATGATGGCACTTTATCTCAATGCGTTTGCATAAATACAAGCTACAATGATAAGAAAACTGGAAATAGAAACGAGAACCAAAATAGAGACATCCCACCCAGAGAAGAGATCCCAGGACCTGAAACAACCAAGATATCCACCAGAGTGCTGAAAAGCAAAAAACTAAATAAAATATGCATGGAGCAGAATATGGAAATAAAACTCATATGGCTGGAAAGTGCACAGAACAAGTTTTCCAACGATATAAAGTTTTTGAAAAATGAAGTTCAGATGCTCATTCTATGGCTCCCGGAGTGCAAAAAAGAGACCCCACTTTGACTGGAAAAAAACATAGTCAAACAGCAAAATTGAAAAAAATTACCAACATGACGAGGTCCGGTTCCAAACCAGCGTTCCGACGCCTATTTGTTTTCGAAAAAAACGACTCCGTTTGCCCAAGTTATGGCCAAAAGAAAAAACCCCTCTTTTTGGGCATAAAAAGGGTAAAAAAAAATTTAAAAAGAATTTTTTTTTTAATTTTTTTTTGACGAAATTTTTCTGACGCATTTGCAGGTACAATCGTACGGATTTTTGTGCCTCGTAAAGCATGTCAATGAAAAAATCATGGCCTAGATGCACTTGTCACCAAAATAGGTCAAATTATATATCAAAATGAATGGAAACGCCCTTCGAAAGCCAACGGTGAGGTCTTTTTTTGCCCAAACTGCTCTAAAAAAGTTCTAATGATTTTTTATATGGAAATGGGGGTTTTGGGGCGTTCTGAGCTCAACGGTGAGGTCCGTTTGAGCCCAAAATGATCAGAAACAAAACAACTACCCCAGATCCAATAAAAAACTCTGAAAAAACTTGAAACCCTCCTCCAAAAAATCTTCTGAAAAATCAAGAACAAGCAGCAGCAGATGTAGGCTCTGATACCATGAAGAAGTTGAGGAAATACAACTTCAGAGATCCCAAGAACACCTGCATGCAAATACCTGTCACAATAGAAGAATGGAGGCACATAAAAAAAAAAGCATAAATGCTCTGAAGAAGAAAATTATCATTCAAAAAGGGAATCAATTTATGAAAAAGTACAATACAATCCTTATAAAAGGATAATAGCAACCTTAAAGGTGTGCAACCCTAAAGAAACCCTAAAGGGATAATGTATAGAATAATTATTAAATACCTGCAATATTTATTAAATGCCTAAGTTTAGCTTAAGCGTAGAGTTTAATAAACTAATAATTAAATAAATAATTATTAGCTAATACAAGATAACTCTAACATTCTCATAGCCTTGCATCAATATGTATAAGTATATTTTGAATTGTGATTTCTTAATATTATAACTGTGCCACCTTATGGCCGATATCGACAACTTGCCATCAATTATTAGAATAATTAATTCCTTTAGTCAGTTACCCTTTTAGTTATTCTATTAATATTCATTTAGTTAATCATTTAGCTTTTTAGTTTGTTATCTTAGTTGTCAACTTATTTAGCTTTTTGCTTTTTAGTTCGTTAAGTGAAACTATTGATTCTTTTATAAGAACACATAGTTTGGTTTTTAGCTCTATTTAGCACTTTTAGTATTTTAGCTTCATGTTGAAGCTTTAGATTAACGGTTTGTTCTTTTTAGAACACCCTCTTGTAATTCATTTATATACACTTGTATATTCATTATTAATTCATTCAATATCATTCAATTATTGATTTAATTACTTTTCATGGTATCAAAGTGGTCGATGGGCTTTAATAGGACCTAGCAAATTTTTTAATAAAAATTCGTAAGCTTTCTACCGGGAATTTTTTTCGAAAAGGTTTTTTACTCTATTTTTTAAATGAAAAAAATCTTTGGAACTTTCGTGGGCTTTCTCAATGCACAGTCGAGGGTTTTTTTGGCTCGTGGTATTCGTGCTTTTCCAAAAAAAAAAATGAGCGATTCTGCTGATCGCAATTGGAGAGTTTTGAAACCTTCGTTTTGGGCATCATTTTTTTTGTTGCAGGGTTTGTAGGATTTTTCAGAGATTTCGCGATTTTGTTTCTGGCGTTCGTTTTCAACCGACTTTCCATGGTTTGGCGGCAGATTTTCATGTAAACTCTGCACGTTTTTTAATCGCCACGCGTTGGATCTCTGTGTTCTACGATTTTCGACGCCCGTGTGCGTGTGATTTCCACGATTTTTCACAACCTATTTATTTCCTATGTTGTTTGCAAGAAAAATTGCAACCTATAACTCACGCTTTTGGTGGGTTTTGAGGCAATGACAAGACTTTAGCAAAATTTTTGTTTCTTTTCGACGCGATTTTACATAGACAGCAACGCGATTTTTTCGAATTTAGCCCTCTTCCAGTGGCAATTTTTTGTAGGGGCCATTTTTCCCTACGGATTTCTGACTTTTTTTTTGCATGCATCTTTTCCCGCTAATGGATTTTTATCGCGATTTTCGCAATTCTTGACCGGCATGATTTTCCACCCTAGTGTTTTTCAACCCACATTTTTCTCAGCAACAACGGCTAGGGCTTCAGCAAGATTTTAACATTGAAAAAAAAAATTGGGTTTTTCCAAAATTTCGAACCTTGGGCTCTATGATAGATTTTTGCCTTGGGTTTTGTGCCCAAACTTGTGCCTCGAGAGCTGTGCCATTTTTTTGTTGCTGATTATTTTTCTGACCTAGGTTTTTCAAGAAAATTTGTGAGTTTTCAACAATTTGCACATTGGGATCCCTGCCTCGAAGTCCGCTCCAAGGTTTCAGATTCTTTGTGCACCTATTTCTATTTTAATTTTTAATCAGATTCTTTTGTCTCCTGCCTTTACTGGGTTGACCTCGTTCAACCTCGGTTTCTGTGATGGCATCTTTGACCAACATCATGTTGGAACACAGTCAGAAGTTCAACGACCGCCACTACAACACCTGTAAACAGCACATCTTAACGATATTTGAAAATTGTTGCCTTGATCAAATTGATTTGGGCAAGGCCTCTCATCCTACAAGTCTCGAGGTTTTCACGATTTTTACCTCAAAAAATGTTTATAAGGTTTTTCACAATTTTTTCCTCAATAATTATTTGTAGGGTTTTCACGATTTTTTCCTCAAAAATTGTTTGCACGGTTTTCACGATTTTTTCCTCAAAAATTGTTTGCAAGGTTTATAATTTTTCCTTAAAAATTATCATCTATAATTTGCGATGTTCATGCCGGGTTTTGTTATCTGGGTTTTACCGTTTTTCCACAAAAAAGATGATTTATAAATTTAGTTTTCAGAGTTTGCCGATTTTTTCCTCAAAAATCGTGCTTTGTTGCAGTCAATTTTGGGTCACACCTAGAGTTGTCGGGACGAACATCTACAACCGTGGTATCTTGCAATTTGTTTTGGAGTTGTTCGATCAAATAGTGCTCAATACTCTTCTACAAAAGGGTGGGTTGATTTTTCCTCAAAATCATGGTTTCAAGCTTTTATAATTCACATGTGACAATTCCATAATTCGTGTGTGAGGGTTACATTAGTCGAACGGAATCAGCTATTCTTGGTCATTAACACTTTGCAGATTCTGGGAGGGTCTCCGCAGCAACAAAGTGTTCTTGTATTTGTGATCAGAACACCTGTAATGTCTTATGTCGGGTACTTAGTTGATACAATGACCATTAAGGGAGGGTATTAGAATAATTAATTCTTTTACTCAGTTACCTTTTTAGTGGTTCTATTAATGGTCATTTAGTTAGTCATCTTAGTTGTCGACTAATTTAGCTCTTTGTTTTTTAGTTTGTTAAGTGAAACTATTGCTTCTTTTATAAGAACACATAGTTTGCTTTATGTTGAAGCTTTAGACTAACAGTTTGTTCTTTTTAGAACATCATCTTGTAATTCTTTTATATACGCTTGCATATTCGTTATCAATTCATTCAATATCATTCAATTATTGATTCAATTATTTTTCATTGATGTGTTAACATTATTCTGTTGTTGTGTATCTAAGTGGATATTAATCCACAGTAGCATTAAAAACATGAGAATGATTGCAGTGAAATTTGAACATTAACAATTGTGGGCAAAATTTTGGAACTTTGGGAGCAAACCAAGAATAAGTATAAGAATTGCAAATAAAACTTTGGCATACTAAGTGATGTTTAAACTAATAAACATTAAAAAACATGGCAAATGATTGCATTAACAATTAGAATGGTGGGTGAAGGTTTGTGGTCAAGGGGCAGCACGCATTGCAGGGGCCTAGGGGAAGAGTCCCTAGCAGATTCGAGGTGTGGAGCCCACGGCAACAAGCACAAATTATTAGAATATTTAATTATATTTTAGTCACCTATATTTAGTTCCTTGTGTAATGGTCATTTAGCTTTTTCGTTAATTAGCTTTTAAGCTTTATTTAGCATTTAGCTTTTTCTTTTTAGTTAATTAGCTTTTAAGCTTATTTTAACATTTAGCTCTTTAATCTTTTACTTTAACGTTATGTTCTAATTATAGAACATCGTCTTGTAACCTCTATATATGCGTGTGTATATCGTTCAATGTAATTATCCGATTATTGAATCATTCATTCAATTTATTTTTCACAAATAAGGCATTCAAAACCTCACAAACCTTCATTGTGAACGTCATTTTCACAAATTTTTCACTATATTTTGTTTAGGGTTGGAGTTTCTAACTAGTAGTGATTGGAGACTCCTAGGAGTTCCTAGGATGATCAGGAGACTCCTGGGAGTCCTCGAGACAATCAAGGGACTCCTGGAAGTTCTTGGGATGTCTCAAGGACATCCCCCATCCCCAACGTCTTGACGATGGTGCCAATGCGACAAGGGGAAATTTCACTGAAGTCCCTACATCCTAGAAATGTCCCCATCTCGGAAACATAGTGATTTTGGGAGACGGCGTGTCTCCATGGTTCAATGTATATATTAGAAGTATCATCCTTGTTTTTGGAATATCATATTGCAAATTCAAAGGATTATTGAGGATATTCATCTCCTCTATCATGACAACCATTTCATCACTATTAGCACATCATCATTGTCTTTAAAGATTGTGATTCTAGATCAGCATCACTTGATTTCATTATGTAGACATTTGAACAGTTTTTAAAGACACATTTGGATTTGGATATGCTATTCATCCAATTTATGGGAATGGCTTCCCCAATCACCAGTGTATCTATTTAGGAAGAAATATTATTTGTTGGCAGTGACTCATATTCTCTTCAAGCTTTCATCATTGGCACGGGAGCTACTTCTTTGTGGGATAGATTCATATTCTCATCTTCTCTCTCCTATTGGGGGATACATTCGGTGAACTTATGTGACAGAAGCAATCCTAGGGGGTTAAATCAATTCCTTTCTTTATTTCACTAGCATGCATGTATTTCATTTCCTTTCTTTTGGAGAAGCATTTTTCCCCATCAAGTTTTCTCTTTTGTCCAATTATGAGAGATTTATTTATTTGTAAATAGGTACCTTATAAAGCCTTGTAATGTGGACCAATTCATGCATCCATTCTTCACTAGATTTTTTAGCTTCTCCCTAGGTTGTACTTAAGAGGGAGTGTTAGAGTAATATAGGCATATCATCTAATTAATTAATTGTGTCCCCTTTTTACTTTATTACACGCAAGCTAAACTTAGAAGAATGCTTTTCTATTTTTTGGTCGTGTCTTTTTGTCTCATGGCATAGGAAGAGGACACTTGTCAAGATTAATCTAATCCTAGCCTAGGAATTTATCAACGGTTTCTCTTTGCTTTTGCTTTTTATAAGAATTCATTATTATAATCATTCAATCCATGAATAATAATCCATAACTTAGAAGCCTATCCAGCTGCTTTTTTCTCTCCATGTGATAGGCATTTTGGCTATAAATGATTTTTGGGAGTTATGGGCTTCAACAATCAAATCCAACAAGCACTTGACTTTTCTATAAAGGGGCTTCCTTCGGGCCCCTTAATATTTCACTTTTTCCCTCAAAGTGAATGTCGATGTAAATAATTATTCATCATGGATATTATTACACCTTACTTAAGTTTACTTAGGTACATGCATATCATAGTAGTTTGGGTATGAGACACATGGGTGTTTGTGCCACATTGGGATAGTGTGTGTAGGAGAATTTCCACCTTTTTTGGTCTTATCTTGTTGTTACATTCCACCTTAAGTGGGTTATCCACCTCAAGTGGAATATTATATTGTTTCTTCTACCTACCACACCTATTTCCTACCTACCCTTTTTCTTATTGAGCCACATGTCATGTTTGTATGCTCACATATCCATATATCCTTGCCTATATAAGCAGGCTCATATTCATTGTATGTAACGATTGATGATCGAGTTGATTAGTATTTTCATCTTGATAGAATACAGTTTATTCCTATCATATATTTTGTTCTCTTATATTTGTGCTTTCCAATGCCTCTAGAACTTGGCAAAATCTCACATGGTATCAGAGCCATTAGAGTGTCATTGGTTTGCCAATTGAGAGAAATTCGATGTCATTTGGGGTTGTGTATTTTGGAGCTTTCTATTGCAAGTTATTATTGAAGCTTAATGGATCAAATCTGAGGTCACCATTGGATTAAGGAGGTCCAAGAAAGTCAGTTTTGCCTTTTATTTCATCCAAATCGGACTTCAAAGGCCAAATCTAAAGGCATTTGAAGTTTGAAGCTGCGGCGGGAATTTTCCAGAAATTATAATTTTTGCAAGCAATTTTCAAATAGTGATATCTCACTCATCCAAACTCTTTTTTTCGAGCAATTTTTTTTGTTTTGGGGTAGAATTTCATGATTTGTATAGTGGTGCAAGAGTTTTCTAATTTTCGGGTACACGTTTTTTTGAAATCGTGAAATCCTGATTTTTACATCTTTGGAGGCTTCATTTGGGCTCATATGGACTCCTTTTCAGGTGCCGTTTTTTTTAGAAAGTGCATAATTTTTCGTCTACTTTCATAATATGCCATTAGTTTGCAGTGATTTTGAGTGGATATTGTACTTTCAGTATTTGGTCTTTTTTGGCCTATTTGGTACTTGTATTTTGCTTGGATCTCGGTTTAGATCACTTGAAAGTGGCCCATTGTATACGCACTAAGTATAAAGTGCCAAATCATCATTTTGGGGGGGTTTCTTGATTGAGTAACTTTGGGGGGTGTCTTGTATGATTGTGCCTCTCTCTATCTTGTGTTTTTTCATTGTGGTGCTATGGGTTCTGTTATCACAAAAGCTCGCACCCTTGTTGAGCTATCAACTCAGCAACCTTGTGAAACATAGAAGCAACCCCGAAGTGTGGGACCTTGCGCAAGGGGTTGAATCTCCGAAGAAGGCCGGCTTCCTTCTCAATCCAAGGTGCAGGTGTTGAACCAACTCAACACTTTAAAACTAACTCCTAAGCCTACCTTAACAACTTGCAAAGGAAAAGAGAAGAGAGAAATTGCTCGAAACAAGGGAGGAGATGCACCAAGAAGAGATAGTTCCTCTCCCTACCTAAATGACACAAGTAATTAACTGAAACACCCTGAAGATGCACAACTTTTAGTTATATGAGTAACCCCAATGCATAGATGAAGGTTAGAATCCACTGAATGCCAAGAGGGGAGAAGGATTCCCACAAGTCACACTCAGAAAACCAGTTAACACAGCATATATGAAGAGAAAGAGCCACAACATGCACCTACGATAAAGGTAAGAAAGCATACACAACATACATAGGTTGAATGAAGGCAAGAATAGTGTTCTTCAATTAAGTCATAAGTCACCAAAACTGTCGGAGCATTTAAAGCCTTAAGTGTCGATCAGGCCATCCGGAAGTGTTGCAAGTCGGAAGTAGGCTTGGAAGACTTCGAAGACCGGACTCTCGAAGTAAGGAAGACAAGGCTAGGAAAGGAACTTCGGAACCTCGAGGTTCCGGAGTTCCGAGGAACTACTCAAAGGAACTTCGGAACCTCGAGGTTCCGGAGTTCCGGGATAGAGAGGGAAAGGGTTAAAGAGAGAAGGGGAACTTCGGAGACCGGAGTCACCGTAGTTGGACAAGGAACTTCCTTCTGACAAGACAACACTTCACACTTCATAATTCCATTGCTTTTCTCCTTGATCAACTGGGCAGCGCTGGTCCATGGAACATATCTCTAATCGGTTCTCACTGATGGACCAAGGGTGTCATAAAATGACAACATTTTTGGCGATTTCTGCAGGATGCTTGCTTGCTAAGCATGAAGTCCAGAAGCCTTAAGCATCCATTGGGCACTGAGTCATGGAAGACCCAAACATGAGTGTGCCATCACTTGAAGGAAAACTGAAAACTAAAGCATACACCCTCTTAAGGAGAATGTGGCATGTGCATAAGCACCTATGAAAGCAAAACAACCTCTAGTCTAATATTTACATAGTCATCAACACCCTCTTTAGAAGCAAGGCTTGAGATGAATCCCATTCACTGGGATTGGAAGATCTTTGCCATCAAGCTTGGAGAGATGAAATGCACTGGCCTCCTTGCAACTAGTGATGACATATGGACCACTCCAGATAGCATCAAATTTGGAGTGTCGCCCAGCTTTGGCTCTGTCTGCATCCCATTTGAGAACTAGGTCTCCCACTTTGAAGACCCTCTTAGTAGCCTTTTTGTCAAAAACCTTCTTAACGTACTCTTGATGAGTCTTAAGTGTATGCATAGCCTGACTTCTAACCTCCTCCAGCTCCATCACCTCAACTAGTCTTACTGTCATGGCATCATTCTCTATTAATTCCAGCTGATGCGCTAGTTCAAGAGAGGGTAACTCTAGGGAAGTTGGGAGTCTTGCTTCCTTCCCATATACTAGCATGAAAGGGGAGTTACCAATCGCCCGCTTAGGTGTGATCCTATCAGCCTATAAGGCTGTCCTCAACTTAGTGTGCCATGCCCTCTGATTGTCTTCAATTGTCCTTTTAATTATCCTGATGAGATTCTTGTTGGAAGATTCAGCTAAGCTGTTACCCTGAGGGTAATAGTTGGATGATGTCTTCAAGTATACACCATGCTTAACTGCCCAAGAATTGATTTGGGTTCCAACAAATGCCCTGGCATTGTCTAATATGATGGTGGAGGGGACACCGAATCTTGTCACAATTCCCTCAAGGAATTCCAACACTGAGGCCTCAGTGGCATCCCTCAATGCAACTGCCTCTGTCCACCTAGTGAAGTAATCTGTTGCAGCCAAGATCCACTTATGGCCAGCACTAGAAGGTGGGTTTATCATGCCAATGAAGTCTAAACCCCATTGGGCGAATGGTTGATCTACTTGGATGGGATGAAGGGGTAGGGCAGCTAGTCTTTGCTTCCCAAAGAAGAGAGCACATTTCTTGCAATTCCTCATCCATCTATGTGAGTCACTGAATAAGGATGGCCAGTAATAACCAGCCCTCATTATTTTGATAGTCGTAGTCTTTGCAGAGAAGTGGCCCCCTGAAAAGCCATCATGAAATTCCTCTAACAAATTGCTGACTTGGTTTTGCTTGCTACATCTTAGTAAGACTCCATTGGAGTCTTTTCGAAAAAGAGTGCCATTCACTAAGACATAGGGAATGGACTGCAACCTGAAATGCCTTCTTTTGGTCTTGTCCAAACCTTGGGGATATCTACCTTCCATTAAGGAGGTGGTCATGACACTTACCCAACTGAATTGAGTGTTGTTGTCAGTTGGTTGATCTTCTTGTAACACAAGGGCGACCTCTGAAGTAGTCTCGGAAGATGAGACAAGTTGTTCACATAGGCCCCTGCCTCTTACAAGCTTGGTGATCTTGATGTTGATGTCATACTCCATGACCTTGGTTATCCATCTCACTGATATCCTTGTTTAGAAAGAAATCCTTGACACTTGCATGCGGAACTAAGAGTTGGATCCTGTTGTTGGACAACATGTGCCTGAGCTTTTTTAATGCCCTTACAACAGTGAGGACTTGCTTCTCTAAATAGCTATATCTAAGTTCATAGTCCTTTAGCCCCTCACTAAAGAAAGCAATAGGTTGCTCCAGCTTGTCATCGTTCAATTGTGTTAGGACAGTTGAAATGCTGGATTCTCCTCCGAAGGTATAGAGGATAAAATCCCTTTCATAATTAGGATTGACGAGGGTAGGGGCCAGAGCAATTGCGTGTTTGATATCTTCGAAACCGGCCCTTCCTTCCTTGGTCCAACTGAAAGCCAAGTTTTTCTTCAACATGGAAGTGAGGGGTTTTACCATGGTAGCAAGGTTGGGAATGAACCTCCTCACAAAGTTGATCCTACCAAGGAAACTTTGCAATCCTTTCTTGTGACTGGGGAGTGGAAGAGAAAGAATAGCCTCCACTCGCTCTGGATCAATGGTCAAACCCTCCTTGGATACAATGTGTCCTAGCAATCTTCCTTGATCAGTAGCAAATACGCACTTGCTAGGGTTCAAAGACACACCATACTCCCTGCATTTCATGAACACCTGCTCAAGATGACCAAGATGGTCAGCTGCATGCTTCGAATAAACAGTTATGTCATCAAGGTATACGAGCACAAACTTTGCTAATACACCCTTGAAGGCCATGTCCATTGCTCTTTGGAACGTGGCACCTGCATTGGTTAGCTCAAAGGGCATTTTACAATAAGCATAGGTGCCCCACTTAGTAGTAAATGCAGTCTTGTATTGGTCTGATTCCTGGACCAAGATCTGATTGTAGCCTGAATACCCATCCAAGAATGAAAATCTTTCTGAGCCACTGACCTTTCGGAGAATCTGCTCCATAGAGAGAAGGGGATAGTGATCCTTGAGGGAGGCTCTATTGAGATCCCTAAAGTCTACACATAGTCTGATTTCCCCATTCTTCTTCCTTATAGGGACAAGGTTGGCCACCCAGGAGGAGTGCTTGATAGGGAAGATGATATTGGCTTCTATTGGCTTGGTCAACTCCTTCCTCATTAGTGGCTCAATCTTGGGGTTTATTGGCCTTTGTTTTTGTCTTACTGGCTTTGCATCCGGGTTTAGCTCTATGGTATGCTGGGCTAGGCTAGGATCAAAAGTTCAAAACCCTTCAAGTCTTCATAGGTCCAAGCAACTATGTCATCATATTGTTGGCAAAGCTCAACGAAGGCCTCTTGCTCGATTGAGGAACACACCTTGCCCAAGTTCAAGGACCTACCCTCAGCAACAACAACTAGCTTGTAATCACCCCTCTTTGCAGCCAAGTTCATCCTCTTCTTCAACTGATCATCCGAGTTGAAAATGCCCTCCAAGGTAACTAGACCTTTAGGCAACTTGTTGGAGTTGAGCTACATGATTTGATCTACATACTGGTCTTGCAGCTTGTACTGATTTTTAGCAAAAAACTTTGCTTCATTTTGCAAGAAATTGACGATCTGTTGATCGCTTTCAAACACTTGCCAATTCACTTGATTCTTCGAGACAGCAGGCTTCACAACAAGTCTCCTGTGTTGCTCTTTCTCTTGTGCAACATGCGCTGGTATGTCGAATTGAGCACCAACCCCTGCAAGCCTATCAACATGCTTGTTCTGACCTCTAGGAATGCTCTGGATATTGAAGGCCTCAAATCCTTCAATCAAATCCCAAACCCTGTGTTTGTATGATTTGAGTAGGTTGTTCTTTGCTACGCTTTGGGCTCAGATGTGATTAACAACCAACTCACTATCTCCAAATACTTGCAGAGATCTGATCTTTCTACTTTGTGCAATTTGGAGACCTTGGATCAACGCTTCATACTCGGCAACATTGTTAGTGCAACCAAATTGAAGCCTAAAAAAGAAGAAATATTTCTCCTGCTCAGGAGAAACAAGCATTACTCCAACACCTGCACCATTCTTGTTTCTTGAACCATCAAAAAATATGTTCCATAACCCCTCTAAATCTCCTTGCGTCTTGATGAGGTTACGGATAGGAGTATCCTCTTCATGGATACAATAGGTGCCAAGCCCAGTCTCTTCAGTCTCAGCTAATGGATCAAACTAAAAAGCATTGGCCCATTCGTCCAACAAGCAATTAGGAACCTCTTGCAAGAGAGTAGCAGGCTCACGGACAGCACACTCCTCCCCCTTGTCATGCAAAGTGCAATTCAATGTTTATAGGGCTAGGGGTGTAGGGCTCAATGTGGTTTTGGGCAATGGGCTCTACCCTTAAGGTGACCTTGGTACCATACCTTGTTCGAAATAGCATATGGGACCAATCAGAAGATAGGTACCCACCTATCTTTCCTATGAAGTCTCTAGACAGGCAGATGGCGAAGAAGGCAGGGAGGTCAATGATGGATACGTCTTGCAAGATAGTGCAACCAGGGTATGCATGCAATGTTAATTTCAATCTTTTTACCACCCCTACTGTCGTAATAGAAGTGCCATCTAACTGGACCACCCCTTTGGTCACGGGTTCATATTCTATGCCAAGAAAATCAGCTGCCTTCTTAGGCATGACTGAGCTACTAGCTCCTGAATCTATCATGCAGTTGTGAACAAAATTGTCTCCTATGATTAAGGAGAGATAGAAAGGGGGAGGTTTGTTGATCTTGCTTGAATCTTCCTCCTCCTTGGGTTGCACCAAACTGGTGGAGACTGCCTTTTCTCTGACTGTTGTCTTATCACCTGACTGATCGACGTCCTTCAATGCCTCCCTTAAGCAAATCCCTTTGAGATGGGATTGAAAGGGCCTCCCACATAGTGACGTTGAGGTTGGCCTTCTTCATCTGATCAACTATGTTGAAAGGGACACTAGCTGATTTTAGAGGACCCTTTGAGGCTACAAGGTCTACTTTTGCTCTTTGGACGACTTGGGCCTCTTGCCCGCTTGCATGGTACTCTGGCTTGTATCATGGGCGGCTACATTGGGTGTTGGAGCTTGGGCTGAAATTGAAGGTGAGACAACCTCCATGGCTCTCTTCTTTGACCTCGCATACTGCAGTATGAACTCACCATTTGTTTGGTTCAAACCACAAAATTTCGCCTCCTGCCAATTGACAAAGGTAGAATCCCCTTGTAAGTGAGCCTAAGTGCCAACACTAGGGTGATTTGGGTCATATTGCTGGCCAGAGGTGGTCGGCTCATCCTGCACTACTAAAGTTTGGAAAAACCCTCCACTTTGGCATACACCTTGGTTGTGTGGCTGATTACATGGTTGACACCAATCTTGCTCTTGGGCAAGGTTATTTTGCATTGGAACTATCGCCTTTGAGTTGCTTGCGTTTGTGGGGTTCACACTATTCAAAGGCCTGGCATTGCTCCATTGGTTTTGCCCTTGAAAGGGTGGCCTGTTTTGCTGATAATTCTGACCTTGTACTTGGTAAGGTCTGCTATACTAAGTTTGTTGCCTTTTTAGTGTTACCAACTCATTTCCAAAACTTTGTAATAGAGCCTTGACCTCATGGAGCTCATTAGAGGATGTAGATGGTGTGGATGGTTGACTTGCAGGTGCCATGGGAATAGGAGCCAAGGTTGGTTGTTGAGTAGGAGATTCTGGGAAGAGAGGCATCGAAGGCCTTGGAGCTATCTTCCCAGCCTGGATCAAACAATTTTCTGCTCTTATGGCTATGCCATATGCACCTGGTAGAGAGGCTCCACCCATTGATTGGATCATGACGGCTATATCGCTGTTGAGGGCTCTAAGATAATACAAGAAGGCATGATTTGGGGATGGCTTCACTAGAGCAAGAATCCTATTCCATGTCTTATGAAATCTGCAGTTGAAGTCTCCCATGAAATCGTGGGGTGCCCTCTTGATCGTAGTTAACTGCTCCACAAGTGATAGGTGATCACTTTTGTCTTCAAAATGGTTGCACAACCTCTCCCCCAATTCGTCCCAATTGTGAATGGAGCTAGACGACAACCCTCTATACCACTGCAAAGCTTTGCCTTTCAAGGATGTGGCCAAGAGTCTGACAGCAACATCGTCCTGAGTGATGTTATGGACGGAGCAGATGTTTGCAATGTCTTGAATGTGCTCAATGGGTGTAGTAGTTGTTTCACCAGTGAAGTATGGTATACTCTTCAATGCAGCCACTGGTATGTCATTCCATTGAGTGAAAACAAGCGGACTCCCCCCATTGAAGGTAATAAAGACTTGATTTCTTGCCATGTGAAACAATGGTCTATTGATATGAGTGGTGGGAGCCCTTGATAGAAAAGGTCTTGTAAATGGAGTAGAACGAGACCTGGGAGATGGAGTGTTTACAACCTCGTCACCCCTGACTGGTGATAATGAAGGTCTACCTCTCCTCCTTCTAAAGCCTGCAAATGGAAGCTCTATGAATTGGAAACTGCCCCTAGAAGATGCCCTTGTATGAATTTTGGGCATGAAATCTGCAACCGCCCAATGGAGCTCGGAGGTCCGGAGTTGTGGAGTGTGACCACTTCGGCACCTCGGGAGCTTGGATGTCCGGAGTGAGGAAGCTCGGGAGTTCGGAACCTGGGGGTTCCGAGTTTATGGGTCTAAGCACTTCGGAACTTGGGGGTTCCGGGGTTCCGAAGTAGGCAGAGTTATGATGACTTGGGAACCTGGGGGTTCCGAGGTCCCAGAGTTATGAACTTTGTGTGAGCATGAACTGGTTGGTCCTTCAGCAAAGTCGCCAAGTGCTTGAGAGATGACTGCCTCTAAAGGCCAAAACACTAAGAATAGCACTAAATCCTTAGCATGTGAATTGAATAAGCCCCATCGGGCGTGCCAAAAACTGTTATCACAAAAGCTTGCACCCTTGCTGAGCTATCAACTCAGCAACCTTGTGAAACATAGAAGCAACCCCGAAGTGTGGAACCTTGCGCAAAGGGGGTTGAATCTCCGAAGAAGGCTGGCTTCCTTCTCAATCCAAGGTGCAGGTGTTGAACCAACTCAACACTTTAAAACTAACTCCTAAGCCTACCCTAACAACTTGCAGAGGAAAAGAGAAGAGAGGAATTGCTCGAAACAAGGGAGGTGATGCACCAAGAAGAGATAGTTCCTCTCCCTACCTAAATGACACAAGTAATTAACTGAAACACCCTAAAGATGCACAACTTTTAGTTATATGAGTAACCCCAATGCATAGATGAAGGTTAGAATCCACTGAATGCCAAGAGGGGAGAAGGATTTCCACAATCACACTCAGAAAACCAGTTAACACAGCATATATGAAGAGAAAGAGCCACAACATGCACCTATGATAAAGGTAAGAAAGCATACACAACATACATAGGTTGAATGAAGGCAAGAATAGTGTTCTTCAATTAATCATAAGGCCAAATGCCAATCTTACAGTTGCAGAAATGCAAAAATTACAAGTCTTCAAGAGAAGAGGAGAGCATAAGAAAACTCCAGGCAACAAGGAGAAAACCCTTTACAATGAGGCTTAACAACCTTATATAGAAAAATGGGTTACGATGGTGATCATGACCCCTGCATGTCAGTCTGGAAGTGCAGGGTAGTGCATGCACTTGACTTGTACATGCAAGCAACCTAGCCATACCTCCAAAGGCAATTCTGAGGAAGATAGATTGACTAACCTTCCAAAGTCAAACATGACATAAGTCACCCAGCATGGCCCCGTACCTCCCTTGATGGAAATCCTGCCAAAAACATTAAATGCACCCCCGTGACTCCACAAAAAAAAAGTGCATAAGTCACCAAAACTGTCGGAGCATTTAAAGCCTTGAGTGTCGATCACGCCATCCGGAAGTGTTGCAAGTCGGAAGTAGGGGCTTGGAAGACTTCGGGGACCGGACTCTCAAAGTAAGGAAGGCAAGGCTAGGAAAGGAACTTCGGAACCTCGGGGTTCCGGAGTTCCGGAGGAACTAGGGAGAGAAGGCAAAAGGGGAAGGAACTTCAGAACCTCGAGGTTCCGGAGTTCCGGGATAGAGAGGGAAAGGGATAAAAAGAGAAGGGGAACTTTGGAGACCGGAGTCACCGTAGTTGGAGAACTTTGGAGATCGGAGTCACCGTAGTTGGAGAACTTCAGAGACCGGAGTCACCGTAGTTGGAGAACTTCAGAGACCGGAGTCACCGTAGTTGGACAAGGAACTTCGGAACCTAGGGGTTCCGGAGTTCCGGGGAACTTTGAAGACCGGAGTCACTGTAGTTGGACAAGGAACTTGGGAACCTGGGGGGTCCGAAGTTCTAGGGTAGAAGGACAAGGAACTACAGAACCTGGGGGTTCCGGAGTTCCGGGGTAGAAGGACAAGGAACTTCGGAACCTGGAGGTACCGGAGTTCTAGGGAACTTCGGAGACCGGAGTCACCGTAGTTGGACAAGGAACTTCCTTCTGACAAGACAACACTTCACACTTCATAATTTCATTGCTTTTCTCCTTGATCAACTGGGCAGTGCTGGTCCATGGAACATATCTCTGATCGGTTCTCACTGATGGACCAAGGGTGTCATAAAATGACAACAGGTTCTCCTAAATTTCCACTTTAAACTCTTCATAATTATGCTTCATGGAAGATTAAGTCTTGGAGTAAACTAATGGAAAAGGACTCATTCATTATGTAAATGGAACTATTACAGCACCACTTGATCCTAAGGTTGATCCTAATGCTCAAATTGAATGGATCACCAAGAATGCTATGGCACTTGGAACTCTTAGAAAGTATGTATCAGATGACCTCATTTTTCACATTGATAAGTGTACTACAATTAAAGAGGCTTGGGATATTTATGAGAAATTGTATGGTCAAGTTGATGAGATTAAGGGCTACAAGCTTGATGGTGAACTCACAACTTTGGATCCCAAGGATTTTGACACAATCCAAGATTATGTCATAAAAGCAAATGAGCTAAGAGAAAAGCTAAAGGATTGTGTCATTGACAAAAAGGATGCTCGATTGGTTTATAACTTGTTGGACAAGCTTCCTTCAGAGTATGCAGCCTTTGTATCTAGCTTTCACACCCATAGGTTAGCTCAAGGTTCCTCATACACTTCTCCATCATTTGATTCATTCACAGAGATGTTGATACTTGAGCAATCTAAGTTGACCAAGATGGGGATTCTCAAATCTTCAAAGTCAAAAGCTTTGGTGGCTACTAAAGAGAATCAAAACAATCAAGGGAAAGGCAAGAATCAAAAGCAACCTAAGTCAAAACCACAACAAGATGGAGCACAATCATCCTCTCCACAACAAGGTGGAGCACAATCATCCTCTCCACAACAAGGTGATTCACCATTCTCACCTAAGAGGAAATCATATAAGGGCAATCTTTTTTGTGCATATTGCAAGAAGTCAGGACATGATGAACATCATTGTTACAAGAAGGATATTGATGAGTTGAAGAATCTTCTTGAGAAGAACAAAATCAACCTACCTTCTAGAATGTCTACATCAACTTCTTCTAAGGATAAGGATAAAGGAAAGGATCACTCTTTTGGGACAAATAAAGGAAAGGGACAAGCTCTTTGTGCTACTAAAAGTCATGATTCAGGGAGATGGCTTCTAGATTCAGGGGCTTCTCATCATATGGCATCTTCGCAGTCTATGTTTTCTACATTTGAGCCTTGCCACATGCTGCAGATTTTGATGGGCAATCATACATACATGGATGTGATTGGGAAAGGATCTATTGCCACTGGGGATAACTCCTTCAATGATGTGTTGTGTGTACCCCATTTGACAAACAATCTTCTTTCCATCTATCAAATCACACATGGGGCAACAAGGAAAACTGTGGAGTTCACACCTGATTCAGTTATCATTAGAGACTTAGAGAGTAGAGCTATCATTGCGTCTAGGATGGTTGATCATGCATCTCAATTGTACTCCTTTTCACATTTTGGTCCTATTGATGAGGTTGATTCTTCCTATGTTGATGATTTAGATTTCAGGGAGAACTTTGGGTACTTGAACTTGGGTGTTCTCACACGTAACCCATTCTTGTGCCTTGCATTTCATCTCCTCCTATTGATATCACACCACCTATTGCACCCAATGATGCAGCTAGTGTGACAGTTTTGCCTTCTTCTAATTCAATGCAGCAAGATATTTCATGTCTTCCAGCTTCAGTTTCATGGGATGCCTACTTTACAGACATTGCAGGTTTGTTTGTGGAGTCTGTTGACGTGTCTAAAGACGCGGAACTACAACTCCATCCGGCCAATGCACAATAGAAATACTAAGAATCCTATCCTCTCTTGAGATAAGGAAATCCCTAATGTTGTGTTAATTTGATCAATGGGGATGACCTCAAAGTTTCGGTTGTCAGGTCTTGACTGCAGGATAGCTTAGTAGTTGATGTGTTTTGCTGTAAACACAAAGGGGACTTACGGTTAGACAGAATTGGTTTCGTACAAGTTCCCTAAAGTTTTACAGTCCTATTTCATCTTATTTGCTCATAATTGATGTTATTTCAGCTCGACTGGAGGGTTTCTTTAATGAAAAAAGGAAAAAAAGGAGGGATAAGGATAAAGAGTGAATAAGAACAGCTAACTAATTTTAACTAAGACAGCATATTTCAACACATGGACGGAAGTCTTAAAATAACTAGAAATTACTTTGCCAGACAATTAGCACAACTAGGTAAAAACCAATGCAATCATCTAAGGATTTTTGAATTTTCAAGTTTATTAGATACGAACAATAGACTCTTACACCCATTCATCCAAATCTAATAACCGAACTTAGCACAAAAGGGGGGGCTCGGACTAACCATGCAGAGGAAACAATAATCAACTATTTCCTAATGGTATGAACCAAGATTTTCCATCAAATACATGCATAAATAACTGTTTGAAAGTAAATACAATTGCAAAAATATGAAATAAATAGAGAAGAGGACCATGCACTCACAGTAAAACAAACACAGCTTTAACATCCATTAAATCCTGTATATATTTCGCCAGAGTTTTTGCAACAATCTTTGTTTTCTGCCTACAACAAAGGAGGAACAAACTCCTTCATATAGAATTCCAAGAAATGGATGAATGGCCAAGATTTAAACTTAAACAAGGGGGGCCAGATTCATCCATTTATTAAAACTGCCCATACCCATAAATGGGAGGCAAAATATCAGCAACAACAAAAGGAGAAACAATAAATACCAAAAAGGTAATCAATAACTACCCAAAAAGGTACTCCAAAAAGTGTGCATGCACGGAGCTCAAGATTTACAACTCTTTTGGTAGTTGGAAACTTGTATTTTAGGAAAGCACTTTCTCCTTTTCTGTTGTGGACCCCTTTTCCAAAAATTCATCCTCACTGTGCAAATATTCCTTCCAGATGTCTCAACCTGCTGTACGTTCTACCCGAACATATTCCTGAAATCTTATGCATAGCTAGAACAACACCATGCTTTGGGGCATAGGAGGATGGCGTATTTTATATTGCATACCCTCCAAGTGGTGCTCGACATGCTTTAACCCATCCTTCCAGTCGGACCGATGAGCCTCGAAACTTAATATGTCCGAATGCAACCCACTGGCAAATTCTAGGTCCTCCATGGAGTATGCGACCTTATCAATTCTCAATCTATCCTCCCAATCTGGTTGTACTTGATCATCAGACAAACTATTTTTCCAGCCTAGAACCATTGATCTGAGGATCTTTCCACCAAGATCCCTCATGTTTTTCAAAATTTCCTCGCATTCCTCCTGCTCTTTATTAATGGTATCTTTTGTGTCATTCTTCATGTTGGCAGTCCAATACCATTCTTTAAAAACACTGATGTCATAGGGATCCAGGATAGCAGATAATGTGGGAATCTGTGTGTGAGTCCAAAAAAGAGCCCTTATGAGGGGAAGAATTGTACCAACCACCTCATGAACCCTGAAACACTCCCTCTTTACTTCAAACAATTTGACAAGAATGGTCTCTTAGTGGTGGGCCATTTCCTTTACGTCTTCAATGATCCGCTCTCCCTTTTCCTTAATGTCCTAAATCCATTCCCTAACGGCCTTGGCGTTATCACGTACTCCTTCAAACTCGGTTGTAGTCCTTTGTGCCAATGCCAATGGGGGAACATGGGATTCAGGGGCATGTTGCAATGGTTTCAACAGGTGATCAATATATCCCTTAGCTTGCTCAGTACGAACTCGATACATGTCTCTCTCAGCAGTCATTTCGTTGAGTTTTCTACTCTTTGGTGACTAGCCCTATCAGGATGGTTGTAATGCTATAATCGGCCAATGCAATCTGATCGGCTGGCTTATCTGTAGGCGGGGTAGCGATATGAATGGTGTGGTTCCTTTGCTCATCCTTAGTGATCCGGGAGTAGGCCTTGGGCTTTTTCTTACCTTTGGATTTTATCTCTCCTATGCGAGAGAAGATATCCTCCAAGTTGATAGGTGGCTTGAGAGTTGCTTTCCGTTGTGCACGAGCAATTAACCAGTCTTGAGGGATGGTCTGTCCAGATGTTATTGCCAAATTCCCACTTTGTTCCTTGGAGGTTTCAGCTGGCTCACTGCCTATCTGCAATTGATCTGTCATAGAAGGAACGGATGCAGTATCCAATCCCTTACTCATAGCTGAGTTCTCCCCTACCTCACTGAACAACTGTCGGGTATCCCCTTGTGATGGTTGCTCTTCAGTTTTATTGGGCTCCTAGGTCTCATCTTCCTTTTGCTCTCCCTCAACGGTGGTGTCATCTTTGCCAGCGCTATTCAATTGTAATTCATGCAAACTCCCCTGTGTCAGCTCACGCTTACCAGCGTCTTGATTAGGCAGAATTTCTCCCTCCTCAACTTGATTTCTAGGTTCATCGGAGCCAACAACCCTTATCTCTGCATCTGGCTCACCTTGTGCCTGAGGATTATTAGCTTCGAACGCATCAACATCACTTTGGGAAGGCGGAGTAGGTATATAATCAAGTTCAACTACATCATCTATCGAACTGGGGTCTTTGGATGACGAACTAACTTCCAGCCTCTTGATAGGGATCTTTTCCCTTCTAGTTCTTTTTGATGTCCGAGTCCCTCTATTGGCTCTGGCTTTCTTCCTCTTCTTTCCGGGTTTCTCAACCTCTTCCTTTGGTGCGCTTGAGGTTCCCTCATCTTTCGAAGACTGAGAATCAAGACTGCCCATCATATTATATGTAAATTGAATCCCTTCATGGGTTAGTTTCTTGATTTGCTAGGATAACCAAAGCCTTCTTGGAGCCTCCATGACCACCTCAAAATCAGTAATTGGATCCTGAGTCCAATCAATGTCTGGCAAGAGGTATTTAACCGCCTCAAACTCTTGGATTTGCAAGCAATTGCCATAATCTGTTACCTGATCTGGGACCCGACAGTACTCATAAAGCCGCATTTGCTGGACACTTAGCCTCGAATACTCACGCCGTCGGACCTCATAGTCATCGGAACAGTTGCTCCAATAATCCTCAATTGATGCCTTCGCTCCGTAGCGCCTGCCATAGGCCCTCTTTGCCATATTGTCATGATCGAAACACTTCCTTGGGAAATGTTCCTGTAGGCCATAAGATGCTAATTCAGTAAATGACTCATCAGCTTGCACCAATTCTTGAAATGCACATCGAGGTCACCCAAGATCATGGGGAAGGTGAATCCGAACTGTTTCTTATCTCTGAGTAAGCTACTTGCTGGGTGCGCTTGTCTTGCGACTTCCATAAGGACTATTTTGTCTGTCAGATAGCGTGGAAGTCGGAATGCAACTCCCTCAAAGGCTGCTATCCTGATATAGGTGAACGTGGGGAATTGGATAAACCATGCGCCATACTTTTGTATCAAAATGGTAGCATGCTCTGAAAGCCTTATGTGCAATCCTCCTTGCATTAACCTAACTAGGCGCATTGTAAAGGCATCATTGACATGCTCATACTAACCAATTGCGTAAGCAATGTTGTTCTTTTCTCTTTGAGCTATGTCATAGTAATGCAGTTGAGGGTAGCATTCATACACCTTGACCTGATTTGGGCCGTTCCCGATCTCACCTTTCTTGAATAACCCTGTTAGTGGCTGGTGTTGGGCAAACATGTAAACCAAGTAGGAAGTCATAGCGAAGTACTTATTTTCCTCAAGCTCGACCAACTGTGTATGGATATTATCGCTAATGATCTGAGCCCAGTCGAACTTGGACTTCCCGGCAAAGACCTGTTCAATAAAGTAGAACATGTCGCCATACTCATTATAAAAATCACTTATGGGGGTCTTTTTACTGATCCTAATGCTTGGGGGCCTTCTTCCTTTGTACCATTCTTCGTTTATCAATGTATTGCATTTAGCAGGATTCATGTCGTAAGCAACTTGTGCCTCATCTATAGTTGTAGCAACAGGATTATCGGGAAATGGGATGTCAAATGCTTACCCAATGGCCTCAAGCATAGTTGAACTACTCGCGACTCGGCTCGACTCGCCAAACCCCTAGGAAACAAACTCAGCGAACTCTAAGAAAAACTCGGAAAAACTCGGCGAAAAACTTAGCAACTTAAAAACACGCTTAAACCTCGGAAAAAATGCATTGTTTTTGCAAAATTTAATGAGAAGATGCATCCAATGAGTCAATAAATGATAACACAAAAGAAACAAGCTGATTCTAGATATATTTAAATGCAAAGTGTCTACAAAATCACATCCTCATGAGGAATGTTGATTGCTGGAAGCCTGGAAGCAAAATAGTAAATTACTAAATAGTTTTTGTAAAAACAAAAGTAAATACATCATTACAAATTACAATTACAACTTCCTCTTCCCAACTCTAGCAAAAACTTGGGGAGAGGTAGAACTAGAGGGTCTAGACTGTCTAGTCGTATAAGTCTGTTGTGGGACTGGGCGTGACTGTGCCTCCTCGCTCGGTATGGTTGATTGAGACTCATCCTCCATTCTAGATGAAGCTATGTCTCCACCTGCTTCTAGCACTGGCAATGAATCCTCATCCTCATCCTCATCCTCCTCAATGTCATCCAGCCTGAAACCAAATCCACCCCCCTCCTCCATAGCCTGCCTCTCCAAATCAATGATGTCAGTGTCGGAAAACAATGGAGGCTGCTCCTGTGATGTCCAATCACTGTAAGGATCTATATCATCCAAGTCAATTGGACCACCTTCTAGTTCCTCTACCTTCCTTACGCGCAATCGAAGATTATATTGCACGTAGACAAGGTCATTGAGCCATTTCTGCGCTAACTTGCTCCTCTTCTTCGTGTGGATTGCTTCAAACAAGCTCCAATTGCGCTCACAATTGGATGAACTGCAAGGCTGACATAAGAGTCTGAGGGCAAATTTTTTGAGATGTGGGGTGTTTCCACCCCAATTTTGCCGCCAAGCATCTGCAAAATAAATAAAATGGAAAAGTTAGTAAGCAAAGAGAAAAGAGAAAACATAATTTATCAATCATTTTTGTCTTTAGATCCCAAAATCCAAATGGCAAATGTTATACCTGGGGTTTGAGTGGTTCTTCCTCTCCTAGCCAGCTCTAAAGAGAATAGCTTACCCCTCCCTCAATCATAATTTTGGAGCTCACTCACAATGAGGTCTCTCTCCTCAACATCAGGTACCATCCTCTCAATGCATGTACTGAGGCCCTCCATGACTTCTCCATTCGAATCTGAGTAAGAACCCCCGAACCTAAAACGAGGGTTGAGGAAGTACCCTGCTGCATGAATGGGTTGGTGGAGCTGATTGTTCCACCTCCTATCAACAATTTCCCAAATGGGATCAAATTTGAGCCTATCCCCCTTGTAGTAATTTTTGATAGACTCCATGGCCTCATAAAGATATCCCATTGGGGTTTTATCCCCATCCACCAAGCGAAGAACTCGAACCAAGGGCTCTAACACCTACAATTAAAAAATACAAATTAGAAAAAGATCAAAATTTAAATAATGAAGTTACAAATTAGTAATGAGAGACTTGAATCAAGAATAATAAAATTTAAAAATTGAAGTTTTCAAGTAAGTTAGTAACAATCTTCACAATCTTTGCAGCCCTTTGTGCAAATTGGTTGTCGAAGACTATGCATGCGACAACCTCTCCTTCAGGCTTCTTTGAATAAGGTGAGTTAAGCCATTCTCCACTCACAAACATTTGTTTCAAAGAAGTCAATGCAGCAAGAATGCTTTGCAGCGTCAAGAAAATTGTTGCAAACCTTGTGACACCAGCTCTCACCAAATCTTTCCCTTGAGTGTGTTGTCTCATCAAATTTTGGACCCAAGGGTGATTGTAAATATATTTGGTGATCCTCCTTGCATCTTCCACAACTGGAGTCACCCACTCAAGTTTTCCTCTGTCCTCCAAAAGAAGGTCAAGGACATGTGCTGCACAAGGTATCCAAAAAAGAGTGGGGTGCCTCTCTTGGAGGATTCTTCCTGCAAAAGAAGAATTTATTCTTAAGAAATATGCAACCAAGTAAAACAAAGCCCACAACAAATGAAAATATTGCTAATGCCTAAAGGTGATAATTCAAAAGGATTCTACCTGCTCACACATGCTGCTGCATTATCTGTGATGATTTGCACCACATTCTCTAACCCCACCTTCATGATGACATGCTCCAACATTCCAGCCAATGTTTCTGCATTTTTCACCTTGCTGGAGGCATCAACAGATTTTAAGAACACTACATTGTCCTTGCAAGCAACCAAAAAATTGATGATGGTGTTATTCTTGCCATCTGTCCGCCCATCAGAAAGAATGGTGCAGCCATAATTTGCCCATTCAATTTTTTGATCCTCCATCACTTCTCTTGCCCTAGCAATTGCATTTGTGAGCAACCTGTGAGTGCAAAGTGAAATTAGGTCTTAGTACACAATTTTGATTCAATAAACAAGAAATCTAAAAAATAATTAAAAATGAAATCAAGTGGACTATGTAGTAATTTACTAACCTCCCACTCAAATCCCTGCAAGAAGGGGCCTTGTACCCCTTTCCTAAAACTGTCAAAGCAATCACCAAATTCAGCTAATAAGCATTCTCCGCCACATTGAATGCAATGTTGTTTAAGTACCAAAAACCAACAACTGCAATGTCAGTTTTCTCATGTACCTCCTTATTCCATCCAGTGGCCTCTAATGATGGTTGTGCTCCAGGTGTGTTCCTGGGCACAAAATAATCACCTATCGACCCTCATCGTTGTGATGGAAGTGGAACAGTGCCAGGTACTCTACTAGAGGAAGCAGAAGCAATGGGCGAGGTGATGGTGGGTTTGCGGATACGTGGGCCACGCCGAGAGCCCACTATGCCCTCAAGTGCTTCTTCTTCCTCTTCAAGGTCAATAGAAACACCTTGAGATTCAGCTATGGCTGATCTCATGGCTAGCTTTGCCCTCTCCCTTTGCAATTTCTTCTCTTCCCCAGCTGCAAGTAGGGCATTCATTTGTCTTTTTATTTCTTCACTGGTCCCAGGGCATGCTCTAGCATCATGCCTATCTATTCTTGCAAGGTGGTATTTGAGGCGGTTGATGCCTCCATGAAGTATTCTCTCACTTTATGCATATAATTGACCCAGGATCGGGTCCCTCATAGGCATACCTCCATGCCCCATCTCTAGCACCTCTAGGACGGGTGCCTATATATCCAGATGGGCATGGATCTAGTGGCCATTGCTCCCTTGCCATGATTAATGCTTACTTAACCTACACATACAAAGTGAAAAAAAAAAATTAACATTTTAGTTAAACAGTTTAGCACTAAGCAAACTATCTACTTTAGTTTAAATAAATTTAGACATCATTCGAAGTTTTTTTTTTTTTAAAATAGGGTTTGAAATTTGTTTTGAAAACTAGATTCTTCAAAAAAATTGTGAAAATTCAATAAAACTTGTGTTAAATCTTGTGTAAATAACTTAGAAATGATTTAGACTACCTAGGAATCATTTCTAATCAATCTAAATGCAACAAAAAATAAACAAATTGTTTTAAAAAAGCATAGAAAAAAAAAAAAAAAAACTTACCTGGGAATCTGATTTTCCCTTCAAATCCACTTGGAATCACTCAATAATCACTCCAAATCACCTTGCAAGCCCTTCCAAGTGAGTTTCCCCCTTCTCAACCCAAAACCATATCGAAAAACAAAAAATGACTGTATTTTTTGCCGTTTTCGGCTGTTATGCAAACACGGGCAAGTTTTTTGTTAAAAACTCGGAGAGTTTTTGCCAAAAACTCGACGAGTTTCCTGGCGAGTAGAAGTCATTACTACTCGCCAGGTCCAAAAACTCGGTGAGTTTTTGTCACTCGCCAAGTTTTCGGCGAGTGTGTCATCTATGGCCTCAAGTGTGAAATCAGCTAGCACCATATTTTCTAGGACCACTAATCTGGTCTCTGGCTGATAATGTCTGGCAGCCTCAACTACTAGTTCATAATTTTGCACGGATGGAGGGAAACCTACTGCCTGAGCGATACCACTCTCCATCATCCACCTAGGCTTGCCATAGGCGTTAGGAGAATATACCCTGTTTCTAAAATCCTGAATGTCTATGTGGCCCAAATCAGTATCACCTACGTTCTCCCATATGCTCTCGACTTTCGACTCCCTAACTCCTCCCTTTTGGTATTGGTACTTCATTCTCTCGCCTTTGCGAGGAATGTCAGATTTAGAGACCCGAGATGTTCCGATTACACCAGGTGTTTTTGAGGATTCTACCGCCGATTTAGGCATTTATCCTACACAACCGGACACGGATGACGAGACGAGATGAAGGAAGCGAACAGGTCAACCAAAACAAAGGATGACGTTAGCACATAAAACCAAAGATCAATAGGAACACCAAATTCAAAAAAAGCATGACACTTCAATAAAAGAGCCTGATTAATTGGAAGTGAAACGCTTATTTGAAACAAGAAATTAAGTTGGCTCTGTTTTAAAATTTGCCACTTGGTTGCAGTTCAAGGCTCGGGTGCTTAATGATTGCCAATTTTCGCACTCGAAGAAGAGTCTTGCTTAAGTTCAGTTTTTTCAAAATGTTCAAAATTTAGAGTCTAAATTTTACATTTCAAGGTTAATTTTCCCTAGCTGACTCTGCCTTTGCGCTATGTTTAATGCTTTGCTTGATACCTTTCAAAAAGAAAATTGTGATCTACAAAATTTCACCATCTAATTAATTCCCCACCATTTGTTTAAGCACAGTGACCCGTTTTGCATTCATTTAATGACTTTAAAGGAGAAAAAATGAACTTAACTGGCGAATAAGGTGGCTATCCCGCGATTTCTCCAAACTTCGGGTTAGAAAAGCTTTGTACGAGTTCGGCCTGCAAGGCCCTTTTGTAACCTTTAAAAACTTCTTCCTCCAGCTAGCATCTCGCGATTTTTCAATAGTGGAGGGTTGTGAAAGGCTTTGCAAGAATGAAGGGTTTAACGAAAACGTCCTACCTTCCGCAAACTTCACGCCAAAGGACTCTGCAAACTTAGAGACTTAACGCCTTACTTTCTCTCCCTTCTTGCTTGTTTCGGCCTTAAAAGGCTTTTTGCGAGAATATGAAAACGCCCTATCACACGACTTTCAAGCTGAGGAAGGCTTTTGCCAAATTTCGCGTTTACTTGCTATGCCCAATTTCGGGCTAAAAGGCCCTTTTGTAAACTTTGAAAACTTAACGCCTATTTCATTTAGCTCGCGATTTTACTTAGTTCAGCGATTTTTGGGACAAATGGAGGTTTGAAAAGCTCTTTAAAGCTTCACGACTTAACTTTGCCTACCCATTTTTGGGCTAAAAGGATGAAATGCAAACCTCCACTTCGCAAACTTGGTAAAAAACGCCCCTTTAACTCACGCGATGCTCCCGTGAAGGAGGCATTCTGCAAATTTTCAAAGAAACGATTCCTCTCCTTAACTTTTTTGGGGTAAAGGCCGTTTTTACAAACTTTACGATTTTACTTAACTCCGCGCTTTAGGGATTTGCCCATTTTCGGGTTGAGGGCAACTTTTGCAAACTTTACGATTTTCAACGCCCTTCTTCTAACTTGTGAAATTCGGCCAAGAGAGGCCTTTTGCAAAGTTACGCTTTTCACTTGTTATTTCGGGTTGAAAGTCGATTTAAAAAAAAGTTGAGTTATAACGCCTTTTCACATTGGCATTCCCAGTTGTTTTGCCGATTTTCGGGCCAAAAGACATTTTTAAAAAGCTTTTCAAGTTGAACGCCTTACTCCTTTACTTTTCAATTTTCGACTAAGAGACAAAATGCAAAAAAAATTTTAAAACGCCCTATTACTTAGCTCATGATTCTTGGCCAAGAGAGGCCTTTTGAAAAGTTTTCAATGTTAAGTTTTTCACGCCTAACTTGAGATTTTCGGCCAAAATGGGCCTTTTGAAAAGTTTTCAAACTTAAACGCTTTTCTCTTATATCGAAACTCGACCTAAAGAGGCCTTTTGAAAAGTTTTGTTTAAGTTAATGCCTTCATGATGCATTTGCATTTTCGCCTAACTTGCCCAATTTCGAGCTAGAAGGACCTTTTGCAAACTTGTATTTAAATTATGCTTCTTTTGCTTTGCACACTTTCACTTGACTGGCGTTTTTTTGGCGAGAAGGCGATTTTTGCAAAAGGTGTGTTTTATGACCAAAACGCTTTTCTTCATTTGATATTTCGGGCTAGAAGGCAATTTTCGCAAAGTTTGAGTTCAAGGCCAAATTCGGCCTAAAAGGTCATCTTGCAAACCCATGGACAACTGACATTCATGCCTAATGAGTCGATTTTCAGGCTTACGCTAAAACAAGTCTTCCTTAGATTGATTTTGAATATTTTAGATTGCGCGACTCTTTGTAACATGACCCCCAGGCCTTGCAACTTAAAACTTATGGACGCAACCATCTCCTGATGGTTACATAGCTCATTGCTTCACTACTACCCGCTGACACTCAAAATGGCGAAAAAAAAACAAAATCCTACATCGGGCAAGACGAAGACCGGAAAAGAAACGAGGGGGACCCTGTCGGCGACAGGGAGTGTGTGCAATGCACAACAAAGTCCTACATTGCAGATTTGGGAGACATCATTGATGACATTCATCTTCTCTTTAATGTAGATGATCCTTCTTCGATTGTTGCGAGGGAACACTCTGACCCTCTTGTGCATTCTCTACATGATCATTCTTTCGAGGTTGATATGATTGTGGATACTTTTGTCCCGCAGTTGGAGGTCTCTTTATTCTTTGAGGAGACATGTGAGTCTTTGGCTATTGTTCTACATTCTTCTCCACTAGATCTTGGAGTGCCTTTTCCAGCAGTGTGGAGCAGTTTACGACCTTTGGAGGGGGTAACTTTCAGCATTGACATGGGGACACTTGAGCAGTTTTCAAAGATTTAATTCATCATGAGTATTTTTCCTACATCTTCCCTTCATGATTGGGGAGACTTCATGGATACACCTTTGGTTTTGTTTCTTCCTAAGGGGAGGAATGTGGTTCGACGTTCGTGGAGCAGTATCTTCATTCATCTTCGAGCTTCTATCATTGGTGCAGATTCTACATTGAGGGGGGGCTACCTAGTCTCTCTTCTTCTTCTCTCATATGGGTGGGACTTTTTCCTCACATGGGGTTTTGTTCCTCACATACTTCTATGAGAGTTCTCTTGTATAGCATTCATCTCTTTTTTGGGGGAGGGTTTTTTCCCATTGGGTTTTTCTCTCTTTCCCAGCTTTATGAGAGATTTCATTGCATTGGTTTGCATGCATTTGCATTTGTACATGGGTACCTAACATGGCCTAGTAGACGGGACCCATCTTGCATTGCTTAGTTGCATTGTAGACTTAAGTGCATTCCCCTAAGTTGCACTTAAGGGGGGATGTTGGTGTAAATAATTATTCATCATGGATATTATTACACCTTACATAAGTTTACTTAGGTACATGCATATCATAGTAGTTTGGGTATGAGACACTTGGGTGTTTGTGTCACATTGGGATAGTGTGTGTAGGAGAATTTCCACCTTTTTTGGTCTTATCTTGTTGTTACATTCCACCTTCAGTGGGTGATCCACCTCATGTGGAATATTATATTGTTTCTCCTACGTACCTACCCTTGTTTCTTATTGAGCCACATGTCATGTTTGTGTGCTCACATATCCATATATCCTTGCCTATATAAGCAAGCTCATATTCATTGTATGTAACGATTGATGATCCAATTGATCAGTATTTTCATCTAGATAGAATACAATTTATTCCTATCATATATTTTGTTCTCTCTTATTTGTGCTTTCCATTGCCTCTAGATCTTGGCAAAGATACAACCCATGGAAAAATTATAATATCAAAAAACACAATAATCTTTATTTTCCAAATCAGATAGAAATATCCCAATTCTAGAATATCTTTACTTCTGCAAATTTGTCTTCGAAAGAAGACTTCACAAATTTGGCACAAATGTAAACTCTGTCACAAATCCACCCCTTAGGAAGAGCTAGGATTTCATCCAACCCTTCTTCGAACTCTTGAAGATTTTTGTCCCCAAAAATCATAAACAGTTATCAAATTCAAAATCATGACTTTCCAACAACCCCAAGACCGAGGACCTTGTAAAGCTCTCCAGGAAACATCTTGAAGATTAGACCGACTAGAGAACTTTATTTAATAAAGTGACCTTATAATTAAAAAATTATTATCATTTAATTAATATTTAGTCCTCGATTGAATATTTTATTTTTTTTTGATAACTTAATAAAAAACAATTTAATTAATTGTCACTATAAAAATTGGGGACATTACAATCCCCTTTTGGACCAAACATTGCTTGTCCTCAAGCAATTCTTTACTACACCAACAAGATCCCAAACTAGCCATATGAGACACTACCATTCCACTGCTCCACTCTGATGCAACCAACAATCTTGAAGCCTGCAACTCTGTTACTCTAAAGCATTCCCACTATCAAGCTAAGTAATGGATCCCACATCATCACACTCTCATACCAACAAAAAGTGGAGGGGTAAATGTCTCTTATCATGCGACCAATGCCAAATGTCCATCTAAGTTTGTATAAATTCTCAAGAATGTGAACAATGATCATCCTAAGTGCATAACCAATTATGACAATGGACCCTATGCTGCTGTTGTGAATCAGGACAGCATCTATCCGACTGCGAACCTCACTCCAACTGAAGCAATAAGTACCTCCAATGACAAAGGACGATAGGAGTTCATCAATAAGCCAGCCTACAATAAGAGAAAGATGATACGATCCTCTTCAACTCCTCCAATCAGCTGCTGTCCCCAAAAGACAACCTGGAATCTTTGTGGTTTTTTCATGCCAAGTACCAAAGCTCAGCTGCAACTTATCAACTCCAAGTAAATGCCACTCAACATGAGAAACATCGATCATGCACACTTTATACCCTGAAATTTGAACAGCCCTATACTCCAATAATGTATCATGAGGTAGAAGTGTAACAATAGCTTCTCCAAGAGTGTCCACATGCTTAAACAAAGCTGAATCACCAATGCCCCCATCCATGTACACTCCTTCACAGGCTGGTCCAAAAAATGTAAGCTCTACCATGTGAGCCTCTAGAAGAGATAACTCCTCAAACTCTCCACAAATGACCAAACGCCCAACCAAATCACTTATGCCTACCTCTACATGTGTAGGTATAAAACTAGTGGCTGATCCACCAAGTGTGTACTAAACTTTCCCATCTTCTTCTATGATTTGAGCCTTCAATGTGTTCTCCAAAAGAAGTAACTCCTGGTCCTCATGATCTATACAAACAGAAATTTCTTTCCATGTCCACAAAAATCTGAATGTTCTTCTTGCTTGAACAACTCAAGAGGATCCTCCCTTGTATGTTCCATCTCCATGTCTTCTTCCCTTGGAAGAAATAGTAATTGAAGAGAAGCTTCTCTTCATTGTCTTGCTTGATCTATATGATTGCAATGTTCCTTGACCTCTTGTAGATGATCTTGCTTGGGCAGCCAGCAACTTTGCATCCTTAGCTCTTTGTAGCCATCCATCACATATACTTTGTGTCTTCCTTACATCTTCCCTGCTATAATATACAAATTCAGATCTCTTATGGATTGGTTCCATAACAAATGCCTCATGTTTGACTCTCAAATCTTGAGTGTCAACATTGGAAAACTCCATAACATTATCATATTTATGTGTAAGCACTGTCAACTCATGATTCCGGGTTCCAAATCAGGAGATCAGTCTTTTTCTCATGCCTTTGTGTGATGTATTCATAGATCTTAATCACCTCTCCTTCCACAAGTGGATGGTCATTAACAAGTGCTGGCTCAAAAGATGTCTCCAACTGAAAACCAAATGTACCATCTGTCACAACTTCTGTCTCATGGTTGCAAGTTATAACTTCGTCTTCTTTTCTAAAAACTTCATATTGGAGTCCCACAAATTCTTCATCCACGTATCTACTCTTCATATTAAGTTGTTGCTCTTTGAATTGACTACTGTAGATGAATGAATTTTTGATTCGGATGATGAAGAATGTGTCAATCTCAACTCCAAGCAAAGCTCATCAACTTGATTTTCCAATTCTTGAAGGGCCATTTGAGTACTCTTCAAGGAATCCATAGTAGCCTTAAGCTTGTAGGTAAGCTTATCAGCTTCGTCTTCTTTCCTTCTCAAAGCATCAAAATATATCTCATTAAGTTGGAGGAGATGATCTCTATCTGAAAGTAGGTGTAGGAAATTTGTTTTCACCACCTTATGAGTAACATCAATGTGAGTTAGAGTTGCAATAATCATGTCTTTGTTTAACCTCAATTGACCTTCCAAGTTATGTGACTCTTGAGGTCTAACATCTTCAAACAAATATTCTCATTTGAATTCATAATCACGTCATTCAAAAACAGCTTCCTTCACAACATCTATCCCATAAAACATAAGTTTGAAGTTAGGCCACCGTCATGTTCAATCAAAGGATTACCACCATAACAGTGAGTAGAATTATTTACCTCGTGCTCTTCTTCAACGGCTGATGCACAAGCAGACTATGAGCAATCTGAATTTCTCTCTTTCATCTCGTACTTATGTATCTAATCTTGAGTGTCCTCAATGCAAGGCTTATGTGATGACAAAGGACTCCTGGTCAAACACAGAAAATCAGAATCATGTTCATGCCTCTTCAAAATGTCTTTGTTATCCTTTGTTTCATCTTCTTCCAAAGTAGGTTGCTTCTCCATAAGTGCTGGTCTATCTGGTGTGTCCAGCTGAAAGACACATGATCTCCTAGCTGCCTTATATATCATAAAACTGATCCATACCTGCACCTCCTTAGCTGTCATTTTATTTGCCTCCAAACAACTCCATGGTAAAGTACCCATGACAAACCAATATTATTAAATTGTAGGACCTTCTTGTTGGGCAATCTCTTAGTCTCTATAATCAGCTCTCTAAGATGAAATGCCCCATATGATCTTAACAAGTATTCCTCCAATGTAGTCATGTGTACGAAACAAGGGAAATCAATCTCAATATGGGTTGTCATACCTTGCATGTAGCTAGAATCTGAAAATTGGGTTGATTCTTGCTTGTCTATATCCTCATAAGGCTTAAGTGAACCTGTGAACATGGCTTCATCCTCTTTAGAGCTTCCGTATGTTTGGCTAGGAATCCAAACTTCCAAATGTGTTGACTGAATTTTGTCCTTTCCATGATCATTTGTGGGGTGCAAGTCACCAACAAGTAATTCCTCTTTTCCATGATCATTTCTGGGCTGCAAGTCACCAACAAGTGATTCCTCTTTCTTCTCCATCCTTTCTTCGATGATGCCTTCCTAAGTTTTCTTCTTTCAGGAATGTTCCTATTGGCTTCAACTCTTTACTCTTCTTATCCAATTCAATTTCTCCACCACTTGTTTCAAAGACAATACTCGGATTCATCATACTTAGAACGTATATCTTTGGTAAGCTCCATGAGCTTTTTAACCTTTTCGTCTCCACAAGCATCAACTCCCTCTTGACTAGAAACAATTTGGCCTTCTTTTGATTCGGATTGAGATTCTAATTCAAAATCCATTTCCTCTTTCCTTTTTCTTATGTAGTACCTATCAAAAGATTTGGTGGCTTTGACATCCTCAGGTTTACAAGAGTACTCATCAAAAACTCTGATAATCTATTCATTCACTGGTATAATGTTTCCTGTCAGACTTAGATATTCTTGGAATGTTAGAAGAGTATTAAACTTTTAAAATTTGTTATATGATCCCACAATCTTAGAAGCCGCAATTTCATTATCCCTTTCTTCCATTTTTGTAATCAACCTTAGCATTCCATAGGCTGGCAGAACTTTGGCTCTTAGTCTTGCCAGTTTAATGAAATTCAGAATGCTTGCTACAGAACAATAATTAGATCAAATAGTACCACCACATCAAATCACAGAATTAAAACTCTCAGATAACAAAGGAAACAACTAAACTTTTATGAAGGGTTTTGAAACTATAAATCCTCTACAGCAACCATCAGCTTTCAAAAATCGATATCTCCAAGTTTAGCATTGGAAGTCACTAGCCTTTACATAAAAGATTGATGTTCTTAATGTACATTCTGAGCAGTACAAGTGCAGCCAAAAGAATACAGAATCTGGAGTAGAGAAGTGGCGCTTAGACACAATAAAGCCCACGCGGATAGAAATATGCAAGTCTGAATATAAAGATGCCCAGCAAGAGCTGCTTCTAATTTTCCAAAGCCTATGCCAAAGTGCCCACTGCCAGAAGTGATATGCAATAATAATTTTGGTCCTCCACAAGGAGTTGCACCAAGTTCAAGGAGTAACAAATGCCACGAACCAATAAAGAGAACATTCAACTCTGAATGGCCTCCTGTGATAAAATTAAGAGCTGCGATACTTGGAATAAATTCCTTATAAATGTTATGAAGCTTTAACAAAGATATATATGTTATCCTCTTTCAACCCAGCCTACACCGAAGCACCTCACAAAAAGATAATTAAATCATCCAGCTCAATATATTATATGCCAAGGTGAGGGTATAAAATGCATATCAATATATAATATCGATTTGTAATCTAGTAGTGAAACTTTAGTCCACGATAATTAGAATCCATGGCCTAGCAAACAATTAAGATCCAATATATTTAAGAACAGTTAAAACTTCTAATCTGCCGGCACTATTATCTTTCAAACATATGCCACAGTAAACCTCCAATATTGGCAAAATACAACCCATGGAAAAATTATAATATTCAAAAATACCACAGTTTTGGAATATCTTTACTTCTGCAAATTTGTCTTTGACACAAAACTTCACAAATTTGGCACAAATGTAGACTCTGTCACAAATCCACCCCTTAGGAAGAGCTAGGTTTTCGTCCAACCCTTCATCAAAATCCTGGAGGGTTTTGTCCCCAGTAATCATAAACATTTATCAAATTCAAAATTAGGCCTTTGCGACAACCCTAGTACCTCCTTCTAAAGCCCTCCAGGAAATTTATTTCCCTAACCATCTCGCTTGGCCTAAGGTAAATAGAGAAAAGCTATAGGTCTTCAATCAATGTCCTCATTCTTGAGAAGGGGACATGACAGTTGGACATTAGGTGCATCCATCAACATGCAAAATAGATAAGCATAATAAGCATGAATACTACAAGATATTTGCATTAAGTAGATTGACCTTTTCATTAAGAAAACATTTCATTTACCAATGACCATCAACATTCACCTCAAGAGTGACTTGCTCCAGATTTCGCATTCTGTAATTTAACATGAATCATACTTGCAACATTTCACCAGCTCTACGCAGTCATTATTTTGCCCAGCAAGAGGTGCATTTATCATATGGTGAAACTCATACCCATAGCTAATCTTCATTTCCAAACTGACAGCTTGTAAAACTAAAAATGTACTTTATAGACAATAGAATACAAAATTAAATCTGAGTATACAGTGAGAGGCATCTTTGGTGCTGCTCATTTGATAGGCCAGAAGAAGATGTTACAAGTACAAGCCATGTTTTATTTTGTTATTATTTCATGACTTGCAGCAGCCTATGATATAACCAAAAAGAGAAAACTGAATAAGTTTACAACTCATTAAAAATTAACAGCTAAATTTATCGAAAATGCAACCAAAAATCATATCATGGGCAACTAAGAATATGCCAATGCTATTGTATCTGCTCAAACTATTTGGCATCATAACATCAAACCATCAAACAAGTATGCCCCAGTTTCATGTTTGCTGTGATATGATACAATTATTTGTTTCCAAAAACTTACTGTTTATTTGCTGTGGCTGGGTGACCACTCTCAAGGGTAACAACACACATTTAATAATGTTTGTAGAGCTGCATGTGTCCACTCTTACAAAGCCATCACTTCAGGTGCAATACAATCAAGACATCAAATCAAATAAATTCATCCAAATGAGATAAATAGCACACAATTATAATGCCATATTAACTCTACAAACATATCTAAGTAAATCATCCTATTGTCAATCATTTATCTAGCAGTAAGGAAATACAACCCTTATCCAGTTCTTAATCACTGTAGACATTTAAGTTCTACATCCTATTTTGTAGTTCCTCTGTGAACTATGCTATCAGTATTACAAATTTCTGCTCATGAAGTGCTCATCAGTCATTAGATGAATATAAGGAACAGATTAGTTTCTTATGAAACCAGGATCCTGTATTTCTGGTTGAATTCTTGGCATATACTTTCAATGTCAATGTACTTACTCTAGCTCAGTGTCTTGGTAGATTAACAGAAACTACAGAAATGTCATGTAAATAGGCATAATTTTTTATAGACAAACTCTACTAACCTCACTGCAGGCATGATGTGCACAATTTGACCAATCCAGGTTTGCCACTCGACATTCATCATATGCATGGATTAGCTCATGAATTATGACTTGATTTACCTCGTCTTGCAAAGTCACATGATTGCTGCACACTTCAATCTGTTCCAAAAATCAGAAAAATTGAAATCATAATGCAGCCCACTTTCAGGAACACATAAAAACAGAACATTACTGTATCCATAAGTCAATTATAATGATATATTCACCAACAATTTTGTGGATTATTTCAAGAGCCCAATGTTTTTAATAAACAATATTCATTTCAGTGCTTATAGAGAATAAAAATATGGCACTCATCAGAAGATGGTGATGGTATAAAAATTTGATGTACAATCTTTGGTCATTTGAATATATTTTCAAATATAAAGTTACAGTTAATAAAAAAAGTATTCCAAGCAATGTAAAAGGTAAATCTCCAGCACAGAATGCATGCCAACTGTTTTGACACTCCCACACACTTCACAACTTAATTTAGAAATTAGTTTAGAAATCCAATGTATAGGCCTAACTGCAGAATTTCCCTCACCCTTCGATTGATTATCTTATTTATATCTATCAGTTAATTTGTTCCTCCACTAATTATTCAAAAATCTGAAATCTCATAAAAGTAGCAATACCTATCACTGTTGAGATTTCACCAGATACTCAATAGACATGCTGAATACTGAGGTGGGGCAGGTCAAACAAGGCCTGCAGACTCTCTGATGAGTCTCAGTGAGTTTCTGACAAACTTGGTGAGTCTGAAAGACTCGCCAAATTCGCAAGTCAACTTGGCCAGCCACTGACCCTTTAAAATAAAAAGCAACAAAAAGCAGAATACATTTAAAAACCTGACTTTCTAAACCCGGAAAAGAGAGAGAGAGAAAGAGAGAGAGAGAGAGAGCTGAAGGAAGGAGACATCACTCCCAAGCAACAACAAAGACAAAAAAGATGCCAGAGAGAAAAGTAACAGCCCACAGTGCATATGGAAGATCCATGGTCAATTTGGAGCAGCCCACAGTCCACTTGGAATATCAAAGTTTAAGAATTATCTCTTTCTTCAAATTTTTTCCTTTTTCTTTCTTTTTTTATTTGTGTCATAACCCTGCCTGAGATTAGGGCTTCATAAAGACAAATCGCAGCATTATCAAGCCTGAGTGATTAAATGAAAGCTAGGCCAACTCAGAATAAAAATAAATAAAATTTGTTGTAACTAAAAGAGGGCTGACTAAGACTACTACTAAAAATAATAATAATTGGGCGACTGAAGAAATATAGCAGAACCAGAATTAAAGAGATTCAAAGATGTTAATAATAACGGTAATCTAATTAATGGGGCGACCAGTAGTATCCCAGATCGCAGCATTCATTAATTATAAAATATTTCCCTTAATCCAGCGAAGGAAACACTAAGGGCAGCTGGTGTCATGAATGGGCAGGGGGTGTAATCAAGGCAGCAGTTCTCTTTGAAAGGTCACGTCCCTTCCAAGTGAAAGGGTATAACCCCCACCTCCACATGAATATATAACTAGGAGAACAATTCATTGGCAGAAGGATCAATAAGGGATCATGGAATGAGAAGAAGCATTTGATCTGGTATCAGATATTGAGCCGATAAAGAGCAGAGTCTGATTTAATATAAGCAGCCTAAAATTATTAAGTTTATGTGTAGAGATCAATCAGATAAGAGATTCTGAAATTTATATTGAATACAGGAAAAGCAGCAATTTACATTTTACAAGTAATTGGTATGCAATAGGGATAAGTCTATTGTTTATTGTGGAATCTCCTATTAAGTCTTTCATTTATTCATTATTGAATTACATTGCCATTCCATCAAGGATTTAGGATTAGTAATTATAAATTATTCATTGGATTTTAATAAAACAATCATATTAGAAACTCGCAAGGAAACATAATAGGGAGATGCAGGAGTACAGGTCCCCTCAATTGAGTAGACACACATTCAGTTGGTTGCTTGTGGGTCAAGGGTTTGGATTGACTTGGTTGGTTGTTCGACACTCTGGGGCTTAATTGTGGAAAATAGTCTCCCAGCATCCTATAGTGCTTCTTGTTGATGTATTTTTATGACACATCGAACACAAAATAAAAAAACGAGTATTATATCCTCTCTTGAACAAGGAAACCTTATATGCTAAATAATAAGGCTACCCCAAAGTTTCTTTAGTCAGTTCTCGACAATGCAAATGGACAGTCTCACTTGAAATGATGTGATCTGCTGGTATCACAAAGGAACTTACGTTTTACTGGAACGTGGAAACTACAAACTGACTGGTTTGAAAATAAAAGACAAAAGAGACAAGGTTGGAGAAATCTAATCTAAACCTAAAGACAATGATGATAATAGATGATGCTTTGATAGATGGATTCCATAATCAAGCCTTGCTTCGCCATGAGGAAACAACTACACAAAACTAATGCAATCTCCAAAGGTAACGAAGGATTTTTCTTATTGTAAGTATTCATCCAAATACCCAATAATGGCGCAATCCAAATGAACATCCACAATTGAACTAGTGCTAAATTAGGTTCAGACTAACCATGCACAGTGATTTGCAATCAACCAACTACAAATGGTATGAACCAGTATTCTATCAAATATCATCACATTTATCCATTACAATCAATGAACTTCAACTACATTTGAGAAGTACAAAGAAACCATGCCAAATGTAGAAACAAGAGACAAAGATCCACCATATCTTCAATGAAACATGTGTATTAATCTCAACATAGTCTTGGCAACAATTTCTTCTCCTCCTACTCTACTCTATTCTGCTCTACTACTTCCTAATTATCAACTCTTCTATTCACCCTTACAAATGAGAAGGCCAAGCATATGTGAAATGGACGAATATGGTCAAAACAATAAATGTTTGGGGAGACAAGTTTGAAATAACCATAAATGGTTATGTAAGAGCCATAAATGGTCATGTAAGAGCCATTAGTGGTCTTTGGAAGACTTTGGGGGTTAATTTGTTGAACACACAAAGCATTATATAGACATCCCAATTACAATTCAAGGGCCAAGATTGATTTAAAATCTTCAAGGGCCAAGATTTGGACAACAAAACCCTAATTAGGGTTAGTTACAACTAATGCCACTTTGACCAATGAGAAAATTACAATTGCTTTGAATACACGTCCTTTAGGTGAAGGACCAATAAGAAACAAGGTTAGGTATATTGAATAATTATTTAATGTGACTCCATGTGTCACTTGCTCCTTCTCTGGATTAGTCAAGTACAATGCACCTAGACAGGCTAACTTGGCATCAGTTGATTGGTTGATGATGATCAAGCACCACCTCTGCTTGCACGTATTCCTAGCAATATCTCTTGATACTCAAAATAAAATTGCTTGATGGTTCATATTTCCAAATTGTAACATCTTGATCAAGTTTCTAACTTTGATCAGCTCTTTTGAAATTATCTTATTTCCTTGATCACATTTCACTTTTCAATCTTCATGTTCAGAATTTTCCTTCTTGTGATGCATTTTCACTTTCAACCTTGGAATCTTTCACCTTGTCTTCTTCATGTCTTCAAATAATCCTCATCCTTGGAATAATGAAACTCCTCTCTCCTGAACTTTCTTGACTTTGATTTCCTTGATCTAGCAAAACCCCTCATGTTGCAATATCTTGACCTTGTGCATCTTGACATCCTCTTGAAATATGGAACATGTCCTTAATGTCTTTGATCCCCTAGTAGTAGTTGTCGAGCTCTGCATCATCATATAATCTTTCATGTTATAATGCTCTTCTTTGATTTACCATTCCATTCCTCTTGAAATTGTTGAACTTGATATCCCTGCATTGTTGAGTCCTTCCTCCTCATTATGCAATCACCTAGACTTTGATTTCTCCTTGATGTTGAGTCTTCATGTCCTGGAGTCCTTCATTCCATGCTCCATGCGCATTGCTTGCATCAAACCTGGAAAGACAAAGAAAGTACCTTGGATAAAAATTGTGAATTGAAACCCTACGTTAAGGTAGTTGTTATCACAAAAGCTTGCACCCTTGTTGGGCTATCAACTCAGCAACCTCGTGAAACATGGAAACAACCCCGAAGTGTTGCGCAAGGGGGTTGAATCTCCGGAGAAGGCCGATTTCCTTCTCAATCCAGGTGCAGGTGTTGAACCAACTCAACACTTCAAAACTTACTCCTAAGCCTAGAAGGTGCAGGTGTTGAACCAACTCAACACTTCAAAACTTACTCCTAAGCCTATCCTAACAACTTGCAAAGGAAAAGGGAAGAGGGAAATGCTTAAAATAAAAAGAGGTGATGCACCAAGAAGAGATTGTTTCTTTCCCTACCTGAAATGACACAAAGAATCAACTGAAATACCCAGAAGATGCACAAACTTCAGTTGTATGAGTGATCCCAATGCATGTATGGAGGTTAGGATTCGTTGAATGTCAAGAGGGGAGAAGGTTTCCGACAAGTCACACTCAGAAATAAATTAAGACAGCATATATGAGAGAAGAGCCACAAAACATACACCTATGATGAAGGTAAGGAAACATACACAACATACATAAGTTGAAGAAAGGCAAAAATAGCAATTCCAATTCATTCGAAGGCCAATGGCCAAACTTACAGTTGCAAAATACATAATAATACAAGAGAAGTGAAAGAGCATGGAATAGCTCAAGCCAATAGGGAGAGAACCCTTTACGATTAGGCTTAACGGCCTTTATATAGAAAAAAGGTTACAAGAGTGATCATGCCCCCTATATGTCAGTCTGGGAGTGCAGGGAAGTGCATGCACTTGACTTTTGTACATGCAAACAACCATGCCATACTCTGAAAAGGCAACCCTGAGAAGGGTGGATTGACCGACCTTCCAAAGCCAGAGTATGCAGACATGACATAAGTCACCACAACAAGCATGGCCCCGTACCTCTCCTGATGGAAATCCTGCCAAAAACATTAAATGCACCCATGTGGCTCCACAAAAGAAGGTGCACAAGTCACAAAAGTCGTCGGAGCATTTAAAGCTTTGAGTGTTGATCACGCCACCCGGAAGTGTTGCCAGCCGGAAAGAAGTCCGAGGACTTCGGAAACTCGGGTTCCCGAAGTGGGGAAGACAAGGAAAGAACTTCGGACCTCGGGGTTCCGAAGTTTCGGGGAGGAGAAAAGAGTGTAGCAGGGAACTTTGGTACCTCGGGGTTCCGAAGTTCTGGAGAATTAAAAAAGGCTAAGGAAGGAACCTCGAAACCTCGGGGTTCCGGAGCTCTGGGAAAAAAGAAGGGAAGCAAGGGAAGAGAACTTCGGAACCTCGGGGTTCCGAAGTTCCGAAGAAAGAAAGGAAGAAAGGCTTAGGAACTTGGGAACCTGAGGGTTCCAGAGTTCTGGGGTTATGGACTTAGGAACTTGGGAACCTAGGGGTTCTAAAGTTCCGAAGTTCCAGGGTCAAGGACTTAGGAACTTGGGAACCTAGGGGTTCCAGAGTTCCGGGATTGAGGAAGAGAAGACTTGGGAACCTGGGGATTCTGGAGTTCCGAGGTCAAGGACTTAGGAACTTGGGAACCTGGGGGTTCCAGAGTTCCGGGATTGAAGACTTAGGAACTTGGGAACCTGGGGGTTCTGGAGTTCCGAGGTTGAAGACTTAGGAACTTGGGAACCTGGGGATTCTGGAGTTCCGGAGTCAAGGACTTAGCAACTTGGGAACCTGAGACTTAGAAACTTGGGAACCTGGGGGTTCTGGAGTTCCGGGGTTGAAGACTTAGGAACTTGGGAACTTGGGGGTTTCGGAGTTCCAGGGTCAAGGACTTAGGAACTTGGGAACCTGGGGGTTCCGGAGTTCTGGGGTTGAAGACTTAGGAACTTGAGAACCTGGGGGTTCCAGAGTTCCGGGGTTGAGGAAGAAAAGACTTAGGAACTTGGGAACCTGGGGGTTCCGGAGTTCGAGCAAGACAACACTTCATACTTCATGATTCCATTGTTTTCTCTTTGATCAACTGAGGCAACGCTGGTCCATAGAACATATCTTTGATCGGTTATCACTGATGGACCAAGGGTATCATAAAATGACAACAGTAATGCAAGAAAATTATGATAAGAGCTTAGCCCTAGCATTCCTAATTCACATGGAATCAGACCCCAAAAATGTTTATGAAACATCATTAAACACTTTAACAATTCATAAAAATGCTTCACAAAATCCTTGAAAGATCTGAAAATGAGACTATCCCTTGTAAAATCAACTTTCAGATCTGCAAATGTATGATTCCCAGTCTCATTTATCCTTCCCATCAGCTGGAATTCAATTGGTTATGACTGAATTTGTCTTGTAATCAGACTTATTTTGATGAAAATCGCTGCAGGTCTGATTCATTTCACACCTAATCTGCTGGACACTTCACCCCAAAACCGTCTTAAATGTCTGCTAAATAGTTTGCTTCCAAGTCTGACATAATACTGAATCAGATTGCATTTTCTTCTTCTGGAATTAATTCTGATTTGAATTTGCTTCTTGAATCTACATATAGTTTTTGCTTGAGCGCACCTTGAGCATAGACAAGAAATTTGTTCCTTGGGCAGACTTGCATGATAGACAAGAAGTTCTGTGGTCGGATTTCCATGCTTAAGGGAAGGAATTGTTCACTCCTCTAGGGTGGGATTGCACTAGGGTATGGAAATTCTGCCCTCCACTTAGGACTTCCTCATCCCTTGTTAAGCACATTTTCACTATACAAAGGAAATTTCATCTTTTAAGGGCACAATTACACATGAGAGAAGAAATTTGGAATGGAAATTTGTGAAGTGGCAATGAGCACTTGGAAAGGAAATCTTGAGTGCTAATTCAATATGGAGAGGAAATTTCTTACCTTGTAAGGGAAGTTGTTGCATTTCCACACGACTGAAAGGAAATATTGTGTATTCCATGACTTGGAAGTGGAATTCACTTTCATAATTCATAATTTTTTATGACTTCTCTTGGAATTTCCTTTTTTTTTCCCTTGAAATTTCATTTTTTAACTTGGGAATTTTCCTTTGTTTTTCTTTCCTATCAAATTGTCCTGACAAGATTTCACAACTTTCACTTGACAATTTTGACAACAATTTGCACTTTTGACAACATTTAGCAACTTTGTCAACATTGTAAATTTCCACCTCAATTCTCAATCTAGATGCTTATTCATAGATTCTGGGCCCGAAATTTGATTTCCTAACTTGATCACACCCATGGTCTTGAATTTGGACAACTTCCATTTGCATTCCTAGGAACAATTGCACATTTCTAATCTCAAAACAAGGAATTTTCGTAGTCTAGACGATGGACTCCACATTTTGTTAATATCCCGGACTTGGAATTCTTGTCTCAACTTACCCATTCCTAACCTATGATTTAGTGAATTTCTTGACTCAATCTATCCAACTCCAAGGACAAGGTTTTGTACTCTTAGTCATTTTAAGGGTTGCTCAACATTCATCCCAGACTAACAAGACATCACCTTCCTTAAGAGCTAGGAGACAAAACTACTGCCAAGCTATGCAAACTAAGCAAAAACACCTATGCTAACAAGCAAAAAGTGGGGATCCCCATTTGCAATGGGGCGATGTGTGAAAAAGTCACAACACTTCCCCTCAAGTTACTAATATGGTTGAAGCTATAGTGTGCATGTTTATAATAGGGAACTTCATTATCATTTGTTTCAAATTAATTGATTAGTTTTCCTAAATTCAATTACTATTGTGTAATCTAGTGAAAGAATACTCTTGTAAATAAATTGTATTGTCGGATTTGTTATTTTTTTGGGCAAAACTAGGTATATCCCAAAAGGGAAAATGCAATGTGCCATTCCATTCTAGATTTTTACTCCTTTTTCCATTTTGAATTTGTGGTACAGGAAACAAAAAGAGAGAGAAAATGAAGAGAACTTATTCTCTTCATTTTTTTCCTAATATCTTGAAGCAAATTGAAGAATGTGAGTAGTTACACCTAGAGTAAATCAACTCCTCACTTGTGGTAGTTAGTACAAACATAACACTATGGCTAACTGCTTGCAATACCTTGTGTCATCTTTCACAACATTATCCTACTCTCAATTTGTGTTGCATGACCTCCAATTCTGCCCCAAGTGCTCTTGCGTCATCATTCATGCTTCTTACAACACCATTATCATATGTAAATCACAATGCCTATTCTACCACAACATTTGTAACTTCAAAAAATATCATCACAAACAAGTATGTAGACAAACTCTTCCTACAAGGAATCTATGAAAGTGAATATAACCTAATTCCCAACATTAAGATACATAGTATAAGGATTTTCTTAAAAGAGGAACATTAACAAGTCTAAACTCGGATACTGGATTCATGCATTTAGGGGCAGAATCAAAGACGGGTCCGATATGGATTCTGATATAAGTCAAGTTCATATTGGGTCTGGCCTGGGCGCCACATCTATGGGTGTAAAATTACGTTGCTTGTGTTTATTCACTCTTGGGACCGCGTTTTGTCGCCCAATTAACTTGGCTCTACTTGTGGTTGAAGAGGGATTATGTTTATGCATCAAAGCTTATGGGATTCGATCCCCTAATCGCCTTATTAATAGAGGCAAGAATATCGAGTGCATAACCCTATGCTGGTTTGCACACAATTAATTCGCCACTCATAATATATAAATTGCGTTAAACCATATGACTTAATTGAATGTTTCATATTTATTTATTATTGGTTGAGTAGTTCAAATTTATATATAAGAATCAATAATCTGCAAAAAATAGTGATTATACCTGATTAATTGCAAATTGTCGAGCTGGTCAATTTATTCCCCAAAAAAATCCCGATTCACCCAAAAACTGTTGGAAAAACAAAAAATCGTTGATGCGATTTTCAACAGTTTTGTGTTAAAATCATGTTAAAAACCAAAAAAAGGGTAAAAAGTGAAAAAAAATCATTACAAATACCCATGAAACCCTAGAAAACTCCTAAAATTACCGAATTGCTCAGAAATAGGGTCAGTTTCGAGATAGAATTAGAGTCAATACAGAATCAACAAGGAAACAATTTGTTATTTTGTCCCTTAGTCTTCTTTCCAACCTCTAGAAAACCCTAAATAGAGGAGAGAGAGAGAGGAGCAATGGTGTCATCAACCGAATTTGAAATGGCCTCAATCATCCTAAATCGTGAGGGCATATAAGATAGTGTCAAACCAACTTGCAAATCTACTCTAAATCGCGACTTCAGTATGACTCGAGCTCTCCGCACACCCCACCCCATAAATTCTGATGCAAACAAGTATATAATTATTATTATACACTAACTTTAAATTATAACTATTATGCACTATTATAGATGGCACTTTGACAAGGAAGGAGCAAACCCCTATAGTTTATAATTATACTATAAAGTAGTATTGAAATTTAAACTATTATTGGCTATTAATATATATTAATAGTTATATAATAAACTATAAATTAAAAATAATGTAAATTTATAATGATATAAAATATATACTTTTGATCGAGGAAACTTGGGTTTTTAGCTTGGTCTGAGCGTAGAGAGACCATTTACGAAGGATCTCAACCCACAAGGCCATTTCTAAGGGGCCATCACTCCCCATATTTCACTTGTTCAAACTTGCAAGCTCAACAGCTCAGCGAAGGCACAAGGCCTACGAGCTTAGTGGCACAACATGGGTTTTAACATTGGTGGCCACCTCACCAACAAAGTGAAAAATAAATTGAATGAATGATTCAATAATCGGATAATTACATTGAACGATATACACACGTATATATAGAGGTTACAAGACGATGTTATATAAATAGAACTAGTCGTTAAAGTGAAATCAAATAAGCTAAATATAGCTTAAAAGGCTAAATAAAAAAGCTAACTTAACAAGCTAAATAAGTCGACTAAAAAGCTAAATAGCTAAATAAGTCGACTAAAAAGCTAAATAGCAGATGACCATTATAGAAGATATTAATATTATTTTAACACCCTCCCTACTGGTCATCGTACTCAATACCCTACAGAAGACACTGTAGGTGTTATGATCACAAATGCAAAGACCATCTGCTACTACGGAGACCCTCCCAGGATCTGCAGAATGTAAATGACCAAGAGTACCAAAAGCCATCCAAGCTAATGTAGCCTTCACACGCAAATTACTGAAGCCTGAAACCATGATTTTGAGGAAAAAAACAGCAAACCCTTTTGCAGAAGAGTACCAACTCCAAAACTGACAGCAAGATACCACGGTTGCAGACGTTCACCCTGGCAAGTGCGACCCAAACTAACTACAACAAAGCACGATTTTTGAGGAGAAAAATCGATCAAAACCAAAGAAATTCCGGAATCACAAACCCCACGCAAACTTCGCGTATTACAGATGATTTTTGAGGAAAAAATTGTAAAAACCAACAAACAATTTTTGAAGAAAAAAATTATGAGAACCTAGAAATCCCATGCAAGCTTTGCGAATGACAGATAATAAGTTTTAAGAAAAAAATTCTACACCCTGCGAACAATTTTTGAGGGAAAAAAATGTGAAAACCAAGAAATCCCACACAAGCCTTGCGGATGACAGATAATAATTTTAAGGAAAAAATTTGAAACCCTAAGAACAATTTTTTAGGGAAAAAATTAATAAAACCCAAAATAATTTTTTAAGGGGCAAAATTAATAAAGCCCAGAATAACTTTTTAAGGAAAAAAATATTAAAAACCCATTGCAAAGCAGACGATTTTGAAAAAATCATAGAGAAACCCTCGAAATCGCGAACTAAAGCCTGTACGCACAGAAATCGCGAACTGAAACCAAAAATCAAACGCTAAAAATCATGGCGCCTAGAAAACCAAATGCAGGTTCTCGAACCCATGAAAAACGCTGAAAATACCGCCAAAAACTGTTGCCGCCAACCACAAAATCCGTCATCGCATCGCGCGGAAAAAATAACCCTGTCGTCGCAAAAAAATAAAAATCAAGATTTCGGGAGGAAAAAAAACAACCGCTGCCACCACCCAGCACAGTCAGTAAAGCCGCCGCGAGAAAAACCCGAAAATTACAAAATAATCGCTCATGAAAAAGCCGAAAATATTGCAGGATACAGACGCGGGAAGTCTACAAATTTCGCGTCGCATGTATCGACCGAGGGTTTTGGCAAAAAACACAGGTAAAGAACCGTGAAATGCATAGAAAAAAAAACGCCAAGAAACACAACCAAAATCACAAAGGTAAAAAATAGTTGCACCACAAAAAAAATGAACCAAAAAACCCTCCGGAAATCAAACACGCGAAATCCGAAAACCCTAGCCGGATTCTGTTGCACCAGATGTGCGAAAAAAATTCAGAAAAACCTCTTTTCACAAACCTCGAACAAAAGCCTTCCAAAAATCAAAATCGTTTTCTCCAAAAAAACAATTAAAAAAATCTAGAAAAATATTCCAGAAAGGAGGCCAAGAAAAATTCTCCAAATCCTATAAAAACCCATTGACCCGCTCTAATACCATGAAAAATAAATTGAATGAATGATTCAATAATCGGTAATTACATTGAACGATATACACACGTATATATATAGAGGTTACAAGACGATGTTCTATAAATAGAACTAGTCGTTAAAAGTGAAATCAAATAAGCTAAAAAGCTTAAAAAGCTAAATATGGCTAAATAAAAAAGCTAACTTAACAAGCTAAATAAGTCGACTAAAAAGCTAAATAGCTAAATAAGTCAACAACTAAGATGACCGCTAAAAATAGAAGATGACCATTATACAAGATATTAATATTATTTTAACACTAAGTGTTTCTATAATGACACTTACCAATTTTCTGGATTTTTTCTCCCCAAGGTATCAACACTTGGCCAATTTTCTGAATTTTGTTTTTCTTTGGCAGACTTCAACTTGTGTCAAACGTTGTGCAACTTGGCAGGGTGGACTTCACAGCTGATTGGACATGTCCAAAGGAGACTTGGCAGTTGATTGGACAGTGCAAGGCGGACTTGGCAGTTGATTAGACAGTCCAAGGCGGACTTGGCAGTTGATCTGCCATCTTCCAAACTTGCTCCCATTGCCATCTTCAAGTTTGATCTACCATGTTGCCTATCTGAAATATCTGGAACAAAACCCTAGCCTGGAGATTTTACCCTACTTTTTAGACTTGGAGATACAATTTTTTTATTCTGAAAACATGGGCACTGATGCCATGACCTGAGCGATCCAAATCTAGGTCTACTTTCAAAAAAACAATCCAAAAAAGTTGCTTCCCCGATTGGTTCGAAAGTGCCAAAAAGCAAAAAAGTTGAATTCCTAAAAATTAGGAAGGTGTCAAAATTGACCCTAAGCAATTGCGATCTTCATCCTTTGGGTCTTCTGAGCACTTTGATGATGTCCAGACACTATTCTGAGCATGAATTCTCCACTTGGCTCGGGGTTGACTCTTGGAAAAACTCTAACTCCTCATTGCAAAAAAAATGGACTTAGCAATTGCGAAAGCTAAGGCAAAGCAAAAAAACAGGGGGTCCCCATTTGCAATGGGGCGATGTGTGAAAAAGGTCACAACAGGTAGCAGTTTGTTTCAGTTATTGTGCATTTCCACTCACCATCATTCTTCAAGTATCTTTCCAAGCAAAGATATATCTCTCAATTTTCAGGTATCAATTTGATGCAAAGGTGTCTATTTATTTCCAATTATTTGGATTTGCAGATAATCATTAAAGTTTCAATTTACTTTCTAAATCCAATAATGTGATAATTGGATGGTATGCCACTAATAATCTTTTTTTTAAATCCTAAACAGTTTATTACTAGATCCCCCACGAATGTGTAAGAGTAATCTTGCATCACCCAAAAATATTTTTTTTAGTTTGGTTAAATTTATGGAATAATTCTATTTTCAATAAGGACTAAATGCAGGCTATTATGTGTCTCCACGTACCATGGAAAGCATTCAAGGGGTCATAGGGGATAAAATAATTTATTAAATATGGCTTATGTCAAATGGTAAATGTATTTTTCAGCAGTGGACACATATCAGTGATGCTTAAATAGAAAAATGGAGGAATTTCATACCTAGGCATCCACTTTGGGAAGTTGAAAAGTCATGTTTAAACATATCGTTGGTGTTTACAAGGAGAAATGGAAGTCTCCCTCTTAGGCGCCCACTTTGGAAAGCTGAAGAGTCTCTTTCTGGGAATTTGAGGAGTCTTCATTGGCCATGTGTAGCCTTTCTAAAGGGGGAGGTGGATTTTTCCCAAGTGGTTTTAGCCCATGGTTTTGGGTTCCCACTATAGTATTCCTCCCCACAAATTGCTATAAATTGGTGTGTTGAGTTTATCGTTTCATCATTTAAAGTTGACAAGAACAATTCTTCATTTTAGAGTTTAGGAAGTGTGGCTTGTAGCTCCAGCTTTGTAATGTCCCCTTGATGAATAGGATTTATTAATAAATAATAATAATAAATTAAAATATAAAAGAATAACAAATAAAAATTAATATAATTAAAAGTTAGTTAAGTTTAATGAATGGTCAAATGGCATGAAATGAAAAGTTGTGACTCCCTCAAACATGAGATATAAAAGCAAGAGAAGAGAACTTCATTTGGGTAAAAAAAAAAAGGAAGAAAGAAGGGAGCAAAAGGAATCAAGGAAGCATTAATGAGAAGAAGATAAGGAAGAGACTCTTTTAAAGGGGCAGCACTGATGAAAGGTTGTGACCCTTTCGAAGGGTGGTAATTGTAAAAATTTGTGAACTTTAAGAAGAGGTATGACTCTCCCTCACATTGGAAGATATAAAGTGGAGAATTTTTCATTTGAGAAGGAAGGATCCATGGAATACAACAAAATATCCGAAGCGTTCAAAGTAGATTTAGGAGCAGACCTAAATCAAAATTATAAGAAAATCTGGAAGAATGATATGAACATTTATCAAAGAGATCAGAACATGAATACAAATCTGCAAACAATAATGAAGCGGACATCAAAGGAAAAGAAGAGGAAACATTAAATCAATAACTAGAGAATCAAACCTGATGGAATAGAAAGGATTCTCATTCACACACATATATATCTGAGTACAGGCAGCAGATCAGATTGATATAAACAGCAGACCTGTGCATTTAAAGAGGGAAACAACATCGAATTGAATCTGTCCAAATTACCACAGCAGACTGAAAATCCATAACCTGCAATAATTCTACAAGTATATTGGGCAAGATTTAGTGTTCTCCGAAAAGGGACATTACAAGCTTGCAGGATTTGTAAAGCCCTTGAGGCTAACGCATTGTAATTTTCTAGATATTGTATTTCATTTATTTAAGCAATAGAAAGCACGTCATTTTCTTCTTGCAAATTCTTGTATTATTCTCTTTTTTGTGCTGTGTAAATGTTGGGTGGAGTAGCCCTTCATCAGAAACATTCAAGCATGTGTTTGGGTCCGTAAGGGGAGTCCCCTTCATCAATATTATCTGCCAACTTGGCATACATCAAAATTGGGTGATCATATATCAAAATTGAGTGATATAGTCTATCATTTTGGCATCAACGCATTTTCACTTGTATTCACTCAATTTGACTTGATTGGAATTTGCATATTACTATTTGTCATTTTGGAATTGATCAATTATTGACTTTGTTTCTACTGTACTTTGATCAGCTGGCTGCCAATATCTTATTATTTAAATCAGTTGTCCTTGTTCTACTCTTTATAGTCTCTAACCTGCGCACACGGGAACTTGGTGATTAAAAAGAGCTAAGATTCCAGTGATTGCAAAAATTCCTTGTGGCTTTAAGCTAACATGCTACAAATAACATTACATATGCTGAGGTTTTTGCATAATAAATATGGGGTACATTCAAATGTGACCTAGGTTTAATGGGGTACACCTTACACAAGAATGCAACCAAGGCTTGCCAAACACCATATTTACCCAAGATACATCAAGCAATTAATAAACATAAAAATTCAATAAACAAAAAAAGCCCATTTAAATTTTTCTTTGAGGTTCGTTATCTAAACCAACTCTGTGTATTGAAATTTGAAGCCAACTAGTTGATTAGGGCATATTATGATCATTAAGGTGTAGTGTTTTTGCATGTTTCCAACAGCCATCCAATTTCAAAACTCCACTCAGCTGACGCACTCCCTTCCTGGGTCATTGTGTAGGTTTGGATTTTGTCTCTGTAGTGGAACCTCCCATCAGTGGGACTCAGGTAACACCCAAATTGAGGCCAAGGGTCCACTGTAAATGCTCATTTACCAACAACAAAAAAATCTAAATCGAAGCTAACACCCAAATAGCTTTAAAAAACACAAACAAATTGTAAAAAAAAAATCATATTAACCGGAAAAATGTGAATTGCCATTGCCTCAAACTGTTCATAGATGTCCTGAAATTTGTAATCTCAAATCTATCTAATTCCAGCCATTAATATTGATTGCCTAAGGAACCTCTTAATAATAAAGATAAAATTTGTTACAGGCTTCTTAAACCTAGTCTAAACCGTAGATTTTCTGATTTTAATGGAAAAATCGAACAAATTTTTATTACATAAACAAACTTCGGAATAAATAAGCATTCCAGCAATGAATATACTTAGATGAGAACAAACCCCATGTCCTGGCTGGTATCCACCACTGACCGATTGACCGCATTTTTCTGCCTTGAAAAAATCCCGTCCTACCGAACACCCAGACTTCGCCAAATGCTCGATGAGGAATTTAACGGTTGGGACTGCCAAAACATTAGGAGAAACATTAATTTTTTCAACCCTATTAATATTAGCTAGACACATTAATTCATTTCAATCAAATTACCGGCAGCGCAAGTCTCCCAAAAGAAAAAGAAAAACATATAGGCAGCACACATCAATTCCTTCCATTCAAACCCTAAAATATCAGCATCACAAATTGAACTCCTTTCAATCAAATGACATGTACAAGATCAGTTAGAAAAAAGCACGTCTCAGTAGACTATATGTACGGGACCATATATCTGCCTAGTATACTTGTGGGATCACATCTCAGCAAACTACAGAAATTTGAAACCAAAATAAAGATTGCTTTGTTAAAAAGCATAATGTCTTACTTCTGAGACTTGCATCGATCATTCTTTCTGTCTGCTCGATTGTGCTGCCCCTCGAAGCTGACGAAGTAGGAGGCTCCTCCATGACGGTAATGCAGAAAGACGTAAGAGGCCTACCGTGCTCTTTTTCAATCGAAGTAATGGTATATATCTTTGAAATGCTTAAACCCTGACCCCTACCCCAGAGATTAAAACAGATTTTTTTGACTTTAGTGCTGCTTAAAAAGTTAAAAAAAATATATTTGTATATAGGGGAAAGGACCCATTTCAATTCTTGTGATAGAAGTTGTTGATTTAATATTCCCATACTTGCTGATTTAATGTTCAATTTTTGTATAACATTGCATCAATAGTTGTATGATAAGTACCAATAATTGAATGAAATATACTATTTGTTGTGAAAAATAACTAATCATGTGATGCCACATCAGTTGCACAAGTATTGGGGCCTTTTTGCACACCTATTGGTCTCACTTTTTGGGGGGGCTGTTTGGACACCTTGACAAAAAACATGATGATGTGGCATCATATTTGATGATATGGCCCTGAAACCTTAGTTATAAGTAGGGGACTTGCCAAGTAAGCTGCTGTAAAAAAATTGGATTGATTTGAAATTTCCACATAAGATTTTGAGAAGCACGAAGTTAGCGTATACAACTAGTGGATCATTTCCCCTAGGTATGTGCTTTATTCGTTAAGTTGAATGGTTTTAAATAAGTTTATTAGGAATTAAGTTTCTCGCAAATCTAGATAATGGTTCGTGGTTAAAGAGGTTTCAACCTAAAGACTTACTCTTATATTGAGTAGCTAAAAATTCTTTGTGGATAATGTAAACTCTTCTATCAAAAAAATAAATTAAATGTTTTTTATTGTGGTCTCAACTGTTTTTTATTAGGTCAATGAACATATAGAATTAAAAAAATGAACAACAATTATTAATCTACATTTAATTTTAATTAAAATAATTGTCAAAATGTTGTTTATTTTTCATTCTATTGGTTCATACTGGAAACCACAAGCGCAAAAATTATTTTTTTATTTATTTGTTTTGTAAACTACATGTTTGTTGCATTCAATTAGTTGAATCAATTTTCAACTCTATTAACATCTTGAATGACATGAACACTATTATATATCATAATGATCATTTTATATTATGAGGTAGCAAGGTAGATTAATACGAAAAAAAAAATTTGGCCTTAACAAAACTAGGAATTGCACCTTGGTGTGTAATGGGTACATTTAAGGGGTATGGAAGGTCAATTAGAAGAAAAAAATGGTCAATTTGGTCAACTAGTTGACCATTTAACAAATCATATTATTGGTGTAGCAAAGGCCTCAATGGAGAAGTGATAGCTTCAAAATCCACTTTACAAGGATTCAAACATGACTAAAAAAAACACTATATAAGAAAGATATTCAAGCTTCATTTTTAATAGGTTCATGTTGCATTTGCAATAGAGGGAGAGAGAGGGGGGGCGAGAGAGAGAGAGAGAGAGAGAGAGAGAGAGAGAGAGAGAGAGAGAGAGAGAGAGAGAGAGAGAGAGAGAGAGAGAGAGAGAGAGAGAGATGTGTTAGGAAAATGGTGTTTCAACCTTGCAATTAAATAAGGTTACTATTTATAGTAAGTTTACATTTGAGCACAAATTGTCCTGAAATTCTTTTCAAAGGCTAAATAAACATGCCACTAAATTTTTGTTATAGTACTATGTCTGGATTTAACAATTTTTTTTTTTTAAAGTTACAAATGAAAGTTTCAAAATCAATTGTGAAGGCTTTAGAGGCATTATTTGGGCCCAAAAGTGGTCGTAATTGGTGTAGCAACTTATAGCTTAATAGAAAACTTCATGAGCTTTTTGACACTTCAAATGGTTTGTGAATCAAGCTCCTGGATCAAAAGCTATGGCCTTTAAAAATTATGTCTCCTAAAATAGGAGATGTAAAAATGTGTTACACACATAAATGAGATGTGAAAGGGAGTTACACATGTTGGTGTATGTTTTGACACATTATAGCATTGCAAGGTATGTGCCCTTGGACTCCTTGTGTTGTGAAGTGCAACACTCAGGTTTGTGACATGGCTTAACCGCCTCTTGTGGATTCTATAAGTCTAGTGGTTGTATCGGGCATTAACTGGTCGATCTTTTGGTGCAACGACAACTGCACTTGTAACACATAGGGAATCTTGGATTAGAGATAAGTTGGGTGCTATTTTTGGGTGGTTTTACCTCATAATTTTATAATATTGTTTGACGGTTTCATGTATTGTATCTCTTATATAATAGGTGCATGAGATGGAGGTTATGTGTAAGAGTCTTATAGTTGTTTAGTTACCTTCAAATCTTTGGTTGGCGATGCTCCTGTGAGAAGCTTGCCCTACAAGTATATTTTAATCTATTATTGATTTCTAAATAATATATTGGGTGGGAGCTGAGTGTAGAGATCTGAGGAAGTTGAATGGACATCTATCATTTCTGCTTGGTGAAGCTTTACATTTGTAGCATCAAGCTTGAATTAGTGCTCTTTGTCTCTCTTGATGTTCTTGAATCTCTAGCATTCCTCTTTTGATTCTTTTTGTTTTGTTCTTTATTTGCAATTTTGGTGTTTTAGTGTGGGTTGTATTCGAATTGATTAGGTGCTAGTTATTTAAATTCTACATTTATTTGTTATCCCACCTATTAAAAAATTTAGATCTTTGACCAACCTACTTACATTTATTAAACCCTGCACTGAGTATGAACCCGTTAATTCTCCTAAGCCAGTTGGAAAATGGGAGATGTACTAAATTCAAGCGAGGACAAGGGTGTAATTAATAAAAATTTATTTACATCAAGTGGTGGCTTATCCTCGAATGGTGATAGTAATGAAAAGAATGTTGGACAAACTTGTCGTGATGCTTTAAATGCAAACATAGTTGGTGAAGCTCTTCTTGTATTTGCAAAATTCATAGAGAATAATGGAGGACTTATTCTAGCCAATTCAATCGGAGTGGAAGGAGGAGGACTTTTGTAGTTTGCAATAGATGGAATGGGAATAGGAGACTTTGTTGGTGGAGGAGATAGTTGAAAGGAAGAAGATGGTAAGGTGTCCTCTAACCATAAAGTGCCCTTTGTCTCTATGAATTATGATAAGTTGCAAGCTCTGAAAGTAGAGGAGAATATATTGAAAGGTATTTCTATATTCTTTGTTTGTTTGGATACTAACTTCTTGTCGTCCAAAAAAAAATTTGATGATTGGATAATGCCAGTGTGGGGAAAAATTGGAAATCCATGTTCATTTTTGTAGGATGATATAGAAGGACTTGTTTGTTACTTTTTCATAAATAACTCTATGCAATATAGAGTAGTTAAAAAGTAATTTTGGAATATGAGTCAATCCATGTTTCGAGCTTTGCCTTGGACACGCAATGAGAATTTTGAGGAAACCATTGCAAAGTTTACTCCTAGTTGGCTAGTAAAAAGGTCCCTATACAACTTTGGAAATTGATCCCTAAATTATTAAATCTAATAGGTAATGTTCAATATATTGAAGAGTCAGGAGTGATTCTACCACATTTGAATGCTAAGGTTCTTATTTCCATTGTTCTAGAAGAGAATATTCTAATTGTCATTTCAATTCAACTTGAGGATAAAATTGTAATCTGCGATGTTGAACTTTTGGGATCTTTGATTTCCTATATTTTGTGTAAAAGAAATGGCCATATGAGAAAGTATTTCCCTAGGGCTAGGGAAAAACCGAAAGGGACCTTTAAAGCAAACAAGTTGAAATATGCAAACGACTGCCCTCCTTGTGAAGAGAATTGCAATTTAGTTGATAAAATTGTAAAGCAAAACAATTCAGAGGAATGTAATGATACCAACCTCCCTCCTAATGCGGAAAAATAACATGTTATCATGACAGAAAAAGAGTTTGTATCATTGTAAGACCATCTATTTGAGGGTGAGATTGAGGTTATCAAGGTTGAGCAACCCTATGAGCTCTCAAGTCCCTCTACGTGCATGTCCCTAGGTTAAAAAATGTAAACAACCCCCCGGGATCAAAGAATGCTTAGCAATTAGTTTTAGAGACAGTTCAGAATAGGGATGAAAAAAAGAAAAATAAATCCTCTGACCATGGAGTGATAACCATGGGACATGTCAAAAATCTTGCCCCAAACTAGGAGATGATGATATTGGGAAAGAAATGATAGTTTCACACTTCAACCCCTTGTTTTTGGGGTTTGGTTGGGGGTCTTCTACCCATATATAGAGTATTGGTAACAATAGAGAGGAGAATAAAAAGAGGAAGATGAATGATAGACTTAACAACTCAGATTCTAGTATGGAGAACAAATGTAGCAAGAAAGGCGAGGAGGATAAACTTCCTAAATGTTTTGATAGATTGTCCAAAAATCAAAAGAATGCTCCCTCCCTTGACCCCAAATGAAACTGAATATTTGTAATTGGAATACAAAAGGGTTGGAATCCTCGTATAGGAAATATGTGGTAAGAACATTTTGTAACAATAGACCACACCTTGGCATACTATGCTTGCAGGAGATAAAAGTCATAGGATTTCAAGCAGAGTGTGTCATGAACTTTTTATGGAAAATGCTTCATTTTTTATTTTCGGATATGATAGGGGCAAATATGGAACTACCATCTTGTTGCACCTTAAATGGACTGACAACATCTCTCAATGGGGAAGGTCCCCTTGTAATAGGCTAATTTGGATTGTTATTTCTAATGGCTCAAACACTATAAGGATTTGTTCCTTATATGCTTCTAATGATTATAGAGAAAGGTCTGACTTATGGAATTGGATGGCAAATAACTTGCCTAAGATCCCTTGGGTCTGTATTGGTATGGTTGAAAATAAACAAGATAAAAAAGCGAGGAAGGAGTGTGTTGGAAAGGTGATAAACTTTTCTCCATAGCTAAAATGAAAAGAGTGTTGAATCTAGTTGATCCCTTAGAATTTGGCAAGCTATCTTCTAAATTTATATGGTTCACCTGGTGTAATAATCAATCTCTCCCCAATAGGATTTATTCTAGGTTGGACAAATTTTATGGCAATAGATATTTTATTTCTTTTCATGCCAGTAATATTGAGAACTATGTTGTTGTCCACCCCACCACTATGTTAGACCATTCACCCATTAAGACATCCATTAGTTTTTCATTTTCCCCCTCTATTTAGTCTACCTCTCAGCCTTATCACTTCAATCTCAATAATTCTCTTCTCGATCATAGTGTTTGTCTAAGTGGTATTAGAGTTGCTACCTTTCTATCCTAAAGTCTTGATAAGAATCTTGACCAAATTCAAAAATGGGACTCCCTCATGTTAGTTGGAGAAGCTTGTTTACAATTGTGGGCAAGAAGAACACATTGGATAGAAACATGTTGGATAATTTACTGCACCAAAAGCTTTTAGTGTGTGAATCTCAAACTTAAGACAATAGCTTTAATCCTTAGTTGGAAGCCTATCTTATTAGAACTAAGTCTCTACTAATACTAGTACAAAAACAACAATATATGACTAAAAAAACTACTAAAAACTGCATATAAATGACTAATCTTGGTCACGTGACCATTAGTAGTTTATTGTCGGACATTTATAACGCGACCAAATTTATGACTTAAACTATTTTAGTCATTTATTGGTTGTTTTGATTGATCAATTTGGTCATTGATTTGGTCATTGATTTAGTCATTGATTTAGTTGTTACTTTAGTCATTTATTTAGTCGTTAATTTAGTCATTGATTATTGTTAACTGGTCATTTATTTAGTCATGGTAGTGATTTATTTAGTCATTAATTTAGTCACGGTTGTTATTTATTTAGTCATGTATTTAGTCATTACTTTAGTCATATATTTAGTCATTGATTGTTGTTAAGCGGTCATTTATTTAGTCATTATAATCATTAATTACCGTCAATTGGTAGTATATTTAATCATTTTTATTCACTGATTTTCATCCATTGGTAGTATATTTAGTCATTTTTTGTAAGAATTTGTTGAAAATAGCCAAGATCTAGGGCACAATGAATAGCACAATAGAGAGACAAAATAGATTGATTAGAATAAGTTGTATTCTAATCAAGATGCAAATACTCATCAACTGAATCATCAAACGTTACATACAATGTAGATGAGCCTGCTTATAAAGGCAAGGTTAAGAGACAAGAGATAACACAACGATGGCATGTGGCTCAATGAGATGCAAGGGTAGGTAGGGGTAGGTAGGAGAAATAGTAAAATATTCCACATGAGGTGGATCACCCACTGAAGGTGGAATTATCACTCCACAACAAGTGGATATGATAAAGTAATAACAAGATCACACCATAAAAGGTGTAATTTCTCCCACATACACACTTCCAATGTGTGCTTATCTCCCTAAGTGTCTCATATGTAAATTACAATGTGGTGCATGTACCTAAGTAAACTTAAGTAAAGTATAATTATATCCAAGATGAATAAATAATTACACCGACACCCCCCCTTAAGTGCAACTTAGGGGAATGCACTTAAGTCTACAATGCAACTAAGCAATGAAATATGGGTCTCAGCTACAAGGCCATGTTAGGTACCCATGTACAAATGCAAATGCAATCTCCCATAAAGTGGGAAAAGAGAGAAAAACCCAATGGGAAAAAACCTTCCCCAAAAAGAGAGATGAAAACTATATACAAAGGAACTCTCAAAGAAGTATGAGAATGACAAAACCCCATGTGAGGAAAAAGTCCTCCCCATATGAGAGAAGAAGATAGACCAAGTAGCTCCCCCCAATGTAGAATCCGTACCAATGGTAGAAGTTCGAAGTTGAATGAAGAAACTGCTCCATGAACATCAAACAACGTTCCTCCCTTTAGGAAGAAACAAAACCAAAGGTGTATCCATCAAGTCTCCCCAATCATGAAGGGAAGATGTAGGAAAAAAACTCATGATGAATGAAGTCTCTAAAAACTTCTAAGTGTCCCCATGTCGATGCTAAAAATTACCCCCTCCAAAGGTGGTGAACTGATCCACACTACGAAAAAAAGGCACTCCAAGATCTAGTGGAGATCATGAATGTAGAACAATATCCAAAGACTCGCATGTCTCCTCTAAAGATAAAGAGACCTCCTCCAACTGTTGTACATAAGTATCCACAATCATATCAACCTCGAAAGAATGATCATGCAGAGAATGAACAAGAGGGTCAGAGTGTTCCCTCACAACAATTGAAAAAGGATCATCTTAATAAAAGAGAAGATGAATATCATCAATGATGTCTCCCAAATTTTCAATGTAGGACTCCACAAACAAACTTGCAAATTCTGCCAAGTAGGCATCCCAATGAACTAAAGCTGGAAGACATGGAATATCCTGCTGCACTGAATCACAAGAAGGCAAAACTGTTGCACTGTCTGCATTATTAGATGCAATAGGTGATGTGATAACAATAGAAGGAGATGAAATGCAAGGCTCAAGAATGTGTTCACATGTGAGAACACCCAAGTTCAAGTACCCAAATTTCTCCCTAAAATCTAAATCATCAACATAGGAAGAATCAACCTCATCAATAGGACCAAAATGTGAAAAGGAGTACAACTGAGATGCATGATCAACCATCCCAGACATAATGATAGCTCTACTCTCTAAGTCTCTAATGATAATTGAATCAGGTGTGAACTCCACAGTTTTTCTCGTTGCCCCATGTGTGATTTGATAGATGGAAAGAAGATTGTTTGTCAAATGGGGTACACACAACACATCATTAAAGGAGTTATCCCCAATGGCAATAGATCCTTTCCCAATCACATTCGTATGATTGCCCATGAAAATTTGTGGCATGGTGCAAGGCTCAAATGAAGAGAACATAGACTGTGAAGATGCCATATGATGAGAACCCCTCGAATCTAGAAGCCATCTCCCTGGATCATGACTTGTAGCAGCACAAAGAGTTTGATGAATACTAAGAGGGGGGGGTGAATTAGTATGCCAAAAACTTCTGCACTAAAACACTTACACAGTCTAAAGATAAACCGGTAAAGCAGTCTAACAGTCAAACCGGTTACCACACATGCAAACCAAAATGCGAATAAAGCATTCACCCACAAAAGCAATACAACCATAACACAAGATATTTGACGTGGAAACCCAACTAGGAAAAACCACGGTGAGATGGAACTCACAAGTCACTATCTGCAAAATAGAAACCAGACCGGTTAAGGTCTTACAATGTTCTTCACTAGAACAAATCCTGTTAGGAATCTCAATCTCTGTTAGGAGATAAGTCCGATTAAAGACTACCTTGTTAGAGGTTTTTAGATTCACATGTGTGAACCACCTTGTTAGAGGATTTTACAAAGGCTTTGAGGCCTACCCGGTTAAGGGTTACAAACTTGTCAAAGATGTGAGTAATCAACAAGTGTTTGATCTATCTAATAGCACAAATTGCTTGGTTAGATCCAGTATTGCTCACAGCTAATGCATTCCAGCATTACTTCAGTCTTCTCTCTCTCTCTCTCTCACAGTTACAACTTGATATTCTCAGATAAGATCATTCTAGACTTCCACCTTAAACCCTAGCTCAACATTAACCCTTTTTAGCAACAACTTAAAACCCTAGACATGATGTCCTTTTAAAGGAATCTGATTTCATGTCAGTCTAATAAGATTACATTACAATTTCCTAGGTTCAATGAATCTAGACATACTCAGTAACACGACACAAAAAGCACCGTCAATGTGTCGGCACCGTCAAACAATTGGTGGATTGGTAACTCATCACAAAATGTCGGTTGGTAACTCATCACAGAGTATTACCGGTTCATACAAAATACCGGTTGCCGGTTTGACAAAAACGAAGACTGGTAAGAATGTGTTGTGCCGCTTTGCTCCCTTGTACCGCTTGTGATCTATGAATCGCTTGGGGTCGACATGCCACTTCAGACCGGGAAACACATTCTGCAAAATCACCACTAGTCTAAAGACTAGTATACAACATACCGGTTGGAACAAATATCGATTGAGCACAAGCTCATACATATAAAGGGGATCTCAATACAAGTGTGTGTCCATCAATTACAATCACAACATAAACATCAAAAATGCCAACATAGCTCGTCCCTTTCCTTTATTTGTCCCAAAAGTGTGATCCTTCCCTTTATCCTTTTCTTTGGAAGAACAAGTCGAAGTAGAAATTCTAGAAGGAAAACTGATTTTATTATTCTCAAGAAGATGTTTCAATTCATCAATATCCTTTTTGTAGCAACATTGTTCATCACGTCCTGACTTCTTGCAATATGCACAAAAAAGATTGTCCTTATATGATTTCCTCTTAGGTGAGGATGTAGAATCACCTTGTTGTGGAGAGGAGGATTGTGCTCCATCTTGTTGTGGCTTAGGCTTAGGTTGCTTTTGGTTCTTGCATTTTTCTTGATTACTTTGATTCCCTTTATTAGCCACCAAAGCTTGTGACTTTGAAGATTTGAGAATCTCCATCTTGGTCAACTTAGAGTGCTCAAGTATCAACATCTTCGCGAATGCATCAAAGGATGGTGGAGTGTAGGAGGCACCTTGAGCCAATCGACGAGTGTGAAAGGTAGAAATGAAGGCCGAATACTCTGATGGAAGCTTGTCCAACAAGTTGTAAACCAATTGAGCATCCTTTTTGTCAATGCCACAGTCCTTAAGCTTTTCTCTTAGTTCATTTTCTTTTGTGATATAATCTTGGATTGTATCAAAATCCTTGGGATCCAATGTTGTGATTTCACTATCAATCTTGTAGCCCTTAATCTCATGAACTTGACCATATAATTAACTTCTCATAAATATATCAAACCTCTTTGATTATTGTACACTTCTCAATGTGAAAAATGAGCTCATCTGATACGTACTTTCTCAATGTTCCAAGTGCCATACAATTTTTAGTGATCCATTCAACTTGAACATTAGGATCAGGTGGTGTTGTTATTGTTCTATTTACATAATGAATGAGTCATTTTTCCATTAGTTTACTCCATGCCTTAATCTTCCATGATGCATAATTACGCGGAGTTAAAAGTGGAAATTTAGGAGAACCCATGGCACCAAAATGAAAAAGCATAAGATAGAGAGAGGTACAATCACACAAGAAACCCCCCGCCCCCCCCAAATTACTCAATCAAAAAAAAAAATGATGATTTGGCACTTTATACTTAGTGCATATACAATGGCCACTTGCAAAATAAAGCAAGGTGGACTTCTGATTTCAACTTTACAACTTCCTCAAATGAGATATAAGATACTCCAACAAATACTGCTAGTGATCTAATTTGAGATCCAAGCAAAATAAAAGTACCAAATAGGTAAAAAATGAGCAAATACTGAAAGTTGAATTTCTACTCAAAATCACTGCAAAATAATGGCATATTATGAAATTAGACAAAAAATTATGCACTTTTTTAAAAAAGTGGCACATGAAAAGGAGGTCGTATGAACCCAAACGAAGCCTCTAAAGTGTCAAAATTGAGGATTGCACAGGTATAGTCATCAAAAACTGCAAATTGTGAAAAATTTGACCATCAAAATCAGAAAATTCCTCTACCATTATGAAGAGCACGAAAAAATTAGCCTAAATAAAAAAAAATTGCACCTAAAAAGGAGCAAAAATGAGCAAGATACGACCTCTTGAAGTTGAACTGCAAAATCAAAAAGCTCAATAAGAGGGGGCTCCAATTTTTCTTTTAAAATGCTGACGTTAGCATTTGAAGAGCTTAAATTTGACGCCTGTCTGGTCATTAAAAAAACTTTGCCACTTCTGCTAACATGGCACCCGTACTGTACGGACATGCTGACTTGTCATGCAATTATTGGTTTTGTATAGGTTGTTGTGGCCCTGACATGTCCTATTCGAACAATGAGTTGGTGGCTTAGGTGGCAGTACAACAGGGCTGACTGAGTGACCTGTGTGGCAATATGACATGCTTATGTGGCGGCCATGTGGCAGATAACGCAACTAATGGCATGTCGTTGATGTGGACCACTAAGGTGACAATCCGTACGATGACCATGTGGCTCATTTGGCATCTGTATGCCTATGTGTCTTGGTAACTATGCATGATGATTGGGCACTTTGTACCACTTATGTGTTGAATTAGAGATCCTGCGTGATAGATTTGTTGATTTGGCGGTAACCAAATGCCACGTGGCGAGGTTCTTGTGTTTTGGCAAATAGACAGCGGCCACATGGCAGTCAAAGGGGTTGTCGGATGATAGGTGCCTGTCGGAAGGAAGGACGGTCGATGGAGCGTGCGGTGCTACATAGAGGTCGGGATGATGCCAGCGACAGATGGAGGCATGGTTAGGGAGCGGCAACCGGGTAGTGGAGGACGACGACGCAAGTCATAGTTGGGGAGTGATGACACGACGCAAACGAAGGGTAGCGTAGTGGTTGACGGAGTAGGTGAGGGCCGCAAGTGGGGCTGGTCTGGTGGTGTCACCGAGAAAGATGCGGAGAAGCAAGCAGCGGAGTGAATGAGGAGTCGAAGACTGAGTACACACGCGGCAATAGGCGGTACGACCCTACGAATTGTGCAGGGTATGAACCTTACACACAAATCTGCAATTGGTACGATGTGGGTCGAGGTGGGGTAAATTAACCTCCCCCCGAAACCCCCAAAAAATTCTAAAATAAAATGAAATTTTTACAATGCCTAAATTAAAAAAAAAATTGCGATTAATATAATCAAATTAAAATATTCACACACACACACACACACACACACACACACATATATATATATTAATAAAATCGTACCGTACGACCCAAAATGGGCAAAAACTTACCTCCAATCCTGAAAATGCACCTTCTCCAAATATAGCCAAATTTATAGTCAAAATTCATGGAAATGGCCACCCGGACTCAATGACGAGGTCCAAATCACCATTGGATGCACCCAAAATGAGAAGCTCCCCAAATCCAAAAATAGAAACCTCCAAAAGCTCTCCAAAATGACTAATCAATGAAGCCCTGTAGGCTCTGATACCATGTCATAATTTGTTGAAAATAGCCAAGATCTAGGGCACAATGAATATCACAAGAGAGAGACAAAATAGATTGACAAGAATAAACTATATTCTAATCAAGATGCAAATACTGATCAACTGGATCATCAAAAGTTACATACAATGTAGACGAGCCTGCTTATAAACGCAAGGCTAAGAGACAAGAGAGCACACAATGATGACATGTGGCTCAATGAAATGCAAGGGTAGGTAGGGGTAGGTAGGAGAAATAGTAAAATATTCCACATGAGGTGGATCACCCACCGAAGGTGCAATTATCACTCCACAATAAGTGGATATGATAAAGTAATAACAAGATCACAGCATAAAAGGTGGAACTTCTCCTACATACACACACCCAATGTATGCACATCTCCCTAAGTGTCTCATATGCAAAGTACAATGCGGTGCATGTACCTAAGTAAACTTAAGTAAAATGTAATTATATCCAAGATGAATAAATAATTACATCAACATTTTTATTTACCGGTTTCCATTAATTAGTAGTAAATATAGTCATGATATGAACAATTTATCAAATACCATAAATTTTATAATGCAAAAATAACATAATATTAAACTTAAACATGAACATAAAAGTAAATAAAAATATTACATATACGAACAAGCTACAACATGCTAGAATTAAAAGATTGATTCAACATCATGATATATATAATCAAAGATGTCAAAGTCTAAAAGTTTCCAACTCTTGCAAATACACCATGATAAAGATATAGAAATAAACATATTGTTAAAGATAAAGATCCATGAACAACACTTTCAAACCACTGCATAAAGTAGTAGCCCAAGTTGTCTGATTGCCAGCACATGATAAACATCAACTATGTCAATTTTTGCAAATATTTTAGTGGCCACCATGTGAAGGTTCCTTCTTTCTCTTTGAGACGAACGGCTTCCTCTATTTTATCTTTATAAGCAAGGGGTATGTTACTTGTGACCTTAAAAATATTTACATTTGTATCTCTCATTCCTTTCAAGTTGACTCTATGTACAATAGATAGTGAGTTAATCACCCCAATGCCCATAGTAGCATCATCAAATGGATCCAACACCATAACTTTATTCCCTTGGAGTTTATCAACACATTTCTGCAAAAACAAAAAAAACTACACATCATATTGAGATATAAAACATTTGATAACACACAGATAAACATTTAATAAATATCTATAAGAAACTAAAAAATGACAAATCAATTTTTGTATGTGCTTTTTTATTCTGTTGATTAACAAAGAAACAATTTTTCTCTTAAAAAAAACAACTAACTCATTGCAAGGTACAAACAAATGGAGGGCAAGACTACAATAGTGCTAGAATTTATGAGTGCTCTAGAAAGAGACATGGATTGCCAATCAGAGTCCCCCTAAACGAGGACCATGGCATCCCCAAACACGATGCACTAATGAATTGTCAAAATCTATGTATGCACTATATTACAACTCATCTCTAAGCTTCCATATGTAAGTTATATGTTCTCCCTAATTTCCATAATCTTATATGTATACTAGCTAATTACACTTCACTACTATTCTAACTTACTTGAATAGTACTTACTTGCATTTGGTTTCATAGCACTCATAGAATGTTAGAAATTGCAATCTTGATTGTGTTTCAGTCACATGATAAAAGTTTGAGATTATTTACCTGGTGTTGGTTGCCTATGGGTGAGAATGAAGATACAAATTACAACCCAGTAGACCTAGTAGACAGGGATCACAATCCAAAAGGAGTCGAGCTACAAAGGCAATCAGAAAAATACAACCCCCAACAAAGTTTCACTCATTAGGAATCAAAAAATACAGTCCTCCAAAGTTCACGGTAATGAAGTTGTTTGTAGTAATAAGTTCTAATTAGAACTGTCACAACATGAATAACAATAAATGCTAATGCTAGAACAATCACATCCAAGAAGGTTAAGATCATGATCACAAAGCTTAGAATCTTGAAGAGTTAAGATCATGGATCTATCAAGATCAAAGTCACCAAGAGAACAAATGTGCCTTGGACCCAAGACAACAACAAGAGGTCACTATCTAAATAATCACAATAGTGGCAGCATATTAGCAAAGAGTTTGAAAAGCGGGATGAAGATAGTTCCAAATAAATCTCAGACCTTAAACACATTACCAAAGCTAAAAGAATAAGAGATATTTGAAGTCATAAGAAGAAGAGGGTCCCAAGCATGAATGAAAGAGACCTCATAGCAAAAAGAAGAGAAAAATAGTATTCATGATAAGGAAACCATGAAAGGACAATAGCATACGTTGATGATTTTCAATCACAAGGAGAACAACAGGCTTCGTGAGCTTCATAATAATGAGACCAAAGGACAATAAGTCATGAAAGAGCAATCATATTTTAATAGTCAAAGAGGTAAAGACAGACATGTTGACATGGTGTTAGTGTTGAGCAGCCTCAAGACAACCCATGAGCAATCATTAGGCATTTTACAATAGTTTACAATGATAATCACAACCTATATAGGCAATAACACATTAGAATTGGTTTGTATTTTGAAGCAATATTGAGCAAATGCTATCAAAGACAATCACTATCATGAAGCATCCTTAGAGCAGCCAAAATAAAGTCTTCTAATAGACAGATAGTGAAAGATCACAGGCTCTCAACACAGTGAACACCATCTAAAGAGAGAGTCATGATAAGACTACTAAAAATAGTCTCTAGAGAATCAGATTTTGAAGACCAAGAACAATGGAATCTCTAGGATGTGCCCTAGAACAACAAATTAGGCTAAGACAAAAGACCCTACAAATCAAAGTATAGCCCTAACTGAGCATGTTAGTAGTATGAAAGCTACCAAATTAGCAGGGACAAGAACTTGTAGTAGTCGAATCATGATAATACAATCATGAACATTGAGTTGATTGTATGCGGGAAATGTAGATATAAGAAAGAGACAAATGAATATATGGTAAAGAAGACTTATCCTACACCTCCCAAAGTACAAGTGAACTTTGAGTTCCAATTTAAGGCTCTTCCATCATTCACCTAAGAATATCAACCAAATAATGCAAGTCATTCTACAATAAGTTTAAAGATCAACTTTGAAAAATAGAAAGGTAGGATTTTACTCATATACAGTTAAAGGACTTCAAAAGAGGAGTCATGATCATCCAACTTACAAAATCTGGTGTCAAGAGCCTCATGCATTGGAACGTGGAATATTTGTAACCATAGAAAGGCAATCATTCATCACATATCACCTAATATATATGCCTTCCAAAGCCAATCATTACCATCTAAACATTTTCATTAAATGTATTGAATACTAAAGATACTAGTTTTCCATAATCCATAGTTGTCCGTGCATAAGATTGTGTGTTTTTTGTATCAATGTTTTGGATCGCAATGTTAAATGCAATCATGTGAATGCCAAGAGAATGTCATTATTGTGCTTACGACAACAATGTTGTATCAAATGAAAGATAGTCTTTTGATTATGTTTCCAAATAGGGAATTATTTGCTATCATAGGTCTATCAAAACTCAAAGGTCTGACACAGTCCATGAAATTGGAACACAATAAACACGAATCAAGGACATGACTCATATATTGTTGTGAACAAGGAAAACAATAGAGTGTGCAATGATTCAAGGGTTCTTTTTCATAACAGTGCCTAAGGAAAACAATATGACAATGAGTAAAAGGCAAAGGCAATCACAATAACAACTACATCAACCAAAGAGAGTAGTGTGCAGGGTTACACATTTAAAAGCCACATCCATGGATAGGGTAGATTGCAAAGAGCAAAGACTATGGATATAAATATACTCATTGAAGTGAAAATTGTCATCAAGGCTTTTACTCAAGAACAATGTTGTAGTTATGAGAACAGAAAGAGATAATATTCATCAGTAAGTTAGTAGATACTGATCAGAAAGATCATAGTAAGACTGCCTCATTGATTTTTTCTTAGTCTACCTATTATGTAAGGTCTAATGAAGACCCTTTCATGCTCCTTCATGAAGATAAAAATGAGGCCACTATTGCAGTAAGAGTTCCAAGAGCAGATGTAAATATACCATATACCATGATAGTGTCAATAATAATCCGAAGATGGATAGCACAATGAGAGCATATTCAAAAGTAGAGTGACAAGAAGCAATCTTGAATGGTCAAGAGTAAGACAGACACCACAAGCCAGAAGAAGAGTGTCCTAAAGTTCTCAAGGTCATAAATACAGTCCCATTCGAAGGAAATAATTAAATCCAAGGGTAAAGTCATTAGGATAGTCTCTAAACTGTTAAAAGGAGACACAATCATAATGTCAAATCTAACCATTGTGTTTAGACAATATAATTTGCAATCATGACAAGTAACAAAAGAGATAATGCACTCCAAAATCTAAGGACAATCATAGAACCATATAAAGAGACTGATTAGAATACAGTTGTATGTCTAGAGGGCTTCACAAAAAATGAGGAACTGATCATCCATGGATCCATGCATGTGTAAAAGCAGCCCCAAAGATGCAAAGAGAAGTCTTAAATGATTTGGATGTGAAAGAATATCTTATCTTCCAAGGTTAAGCATGCATCACTTTGTTAAGGCAAGTCCCCTTTTGTTTACTTTAAAATCTTTCATCGAGAGGCAATATTTTCCTCCTATACACGTGTAGAGATATTTTCATCTCTATAATCATGAGATGAGCATGGAAAAGTTTTCAAACAGCAGTATGCCCAACAAATATAGTTATAAATCATAGCAAACAATCCAAATGACTGTCTCAGAATTTGAAACAAAGAACTCAGACCTCATGAGAAGCCCAAACAATGAAATGATGAGGTACGAAGGCTCAAAGTATCAGTCCTAAGGAGAGTATGTTTTCTTCACATGGAAGTCATGATTAACTTGAATAAAGAAGATTCATTCACTAATAACAATAGATTCAAGATCAAACACCTGTAGCAACATACAAGGCACCAAAAAGCAAACCCAGAGGAAGAAGAACATCAACAGGGGAGGTAACAAAGATATTAATCAAATTTTGTTTGATTCTGATGAGGAGGCAGAGGAGGTTTAAAATGATAATGGGCAAGATAAGGAGGGGGATGATATCCCGATTGTGGGCAATAATGAAGATTTGAATACTCAAGGTCAGCAAAAAGAGGATTAAGAGGACAAAAGGGGCAAATCTAGTGATTGTGTTGGACAAAATGAGAGTATTAAGGGTTTATGTGATACAGTCAGCATAATGGTGAAAGACATAGGCAGCCTGAAGAAGGATATGAATGTTGTGAAAAGAGCCATGATAGGTGACAAACCTCTGTCTGAAAATGTCAAAGAATTGGTGGTGGCAATTAATAATGTTGAAGCCATTGAAAACATGGTGAGTAAAATTATTGAAACTGAAAAAAAGGTTAAGGAGATGGAAGGAAATAAAGAGGTGAAAGGGATGGAAATTGCTATGAACAATCTGGATAGCAGAGTTGACAGGATGGAACTCACAGTAAAGAAGATAGTTGAACAGAACTTCTAGATTCTCAAAGCCTCGGTGGACAACATGAACATTTTGATTAATAGATTTGATAACATCAAAGATAAAGAGGGCGACAAGGATCAACTGGACAAAAAAGGTCACAAGAAGAGGACTAGAGCCAACACCAAGAATAAGGGCGACATCAAGGGTCGAGAGCTAGATGAGTTAAAGACCTCTGCGAACAACATGAAGCAGATGGTGGTCCACGCTGAAGATATCATGAAAAATATCTAGCTGTCTCAGTCTCGGCCTCTGTCTTAGTCTTTGTGCTGTCTTTTTTCTTTCCTTTTGCTATCTTTTTGTGGTTCTTAATGTTAAGTGCGTTGAGATCCCTTTTTGTTTGGGTGGGATCAGTTTTTGTTGTTGGAGTGATCAAGCACAATTTTTTCAAGTTCTATTGCTCTTCTGATTTGTAAAAGGTTCGGGTTCTTTCAAAAACCCGTTTTTACTTAATCAAAACATACAAAGGACAAGTCATAGAAGACTGTCATGGGAGCAAGGAGAAAGGATCTTTGTGATAATCTTATATTTCATATCCTTTTGAGTTTCATGTGCAACAGAGACATCAAAAGAGATGTATAGAGAAGAATCAAAACAATGAACATAATGACAAAGATCTTGTATGACAAAGATGCAAATATGGTGCAGTTTGACCAAGCACAATAAGAGCAACATATAATATAGTAAGGTTTTCTTGAGCTCCAAGGAGTGAATAAAGACATTTAGAACAATGATTTAGATCTCAGAGCATTGAAAAGATCAAACACAGTGAATGGATGCAATGATCACTTGACAATGTATACAAGCCGTAGCAAAAGGTTGCACAGTTTGCAAAGAGAGACCATAGAGCTACATCAAAAGAAAGAAAGTATATCATGATAACACACAAATCAAATATAGTTACAAGTGACAGAAATCCAGTCAATAAAGAGGATTTTGTTACCTTTTTCAATAATAAAAATTAAAGGATAAAATCATTACAGTGAAACAAGAGGACAAGCTTTGTTAAGGTATATGTATATATTTTTTACAGTGATCATAAAACCTATAGAAGCACAAAGGAACAGTCACAAGCCTACTGTCAAGAATATAGTCATCATAAGGGATCCATAAAGGACTAATAAAAGAGAGATAGAAAAGACACTCGAATATCATGACATCATCTTTCCAAAGGATCGGTTTCAACCAAAATTTTACAATCCCAATCACCAAATGACAAAGCTTTAGACCAAGGATTCAAAGCACAAAACCCAGTAACATAGCATCTACAGGGCATCACCATCAATGAGAGGTTCACAATGTAATGAACAAGACACAGTCAAGGCAAATCCCAAAGTTTCAAGACATAATCCTTAAAGGGATAATAACAATAGCACTAGGTCTCCTAGATGAAATCATGCTCAAATCCATAAAGGAAAGATATTGCAGTCATTGAGGAATATTTACATGATTCAAGATCATTGCATACAGTTGAAGATTTAATAAGCTCTCAAGCCATGAAGCTGATGTCAAAAGAGTAATCCCAAAGTACAAGGATAGTCACAATGATTGGGTAAAGTCATTCATGAGTCTACAAAGGCCTAAGGATAGTATTGATAGTGAAGATAGGTAAAGGCCAATCTTAAGGCATAATCATAGGAGTTATAAGGTATGAGAAAATACGTAATCACGGTCATGAAAGGAAAGCAGTCAATTCAAGATATCATTAAGACAGTCATGATAACATTATGGAAAAGCTCTAGAGCAGCCAAAAGGAGCAACCCTTAGAATGGAAAAATAGAGACACAAAAAAGGTATAAAAATTAGTTGTATACAGTCATCTAAGGCACAAAAAATAGTGACATCATATAAAAGGAAGCAAGCCAGACCATTAATGCAGCCATACATTATAATCAGAGCCATTCATAAGCCTTAGGATTGTGCCATAAGTTTGAAGGCTTCAAGACAACAATCAAAGAGTCTAATAGCAACCCTTATAGGGAAACATGAGACATATAAGTAGCTTTAGCAGTCCCAAACAAAAGGGTTACAATCATGAATCTGTAGTGAGGTAATGTTTTGGATGCAACCATTGCAAAGATTGATACAATTTTGGAGCTTGTGAATAGAGTTCAAGACAACCTTCATAAGGATCAAATAACAATGATTTGAAACAAAGATAATACATACCACAGTCTCAAACAATACACTCAATAAAAGAGGTCACCTTGTAACAATGACAATAACAACAAATGCCAATGACAAGAAGAGACTGTCATAGTGCAGGACAATGATGACTATCACAGTCTAATTAAGCAATCACAGGTCTTACGTAGAGATAGGACATTACAAGAAGATAAAATGACAGAGTCAAAACTGATGGAATCAATGAACAGTGAGAGTTGGGGGGGGGGGTGAATCAGTGTTCTGCAATTAACAACTATCTTAACCTGATTCTTAAACCACCAGATGCAAATGAATAAAAGTAAAGTGCAAAAACTAAATGCAAACAAGCACAAAACTATAACACCAAATTTTTTACGTGGAAACCCGAAAAGGGAAAAACCATGGTAGGATTGAGACCCACAATATTATAATATTGTGATTAGGAGTATAATATTATTACAAGAGGGGAATGCACATGCATTTAGGCACACTGCCTGGAGCTACTACTCAATTACAAAAGAGGGATACAACCCTGGAGGACTCACTGTCCTACATATGATTATAAATGACAACAAGAATGTCTAAATAGATGAGTAGCATCTACAAATGCCAAAATGCAGTTCTGATTAAGCGCAAAGTGACTGTCTTCCACTGTTCTGTCAAACTGCTATGTTTTGTTTCTTTGTCAAATACCAGAGCACCAATCCAAAGATAGCACACATGAAACTATGCTCAACTTCTCTCTCTCTCTCTCTCTCTCTCTCTCTCTCTCTCTCTCTCTCTCTCTCTCTCTCTCTCTCTCTCTCTCTCACACACACACACACCTATCACCAAAATGCTCAAACAAATCAATCTTATATATTCACATCATCAGATTAAATCAATTCTATGTCGGCCTGAAAACCGCAACATGCAACATGAAACGTGTAACAATAAGTCCACTCAATTTACTTTCAAATCCATATGTGAACCTAAACAAATTGAAAATATGCTTCACACATGTCTGCTCAACCACCTTGAACTCAAAACCAATCACCAAAATCATCCCAAAGATTCTGCATAACACGCTACACCAAAATAACCCTGTTCTTCCTGAAATACTGGATACCAGATCTTCTATCTTGCACAACAATCAATTCCAAAGCCTAGGATTGTGAATTAAGTTGCCTTGAACACCTAATCAACTGACTCTTCCACCGCAACTAAAACTATACAACCAAAATTGATTTATGCTCAATGTACTCATACTCTGTCGCATATTGTATTCCACCTTCCAAACTTAAGCAAAATGGATATCAAACTTCCGGTAGATCAATTATGCATATACTGGATGTGATTTCTGATCTAATTTGTCATAAATGACAACCCTGAAATATTCCTCATGCACTTAACTCAACTGGTACAGTGTCTCTTGCCAACAACCTCCCCCTTTGGCATTTATGGAAACACTTGATGAAAAATGACACTATAAGATCATAAAATGCAAAACTTCAAAACTGCAAAAACTCAACAAATCCACAAGCTTCCATTGATAATATACATCATTTTTCATTCCTCTCTCCCACTTTGACATCAATGGCAAAGGTAGGTATCCACCAAAAAGTATGTACAGGGGTATACTCAATAACTTACAAAAATTTGAAATGTTTGCAAGAGTGGTCTTTAGGGATTGTAGGTGATCATCCCATCATTTCTTAATATTCTCCAAAATGTTGATGAGAGCACTAAATAGATAGGCATGCATCTCAGCTCCTCTCAGATCTAACGAAACACTCTTATTCAGAGCATTCATATCATCCTCTTGACTGCTAAGCAAGGTGTCTAACCGAGGAGTGATAAAGTTCCTTAGTTCTCCCACTCTACCAAATACTCTGTCTTTTTATTAATTAAGGCTCTTGATTTTGTCAAGTAGAACTATCACTCGAGCTTTGAGATTACTAGAAAAAACTAATTAGGGGGAAAAGGATTGAGAAATACCAGCTAATTGTCCTTTGCATTCTTTGATCTTCTTATCAATTTCAATTGTGAACTAAGGCAAAAGAAGACATGACTTATAAATCTTACCGCCTTCGTCCAATGCCTCCTAAATGGTCATCAAAACGATATTCAAACTAAATCTATTGCCTTCAACCATTTTCAAAACCATCCTTAATCCCATGGCATTGAATTGGCTAAGAACCTTTCCTTCAACAACTTTCTCTAAAGATACAAAATGAGAATCCATTGATTTTAGCATGCTCCTTAGATTACTGGAGGGTGAGTCTATTGCATATTTCTTAAAAGATGGCAAAAATTTCTCCAACACACTTGTAGCCATGGATATGAGATCTTTATCCTCAGAGTGATATTTCAGTAAATCTTCACCAGCTTTGGCCTGTGCAAATGTTGCAAGCTTGAGTGCTTGGATAGGAGATAGTGAGTTAAGATCTATAGGCCCTTTGGTGAGATACGTGTCACTGATAATCTGCTTTCCCTTGTCCACAGTGTCTCTTGTTGTTGGAACCTATTCAATCTTATCTCCATCATTCTCCTTCTCTGCCTCTTCTGCCTCTTCTCCTTTCTTATCGCCAACCTCCTCGACATCATTCTCTATTTCAACATTTGTTACCAGAGGATTGTGATTAGCTTCACCAGAGTCTGTAACCTTCTGACTATCAATAGTATCATCTGCAACTGCAACTTGTTCATTTGTTTGTTCATCCAGAATGGAGGTATCACCTTGTGTATGCACTTCTAGATGGGTGTCAACTCTCACAAGATTTATGTCATATTTGTTTTCTTCCAATACTTGTTTCAAAATTACTTTTTTTTCCTTGCCCACTTCATCAACCTTTCCAAACATGATCTTATCGACTCTGGTTTTTCTTGTAAATTTGTTCTTTACAATCTTAAGAAGTCTGTCTACTTCACATTTAGAAATTACAAAGTACAAATAAACCAATACATACTCTTTCATTCTCTCATATTCTAGACTAGTCGCGTGCCTTCTGGCATCTAAAATTTCATATAGACCCTTCAAAATCATTGATGATAATTCTATCAAGCTTTACTATATATATTCATATACTCTACAATGACTTCTTCTAGTGTTCTCTTGTCATTTTCATCATAATTCTCATACTATTTTGACGCATGCTTCAAATTCCCTTCCTTTACTACAATATCAAGTATCTGACTTAATGTGATGGGGGGCACAATAGTGTAGTTACCTTCAATCTTTTTAGACTCTAAAGATTCATCAAGCTTAGAGTTGGGCTTCTTGCTAGGATGAGGTCTTCCGTATTGCTCAGCTCCAACTTTTTGCTTCTTGCTTGGTTGACCTTCACCGGATGGTGGCTTCTTAACTAACCTGGAAGAAATAGCAATCTTCTTAACTTCCCTCATTGCTTCATGATATTTTGTCTCTTCTTTTATAGTGGTTGCCACATAGACTCTCTCTAGCTTCCCTTTATTCCTCTTCTCTACTCCACCAGATGATTTGGATTGAGGCTTTGGTGGAGGGATAGTCTTTTGTGCACCAGAAGAAGGTGTTGACTTGGTTTGCCTTGGCTTAGGAGGAGTAGAGGTTGGTTTGGTCTTCTTGGGTTTTACCATGTCCTCTTCTTTCAGGATGTTCTACTCTCTGGCCCTATGAACTGCTTCCTTTGTAATGCCCATGTCTTCAACAAGCATCTCTACTTCTTTCCTCACTCTCTTCTACATTTCAGGCTTGGTGAATTGGGAGTGCAGGCTTAAATTTTTCTCCTTATAAGTTCCAAACCTTTCTCCCTTTTCATCCACCAGCTTACTCAAAATATGTTGAGCATATGCATCAAGAGTATTTGCATCAACTTTCATACCCCGTGGACCTGATCCACACTATCCTTGGTTTAACTTCCTCCATTAGGGATTGGTCAATTTCTACCATGAAGTATATGGTGTCTTCATACTTCTCTACAATCTCCTTCGGAGTCCTTTCTATGTTGTACATCATGCCTTGGAAGGATTTAAAGTAACCCCATAGGATAGTTTTTTGTGTTTGATCATCTCCCAATCCTTGTAAGGCTTCATTGATCTGCACCACCACCGGTTTGTCATATGCCCATTGGATTTTGCCTATAATGAGAATATCCTCCATGAAATAGAAGGCTAGACAGATAATCAAAGTACCAAAATGAAAAGCATGCTTCTTATCCCGCTTTATCTTCTTTAGATTGCTCATTAATTCACTCATAAGTACTCTACATAGATCATATAATTTGTCCTCTTTAAGAATTTGATAGGCAACATATATTGTCATACCAGAGACCGAGTTTGCTCTACTATATTTATATACCTTGTATCCTATTACCATGGAGGAAAATTTGACATTATATTCAATAGTGTCAATTATTATCATCAATCTACTATCATGCTAGGAACCGGTTACCTCCATCACGGTCATGTTCTTCACATCTCTAAGACCTGGAACTTCACCAGTTGCATTTAAACATGTCACCACTTGAATTGCATTCTTGGTGATCTTGTATGGTTTATCAAGCCATATAAATTCATGATGGCCCTGCTCAAAATGTGTCTTACCCATTCGGGTTCATCGAAAACCCGAAAGTTCACAAACCTAATGAAACCCTTATCTTGCTGAGATTTGAAATCTGGTTTTAGATTGCCCATACCATCTATCATGTGCTTGGTGTCCAGTGATAGCATTTCAACATTCCCAAGCTCCTCAATATTGCAGTGGATGTATGCCTTGATATCTTCAACGTGCAAAACCTCATACGGAATAGATGAAAATGCTCCATTCTAATCATCTTCCATTGATTTGTATGGATGCTTCTTGAATGTCGGCCTTGCCCTGTCACTTATATCAACAACCAATGGAGTCACCACACTAGAACCAGATGATGCCATTATTGAATTCTAGGTTATGAACAGATAGCTCGAGCTCAAAAAATACCTTTTTGACTTCAACCAGATCCAAGAAATCTTCGTCAAATCCTCCACACTCTGGTTTAGTTGCACAATCTTCTTTGCCACACTCTCCTTCTCTTTTTCTTTGAACGCAATGTGAAAAATGATTGTTAAAATGCCTTTTTATCCTTTGAATACCTAACTTTAAGGTGCAATAAATGCTTAACCCTAAAGTTCTCCTAGATACTCTGTTTCTTATGAATATTGTATCAGAGCATCAAATCAACATGAAATCTTTCGGATATCTCTCAGGATCATCTACACAACCATGTACAATCATCTGCAACCTTCTATAGCCGATTACAGATCTCAGAATGGAGGTTTTAAGGATCTGCATGAAAAGCTTCCCTCTAAGGCCAAATGCATTAGTTACCGGATGAGGTTCCAACACCATAATCAGGTGTGGACCCATTTACTACATTTGAATCATCCTTTTTAACCTACATCTTCTTGTGCTACTCTTTGATCTCTTCAACCTTCACTTTTCCCTTTACATTTGCTTTGTTCGTGTCTGCTGGAGCATCCTTGCTCATATTCTTGCTTCTACAATATTTTTCAATGTGATTGGTTTTGTTGCAAGCATAGAAAACAATGTTGTTTCTTTGATTAGGTCTGAAATTACCTTGATTTCTTCTAGATCTGCATTGGTTAGCAATATGTCCAAATCTTGGACCACAAGCATAGCATCTTACATTTCTCCTATTTACCATACTTTTGCATTCAACTGACTTATGACCATGTTTATTGCAATTGAATTATTGTCTCAAGAATGATGAATTATTCTAATTTGCCCTATTTCTACATTGACTTGCCATACGACCAAATTTATTACAAACAAAACATTTGCCATTGAATTTATATGCATTAGGTTGTCCTACCAAAGATCTCTTGTTCTTCTGATGATTGCTTTGACCAGATCCAGAGCTTTATCCTTTCTCAAATCTAAGTCCTCCCATATCACCTTTATTATTTTGAGTTTTCAGCATCTCATCCAGCTTGGTTGTGCTAGCATTGTATTTTTCTGTGTACTCATTAGCAGTGGTAAGTTCATCTCTCAAAATTATAATATGTCTCTCAATCTCTTGTTCATTATTTTTGGATTGTATAAATTCAAGCTTCAGCAGGTCATTTTCATGATTAAGTCTACAACATTCATCAAATCTATCCTTTGATGACTGAGTCAAACTTTCTTCATTCTTCTTCCTGTCTTCAATCTCTTTTGTTAGCTTCATCATAATGGATTGCATTTCATTCTCTAGGACTGCATTATCTCTGGCAAGTTTTTCATATTCATTTGTCTTGTCTTTTAGAACTTGATCATCAATGCTTTGCTCTTCTTTCTCCTTGAGTTTGTCCATCGGTTCCTATCTCTTCTCTATGGATGTGTTCACTTGTTCTTTCAACGAATTAATGAAATTTTCAGCATCACTCGAATTTCTTCTCATGCTACTTGCTTCTTTCCTTGCTGCATCTAGGTTTTCAAGTGCCACAAAAAGTTATTTCTGCAAACTAGAGTTCCTTGATTCACTCTTGGATTTTCCTCAAGCTGTCAGGCTTCCTCGGAGGAACTAGGCTCTGATACAAATTGATGGAATCAATGAACACTGAGAGGGGGGGTGAATCAATATTCTGCAATTAACAACTTTCTTAACCTGATTCTTAAACCACCCGATGCAAATGAATAAAAGCAAAGTGCAAAAACTAAATGCAAACAAGCACAAAACCATAACACTGGAATTTTTACGTGGAAACTCGGAAAGGGAAAAATCACAGCGGGATTGAGACCCATGATATTTTAATATTGTGATCAGAAGTATAATAATATTACAAGAGGGGAATGGACATGTATTCAGGCACACTGCCTAGAGCTCACTGCTCATTTATAGAAGAGGGCTACAACCCTAGAGGACTCACTATCCTACAAATGATTACAAATGACAACAATAATGTCTAAATTGATGAGTAGCATCTACAAATGCCAAAATATAGTTTTGATTAAGTACAAAGTTATTATCGTCCACTATTATGTCAAACTGCTCTATTCTGCTACTTTGTCAAATACCAGAGTACCAATCCAAAGATAGCGCATGTGAAACTACTCTCAAACACTCATATACTCTTCACACACACACATATTGCCAAAATGCTCAAAAAAATTGATCTTATATATCTGCATCATCAAATTAAATCAATTCCATGACAACTTGAAAACTACATAGCACACAACATGAAACGTGTAACAATAAGTCGACTCAATCCGATTTCAAATCCATATGAGGACATAAAAAAAATGAAAATATGATTCACACATATTGGCTTGACCACCTCAAACTCAAAATTAATCACCAAAATCATCCCAAAGATTTCACATAACACGCTACACCAAAATAACCTTGTTCTTCCTAAAATACAGGATACCAGATCTTCTATCTTGCACGAGAATCAATACAGGAGGCTAGGATTGTGAATTAAGCTATCTCTAACATCCAATCAACTGACTCTTCCACCACAACCAAAACTATACAACCAAAATTGATTTCTACTCAATCTACTCATACTTTGTCGCATTTTGTATCCCACCTTCTAGACTTAAGAAAAATGGATATCAAACTTATGGTAGATTAATTATGCATATACCTCATGTGATTTTTGATCTGAGTTGCCATCAATTACAACCCCAAAACACTCCTCATGCACTAAACTCAACTAGTACAGTGTCTCTTGCCAACAAACACATATGCAACTTATAGTCATGCTAGGGTAGTGAAAAGAATATTGAACAGAGGACTCAGACACTAATAGCAGCCTTAAGGTTTTAAATTTTATTTGTTATTTAAAAAGGGGTGTAATATCAGTGTAATAGTCCTCCATACAATTCAAAGAAAGACTTTTGATAATCAAGGCACCATATATAATGATTTTCTTTCTTAAAGAACGATGATCAAGGTTTCATCTTCAAGAGACTTCAAACCAAATCATAGTCACAAAGATATTAAGGACAAATTATAGATGAAATCCTCTATACACCAAAAGTCAAGGTTTCAAAGGCATTAAGGGCACTATAGCAACAAAGATGTCATGATTAGACCTACAGGGTTTAAGAACTGCCCCTTTGATCATATTACTAATGATCTTAACCTCTTTCATTTAAGGATCAAAGTATTAATGAATGGTTTTGTCACCATCTTAGAAATCAAATTATAGGTCTAAGGATTGTTATGACAGAAGACCAAGTTCACCAAAAGGGGCAATCACTTAAGAAGCAGTGACCAATGACTATTTCATAGTGCGACAATAATAAAAGAATAAAAGATATTGTTCATTGATATCAAAGAAAATAGTACTGCAAATCACCATGAAGCCATTGCAGGGTGAACCAAAGATCTAAAACAAAACAATAAGCTTCAAATTGATAACACAATGGTCATGCTTATAGGACAAATACATTAGAAAGTCCTTATTTAAGTAACACAGAGGAAGTATCCTCAAAGAGGTCAGGGTTCAAGGTTAGCAATCTAAACAAAGGATACCAGTGAGAAATCATTTTCAAGGTTCCAACCTTTAATAACAGTGACACGGGCTTTGTAAGTATATTATTAGAGGTATAAGGATCTTGAAGAAGGTCATTATCATGAGTGGCATCTGAGTAAAGATATAGATAGAAGAGATAATGTTAGACCACTATGAAGATGTATACATAATAAATACAAGTTCAAACCTACAAAGTAGCCTTGTAATTGATAGGACAGTGGTACCAAAAGACTGTCATAGCAATGATATACATGCAGAAATCAAGACAATCACAAAACTTAGAAGACTAATAAAGTACTATGAGAAACAAATAACATGCCTAAGAGAAAATACACAGAGGAAGGAGTGTTATAGGAGCCTAAAATAGCAGTCCATTATCAAAAGATGGTTTGATTATTAAGACTATTAAACAAGATCACAATAGACACAACAACAAAGAAAATAGTCATAGAATAATCAAATGGCCTATACCCTCTACATAGTGGATGGCCCAACCATTAAAGACCATGAAGGAATCCTTTAGTAGTATCTTGAACAAATAGAGCATAATCACAAAAGCATGACCAGTCATAGAGCTATTAATAGTTAAAACTTGTTGCAAAGGTCAAATAAAAAAGGGAAAGAGAAATGTATCTTTAAGGCCAACACAAAGCAGCAAAGGAGAAAGATTGGAACCAAGTACATTGCATGATAAAGCAGTGAGTTATTGTTAAGCAAAATAGAGCATTTGATTATTGGTACTCATTATCAAGGGGTCTAGTACATTTCAAAGAGAAAGAATATAGCAAGAGTAATACCCAAAGCCACTGAACAGGGCTTCAAGCCACACATCCTTCAAACAACAAAGGGGAATATGCTTATCACAATAAAAGACTACCAATGCATGAATGTAGTGTGCAAGGAGGAGACAACCCATGTATAAGGCATATAAAGTTTTATCTAGAGATTTAATATGCAATGAGTTGATAACACACAAAAAACTTACACTGATAGGGCATAATGAACTAAGTATTAGAGGTAGCTAGGGGCAGTAATCTAATACTTGGTAAAGGGCAGTCTAATATCATAATCCATTAAATGGATAAATCATAGTCTTCAAGAGTAAATCATTGTGATTTCATAGTTAAGATAGATTTTCAGATCTCAGCGCATTCAAATAAATAGAGAGAACAATCAATAAATAAAAAATATAGTCATAATATGACTGGGATAGAGAAAAGAAAAGTCCTGACTGGGATAAAACAAGAAGATATGACCATAATGTTATGAAAAGGGTAGGGTTGTAAACCAATAAGATAGTCTACTCCAAGGAACAATGAAAGGAGCCACAAAGAATACACACATACAAGAAAATTGCAGTCATGGCTATTATGGGCACCATGACAATGATTGCACCAAAAAGTGAAGCCAAACCTTTTTTTTTAGAGAAGAAACAGTGAATATAACAAAAATCACTAACAAAATGAGACTCAGACCCATGACAAACATAATACCTTAGTCAAGATGACAATTTACAACCAAATGAAGAGGGCAGTCATTAGTTTGAAGACACAAATAAAGGTTTCACAATTGGGGTTAGCAGAGGAAAGAACATTTCATTTTGTTGGCATATGATGAACTGACATGATTGATATGATGATAATATATGTTTTCATTGATGTCAATAAGTGCAAGTGAACCGGTATGCAGATTGGAAGAAGTTGGTGAACCGGTATGAAGAGATGCAGTGAACCGGTGTCAGGATTTCATTGAGTATGACTACCGGTTGGTAGTCTCAGCTCTAAGGTTTCCAATTTGGAAATCTCACTTGTGCGATGCAACCGATGACATTCTGTGATGAGTTAGCTAAGAGATGAAGATGAGATCGTGATGCCACATAAGCTTTGTGCACGTGAAGGATTTCCATAAGGATCTTGCATGTGAAGATCGACTGCATTAAATATCTACCTCAAGAATGAACATTCTTCTTAGCGTATGAGAAGAAAGCATGATGAGTTACTGATTTCTATGTGCGGTGAAGAATGGATGATGTAGATTGTCTTGTGATCTGTTTGAAATTGTATTGCCCTATGCAAAGTGTTTGGATGGTCAGGATTGGACCGCTTGTATTGTAAACCTAAAAAGCTTAGGGTTTAGGGTTTATGCTACCAACCTAATTGTTGTCTATAAGGTCAATGATGTTTGTTATTGTGAGTTGTTGGCAAATGTTGTGTGTGTATTCGAGTGATGAGATACTTGCCAGACCAGTAAAATAGAAAATTGCAGAGTGTGATTGTAGTATAAAGGAACCGAAAAGGATCTGCCTTAGCATATAGTGTTGTTATCAGATCAAAGATTTACCTGTTGTCTTCTAACCATTTCAATAGAAGGACAATCCCTTTGTCGGGTAGCTTTAACAGGCTTACTGTAAATCCTCTAACTAGGTGACTCAAGTTCATTGAGTTCTTTAAATCCTCTTGCAAGGTAACCTTTAATAGGGTTTGAACCTTTAACAGGGTTTCAACCTTTAACAAGGTATATAGCCATCCCTTAACCGAGTGATCTTTAACAGGATCGGTTCCTAGCAGAACCTTATTGTAAAGTCTTTAACCGGACTAGGCTCCTAACAGAGTGAGCTTCAAAAGAGTTCAAAAACAAGCTTGTGGGTATTGATCCCCATCGTGATTTTTCCCATTTGGGTTTCCATGTGAAAAATCTGTGTGTCATGAGTTGTGCATTTTTCATGTGATGATTAAGTATTCTTTGCTTAAGTGATTATGCATGCAAAGCTAATGGTTATGGTATTGTTGACACACCACATGCATATGTTAATGGGTGAAGTAGCTATCAAGTATTAAATGTATTTGAAGTGTCCAGACTTACCGGTCTATGTTGTCTGAAGTCTTACTATGTTTAATAGGTATTGCCATGGTTAAGTTCAGTAATGAAGACAACCAGTTAGTGTTCTTTTAGCTTGATAAGTTGTTGGAAAGTTTTTGTCTGTACTGATTCACCCCTCCCCCTCTTAGTACCAGTTAGGGTATCTGTTGTTCATCATTATTCATCAATTGGTATCAGAGCAACTCCAGGTCCTCGGTGATATAAGCTTAACCGCTTGAGGTAAAAGATACTGCCTTAATGATGAAGAGGGAAGGTCCTAAGTTCAATAGAGATAAATTCAAAATATGGAAGCACAAAATGAAGATCTATATCAAGAGTTTGGGTGCTCAACACTGGAGCTATGTTGAGAATGTCTATGTAATTCCCACTGGCACTTTAACCGATGATCAGAAAAGAGAGATTCAAGAAAATGGGCAAGTCATGGAAGCCCTTATTAGCAGTTTGTCTAATATTGAGTTCATTGATGTACAAGATAAGGACACTCCTAAAGATGTATGGGACACATTGGAAACTATTTATGGCGGTGATGAGCATGTAAAGAAAGCCAAGGAAGAGATCCTTAGAGGAAAATTTGAAGACATGGGGATGGTTGAAGGTGAGACCATTCAACAATATGGCATAAGAATCAAGACTGTTGTTGGAGATATCAAGAGCACTGGTGGAACAATTGATGATGCCACTGTTGTCAATAAAGTCTTGAGATCATTGTTACCGGTCTATGCAATCAGAGTTGCTACTATTCAGGAACTAAGGTTTATTGACAAAACCAAGGTATCCTTAGACTTCATTGTGAAGTTAACTACATATGAGTTGAATAGCTATGATGGTAGTGTTCAGAAAATTGAGTAAGCTTTTAGAGCATCTGTTGCACTAACCAGAAAAAGGAAAAGAAGCAAGTACTAGTTATGAATCCATGCAAAGTAGAGGTATGGATGATGAAGAGATTCTGATGGAGTTTGAAGTTCTTCTTGCCAAGAGACTTCCAAATGGTACTGGAAAATACAGAGGTAAGCTTCCTTTGAAACTTTTTTCCTCCAATAAGATAGGACATATAGCTGTTAAATGTCCTAACAATGAGAATAAGGATAAATCGGAGAGGTTTAGAAAGTATAAAGGAAGAAATAAAAGAAATTGTCTTGTTGCAGTGGATGAAGGAGTTATTGATGAAGAATCTGAGGATGAAGAAAATGAAGACATAGTATTTGTAGTTGTAAAGGAAGAAGTGTTTGACAAGAAAGCCCTTGTCTCTCGTATTGACAACTCTAATGAGTTGATAATTGATAGTGGTTGTTCCAACCACATGACTGGTGATCGGAGAAAGTTTTTGTCTCTAGAATGATATGATGGAGGTGTTGTCAGATTTGGCAATGATGCACCATGTTTGGTGAAAGGTAAAGGATCCATCTCACTGAATGGAAAGAGCAGTGCATATGATGTCTACTAGGTAGAAGGTCTTAAGCATAACCTGTTAAGTGTTACTTAGCTAAATGATAAAGGACTCGTTCTGGAGTTCAAAGGTGGAGTCTGCAATATAATTGGAAAAAGTGGTGAACTTATTGCCACCGGTAAGCAGACCAGAGTTAAACTATTTCAGTTGAATGCCAAGATAAGTCGGTGTCTAATGGAAAAGTTTGATGACAGTTGGATATGGCATAGGAGACTTTATCATATGAACTTTGATAATATTGTAAAGGCTAGTAAGATCAAGGCAGTAAGAGGATTTCCTTTGCTGAACAAACCAGAGAATTCTTTGTGCAGAGAATGTCAACTTGGGAAGATGTCTTCCTCAACTTTCAAAGGTAAATCTTTTTCAGCAGAAAACTTACTTGATCTTGTGCATACTGATTTGTGTGGTCCTATGAAAACTAGAAGTATTCAAGGAGATGGGTATTTCATGATTCTTACTGATGACTTCTCAAGAATGATGTGGGTCACATTCTTGAAAGACAAGTCTGAGGTGTTTGGAAAGTTCAAATCCTTTAGAGCATTGGTAGAGAAGGAAAGTGGTCAAAAGTTAAAATTCCTAAGAACTGATCAAGGAGGTGAATTCACTTCTGATGAATTTAACAAGTACTATGAAGATAGCAGTATCAAGAGGCAATTGTCTGCCCCTAGGACACCACAACAGAATGGCATAGCAGAAAGGAATAACAGGCCTATACTTGAAACGGCTAGAATAATGCTAATCCAAGGAAAGGTTGCTCACACTTTTTGGAGAGAAGCAGTGAGCACTGCAGTCTATACTATGAACCGGGTACTCATCAAGAAAGGTAGAGTTAAAACCCCTTATGAGTATTGGACTAGGAAAACTTCCACTGTGAGTTATTTTAAAGTGTTTGGTAGTAAGTTTTATATCAAGAGAGGTGAGCATCTGAGCAAGTTTGATGCTAAAAGTGATGGAGGAATATTTCTAGGATATTCCACTAAGAGAAGAGCTCTCAAGTGCTACAACAATAGAACACAGAAAATTGTTGAGAGTATCAATGTTAGGGTTGATGAATCCTCTTAGGAACCTGAGGAAACTTGCAATGAAGAAGTGAAAGATGAACTGGGTATAGCCTTCTAGGAACCGGTTAATAAAGAAACAAGTAAAGATCTTAGTGTTCCTATACCGGTAGAAGTTGTAGTGGGTGAAGAAGAAGAGGAAAAGTTAGCAGAACCAGCTAGAGTCATTCCTAGGTATGTGAAACTACATCATGATCCGAAGAAAATCATAGGAGATAAAGATGCAGGGATACTCACAAGAAGGAAGGTGAAATAAAACTCTTCGTGATTTCTGAATTAGAGCCCAAGACTTCCAGAGAAGCACTTACAGATGAAGACTGGATTAAGGCAATGGAAGAGGAGCTAGACTAGATAGAAAAGAATGCAACATGGTCCTTGGTACCCAGACCAAAACACAAGAATGTCATAGGTACCAAATGGGTTTTCAAGAATAAGCTAAATGAAGAAGGCACAGTTGTAAGGAACAAGGCAAGACTTGTATGTAAAGGATATGCTCAGGAAGAGGGAGAAGACTACGGAGAAACCTTTTCTCCTGTGGCTAGACTGGAAGGTGTCTAAATGCTACTTGCATTTGTTGCATTTAAGGGATTTAAGGTTTATCAGATGGATGTGAAGTTTGTGTTCTTGAATGGAATCCTAGAAGAGGAAGTGTATATTGAGAAACCAAATGGATTTGCCTTATCAGAATATAGTAACATGGTGTGTAAATTACACAAAGTCCTATATGGATTGAAACAAGCAACTAGGGCATGGTATGAACGGTTACACTCTCATCTCGTGAAGATTGGATTTCAGAGAACAAGTGAGGATAACAACATCTACCTAAAATCTGAAGGTGATTAGATTCTGATCTGTGAAGTATTTGTAGATGACATAATCTTTGGAGGAGATGATAAAACGAGTCATGCTTTTGCAGATGAAATGAAGAAAGAGTTTGAGATGTCTCTGATTGGAGAGATAAAGTTCTTCATTGGTTTACAGATTCAACAAATGAAAGAGTGTATCTTTATTACCCAGTCCAAGTATGTCAAAGAGGTATTGAAGACCTTTGGCATGGAGGAGAGTAAACCGGTTGGCACACCGATGGTGACCGGCTGTAAACTGACTAAGGAAGATGATTCAGCGTTGGTAAATGAGAAGGAGTACTGGTCAATGATCGGTAAGCTGCAGTATGTGGTGCACAACAGACCAGATATTGCTCATGCAGTGGGCATAGTAGCTCATTTTCAGAAAAGTCCAAGAGAATCCCACTTGGTAGCTATCAAGCGGATTCTTAGATATCTGAAAGGAACAATTGACTATGGATTGTGGTATCAATATAATGGTGAATTTAATCTCAAAGAATATATCGATGTCGATTAGGCAGGTCATGTGGATGACTGGAAAAGCACAACCGGTGGAGCATTCTTTCTTGGTGGAAGAGTAGTCCCGTGGATGAGTAAGAAGCAGAGTTGTACTTCCCAGTCTATAGTTGAAGCAGAATATGTGGTAGCATTTATGAACTGCACTCAAGCAATCTGGATGAATCATGTATTGGAAGGTTTCAAAGTACCTGTATCTGAACCGGTGAATATATTTTGTGACAACACAAGTGCAATAAATATTTCCAAGAATCCAGTATTGCATGCTAGAACTAAGCACATTGAGATTAAGTATCACTTCTTGAGAGAAATATTTCAAAATAAGGAGGTTGTACTAGAACATGTTTCCAATAAGGAACAACTAGCAGATATATTCACTAAGCCCTTACCAAAGACTACATTTACCTATTTGAGAGGTGAATTAGGGGTTCTGCTCCTTCATGAAGTCAACTAAAGTTGTGTGCTCCACATCAGTCAAGTACTACAGTGTCAAATCTTTTAGGATTGATGTGTTGAAGGATGCTACTCCATAGGGGGAGCAACATAGTGGAGAATGGAAGCTTGCGCCTCCACTTTGGCATTGTTGTCAAAGGGGGAGAAGATATCTGATGTATGGGGAGAAGATATCTAATGTATGGGGAGAAGATATATGATGATGCAAAATACACTGGTCTATGATGTCTATAGTTGAAATGCTACACTAAGTATTGCTATCAATGCCAAAGGGGGAGATTGTTGGCATATGATGAACTGACATGATTGATATGATGATAATGTATGTTGTCATTGATGTCAATAAGTGCAAGTGAACCGATATTCATATTGGAAGAAGTTGGTGAACCGGTATGAAGAGATGCAGTGAACTGGTGTCGGGGTTTCACTAAGTATGACTACCGGTTGGTAGTCTTGGCTCTAGGGTTTTCGGTTTGGCAATCTCGCCTGTGCGATGCAACCGATGACATTTTGTGATGAGTTATCTAAGAGATGAAGATGAGATCGTGATGCCATGTCAACTTTGTGCACATGAAGGATTTCCTTAAGGATCTTGCATGTGAAGATCGACCGCATTAAATATCTACCTCGGTAATTAACATTCTTCTTAGCGGTATGAGAAGAAAGCATGACGAGTTACTAATTTCTATGTGCGGTGAAGAATGGACGATGCGGATTGTCTTGTGATATGTTTGAAATTGTATTGCTCTATGCAAAGTGTTTGGATGGTCAGGATTGGACTGCTTGTATTGTAAACATAAAAAGCTTAGGGTTTAGGGTTTATGCTACCAACCTAATTATTGTCTACAAGGTCAATGATGTTTTTTATTGTGAGTTGTTGGCAAATATTGTGTGTGTATCCAAGTGATGAGATACTTGCCAGACCAGTAAAAGAGAAAACTACAGAGTGTGATTGCAGTGTAGAGGAACTGAAAAGGATCTACCTTAGCATATAGTGTTGTTATGAGATCAAAGCTTTACTTGTTGTCTTCTAACCATTTCAATAGAAGGAAAATCCCTTTGCCAAGTAGCTTTAACAGGCTTACTGTAAATCCTCTAACTAGGTGACTCAAGTTCATTGAGTTCTTTAAATCCTCTAGCAAGGTAACCTTTAACAGGGTTTCAACCTTTAACAGGGTATATAGCCATCCCTTAACCGAGTGATCTTTAATAGGATCGGTTCCTAGCAGAACCTTATTGTAAAGTCTTTAACCGGACTAGGCTCCTAACAGAGCGAGCTTCAAAAGAGTTCAAAAACAAGCTTGTGGGTATTCATCCCCATCGTGATTTTTCCCATTTGGGTTTCCACGTGAAAAATCTGTGTGTCATTAGCTGTGCATTTTTCATGTGATGATTAAGTACTCTTTGTTTAAGTGATTATGCATGCAAAGCTAATGGTTATGGTATTGTTGACACACCACATGCATATGTTTATGGGTGAAGTAGCTATCAAGTATTAAATGTATTTGAAGTGTCCAGACTTATCGGTCTATGTTGTCTGAAGTCTTATTGTGTTTAACAGGTAGTGCCATGGTTAAGTTCAGTAATGAAGACAATTGGTTAGTTCTCTTTTAGCTTGATAAGTTGTTGGAAAGTTTTTGTCTGTACTGATTCACCCCGCCCCCTCTCAGTACCAGTTAGGGTATCTGTCGTTCATCATTATTCATCACATTTAGTTACTGTTAAATTCCATTACTAAATGGATGGGGCCTAAGTAGGATGTCCATTATCATTTCATGGAAAAATAATGCCAAAGTCCAATGTAAGGCACAGTGGAACCAAAGAGAAAGAAGCTAATCATGATCATTGTTCTTGTCAAAACAGAGCCAATAAAAAGTAATATAATGTTGTCATTGTTCTAAAGGGTAGATACAACAAAGTATTTTTTTATCACAGTCCTGATGATGTTAAGAAACAATGAAGGTTTTGAGGACTGAAGTCCTTATTCATATCAAACAATTATAATTAGCTCAAGATAATGAAAGCCCTTAATGTTTTAAATAAAATCCAAGGATATTGTATCTCGAATCAATATTTGATAGATTGAAATAATGAAAATATGGAAAACCCTACGCCTAATGAGGATTTACCTCAACCTTAAAGCCTAATAGTAGTGAGCAATCAGTTAACCTCACCAAACAAATAGTTCATAATTAGTTGGCAACCATGAGGTGGAGTTAAAAGAGTATGTTACAGTTGAATGCCTAAAAGTTAGGAGTTTAAGAGGTGTTTAGAGCAATTCACAACAACTGAGCTTCAATTAATAACTCCTCGTCGATATAATACTACTTGACATAAGTTGGATCTAGTATTATTCATTCACATGGAAAATAGACATATTACTACAAGTTATTCAATATGTTAAGACATATTATTGAGACAAGAGGAATTGACAGGAACACACAATAAATAGGCATGTATTTCCTTTTCTAGAGGTGGACTATTGCAAATCACCAACACACTGATATTTTTGTGCACAAGAGACATGTTAAGGAGTAACTAGTGGACTGTAAAGTGTTGGCATGATTGACATAACTGATGAAGATGAAGAATGATGACCGAACTGGTAAAGGACTGTTGGTGATGGCATTGTGATGAAGAGATTGAGATTGCATGATTGGATGACTTTGATCAGATATTTATGTTGTCAATGATGACAATTGATGTTTATTCATGACAACTAATGTTTAATTGTGTTATATTTTGTCATCTAAGACTTTTTGGTCTACCGGAAAGAGCTTATTGGTAATGAAAATTGGAAACTGGGAATTAGGACCTTAACCAGTAAACGAGGAAATGTTTTGATTGGATCTGGCGTTTGGTGATGATTGAGGTGTTGCGGTTTGGAATGTGAGTTTGTATCAATGTAATATGTATCTGAACAGAACCACATTATGTTTTGGCAACCAGAAGTCATGTTTATGATTTATGTTGAGTTTTTGCTAGGTTTTAAGAAGGGTTTAAGGACCGGTAAAGAATTATCTCAACCGGTAATAATTTTTGGTTTGGTGGTGATTTACATCAAGTTCAAATATTGGAGGTGACTTTGCACAACCTGTGTAGATAATTGAATTATTGTTTTGGAACGTTTGGAGATGGATTCTCTTGGGAAACAATGAAACGCTTAGAAGAGTGTTCTAAGGGTTTGACTTTGTATCAGATCAAGTTGTTCATATGAGTTACAATCACTCAACGATTGATATTATCTTGTAAAATATTCTAATGATCTGTATGATGATCTGATATGATTCTTGATGATAGGTATTGTAAAATCTTGATGTATCTAGGGTTTTAGTTGCCAACCTAGTTGTAAAAGTTATTTATGTCAGTATAGATGATGTTTGTGGTGTCAGTGATTTTTGAGAAAAGTGTGAAGCCGAACCAAAGGAGCACAATTGGATCTGATCAAGCAAGAAGTTGAGTGTTATACCCAGATCATTCATTGTTGTTCCCTGACAAATTGCACCAAACAAAATCCCTTAATCGGGTAGATCCTAACAGACCTTACATTGTAAATCCCCTAATAGGGTGACTCAACATTTGAGTTCAAAATCCTCTTGTGAGGCTGATCCTAACAAGTGAAAGCTCCTAATAGGTCTCATCATCTAAATCCCTTAATCGGTTGACTCCTAACAGGGTATGCTCCCAATAGGGCATCTTTGTAAGCTCCTAACCGAGCTAGGCTCCAAACAAGGTGCATTTCGAAAGACTACAAAATTCTTGTGGGTACCAATTCCCACCGTGGTTTTTACCTATTTGGGTTTCCACGTGAAAATCATGATGTTCATATGGTGAGTGTTTTGATGTGATGTTATGATTTACTTTCAGTTTATGCATGGTTAATGAACACTTAATGTTCATCATTGATATATCAGTTTAGCAGATGATTATCAATAGATACCGATACTGGTAATTGACTCTTATGTTGGTTTATGCTTAATTTGGTGAATGTTTGATAAGTTTAAGTTTCATTTTTTCAAGTGGTGTTAATACTGATTCACCCCCCCCTCTTAGTATTAACCAGATCCTCTAAGATTAACAATTGGTATCAGAGCATTGGTCCTCTATGTGCAGATAGCCTAACAGCTTGAGGGAAAGATCTCGAAGTAAGATAATGAAGAAGGAGGGTCATAAGTTTACCAAGGTCAACTACTAGATATAGAGTGATTAGATGAAGATCTACATTAAAGGAATGGGTTCTCAGTATTGGAATCATGTGGTAACCAAGTATGTTGCTCCTAATACTAGCCCCTTGACACTAGATGAACTTAAAGAACGACAAGAAAACATTCAGGCCCTAAAAGCAATTGTAAGTACTTTGTTCGACTCAAAATATATTGATGTTCATGGATTAGAGACTGAAAATGAAGTATGGGAGAAATTAAAATTAATTTATGGAGGAGATGACCATGTACAAAGGGCAAAGGAAGAAAGTTTAAGAGGGAAATTTGATGATATGAAAATGGTTGAAGGTGAGAACATAGCACAATATGGACAAAGGATTAAGGAAGTTGTAGGTGGTATAAAGAGTGCTGGAGGTAAAATTGAAAAAGATAATGTTGTTAGTAAGATGCTTAGAACTCTCTTACCTCGGTATTCTATTAGAGTTTCTGCAATTCAAGAACTGAGATCTATTTCTAAAGATAAGGTCATTGTTGATTCTCTTATTGGAAAGTTGACTGCATTTGAATTAAACAATTTTGATAATAGTGTTTCTAAACCTTTTGGATCTTCTTTTAAGGCTTCTGTAACTGGTACATCTGTAAGGAAAGGAAAGGAAATTTGTCATAATCATGACTGCGGGTCTAGTCATGGCGGTAGTAGAGGTGATGGTGATGAAGAAGATCATCTGATGCAACTTGAGGCATTATTGGCTAAAAGATTCCATAGAGGCACTGGCAAGTATAAAGGTAAATTACCCTTGAAGTGTTTCTCTTGTAGTAAAATTGGACACATAGCTGCTAATTGTTCTAACATTGATAAGAAAGAGAAGTTTAAGAAATTCAAAGGAAAAGGCAAAAAACATTGCTATGTTGCAGTGGATGAAGGTGTGACAGATGAAGAATCAGAAGAAGATGACAATGAGGAGATAGTGTTTGTTGTTGTGAAAGAAGATATGACTGATGAAAAGGCATTGGTGTCTCACATGGATAGTGGTGATGAATGGATAATAGATAGTGGTTACTCACACCGCATGACCGGTGACAAAAGTAAGTTCTTATCCCTTGAAGAGTTTGACGGAGGTGTTGTAAGGTTTGGAAATAACTCTCCCTACATGGTAAAAGGTAAAGGATCAATTTCAGTAAATGGGAAGTGTAATGCAAATGATGTCTTTTGGGTTGATGGATTAAAACATAATCTTTTAAGTGTTGGTCAATTAAATGACAAGGGATATCTACTTGAATTCAAAAGTGGAGTGTGCAAGATTCTTGGAAACAATGGTGAAATAATTGCTACTGGAAAGCAGACAAGAGGTGATCTTTTTCATCTGAATACTAATGTGAATAATTGTTTGGTGGCAAAGATTGAAGACATTTGGTTATGACACAAGTGATTTTGTCATGTGAATTTTGACAACTTGATAAAGATTAGTAAATCAAGTATTGTGAGAGGTATGCCCTAGCTTGTGAAACCAAACAATATGTTATACAAAGACTGTCAGATGGGTAAGATGACTTCTGTATCTTTTAAGAGTAAGTCTTTCTCTTGAAAGAATATCCTTGATCTAGTTCATACTGATCTTTGTGGTCCTATGAGGACTAGGAGCTATTATGGCGATAGATATTTCATGATTTTCACTAATGATTTTTCCAAGATGATGTGGGTAACTTTTCTTAAAGAAAAGTCAAAGGCATTCAGTAAATTCAAAGCATTTAAAGCTTTAGTTGAGAAAGATACCGGGAAGAATTTGAAATGTTTGAGATCTGAGCGGGGAGGTGAATTTACTTCTGATGAATTTGTGAAGTTGTGTGATGAAAAGGGAATTAAAAGGCAAATGTCAGCTCCTAGAACTCCACAACAGAATGGGATAGTAGAGAGAATTAATATAACAATTGTTGAAGCTGCTAGAACTATGTTGATTCAAGGTGAAGTACCAAAAATGTTTTGGAGAGAAGTAGTTAGGACTGTTGTATATAATTTGAACTGAGTACTTGTCAAGAGAGGTAATAATAAAACACCTTATAAATTATGGTATGGAAAGACTCCTAATGTAAGTTATTCCAAAAATTTTGGGAGTAAATGTTTCATTAAACGCGATGATTTTACTAGAAATTTTGACGCAAAGTGTGATGAAGGTATTTTTCTTGGTTACTCTACAACGAGTAAGACATTTAAATGTTATGACAAGAGAACTAAGAAGATCATTGAGAGTGTAAATGTGAAGGTAGATGAACTCTTTGAGAAATCTAACGAGACTAGCAGATCTGAATCTAAGAATGATGAAGAGAAACTTGTGTTTATAGAACCAGCAGTGCAAAATAATGTTGAGCAGGAAAATGCAGAAATAGGTACTCAATTGGTAAATTAAGAAAACGATGAAGAACATGAAGCAGAAGACACAACACCGAACCGATATTACCAAGATATGTCAGACTGAATCATTCTAAAGACCAAATAATTGCAGATAAAAATGCTGGTGTACAAAAAAGAAGGAAAATTAGAGAAAACTCCTATCTAATTTCAACTATTGAGCCTAAAATAGTGAAAGAGGCATTAAAGGATGATGATTGGATTACTGCAATGAATGAGGAATTGGATCAGATAGAGAAAAACAAGACTTGGACACTTATTCCTAGACCAGAAGAGAAGAATGTTATAGGTACAAAATGGGTCTTTAGAAACATGTTAAATGAAGAAGCCAAGGTTGTGAGGAATAAAGCAAGGTTGGTATGCAAAGGCTATGCACAAGAAGAAGGTGAATATTATGGTGAAATATTTGCACTGATGGCGAGATTGGAAGGAATAAGAATGTTACTTGCTTATGATGTATTTAAAGGATTTAATGTCTACCAGATGGGTGTTAAATCAACTCTTCTTAATGGCATCCTTGAGGAAGACGTGTACATAGAACAACCAAATGGATTTGCTTTGTCCGAGGATAAAGATATGGTTTGTAAGCTACATAAGACACTGTATGGATTAAAAGAAGCATGTAGAGCATGGTATGAAAGATTGCATGCACACCTGATCAAGATAGGGTTCCAATGTATTAGTGAGGACAACAACATATACCTTAAGACTGATGGAGACAAAATATTGACAGCTGAAGTATTTGTAGATGATATAATCTTTGGTGGTGATGATAATTTATGTATGGCTTTTACTAAGGAGATGAAGAAATAATTTGAGATGTCTCTTATTGGTGAGATTGGATGTTTCATTGTGTTGCAGGTCCAACAATTGGATGGTGGAATATTTATCTGTTAGGATAAGTATGTAAAAGAAGTGTTGAAAACATTTGCTATGGAGGATTGTAAACTGGTTGGTACTCTGATGGTGACAGGTTGCAAAATATCTAAACAAGATGATTCACCATCTATTGATGAGAAGGAATACAGGTCAATGATTGCTAAATTGCATTGTGTTGTTCATAGTAGGCCTGATATTGCACATGTTGTTGGACTGGTTGCTAGATTTCAAAATGATCCCAAGGAGACTCACTTGGTAGCGGTGAAAAGGATATTCTGGTATCTGAAAGGCACAATGGATTATGGTTTATGGTATCCTTATAAGGGTGATTTTTCTTTGAATGTGTTTACTGATGTAGATTGGGTAGGCAATGTTGATGAATGGAAAAGCACTACCGGTGGAGCTTTTCTTCTTGGAGGTAGTTTGGTTGCTTGGAAAAGTAAGAAGCAAACTTGTGTATCACAGTCGACAACAAAGGCAGAGTATGTTGCAACATCAATGAATTGCATGCAAGGAATTTGGATGAGACATGTGTTAGAAGGCTTTAAATTTGATATGTCTGAACTGGTAACTATTTATTGTGACAATACTAGTGCAATTAATATATCTAAAAATCATGTATTACATGCAAGAACTAAGCACATAGAATTGAAATATCACTTTCTAAGGGAGAGAGTACAAGAAAAACAAGTCAGAATGGAGTATGTGACAAGCAAAGAGCAGCTAGCAGATATTTTCACTAAACCATTGCCGAAGACAACCTATGAGTACCTCAGAGGTAAATTAGGGGTTAGACCCCTAAGATCTAGGATGCAGGAGATGCATCAATCCAGTGGACTTAATGACTATTGTTCACTGTGGATTGATGAGATGCAGGCTACTCCGTAGGGGGACCAGCTTAGATGACATTTGGAGAGATGTTGAAGATAGTAGAAACATATTTGATGACCAGAGATACATATGCACCTTTGGTATTGTTGTCAAAAGGGGAGAAGACATGAAGATGAATAAGAATTGACAGAAGACATGAAGAAGAATCATATCCGGTAGATGAGGTGCAGGAGAGAAGAGTTGCAGAGAAGTTCCAGAACAAAGAATAGTTGTATGAGTTGAGTATGTTGGTAATTATATTGGTGTTGCCATCAATGCCAAAGGGGGAGAATATTGGCATGATTGGCATAATTGATGCAGATGAAGAAAGATGACTGAAGCAGTAAAGGATTGTTGGTGATGACATTATGATGAAGAGATTGAGATTGCATGATTGGATGACTTTGATCAATTATTTATGTTGTCATTGATGGCAACTGATGTTTACTTGTGTTGTATTTTGTCATCTAAGTCTTTTTGGTCTACTGGAAAGAGCTTACCGGTAATGAAAACAAGAAACTGGGAATTAGGAGCTTAATTAGTAAATGAGGAAATGTTTTGATTGGATCTTGTGATTGGTGATGATTGAGGTGTTGTGATTTGTAATGTGAGTTTGTATCAATGTAATATGCATCTGACCGGAACCGCATTATGTTTTGGCAACTAGAAATCATGTTTATGATTTCTGTTGACTTTTTGCTAGGGTTTAAGAAGGGTTTAAGGATCGATAAAGAATTCTCTCAACCGATAATGATTTTTGGTTTGGCGGTGATTTGCATCAAGTTCAAATATTGGAGGTGGCATTGCACAACCCGCATAGAAAATTGAATTGTTGTTTTGGCGCGTCTGGAGATGGAATCTCTTGGAAAAAAAAGAAACGCTTAGATGAGTGTTCTAAGGGTTTGACTTTGTATCAGATCGAGTTGTTGTGATGAGTTACAATCACTCAACGATCTATATTGTCTTGTAAAATGTTGTAATGAACTGATATTATTCTTGATGATCTGTATTGTAATATCTTGATGTATCAAGGGATTTACTTGCCGACCCAATTGTAAAAGTTATTTATGTCGGTATAAATGATATTTGTGGTGTCGATTGTTTTTTAGAAGAGTGTGAAGCCAAACCAAAGTATGAGAAATTTGCTAGAGTGTTGTAGATTTGGAGCATAATTGGATCTGATCAAGCAAGAAGTTGAGTGCTATACCCAGATCATTCACTATTGTTCCCTAACAGTAGCAACAAACAAAATCCCTTAACTGGGTAGGTCCTAATAGGACTTACATTGTAAATCCCCTAACAGGGTGACTCAACACCTGAGTTCAAAATCCTCTTGCGAGGCTGATCCTAACAGGTCAAAGCTCCTAACAGGGCTCATCATCTAAATCCCTTAACTGAGTGACTCCTAACAAGGTCTGCTCCTAATAGGGCATCTTTGTAAGCTCCTAACTGGGCTAGGCTCCTAATAGGTCGCATTCTGAAAGAGTGCACAATTCTTGTGGGTACCAATTCCCAGCGTGGTTTTTCCCTATTTGGGTTTCCACGTGAAAATAATGGTGTTCATATGGTGAATGTTCCAATGTAATGTTATGATTTACTTTCAGTTTATGCATGGTTAAATGAACACTTAATGAGCAACATTGATATATCAGTTTAGCAGATGATTTTCAGCAGATACTGGTACTCGTAATTTACTCTAATATTGGTTTATGTTTGATTTGGTGAATGTTTGATAAATTTAAGTTTCATTTTTTCAAGTGGTGTTAATACTAATTTACTCCCCCTCTCAGTATTAACCAGATCCTCTAAGATTAACAATTGGTATCAAAGCATTGGTCCTCTATGTGGAGAAAGCCTAATAGCTTGGGGGAAAGATCCTAAAGTAAGTTAATGAAGAAAGAGGGTTCTAAGTTTACCAAGGTCAACTACCGGATATGGAGTGATCAGATGAAGATCTACATTAAAGGAAGGGATTCTCAGTATTGGAATCATATGGTAACCAATTATGTTGCTCCTACTACAAGCCCCTTGACACCATATGAGCTTAAAGAACAACAAGAAAACATTCAGGCCCTAGAAGCAATTTTAAGTACCTTGTCTGACTCAGAATATTTTGATGTTCATGGATTAGAGACTGCAAATAAAGTATGAGAGAAATTAAAATTAATTTATGGAGGAGATGAACATGTACAAGGGGCAAAGGAAGAAATTTTATAAGGGAAATTTGATGATATGAAAATGGTTGAAGGTGAGAACATAACACAATATGAAAAAAGGATTAAGGAAGTTGTAGGTGGTATAAAGAGTGTTGGAGGTAAAATTGAAGAAGATAATGTTGTTAGTAAGATGCTTAGAACTCTCTTACCCCAATATTCTATTAGAGTTTTTGCATATCAAGAACTGGGATCTATTTCTAAATATAAGGTCACTGTTGATTCTCTTATTGGAAAGTTGACTACATTTGAGTTAAACAGTTTTGATAATAGTGTTTCTAAACCTCTTCAATCTGCTTTTAAGGCTTCTGTAACCGGTACATTTGTAAGGAAAGGAAAGGACATTTGTCATAATCATGATTACAGTTCTATTCGTGGTGGTAGGAGAGGTGATGGTGATGAAGAAGATCATCTGATGGAACTTGAGGCATTATTGGCTAAAAGATTCCCTAGAGGCACTGGAAAGTATAAAGGTAAATTACCCTTGAAGTGTTTCTCTTGTAGTAAAATTGGACACATAGCAGCTAATTTTCCTAACACTGATAAGAAAAATAAGTTCAAGAAATTCAAAGGAAAAGGCAAAAAACATTGCTATGTTGCAGTGGATGAAGGTGTGATAGATGAAGAATCAAAAGAAGATGACAATGAGGAGATAGTGTTTATTGCTGTGAAAGAAGATCCGACTGATGAAAAGGCATTGGTGTTTCCAATGGATAGCAGTGATTAATGGATAATAGATAGTGGTTACTCACACCACATGACCAGTGACAAAAGTAAGTTCTTATCCCTTGAAGAGTTTGATGGAGATTTTGTAAGGCTTGGTAATAACTCTCCATGCATGGTAAAAGGTAAAGGATCAATTTCATTAAATGGGAAGAGTAATACAAATGATGCCTTTTGGGTTGATGGATTAAAACATAATCTTTTAAGTGTTGGTCAATTAAATGATAAGGGATATCTACTTGAATTCAAAAGTGGAGTGTGCAGGATTCTTCGAAACAATGGTGAAATAATTGCTACTGTAAAGCAGAGAAGAGGTAATCTTTTTCTTCTGAATACTAATGTGAATAATTGTTTGGTGGAAAAGATTGAATATAGCTGGTAATGGCACAATATATTTTGTCATGTGAATTTTGAAAACTTGATAAAGGTTAGTAAATCAAGTATTGTGAGAGGTATGCCCCAGCTTGTGAAACTGGACAATGTGTTATGCAAAGACTCTAAGATGGGTAAGATGACTTATGTATCTTTTAAGAGTAAGTCTTTCTCTTAGGAGAATATCCTTGATCTAGTTCATACTGATCTTTGTGGTCCTATGAGGACTAAGAGATATTATGGTGATAGATATATCATGATTTTCACTGATGATTTTTCCAAGATGATGTGGGTAACTTTTCTTAGAGAAAAGTCAAAGGCAATCTGTAAATTCAAAGCATTTAAAGCTTTAGTTGAGAAAGATATCGAGAAGAATTTGAAATGTTTGAGATCTGACCGAGGAGGTGAATTTACTTCTACATTTGTGAAGTTTTGTAATGAACAAGGAATTAAAAGGCAGATGTCAGCTCTTAGAACTCCACAACAGAATGGGATAGCAGAGAGAATGAATAGAACAATTGTTGAAGCTGCTAGAACTATGTTGATTCGAGGTGAAGTACCGAAAATATTTTGGAGAAAAGCAGTTTGCACTGTTGTATATACTTTGAACCGAGTACTTGTCAAGAGAGGTAATAATAAAATACCTTATGAATTATGGCATGGAAAGATTCCTAATGTAAGATATTTCAAAAAATTTGGGATTAAATGTTTCATTAAATGTGATGATTTTACTGGAAAATTTGACGCAAAGTGTGATGTAGGTATTTTTCTCGGTTACTCTACAAAGAGTAAGGCATTTAAATGTTATAACAAGAGAACTAGGAAGATCATTAAGAGTGTAAATATGAAGGTAGATGAACTCTTTGATAAATCTAATGAGACCAACAGATCCGAATCTGAGAATGATGAAGGGAAGCTTGTGTTTATAGAACCAAAAGTGCAAAAGAATGTTGAGCAGGAAAATGCAGAAATAGGTGCTCAACTGGTAAATGAAGAAAGTGATTGAGAACATGATGCAGAAGACATAACACTAGAACCTGTAATACCAATATATGTCAGACTGAATCATTCTAAAAACCAAATAATTGGAGATAAAAATGTTGGTGTACAAACAAGAAGGAAAATTAGAGAAAACTCCCGTTTGATTTCAACTATTGAGCCTAAAACAGTGAAAGAGGCATTGAAGGATGATGATTGGATTAATGCAATGAATGAGGAATTGGATTAGATAGAGAAAAACAAGACTTGGAGACTTGTTCCTAGACCGGAAGACAAGAATGTTATAGGTACAAAATGGGTCTTTAGAAACAAGTTAAATGAAGAAGGAAAGGTTGTGAGGAATAAATCAAAGTTGGTATGCAAAGGCTATGCACAAGAAGATGAAGAAGATTATGGTGAAACCTTTGCACCGGTGGTGAGATTGGAAGGAGTAAGAATGTTACTTGCTTATGTTGCATTTAAAGGATTTAAGGTCTACTAGATGGATGTTAAATCAACTTTTCTTAATGGCATCCTTGAGAAAGAAGTGTACATAGAACAACCAGATTGATTTAATTTGTTTGAGGATAAAGATATGGTTTTTAAGCTACATAAGGCAATGTATGGATTGAAGCAGGCACCAAGAGCATGGTATGAAAGATTGCATGCACACCTGATAAAGATAGGGTTCCAGCATACCAGTGAGGACAATGACATATATCTTAAGACTAATGGAGACAAAATGTTGATAGATGAAGTATTTGTAGATGATATAATCTTTGATGGTGATGATGATTTATGTATGGATTTTGCTGAGGAGATGAAGAAAGAATTTAGATGTCTCTTATTGGTGAGATTAAATTTTTCATTGGGTTGCAGGTCCAGCAATTGGATGGTGGAATATTTATCTGTCAGGATAAGTATGTAAAAGAAGTGTTGAAAATATTTGGTATGGAGGATTTTAAATCGGTTGGTACTCCGATGGTGATAGGCTGCAAATTGTCTAAACAAGATGATTCACCATATGTTGATGAGAAGAAATACAGGTCAATGATTGGTAAATTGCGTTATGTTGTTCATAGTAGGCCTGATATTGCACATGCTGTTGGACTGGTTGCTAGATTTCAAAAGGATCCCAAGGAAACTCACTTAGTAGCATTGAAAAGGATATTCTGGTACCTGAAAGGCACAATAAATTATGGTTTATGGTATCCTTATAAGGGTGATTTTTCTTTGAATGTGTTTACTGATGCAGATTGGGCAAGCAATGTTGATGACCGGAAAAGCACTACCGGTGGAGCTTTTCTTCTTAGAGGTAGATTGTTTGCTTCGACAAGTAAGAAGCAAACTTGTGTATCACAATCAACAACAAAGGTAGAGTATGTTGCAACATTAATGAATTTTATGCAGGCAATCTGGATGAGACATGTGTTAGAAGGCTTTAAATTTGATATGTCTGAACTAGTAACTATTTATTGTGATAATACTAGTGCAATTAATATTTCTAAATTTTCTTGTATTACATGCAAGAACCAAGCACATATAATTGAAATATCATTTTCTAAGGGAGAGAGTATAGGAAAAACAAGTCATAATGGAGTAGGTGACAAGCAAAGAGCAACTAGTAGATATTTTCACTAAACCATTCCCGAAGAGAACCTTTGAGTACCTCAAAGGTAAATTAGGGGTCAGACCCCTACACAAGAAGATCTAGGATGTAGGAGATGCATCAATCCAGTGGACTTAATGACTATTCTTCACCATGGATTGATGAGATGCAGGCTACTTTGTAGGGGGAGCAACTTAGATGATATTTGGAGAGATGTTGAAGACAACAACTACATATTTGATGACCGGTGATACATATGCACCTTTGACATTGTTGTCAAAGGGGGAGAAGAAAAAATATCAGAAAGTGGGAGAAGACATGAAGATGAATCAGAACCAACAAAAGACATGAAGAAGAATTAGAACCAGTAGATGAGGTGCAACAGAGAAGTTCTAGAAAAAGACTAGAGCAGTATGAGTTGAGTATGTTGGTGTTGCCATCAATGCCAAAGGGGGAGAATGTTGACACGATTGGCATAACTAATGCAGATGAAGAATGATGACTTAACTAGTAAAGGACTGTTGGTGATGACTTTGTGATGAAGAGATTGAGATTGCATGATTGGATGACTTTGATCAGTTATTTATGTTGTCATTGATGGAAACTGATGTTTATTCATGACAATTGATGTTTACTTGTGTTGTATTTTATCATCTAAGTCTTTTTGGTCTACCAGAAAGAGCTTACCGATAATGAAAACAAGAAACTGGGAATTAGGACCTTAATCGGTAAACAAGGAAATCTTTTGCTTTGATCTTGCATTTGGTGATGATTGAGGTGTTGCGGTTTGGAATGCAAGTTTGTATCAATGTAATATGTATATGACCAGAACCGCATTATGTTTTGGCAACTAGAAGTCATGTTTATGATTTTTGTTGAGTTTTGGCTAGGGTTTAAGAATTGGTAAAGAATTCTCTCAACCGGTAATGATTTTTGGTTTGGTGGTGATCTACATCAAGTTCAAATATTGGAGGTGACGTTACACAACCTACGTAGAAAATTGAATTGTTGTTTTGGTGCGTTTGGAGATGGAATCTCTTGGGAAACAACGAAACACTTAGAATAGTGTTCTAAGGGTTTGACTTTGTATCAGATCGAGTTGTTGTGATGAGGTACAATCACTCAACGGTTGATATTGTCTTGTAAAATGTTGTAATGATTTGTATGATGATCTGATATGATTCTTGATGATCTATATTGTAAAATCTTGATGTATCTAGGGTTTTAGTTGCCGACCTAGTTGTAAAAGTTATTTATGTCGGTATAGATGATGTTTGTGGTGTTGGTGGTTTTTGAGAAAAGTGTGAAGCCGAACCAAAGTATTAGAGATATGCCATAGTGTTGCAGATTTGGAGCATAATTAGATCTGATCAAGCAAGAAGTTGAGTGTTATACCCAGATCATTCATTGTTGTTCCCTAACAGTTGCAGCAGACAAAATCCCTTAACCAGGTAGGTCATAACAAGCCTTACATTGTAAATCCCCTAATAGGGTGACTCAACATCTGAGTTCAAAATCCTCTTGCGAGGTTGATCCTAACAAGTCAAAGCTCCTAATAGGGCTCATCATCTAAATCCCTTAACCAGATGACTCCTAACAGGGCATCTTTGTAAGCTCCTAATCGGGTTAGGCTCCTAACAGGTTGCATTCCAAAAGAGTGCACAATTCTTGTGGGTACCAATTCCCACCGTGGTTTTTCCCTATTTGGGTTTCCACGTGAAAATCATGGTGTTCATATGGTGAATGTTTTTATGCGATGTTATGATTTACTTTTAGTTTATGCATGGTTAATGAACACTTAATGAGCAACATTGATATATCAGTTTAGCAGATGATTATCAACAGATACCAGTACTGGTAATTGACTCTAATGTTGGTTTATGTTTATTTTGGTGAATGTTTGATAAGTTTAAGTTTTAGTTTTTCAAGTGGTGTTAATACTGATTCACCCCCCCTCTCAGTATTAACCGGATCCTCTAAGATTAACATAAAGGTCATAATTAAACTCATATATCTTGTAATAATCTCTGATGTATGGTTAAAAATTAATACTAGAATTAATTGGAACATATGGTTGGGTTGTTACTATCACTGTACTATTTGGTTTTATTAAAGGTGTAATTTATAGATATGATAAAACTCTAGTTTATTTCTTTAGCAAATTGAACTCATTCACTATGCAGGTTGTGTTTCATGCAATTCTACACATCACCTCTATGACCTATATATCCACAAAGACATAAATAACAAAAGAGACATCAAAAATAAATGATGAGCGTTTAAAGGTTGAGGTCTTGTGTGACCGTGAAGTATTTGATTATGGTCATCCTTTGTTCATGACAACCATCACTTTGTTCTATCATTATTTTTCCTTAGATTTGGCATTTAACATTAAGATCATTGGGAAGACTGCCATTCTTTTAGTTACAATGTATACCAAGCATGATGTTCCTCTATCTGTATTGATTCTTCATCTCTCGTCTTGACCTTTGCCTTAACTTTTGTAATTTTACGATAATTGGAGTGTGCTTTTCTTATTCATGACTAAAACAAAGGGACGTCTGAAACTTTTCTACCTTTTGGATATAACAGTGATTGGCTTTTGCATTCCTTCCAAGAACAAGTCACTATTTTATTGATTGAAAGCTTGACCTGTTCTATGACTGCTCTTTTCTAAGTTTTGAAGGTTTGATGTCATGATTCAAGCCTCTATCATTTCTTTGCCAATAACACCCATCAAAATTTTATTGTTTCTTATAAAATAGGTTTGGGACTATCCTAAGAAAGGGTTTGACAAGGTTATCTCCATGGTTCAACCCTGAGAGTGATAGGATCACAGTGATTAGTGCCCTTGTTATGTATCTTTGAATTTTGAGACCATTGTCATATTAATTAAAAGAAAGCTGCTACTACTACTCCTTATCTCTTCTATGGGTGTAACATCACTATCTTATGCTTCCTTTGTCAAAAGTTTCTAGACAAGACATGTAAATACTTCCTTTCCAACTCCGAGCACTCTTTATGCATTATATCATCATGACCACTATCTTTGTAATTACTGCTATGATACTCATTAACCATATCGTAACAGTGATCTTTAGACTTAGGACTATCTTTCTTTTATTGTTAATTCCTTTGTTCAAACTGATTTTCTATAGGATTGTTGTCTATCCTTCTTTTAACATCCATCCTTGGATCAATGCTCTTATTTGGATTGTGATTGCTATGTAATGACTTGGGATATAGCCTTATGACAGAGACTGTCTTTTGACATGTAGAAGATGAATATTTCCATGTGCTTGAGACTCTTTTTCTACGAATGGCCTCCTTATAAATCATTACTTTCATATGAGTCTTTTCTCCATATCTTTAAAAGACTAACCCTAGAGGTTTTGAAGAAAAAGCTTTACAAAATATAACAATAACAAAACTTCTTTTTCTATTATGGAGATGATTCCATGACTCAATGCTTCACTCAATTGATCTCTCACAATTAGTTCTGTTTTGTGAGTGTTGCAACTCAGATTTTGATGCTTTGTCAGCATATAGGCCCTTGGAATATTTTCTTACTGTGTACTGCAACAAGGTGTTTTGAACCTATTATATCATGCTCCTTGTTCATGAAAGTTGCTTTGAAGGTTCCATAACTACTTTACTTTCATCTTGTTGATTAGCATCTTTATTGGTATCTTTCTGACTACCGTGTTACCATATTTGCTTCTGATGAATCTATGATAGCCCTCTATGGTGGCCCTCCATACATTCTTTGAGTACCTTGAAAATATCATATCATAACATATTATGGCCCACTGCTACATACTACTGTGCTTTTCTTTGCCATGACACATAAAAAAAGTGTCTTTTGATGTTTTATCTTTATATTAACAGTGAGTCTATAAAGGCCTAAGGATAGTATTGATAATGAAGGTTGTAGACCTTAAGCACTTATGCAGTCATCAAAATAAACAGTCAAGCACTAAATGCACAAGAGACAGAGGCTATTGGTGGAGCAATCATACTAAAGAAAGAAACACTTTAAAGTAGTCAAAGTATCCTATCACAACCAGACAATATTAGGATATAAGAACACATTGATGTAGCCACAAGTCCCTACAACAGTCATCATAAGCAAGGAAATAGTTGTTTCATGCTTAAAATCATCATGTTGATCAGGATAGTCAAAAGGCTTATATCAAAGATTATCTATGTCAAAAGAATAGTAATAAACCCCAAGGCAGTGAGGAACTCAGTATAAACAACTCAAGAACCAAGGCACAAAATAGTAGTGACTACCAATACAATGAACCAATGAGCTATTCATAGCAGCAAATCAGAAGAAAAAAAAGTTTTGACGATCAAAAGTAGAAGGATAGGGCATAGAATAGTTTGGTCCAAGATCCAAAGTGTAATATAAACTACAAAGGTCTTCAAAAGCTCCAAATATTAGTAAAAAGGGGTAAAATCAATATGGATGGCAATTCAAAGAAAACCCTTGTTTCTCAGAATTGACGGTGCTACAAAAAATGCAAAAAAAGAGAGTCAAAGATATAGCAGCTCTTCATAGTCATTGAGAGACATTCTTCAATCATATTTAATAATGGTGAAAGGATCACAGTCCTAACATGTTGTAGTGAATGAATCCATAGTGAAAACAATCTTTAACATGTTGCAGAGATAAAGATATAAGAGATAGTAGCAAGCATGATTGTTGTTGATTTTTGTCACAAAGCTTTATGCACACTATACATGATAGTTTATGAAGAACAAAACACAATCCATTAAAGATGTAATCATCCAAACAATAAAATAAGAGTGTTAGAGTAGCATATAGAACTAAAAGTAGTCTCAATCACTGACCTAACCTAGGGTTCATGGTGTTTATACAGTGGGTTTGTGTTTGTAGCCCAAGGGGTTATTGTTCAAAGTCAATAACTATTAAATCTTTTAGCAAATTGAAATGACAGCTAAGTCAAGAACAAACTTTAAAAGATGAAAGAATAATATATCAAGTTAGATCTTGAAGATAGGCTATGCCTAGAGGACTAACTCAACCTTCAAGGTTAACTCTTATATCATGCAATATATGATGTCAGTAAACAAAGGGATAAAGTCATCAACTAAGTACAATGCAATTTCATTAAGGCCCTAAAAGAAAGGAATTTAGCAATAAAATGCATACTTTATAATGAGTTTGAAGTTTCATATGGGATCTACATGACTTAAGATAAGTTTAAAGGTTGTCGACAGTTTATTCTCAAGTTTGACTTCAATCAAGCGATATATTATCAACATTAAAAGCTTCTTGAAGGAAAATGAGCTTCTCTTTTTAGACAACAATAATATATTTTTTTGGGTTAACCAATGGAGATGCAACAAAGGAAATTTATAGATCTCTCTTTTACGCTCTAAACATAACTTTGACATAACGAAATGGAGATGTTAATAACTATGAATGCATATGCGTCAAAATTTTGTAATGTTTTCAGTGTTCATTGATCCTACTAAGCTTGGTTTTGCTAAAGTTTTTCCGTAGGCCTATTATCATCTCAACAAGACAACCTCCTTTTAAAGTGCGTTCAGTTCCAAGAAAATCTGGACTGTAATATTCCATCTATAACTAAATGTTGCTTTAGATGTCCTATCTTCTAATGGACTTTGATCTTATTGACCCTCTAATTTTAATGCATTTTTTGTGGTACTCTAGATAAAGCTTTCATTTAGTTATAGACAATGAAAGTTGCAAATAAATGGGACTTAAGTGAATTGAGGCTATAGCTAGAGATTGTACACCATCTATTTTACTTTAGAGTCATACCCCATTAGTGATTCTTCTATAGTAGGAAGAAAAATCTTGACCCAAAAATAGGAAAGTTACTAAAAACGGTCCCATCCAGAGGTTACAGTCAGTGGACGGGGCTCCATTTAAATCTTCCTTCTAGCATGGGAAGATGAATCTTGACCAGGAGATCGGAAAAAATGTAGGACAGTTCCCAAGAAAATTGCATAAAATTGTCTTATGATAAATATACAACATCAAATTTCATGGCTATTAAATTGATTAAGAAAAGTATTGTCTTTTTTCATTTTCTCGCATGATGAATAATATAGACAGAAAAATAATATAATAAAATTATATTCTAAATGTAAACAAAGATTGTAAATGTAGAGATTCCAAATATGTGCCTCCTGGCCCAATAAACAAAGTTTGTGTTCTTCAAATGAGTTTTTCAAAGGCTTTGAGGTCGATTAGCATAAAACTCTAAAAGATTGCCCTATTTTCAAGACTTAAAAAATAAGTAATGAGAGAAATTAAATGTGTACCTCTTGTTCAACATTAAGCAACTCGGTGGGTTTCTAAGTGAGCAAACCCTTTAATGAGTTGGGCATTAAGGTAAGAAGAGTGGCTTGCTCAAATAGTTCTTGTACAGAAGAAAAGGGTGCTTTTGTTTCAGTTAGGGCAATGTCGCTACTCTACTGTAAAACTTCTGACAACATCTAAAAGATATTTCTCTATTAAACCTTTACTACTCAAAACATGTTATAGAAAATTTATCAAAAGGAGCGAGAGGAGTCGAAATAAAAATGTGTGAAAGTAAGGAGTCGAAATAAAAATGTGTGAAAGTATTTTTCAAGTGCAAACCTCTCATTTAGTGAAAATGACAAATGTTTATTTTCATTACCCTTCTTCCCAAGTAAGATAAGAAGCAATTGTATTTAATAAGAATTGGTTTTTATATACTTTTTTTATGAGTCGTTTAACTTGATCAATTATCATATTTTTACAAAGGCATGTTTAATTTTAGTGTTTGTCAATAAATATTTAATATTTTGAATATGACTCAAATTTAAATGTTACAAAGTAAGTATTCTATTTTTAAATTTGATTAATTTAAATAAATAAATAATTGAGTAAATCTAATATAAACAATATATATGACAAGTAAAGTATTATTGAAATGAGAAGATTAGGATGCTTAGTTCGTATAAGAGGTGAATGTATCAAATGGTTATGATTTGTCAATAGTTGTATTTTATAGATTACTTGTAATATCCAAATCTTATATTCAATTGACGTGTTATTTAACTCTATAAATCTATTTAACAAAATTGGGATTTTGATTGTCTTCAAAAATTATCATCGTGTCCTATTTCTACAATTTGTTTATGCCAATCTTTCGCCTCAAATTTGAGTCCTATGTCCTAAAATTTTATCAAGAAGGTATTAATTATAATTACCTTTAAAGAACATGTTGTGCCAGGGCATCAAAGTGCACTTTTAAGTTTATCCTTCCACCTCAATCAAATCTCTTTTTTTTTGTTTTGTTTTCACATCATGTAATTATAATTATATAAAAGGAGATAGATGTAGAGGTATCCCTAATTTGATAACACGTCTATTGGGAAACAAGGTGAAACTACTATGATAACATCTGTTACTACAAGTGTATGCAAATCTAAAATTTATTTTATGTTATCAAATGATTATTGATGATTATGTGATTGCATAAAATCGATAATAAGAGTAAAATCAACAAACAATATGAATAGAAGATTTACATGGAGAAACCCTTTGAAGAAAAAAAATCACACAAGAAAAAGGATGGGTATTATTAATCTTTAACAATAGATGTATTCAACACATTAATGCTCTCTTAACTTGATAGCACTTTGGAAACACTTGTGTGACTAATAGTATAGAGGAGTAGTAGTCATTTATTTAGTCATTTTTATTTTTGTGACTAATTATTTAGTTGTGTTTCTTACTTGATGACCAAATTAGTCATTTATAGTTGTGTTGCAAAAAATGACTACAATTTGGTCATTTTTACTTGTCATGACTAAATTTTTTAGTCACTTGGTCATTTATTTGCCATATTTATACTAGTGTAGGCAATGATTGATTCTTTAGTTTGATCAATTGCATAGTTTGACAAAAAGTCAGCCTTTGTGTTTGCTTCTTTATATACATGTTTTATTGTGTACTCAAAATCCTTCAGAATATCATGTATGTTGTCACTCTACTTTCTCGTCTTCCTACTCGACATTGTCCTAGTTATTATCACACAAACTACACTCATTGAGTCACCCTTAATGTTCATCTTTAGCAGTCCTTTTTCTTTGCTCAATGTCAGTCCCACCATTAGGGTGACAAATTTTGCATAGAGAGGCCTAGATTCCCCCATGATGCTTCATCGAAATTTAATTTGAGGCAACCTTGTGAAGGGAGACTCCAACGAACACCTACCTGAGCATGTTTCTAATTGTGTTCACCTTTGGTGGGATTAAGTGTGGCCATATGCTTACCATACAATCATCCCAAGATGTGTACTCATTATGATTTTTTGTTGCAATGCTAGTGTTGCTATGCTCGCATATTGCAATCTCCAATTTATTTAATATTGCCTTGAAGTTAGCCTCCTTGTTATTGAAAATTCAATTGTTTCTCTCCTTCCATAAAATCCAAATCAGCGTTGCCACATTTCTTCACCACATCCTTCCATAACTTATTCTTGATGACACCACATAAAAGTATCACACCTAGATAAGTTGCTGGAATTTTTTCCATGCCAAAGCCCAGAATTGAAGATATCCTCCTTTGAGCAGTTTTACCTGTATTATAAAAATAAATTCTCGATTTATCTTTGTTGATTTTCTATCCCTACGCCTTGCAATAATTATCCAACACTTGCTTGATGACTGTAGCTTTGTCTAAGGAGGGATTCCCATACAAAATAATATCATCGCCAAATAAGTGTTGGGAGAATGGAGGTAATGCTTGCATTGCACTGATACCCAATCATACTTCCGATTGCGATAGGGCATTATCTTCCTGCTCAGTGCATTTGCCATCATCGCAAACAAGAATGGAGATAACGGGTCGCCTTGATGTAGTCCACACCCTCCTTAAAAAAATCCAAATGAAAGGCCATTGATAAGAACCGAATATCTCAAGGTGAAAATGCAGCCAAACACCCATTCCACCCATTGATCATAGAACCCAAATTTCTTCAATATTAACATTAAGAATCTTCATTGTATGTGATCATAAGATTTTTTTACATCGAATTTCAAAATCATACTTCTCATGTTCTCCTTCTTTATGGAGTGAATGATCTTATGTGCTATAACAATTCCATCTGTAATGTTTCTACTTGGGACAAACCCACTTTGTTTTGGCAAGATTATCCTTAGAAGGATCCATTTTAATGTACTGGTCATTACTTTTGCCACTGTCATATTTATAGTATTGCATAACGAAATAGCGTGGAAGTCAGAGAAATTATGTACCTCTTATTTTTTTGGGATCAGTGCAATATTGGTATTGTTCATTTCCTTGAACATTAAGCTTTATTTTTTGGACTCCTCAATCACCGCCAATATTTCTTTACCCATGCTTTCCCAATATTTTTGGAAAACCAAGGTAGTGAAGCCATCTAGGGCTAGAGCCTTGTCAATATTCAATTGAAACATGGCTTCTTTGATCTCCTCCAATGTAGAGGGCATCATTAGCATATGATTATGTTCTCTTGAAACTAAAGAAGCAATTTAATTTAAGAAGTCACAATTGAGACATTTCACAGTCCCTTTGCCACCTAAGAGGCCAAAAAATAAATTAACCTCTTTCATCCATATTTATACCTTATTTATAAGGACTTGTCCATCATTGTGATAGATTTGAGTGATCCTATTCCAACATATTTTCATTTTTATGAAATTACAAAAAAAAATGAGTAGTGCGATCACCTTCTTTGAGCCAATTTTCTGTAGACTTTGATTTCTAATAACATTATTCTTTGGCTAGTATTTCTATGTACTCCTTGATTAAGTCCTTTTCTTTATGAAATTAATTTTGGGACAATCCATGCTAAATTTCATGTTCTCTTAGCAATGCCATTTCCTCTTCTATCCTTAGTTTTTCCGCAAAAATATTTTTGAAGACCATTTCGTAACATATCTTCAGTTTTTCCTCAAAAACATTTTTGAAGAGCATTTTGTAACATATCTTCAATTTTTCCTTCAATTATTGTAATCACTTGCAAAAAGAAAACATGCTTGTAAATTTAATATTTCTAGACTCCAACCACCAATCTAAGATTATCTCTATCATTCTTGGACAATGGAACCACATCTTCTCAGATTTGAATTGACATCTAGTTGGGCATGCTTCTTCTAGGGTATTCAATTGCACTAGGAAATGGTTCGAAATTGGGATTGGTTTGATCATAGTACTTAGTATCAAAGGAGCACCCATCCATTCATCTAACATTAAAAATCCATCCAGTCTTTCGATATGTTAGAGAAACCCAATCGCCTTTTTTCATGTGTATTTACCATTGGATTGGATGATTTTCGTCAACCCCCATACTATAATGAATTGGATAAAATGAACTTGCACCTGAGTCACTCGTTCCAATCCATTGACCCTGATGCTTAGATGCAGAATGACATTAAAACCTCCCTCTAAGATTGCTTTATTCTGGCGACCTTGCAAATCATGACCCAATATCCTCCATAGTTCCTACTTTTCTAGAATTTTAGTTGGTCTGTATATATTTTAAAGAATGAAATATAGATCTAAAATTAAACTTTTCACCTCACATTTAATCTGATTCTAGTTAGAGGATAGAATTGAAATTGATGTCTTGTTTGGCTTCTTATACATAATCCCCCTAAAGCGCCTTCCGCACTTTGGAAAAAACCCAACCATCCATAACAATATTTTACAAAGGTATTATCATTTTCTTTTGATAATTGTTGTAACCAAGATTGCACCCATGATGCTTAAGTTGAAAGCTAAACAATTTTGTGAAACATTTTTAAGATTCCAGGCCTATGGGTTGCCTATGATGGAAATCAACCTCCAGAGTGAGCTGGTTCTCTTTGATGAATCTCCTACAAACTTAACCTAATGGGAAAATAGATAGGAACAATTTCTTGAATGGGAACCTATCCTGAGAGGTGATGCACAAAATGATTGGGAAGCCTAATTAGATGCACTAACTCACAATCGGCTTAAGAAAAGATACCTCATTTGTCACAATTCAACAAAGCGTGTAATACAATGATATTTCATAAGAAAGGGATAATTTTAGAGTTTTCTTGAAGGAAAATAATGTATTTTCACAGCTACAAACTACCAAGACCAGCTGAACACAACCTATGACGTGCATTAACTATGCATCTTCTCGCATTAATACTGTTTGAAAGAGACAAAAATTAAAGGATTCTAAGAATGAATCACAAAAACATCATCAAATCTTTCATTCAACACCAAATATAAGAAGTATTGAAAAGGAAAACTATTATTTTATTAAAATCTAGAAGGAATTGCTGATACAACTGATATGCTTCCAAAATAAGCTACAATCTTCATGCCTTAATGTTGAATGCAAAAGGCAGAGAGAACAAAAATAGCTCCAAAGAGAGAAGAAAAGAAGAATAAATAGAAAAGAGGAGCTAAAGGCTAACTGATTGATGCATGATGTTGGACACCACCTCTTCATTTTCAAACTTAGGCTGAACTAAAAGTCTTCTTTCTTGGAAAATTTTCCAACTTGCATGATTGATTTTCTTTGGGTCAAAACTAGAGAAAAAGCACGCATAAAAGAAGTCCAAAATAACTGGAACTAAAGGTTAACTGCTTTAAAGTTGCCCTCAACTGATGGTATATCCATAATGAGTCTTCAAATCAACTTGAACTATTGCCAACTACCTCAAATCCCCTACGTTTTAGGTCTTAACTCAAACTGAAACTGATACGCAACTACTGGGAAAGAGGGCACCATTGATTGTTCATTTCCTTTATTAGTTGCATTAAAAGGCTCTCTAATTGGTCCTTAGGTCAAACTCATTCCTCTAAGAATAGGCTTTTCTATCAGCTACTTTTGATAGCTTGTATCGAAGATACCAACAGATGGTGAAACATAGAATCCCATGTCTGAAACTGAAGCTCATTACTTGTTTCTCTAAGTGTAGGATTTTCAAAAAAATGAGGACTACTACAGAAAGGAACTGTAATTTGTTCATAATAATTGATATAAATAATAATTTTGATAATTTGTGTTAATGATCATGCATGGAGGGCCTAAAATATCATGCTACAGTGTTTTATTGCTCATCTTTGCATTAGGTCTGCTCTTGAAGACTTTTGTTCACTGATGAGCTCTCAATATCTATAGTTAGGGCCTTCACACATTGTATTGGTTGTCCTCAATTCTTTAAATCCTAGGGTACCCTATGTAAAAAAATTCTCACTGTCGTATGTGCCTTTGACCACTATAACATGCATCTTCAAACCATTCACCATCATTTTACTTTCTATTAGTTGGGCTACCTTTCACTGTCTTTGTTGATATTCAATATGATACAAGGTCCACCCCTTTGAATGTTGCATGGTTCACAAAATATTCACCCTCTTGAAAATTACAAGAACCATCATGATTCTATCTTTGTAGGCTTTGCTTATGACTTTATCCTCTATCTTATGATCAAGCTTATCACCATGTTGTGACAATCTTCAATGATTGCTCTTTTCTTGCTTTTGTTTGTTTCTCTTTGACCTTTTTGTGAAATCATTGTTATAATTCATCAGGGCTACAAACAAGGCATCTTTTATAGGTCTCCTTACCTTCTTGTTTGGATATCAAACAAAAGTTTGACCACTGTTATTGTTACTATCTCAACTTGGCTATTGTTAGTGTAGGTTTTTTAAATTTTCCTTATGTTAGGGGGTATTTATTTTTCCTACATATATTTTTTTAAGCTTGCTTAGGTTATTAGGAGCGGTCAATATGAGGACACGTTGTGAAATACTTTGGCTACATGTGTAACTCTCCACCTCAAATGGGTAGTTGAGTTACACACCCTTTTTTAGCTTGTTGTGCCACCTCTCATAACCACTATTTTGTCATTTCCTAAGTGTGTTATGGGGTAGTTGGGTTTCTCACGCTCTTTCAACTTTATGTGCCACCTCTTATAACTCCTTTTTTGTTTTCATGTAAGGAGGTTATGCCACATGTTTTGGAATTTACCAAGTAGTTAAAAACCTCCCACCTTTTATGGGGTAGTAGGTAAAACCTCCCCCTTTTTATGGAGGTGGGAGTTAATGCACCTCTTGGATGTATATGATTTTATTTTCCTATATAATAAGCACTATAATTTCACCTTCACTAGTTCAGTGATATCTCAGTGAGAGTCTTCTCCAAAATTCTCTTTGTCTCTATTTTTTTCTCTCATATCAGATTTATCTTCATTCAACTATTTTGATCTTCAATCATCTGTTACTTGGAGTTGCATGTGATCTACAACCGACATCAGATCCTGGCTTGTTTCTCACAGAATCTAACAACTGTGAGGCTCCTCCTCTTATTTGATAATTCATCATTAGTGAATATTTTCATTGTTCTTAGCCCATGTTTGAAACTGATGTTATGATAGTTTTTTTTTGTTAATATTTGTGATGTGGCGGTGACTAGTCTTTTGCCTTTGATTGTTACAAGAAACCCTTCATTGTGCTAAGGTGACTGGTCTGACTTTTAGAACTGATTCTCAGTATTGAATATTTTTCTCATGGACTGTTCAGAGTGCTCTCACTATGTTTGCAGTTTCCCTCTATGACTTCTTAACTATCGATGTAGGCATTTGTCTCTTTAATGATGTTTGTTCCTTGAGAATTATGTATTGGCTCATGGAAGTCATTATCTTGCACAATATACTCCCCTTTATTTTATATGCTCTATCATTTCACCTTGAAGACTTTCTTTTTTGGTGCCATTAATGCACTTACTGGGCTACGAACTTGGACTATCTTTTGTTTTATTTGCCAAAACAATAAATGTTTGTATATTAGTTTCTATTGTGGCACACTTCTTAGGTCTTTTGGTGCATCAACACCCTACCCTTTTCGCTTTCATACCCTCATAGGTCCTACTCTTATTTGCTACTCATTAACTTCTACTTGAAAATACTCTCTTTTTTGACATCACTGCTCTCTATGATATCTTTTATCTTGTAGGCTTTGTGTGAAGCATCTCTATGACATCATTGAGGTTGAATCTTTCCATTGTGATATGTCTTCTAGCATAGACTATTGGCTTGATGATGATGATTTTGTTGTAATAGGTTGAGTGATGATTTTATTTGTGTTGTCATTGATGGCAACCATATTTTGTTAGTCATCTAAGTCATTTAGAATCATCGGTAAAGCCTAACCAGTTGACTACAAGGTAAATTGAACTGGTAAACAAGAACAGAGCAACAATCATCAAATCGGTAAAAACAAATGGTGTGAAGAATTGAGTGTTGCGGTTTGGAACGTATATTTATGACATTGGCATGTGTCTATGATTGCAACCACATCAGCAAATTCAGAGTTTGGAGCTAGTTATGATCCGTAGAACAGTGACAGTCATGAAGAACATAGAACCGGTAAAGCAGAGATAGTTTGATCGATCACCGATAGTCTTTTTGTTATATTTTTTAGTTATGTGATGCTTGGTTGACATAAGGAAGGCGTGTCGTGCAAGATGACTAGATTCAATGCACCTAGGGAATTGTTCCAAGGTACTTAGCCAACTTAACTGAGTTTGTTACAAGGAGATGTAGGGATGTTGGAGAGAATACAGAAGAAAATTTAAGAAATATATGTACGTACACAATATTTCATTAAATTTGGAGGTTGGAGATAAATGATGAATTAATATTTAAGAAATATTAATATCTTTAGCCACATGATTGATGAGTTGGCAAAGGAAAGATGAAGTGGAGATGGAGTTGGAAAAGAGATTAAATAATTAAGAATTATTTAATATTTGAGACTCTAGGATAGAAGAATAACTATTAGATATTAGATATTCAAATGATTGGAGGAAATACTTAAATATTAGATATATATATATATTTTTTATTAGTAATTTTTGTATTATATTAATTCAGAATTTAGAAAACATACATAGCTACCATCATCCATAAACCATTTACATGTTGTAAACAACAACCCCCAAACTACCCACAACCATAACCTATTCTAAAGCCATACACTATGCAAGCCAAAAAGAAAAGGAAGTAGTCCAATGCTTCTCCCGTCAACCAAATATTACAGAAATATAGTTTAAACAACAACTATTAACAGTGAATTAGAAAAGCATATAAAAAATAATGGCCCAGATGGCCACTCACTCGCTCTCGCTCTAGTTCTCCTTCTCCCCATCCACCTTGTCAGTCGGAGCTTTACCCCTTACCGCTTCACTTTTCATCTTTGGGATGCAGTCCAGGCATCCAAAGTCGAGGTCACCTTCCAAGTTTGCCAGCAACTGAACATCCTGCCCTTCCTCAAACCTATCTCTCAGCTCCCTCCCAACCTCCATCCATGCAACCACCTTTAAAGCCTTCAAGACTTCATCTGCCCAAATTACTTTTACACATATCTTCATAGCTTCCCATCCAATGCGAGCATGATCACGACATTGTTCCTTTATGTCATCCTCTGGCCCACGGACAAAAGGCAACAACTCCTCCTGGTCATCTCCCTCCTTTATGTGAATACCTACACAGGGCACTACCCCTCCAGAATGGAGTCAAGGTTGATCAAGTACTCCACATCAATCAGTTTGGTCAGAGTGAGTCTGATTTTCTCCACCTCCGGCTTAAATTCGCATGCCCATGCTAGAATCAGGGAGTACACCTCCATATTCATCCGACAATGATAATGGATACATGCCACCTCTTTTGCAAGCATAAGGTGAGTATCACTCCAGAGCTTCTCCGCCTTGTAATGGAAGAGTGCCTGCATCCTCTTCTCCATCACTTTGCCCAAGAATGGCACCAACTTCTTCTCTGTACGCAGGGTGAAATTTGCTTCCATGATTACCTGCAAAATGGAGTCACTCCAGCTTCTGCAATAAGAATGTCACAAGAGCCACTAAGTACTGCATTAAATAAAAAACACAACCCCTAGCTCGCAAACCAAAAGGAAATAAATTCCTCTGCCATTTTTTGGGTTGAGTAATAAATGTAGGAGTGATGACGTAAAAGCCATGAGATTGCATGAAAGATTTGCTGCCCACCGCTACCCTCTCTAAAACGCGTGGCTTGCCATGGACAACTACCACTTTCAAAGAGAAAACGCCAGCTTGCATGGTGTACTTGCCCAAAAAATTTCCTTTGTGTACATATTGTAGGCTGCAAATTCCTAAGACTGCATTTAAGACCACCTCCACGGTCTTCCATCTCCTTTCCACCACTTGGCCATATAACTATCCATGTCACAACCAATATTAGAGAGCAGATCTACCACTGCATTTGCACCTTTCCTGATATGGGAGACACGAAATTCCACAAATGATTTGAGTTTCTCTCGAATAATTGACACCCATCGGTTTAATTTCTAGCATGGAGTGTTGCCTTTAGCAATTGTGTTAATGACTACTTGAGAGTCTCCTTCCAAATGCAGTCGTTGGAATTTCATATTTAAATCCAACTCAGTTGCCAGAAGTGCCACCTGAGCCTCCGCTTCGTTATTCGTACCATCTTGCAAGCGTCGTGCTCCTTTGAAAAGGATAGATCCATTATCATCCCTCGCCACTACCCCAACACTTGAGATTCCCGGATTTCCTCTAGAACCACCATTGAAATTGACCTTTATCCATTCCTTACTAGGTGGTTCCCATATGACCTCCCCTTTATCTAATGAAGGATCAACCCCCAAAGACCCATTAACGGGTTAAATATTAGATATTTAATTAGCTGATTAGAAGAATAATTAAATATTAGATATATTTAATTAATTCAGAGGAATAGGATAGATTAATTAATTAATAAAATATTTTAATTAAAGTAATTAATAGAAAGACACGAAATGAATTAGATAAATTAATCTTTTCAAATTAACTATTTAATAAAAGAATAAACATTAAATAAATAAAAAATATTTATTTAATTGCTCATAGCAATATTTATGTGTATACAGAAACAAGAAAAAATTATCAAAAAACAATGACAACAAACAAACCTTTTACTTACAAATTTGGCGTACTTAGTCATAGCAGTCAAAGATGCATACATACCAAGATGCAACACTATTACATCAATGACATACACAAAGGAAAAAACAAGGTCATTACCCTAGTATCCTTTAAGGACAAGAAATAGTCAAAAGTTCCATCCAAAGTATCGAAGTCTTGAGAATGGTTTAAAGTATAGCAGCCCCAAGCACCAAAGGCAAACAATGACTTTATGGTAGAAGTCTCTGATAAACTTATAAGGCACTGAGAGGGAGGGGTGAATTAGTGCAAGCAAAAATGTAATAAATCTGATTACACCACTTATCAACTTGAAAATCAATAAGCATGCAAGAAATATAATCACATATGCAAACACCAAATTAGGCATGCAAACAATAACACAATGATTTTTACATGGAAACCCAAATGTGAAAAAACCACGGTGGGAATTAGAACCCACAAGGATCAACTATCTACAGTATAGAGATCTGACTAGTTAAGGTCATACAACACCCTGTTAGGAGTGACACTCGATTAAGAGTGCTTTAGCCCTGTTAAGAGCTATTGTAATAAGGCTTGTTAGGACGAGCCCTATTAGGAGCTACCCAAGTCATTAGGATTTACAAACACAAGCTAATGTGTCACCTGGTTAGAGGATTTAACCTTCAAACTGATGGTATGATGAAAGAATAAGTATCTGGTAGATTACTGAGAGGGGGGGGGGGGGGGTGAATTAGTAAATTGAAAAACTGATACAAACTTCCCAATCTCAAATTCAAACTCACAAAGTAAAATTTCACTATCAAGATCAATACTCATAAGAATACTCAACATCAACCGGTTAATTTTTATAACAACTTAACAGTAAATAACTTCAATCTTGTAAACATCCAAATGCTTAATCATATATCAACATACTTCATCTCTCAATGTTTCCAGTTATCATGCCTTATCAAAATAGTTAAGTAGTCAATCAAATCAACAAATAAGATCATAACCACAAAAACATTCACCACTTGACACAAATTTTTATACGTGGAAAATGCAAATAGGTAAAAATCACAGTGAGATAAGACTCACAAGATGGATATCTGAACTCTTCTGAAGTTTGCCCTGTTAGGAGCCAAGCCTGTTAAAGCTTTTACAATAAGTCATGTTAAGAAACTATCCTGCTAGGAATCACCCGGTTAAGGGATTTACAAAATGCCTTGATGAAAAGTAAATACCCTGATAGGAGTAACCTCGGTAGAGGATTTGAGAATCCAAGCTAATGGATCACCTTGTTAGAGGATTTAAGAAGTAACCAAGCTTGTTAGAGCTTACCCGGTTAGGGGATTTCACTTATGCTGTAATTGTTAGAAAACAACAGGTTTTCTTGATCTATCTGAATAGCACTACATTTGCTTGATCAGATCCTTTTAAGCTTCAATCCGCTTGATGTACCTTGAACTTCTTATGGGCTGCAAATGCAAGTAAAGTTCTGACACCTTCCAGTCTTGCTACTGGTGCAAAAGCTTTGCCATAATCTTCACCTTCTTCTTGAGCATAACCCTTGCAGACTAATCTTGCCTTGTTGCGAACTACAACACCATCTTCATTTAACTTGTTTCTGAATACCCATTTAGTACCTCTAACATTCTTGTTTACCGGTCGGGGTACCAGGGTCCAAGTGTTGTTCTTCTCAATTTGATCCAATTCCTCCTCCATAGATTTAACCTAATAATCATCACCAAATGCCTCCTTAGCACTTCTAGGTTCGATGGTGGAGATCATGGAAGAGTTGTCTTTTATCTTCCTTCTAGTTAGTACTCCAACATCCTGATCCCCAATAATTTGCTCAGGACTGTGGTTCAGTCTCACATACCTAGGAATAACACGATCATTCTCTTCAGGTCCAGCTTCTTTATTATTATCTTCTTCTGAATTTATTTGTTCCGGTTGAACAAGTACATCAAGATTTTCTTTACCAGTTTCTGATTTAACAGTTTCAAGTTCCAAAAGAAAAATGCAAGGATCTTCATCATTTTTCTTTGAGTTGATTCCTTCTGAGACTTCAAGACATTCATCTACATGAACAACAACACTCTCAACAATTCTCTATGTCTGGTTGTTGAAGCATTTATAGGACTTACTCTTGGTGGAATAGCTAAGAAATATGCCTTCATCACTCTTAGCTTCAAACTGGCTAATATAATCACCTCTTTTAATAAAACACTTGCTACCAAATATCTTAAAATAGCTAACATCGGGTGATCTTCCATACCAATATTCATAAGGGGTCTTGTCCTTACCTCTTTTCATCAGAACTCGGTTCATGGTGTAGACAGTTGTACTTACAGCTTCTTTCCAAAATGTTTTCGCTACATTTCCTTGTATCAACATTGTCCTAGTAGCTTCAACCACTGATCGGTCGTTCCTCTCTACTATACCATTCTGCTGTGGTGTCCTTGGTGCAAAAAGTTGCCGCTTCTTACCATTCTCATCATAGTACTTAGTGAATTCCTTAGAATTAAATTCACTGCCTTGATATGTTCTCAGACATTTTATCTTTTTGCCACTCTCTTTCTCAGCTAAGGCCCTAAATGCGTTGAACTTACCAAAAGCTTCATTCTTATCCTTCAAGAATATGACCCACATCATTCTTGAACAATCATCAGTGAAGATCATGAAATATCTATCACCTTGAATTCTTCTTGTTCTTATTGGTCCACATAGATTTGTATGAACCAAATATAACAAGTGCTCTATTGAGAAGGACTTGCTCTTGAAAGTTGAAGAAGTAATCTTTCCTAACTGACATTCTTTAGAAAGAGCATTAACCGGTTTATCTAGCTGAGATAGACCTCTTACTGTCTTGTACTTGCTCACTTTAACAATGTTATCAAAGTTTATATGACAAAATCTCCTATGCCAAAGCCAGCTATCATCTATCTTTGCAATCAAACAGTTGCTAACTTTAGGATTAAGATTAAATAGATTATGTTTGGTTTGTTTGCCGGTTGCAATCAATTCACCTTTGTTGTCAAAGATTTTTCACATACCATTTCTAAACTCCAACGGGTATCCTCTGTCATTAAGTTGTGCCACACTCAGAAGATTGTGCTTTAGGCCTTCAACCCAATAGACATCATCAACACTGCTCTTCCCATTAAGAGAAATAACTCCCTTACCTTTAACCATACGGGGGGAGTCATTGCCAAATCTGACAACACCGCCATCAAATTCCTTCAAGGAAATAAATTTGCTCCGATCACCAGTCATGTGATGTGAACAACCACTATCAATGATCCAATAATCAAAGTTATCCATCCTGGACACTAGTGCCTTCTGATATGATATCTCTTCCTTAATAGCTACAAACACAATATCTTCACTAGCATCATCATCAGATTCTTCATCAGTAATACCACTGCCAATAGCAATAAGACAATCTCTCTTGCCTTTGCCCTTATACCTCTTGAATTTGTCTCTCTTGTATTCATTTTCACCATTAGGATAGTGAGCTGCTATATGACCAATCTTGTTGCATGCAAAACATTTTAAAGGTAGTTTACCTCTATATTTCCCAGTACCTCTAGGCAGTCATTTTGCCAACAATGCTTCAAGCTCCACTAAGTTGTCTTCATCATTAGCATCTCTGCTGGATCTAGATTCATAACCATGACAAGTATCTCTACTTTTTCTCATAGATGGGTTAGAGACAGAAGCTCTGAATGCAGATTTTGATTTTTGTACACTACCATCATAGCCATTTAATTCAAAAGCAGTAAGTTTGTCAACGATAGAGTCAAGAGTTACCTTAGTTTTTTTAGTGGACTTCAGCTCGTGAATAGACGCAACTCGGATAGCATAGACCAGTAGCAAGGTTCTTAGTACCTTACTGATCACTGTGACATCTTCCACTTTCCCTCCAACACTCTTTATTTCACCAACAATCTCTTTTATCCTTTGACCATATTGTTGTATATTCTCACCTTCAGACATTCTCATGTCATCAAACTTTCCTCTTAGGCTCTCCTCTTTATCAATCTTAACATGTTCATCACCACTATAAATCTCTTCTAGTTTTTTCCATACTTCATATGCAGTTTCAAGACCATGAACATCTACATATTCAGCATCGGACAGGGAACTGATAATAGCCTCCAATGCTTGATGATTTTCTTATTGTTCTTTCTTCTGATCATCAGTCAGAGTTCCAATAGGTGTAACATACATAGTTTCTACATGATCCCAATACTGACTTCCCAGACTCTTAATGTAAATATTCATTCTATCGCTCCATATCCTATAGTTATCTTTGTTGAACTTCGGCCCTTCCTTCTTCATCATGATCTACAAGATCTTTTCCTCAAGCTGTTAGGCTTTTAGGTTAAAGAGGACCTGAGATGCTCTGATACCAATTGATGGTATGATGAAAGAATAAGTATACGGTAGATTACTGAGAGGGGGGGGGGGGTGAATCAGTAAACTGAAAAACTGATACAAACTTCCCAATCTCAAATTCAAACTCCCAAAGTAAACTTTCACTGTCAAGATCAATACTCATAAGAATACTCAACATCAACCGGTTAACTGTTCTAACAAATTAACAGTAAACAACTTCAATCTTGTAAACATCCAAATGCTTAATCATATATCAACATACTTCATCTCTCAATGTTTCCAGTTATCATGCCTTATCAAAATAGTTAAGTAGTCAATCAAATCAACAAATAAGATCATAAGCACAAAACATTCACCACTTGACACAAATTTTTATACGTGGAAAACACAAATAGGTAAAAATCACAGTGAGATGAGACTCACAAGATAGCTATCTGAACTCTTCTAAAGTTCACCCTGTTAGGAGCCAGGCCTATTAAAGCTTTTACAATAAGTCATGTTAAGAAACTATCCTGCTAGGAATCATCTGGTTAAGGGATTTACAAAATGCCTTGATGAAAAGTAAATACCCTATTAGGAGTAGCCTCGGTAGAGGATTTGAGAATCCAAGCTAATGTATCACCTTGTTAGAGGATTTAAGAAGTAACCAAGCTTGTTAGAGCTTACTCGGTTAGGGGATTTCACTTATGCTGTAATTGTTAGAAAACAATAGGTTTTCTTGATCTGTCTGAATAGCACTACATTTGCTTGATCAGATCCTTTTAAGCTTCAATATGCTTTTACTCAAACTACAGATCCATTCTCTGGCTAGGCAACCACACACTCAACTGATTTCAGCCAACAACTTTACAAACAACTTCATCGACCTTAAATACAAATCAATTAGGTCGGTAAAACAACAAAAACCTAATTCTCTCGTAGAGATTACAAACAAATCGGTTCAAGTGTGATCGTTGGATTTCAATAGCAATCTATACACATTCTTCAATAAAATTCCAACCGCTCCATGATGACCGCTTCATCGGACTTGTAACTCATCACGCGTTATGCATTAGATGCAATCCACTTTACTCATTCCTTGTACAAGCAAACAAATGAACAAATGCACCAAAACAATTTGAACTAATCCTCATTAAATGATCACATGTGTCACCATCATTACCACTCATCATTAGATCTTAAACCAACAAACTTGATTGGTTAGGGTTTAACAAAAAAAACAAATGGTAGGGTTTACTGGTTACATTGCATAGAAAGGGTTTAACCTTATACACCGGTTTACCAGTTCAACTCACAAACTAACATATCGGTTTACAACATCTTCCTCAAAGCTCTTCCTATCAGTTATAAGATGATATCAATAACAACAGTAATATCAACAATATCATAAATACCATTACCGGTTCAATTGACATCAATGACAACATAACATATCATTAATGCAATCCTCATGCAAATGCCAACACGGACCTGCTAGGATCCTACCGCACCCTATTAGGAGTGACCTTGTGAGAGGATTTTCTTGTTGCAACTATTAGGGAACAACAAGTTTGACTGATCTATTGTTAGAACCTCTGTGCCTGATTTGATCTGCTTCAGATCATATAATCGTGCGGTGGAAGGAGTTAGGTTTTGATGTTTAGTCAGTGATAGAAGAAGATCTGAAGCAGATCTAATCAGGCGCAGAGGTGCTAACAATAGATCAATCAAACTTGTTGTTCCCTAATAGTTGCAACAAGAAAATCCTCTCACAAGGTCACTCCTAACAAGGTGTGGTAGGATCCTAGCAGGTCCGTGTTAGCATTTGCATGAGGATTGCATTAATGATATGTTATGTTGTCATTGATGTCAATTGAACCGGTAATGGTATTTATCATATTGTTGATATTACTGTTGTTATTGATATTGTCTTATAACTGATAGGAAGAGCTTTGAGGAAGATGTTGTAAATCGATATGTTAGTTTGTGAGTTGAACTGGTAAACCGGTGTATAAGGTTAAACCTTTTCTATGCAATGTAACTAGTAAACCCTACCAGTTGTTTTTTTGTTAACCCTAACCAATAAAGTTTGTTGGTTTAAGATCTAATGATGAGCGGTAATGATGGTGACACATGTGACCATTTAATGAGGATTAGTTCAGATTGTTTTGGCACGTTTGTTCGTTTGTTTGATTGTATAGGCAATGAACAAAGTGGATTGCATCTAATGCATAACGCGTGATGAGTTACAAGTCCAATGAAGAGGTGATCATGGAGCGGTTGGAATTTTATTGAAGAATGTGTATAGCTTGCTATGTAAATCCAATGATCACACTTGAACTGGTTTGTTTGTAATCTCTATGAGAGAATTAGGTTTTTGTTGTGTTACCGACCTAATTGATTTGTATTTAAGCTCGATGAAGTTGTTTGTAAAGTTGTTGGCTGAAATCAGTTGAGTGTGTGGTTGCCTAACCAAAGAATGGATCTACAGTTTGAGTAAAAGCAGATTGAAGCTTAAAAGAATTTGATCAAGCAAATGTAGTGCTATTCAGATAGATCAAGAAAACCTGTTGTTTTCTAACAATTACAGCATAAGTGAAATCCCCTAACCGGGTAAGCTCTAACAAGCTTGGTTACTTCTTAAATCCTCTAACAAGCTTATCCATTAGCTTGGATTCTCAAATCCTCTACCGAGGTTACTCCTAACAAGGTATTTATTTTTTATCAAGGCATTTTGTAAATCCCTTAACCGGGTGATTCCTAGCAAGATAGTTTCTTAAGATGACTTATTGTAAAAGCTTTAACAGGCTTGGCTCCTAACAGGGAAAACTTAGAAGAGTTCAGATAGCTATCTTGTGAGTCTCATCTCACCGTTATTTTTACCTATTTTCTTTTTCCATGTATAAAAATTTGTGTCAAGTGGTGAATGTTTTTGTGCTTATGATCTTATTTGTTGATTTGATTGACTACTTAACTATTTTGATAAGGCATGATAATTGGAAACATTGAGAGATGAAGTATGTTGATATATGATTAAGCATTTGGATGTTTACAAGATTGAAGTTGTTTACTGTTAAGTTGTTATAATAGTTAACCGGTTGATGTTGAGTATTGATCTTGACAGTGAAAGTTTACTTTGTGAGTTTGAATTTGAGATTGGGAAGTTTGTATCAGTTTTTTAGTTTACTGATTCACCCCAACCCCCTCTCAGTAATCTACCGAATACTTATTCTTTCATCATACCATCAATTGGTATCAGAGCATCTCAGGTCCTCTTTAACCTAAAAGCCTAACAATTTGAGGAAAAGATCTTGTAGATCATGATGAAGAATGAAGGGCCGAAGTTCAACAAAGATAACTATAGGATATGGAGTGATAGAATGAAGATTTACATTAAGAGTCTGGGAAGTCAGTATTGGGATCATGTAGAAACTCTGTATGTTATACCTACTGGAACTCTGACTGATGATCAAAAGAAAGAACAATAAGAAAATCATCAAGCATTGGAGGCTATTATCAGTTCCCTATCTGATGTTGAATATGTAGATGTTCATGGTCTTGAAACTGCATATGAAGTATGGAAAAAACGTGAAGAGATTTATAGCAGTGATGAACTTGTTAAGATTGCTAAAGACGAGAGCCTAAGAGGAAAGTTTGATGACATGAAAATGTCCGAAGGTGAGAATATCCAACATTATGGTCAAAGGATAAAAGAGATAGTTGGTGAAATAAAGAGTGCAGGAGGGAAAGTGGAAGATGTCACAGTGATCAGTAAGGTACTAAGAACCTTGCTACTGGTCTATGCTATCCGAGTTGTGTCTATTCATGAGCTGAAGTCCATTGAAAAAACTAAGGTAACTCTTGACTCTATCATTGACAAACTTACTACTTTTGAATTAAATGGCTATGATGGTAGTGTACAAAAATCAGAATCTGCATTCAGAGCTTCTGTCTCTAACCCATCTGTGAGAAAAAGTAGAGATACTTGTCATGGTTATGAATCTAGATCCAGTAGAGATGCTAATGATGAAGACAACTTTGTGGAGCTTGAAGGATTGTTGGCAAAACGACTGCCTAGAGGTACTGGGAAATATAGAGGTAAACTACCTTAAAATGTTTTGCATGCAACAAGATTGGTCATATAGCAGCTCACTATCCTAATGGTGAAAATGAATACAAGAGAGACAAATTCAAGAGGTATAAGGGCAAAGGCAAGAGAGATTGTCTTATTGCTATTGGCAGTGGTATTACTGATGAAGAATCTGATGATGATGCTAGTGAAGATATTGTGTTTGTAGCTATTAAGGAAGAGATATCATATCAGAAGGCACTAGTGTCCAAGATGGATAACTTTGATGATTGGATCATTGATAGTGGTTGTTCACATCACATGACTGGTGATCGGAGCAAATTTATTTTCTTGAAGGAATTTGATGGCGGTGTTGTCAGATTTGGCAATGACTCACCCTGTATGGTTAAAGGTAAGGGAGTTATTTCTCTTAATGGGAAGAGCAGTGCTAACGATGTCTATTGGGTTGAAGGCCTAAAGCACAATCTTCTGAGTGTGGCACAACTTAATGACAGAGGATAACCGTTGGAGTTTAGAAATGGTATGTGAAAAATCTTTGACAACAAAGGTGAATTGATTGCAACCGGCAAACAAACCAAACATAATCTATTTAATCTTAATCCTAAAGTTAGCAACTGTTTGATTGCAAAGATAGATGATAGCTAGCTTTGGCATAGGAGATTTTGTCATATAAACTTTGATAACATTGTTAAAGTGAGCAAGTACAAGACAGTAAGAGGTATGCCTCAGCTAGATAAACCGGTTAATGCTCTTTGTAAAGAATGTTAGTTAGGAAAGATGACTTCTTCAAATTTCAAGAGAAAGTCCTTCTCAGCAGAGCACTTGTTATATTTGGTTCATACAGATCTATGTGGACCAATAAGAACAAGAAGCATTCAAGGTGATAGATATTTCATGATCTTCACTGATGATTGTTCAAGGATGATGTGGGTCATATTCTTGAAGGATAAGAATGAAGCTTTTGGTAAGTTCAAGGCATTCAGGGCCTTAGCTGAGAATGAGAGTGGCAAAAAGATAAAATGTTTGAGAACAGATCAAGGCGGTGAATTTACTTCTGAGGAATTCACTAAGTACTGCGATGAGAATGGTATCAAGCGGCAACTTTCTGCACCAAGGACACCACAACAGAATGGTATAGTAGAGAGGAACAACCGATCAGTGGTTGAAGCTACTAGGACAATGTTGATACAAGGAAATGTAGTGAAAACATTTTGGAAATAAGCTGTAAGTACAACTATCTACACCATGAACTGAGTTTTGATAAAAAGAGTTAAGGACAAGACCCCTTATGAATATTGGTATGGAAGATCACCCGATGTTAGCTATTTTAAGATATTTCGTAGCAAGTGTTTTATTAAAAGAGGTGATTGTATTAGCAAGTTTCACGCTAAGAGTGATGAAGGCATATTTCTTGGCTATTCCACCAAGAGGAAGGCCTATAAATGCTTCAACAACAAGACACAGAGAATTGTTGAGAGTGCTGATGTTCATGTAGATGAATGTCGTGAAGTCTCAAAAGGAACCAGCTCAGAGAAAAAGGATGAAGATCCTTGCATTTTTCTTTTGGAACCTGAAACTGTTAAATCAGAAACCGGTAAAGCAAATCTTGATGTACTTGTTCAACGAGAACAAATAAATTCAGAAGAAGATAATAATGAAGAAGCTGGACCTAAAGAGAATGATCATGTTATTCCTAGGCATGTGAGACTAAACCACAGTCCTCAGCAAATTATTGGGGATAAGGATGCTGGATTACTAACTAGAAGGAAGATAAGAGACAACTCTTGCATGATCTCCACCATTGAACCTAGAAGTGCTAAGGAGTAATTTGGTGATGATTATTGGGTTAAAGTTATGGAGGAGGAATTGGATCAAATTGAGAAGAACAACACTTGGACCCTGGTACCCCGATCGGTAAAAAAGAATGTTATAGGTACTAAATGGGTATTCAGAAACAAGTTAAATGAAGATGGTGTTGTAGTTCGCAACAAGGCACGATTAGTCTGCAAGGGTTATGCTCAAGAAGAAGGTGAAGATTATGGCAAAAATTTTGCACCAGTAGCAAGACTGGAAGGAGTTAGAACTTTACTTGCATTTGCAGCCCATAAGAAGTTCAAGGTACATCAAATGGATGTTAAGTCTGCATTTTTGAATGGGATATTGAAAGAAGAGGTATACATAGAGCAACCAGATGGTTATGCATTGACTAATGAGAAAGACATGGTATGCAGATTGCATAAAGTTTTGTATGGATTGAAGTAGGCATCTAGAGCATGGTATGAACGACGTCATACACATCTGATGAAGATAGGATTTGCAAGAACCAGTGATGATAGTAATATTTATCTCAAGTCTCAAGGAGATGAAATACTGGTATTTGTTGATGATATTATTTTTGGAGGTAATGATGTCATGAGCAATAGTTTTGTAGATGAAATGAAAAATGAGTTTGAAAGGTCTTTAGTAGGGGAAATAAAAAATTTCATAGGCTTGCAGATACAACAAATGAAGAATGGTATTTTCATTACTCAATCTAAGTATTTGAAAGAGGTTTTGAAGACTTTTGGCATGAGTGATTGTTAACCAGTTGGAACACCAATGGTTACAGGTTGTAAGTTATCCAAGGAAGATGAATCTAAGTCTGTTGATGAAAAGGACTAAAGGTCAATGATTAGCAAATTACACTATGTTGTTCACAGTAGACCGGATATTGCCCATGCGGTTGGTATAGTTGCAAGATTTCAGAAGAATCCAAAGGAAGCACACCTGATTGCAACCAAGAGAATTTTTAGGTATCTGAAAGGTACAGTTGACTATGGATTATGGTATCCATATGCAGGAAACTTTGATTTGAAGGCATACACAGATGCTGATTGGGCAGGAAATGTTGATGACTGGAAAAGTACTACTGGTGGAGCTTTCTTTCTAGGAGGAAGGATAGTTTCATGGAGTAGTAAGAATCAGAGTTGTACTTCACAATCTACTGCTGAAGATGAGTATGTTGCAACTTATATGAATTGCACACAGGGTATTTGGATGAGGCACATTTTGGAAGGTTTTAAGATGAAGATCTCAGAACCTATAAAGATTTTATGTGATAATACAAGTGCCATAAATATTTTTAAGAATCCTGTTTTGCACGCTCGCACCAAGACATTGAATTGAAGTATCACTTTTTGAGGGAAAAAGTTCAAAGTAAAGATGTTATCTTAGAGCATGTTTCTACGAAGGAGCAGCTTGTAGGAGTCAGTTGGGGGTTGTCCCTCTTTATGAAGTTAGTTGAGTATGATGCTGATTGCATCAGTCCCTAAATCACTTGCAAAATTTTTACATGGATTGATGAAGAATTGGATGTATTCCATAGGGGAAGCATCAAGTTGTAGTATGTTGTTGATGCATGGTGAATTTTTAATATTACATGTTTTACTTTCAATTTGGTATTGTTGTCAAAGGGGGAGAAGAATTATGTGACTGGCAAAGGGAAACCAACGACAGGCTGAAGACAGACAGAGCATGGTGAATACTTGGTAATGTAAACCATGATTCCTATTCACCAATCACAACAACAATTAGAGGTGTTGATATTTGTATTGCCATCAATGCCAAAGGGGGAGATTGTTGGAATTTGCATGAAGATTGCATAGATGAAATGTTATGTTGTCATTGATGTCAATTGAACCGGTAATGGTATTTATGATATTGTTGATATTGTTGTTGTTATTGATATTGTCTTGTAACCGGTAGGAAGAGCTTTGAGGAAGATGTTGTAAACCGATATGTTAGTTTGTGAGTTGAACCAGTAAATCGGTGTATAAGGTTAAACCTTTCTATGCAATGTAACCAGTAAACCCTACCAGTTGTTATTTTTGTTAAACCCTAACCGATCAAGTTTGTTGATTTAAGATCTAATGATGAGTGGTAATGATGGCAACACATGTGGTCATTGAATGAGGATTAGTTCAGATTGTTTTAGCGCATTTGTTTGATTGTCGAAGGAATGAGCAAAGTGAATTGTATCTAATGCATAGCGCGTGAAGAGTTACAAGTCCGATGAAGCGGTTGTAATTTTCTTGAAGAATGTGTATAGATTGCTATGTAAATCTAACAGTCACACTTGAACCGATTTGTTTGTAATCTCTATGAGAGAATTAGGTTTTTGTTGTGTTATCGACCTAGTTGATTTGTATTTAAGGTTGATGAAGTTGTTTGTAAAGTTGTTGGCAAAGTGTTGGCTCAAATCAGTTGAGTGTGTGGTTGCCTAACCGGAGAATGGATCTATAGTTTGAGTAAAAGTAGATTGAAGCTTAAAAGGATCTGATCAAGCAAATGTAGTACTATTCAGACATCAAGAAAACCTGTTGTTTTCTAACAATTACAACAGAAGTGAAATCCCCTAACCAGGTAAGCTCTAACAAGCTTGGTTACTTTTTAAATCCTCTAACAAGGTTATCCATTAGCTTGGATTCTCAAATCCTCTACCGAGGTTACTCCTAATAGGGTATTTTCTTTTCATCAAGGCATTTTGTAAATCCCTTAACCGAGTGATTCCTAACAGGATAAGTTCTTAATAGGACTTATTGTAAAAGCTTTAACAGGTTTAGCTCCTAACAGGGCAAACTTCAGAAGAGTTCAGATAGCTATCTTGTGAGTCTCATCTCTCCGTGATTTTTACCTATTTGGATTTTCCATGTATAAATATTTATGTCAAGTGGCGAAAGTTTTTGTGGTTATGATCTTATTTGTTGATTTGATTGACTACTTAACTATTCTGATAAGGCATGATAATTGGAAACATTGAGAGATGAAGTATGTTGATATATGATTAAGCATTTGGATGTTTACAAGATTGAAGTTGTTTACTGTTAAGTTGTTATAAAAGTTAACCGGTTGATGTTGAGTATTCTTATGAGTATTGATCTTAATAGTGAAAGTTTACTTTGTGAATTTGAATTTGAGATTGGGAAGTTTGTATTAGTTTTTCAGTTTACTAATTCACCCCCCCTCTCAGTAATCTACCAGATACTTATTCTTTCATCATACCATCAGTTTGAAGGTTAAATCCTCTAACCAGGTGACACATTAGCTTGTGTTTGTAAATCCCAATGACTTGGGTAGCTCCTAATAGGGCTGGTCCTAACAGACCTTATTATAATAGCTCTTAACCGAGCTAAAGCACTCTTAATCGAGTGTCACTCCTAACAGGGTGTTGTATGACCTTAACTAGTCAGATCTCTATACTGTAGATAGTTGATCCTTGTGGGTTCTAATTCCCACCGTGGTTTTTTCCCATTTGGATTTCCATGTGAAAATCATTGTGTTATTGTTTGCATGCTTAATTTGGTGTTTGCATATGTGATTATATTTCTTGCATGCTTATTGATTTTTTAGTTGATAAGTGGTGTAATCGGATTTATTAGGTTTTTGCTTGCACTTATTCACCCCTCCCTCTCAGTGCCTTATAAGTTTATCAGAGACTTCTACCATAAAGTCATTGTTTTGCTTTGGTCCTTGGGGCTGCTATACTTTAAACCATTCTCAAGACTTCGATGCTTTGGATGGAACTTTTGACTATTTCTTGTCTTTAAAAGGATACTAGGGCAATGACCTTGTTTTTTCCTTTGTGTATGTCATTGATGTAATAGTGTTGTATCTTGGTATTTATGCATCTTTGACTGCTATGACTAAGTATGTCAAATTTGTAAGTAAAAGGTTTGTTTGTTGTCATTATTTTTTGATTATTTTTTCTTGTTTCTGTATACACATAAAAATCGCTATGAGCAATTAAATAAATATTTTTTATTTATTTAATGTTTATTCTTTTATTAAATAGTTAATTTGAAAAGATTAATTAATTTAATTCATTTCGTGTCTTTCTATTAATTAATTTAATTAAAATATTTAATTAATTAATTCATCTATCCTATTCCTCTGAATTAATTAAATATATCTAATATTTAATTATTTCTCTAATCAGTTAATTAAATATCTAATATTTGACCCGTTAATGGGTCTTTGGGGGTTGATCCTTCATTAGATAAAGGGGAGGTCATATGGGAACTAGCTAGTAAGGAATGGATAAAGGTCAATTTCGATGGTGGTTCTAGAGGAAATCCGAGAATCTCAGGTGTTGGGTAGTGGCGATGGATGATAACGGATCTATCCTTTTCAAAGGAGCATGACGCTTGCAGGATGGTACAAATAACGAAGCAGAGGCTCAGGTGGCACTTCTGGCGACTGAGTTGGATTTAAATATGAAAGTCCAACAATTGCATTTGGAAGGAGACTCTCAAGTAGTCATTAACACAATTGCTAAAGGCAGCACTCCATGCTGGAAATTAAACCGTTGGGTGTCTATTATTTGAGAGAAACTCAAATCATTTGTGGAATTTCATGTCTCCCATATCAGGTGAGGTGCGAATGCAGTGGTAGATCTACTCTCTAATATTAGTTGGGACATGGATAGTTATATGGCCAAGTGGTGGAAAGGAGATGGAAGACTGTGGAGGTGGTCTTAAATGCAGTCTTAGGAATTCGCAGCCTACAATATGTCCGCAAAGGACTTTTTTTTGGCAAGTACACCATACAAGCTGGCGTTTTCTCTTTGAAAGTGGTAGTTGTCCATGGCAGGCCGCACGTTTTAGAGAGGGTGGTGGAGGGCAATAAATCTTTCGTGCAATCTCATGGCTTTTACGCCATCACTCCTGCATTTTTTACTCAACCCAAACAACAACAGAGGAATTTATTTCCTTTTGGTTTGCGAGCTAGGGGTTGTGTTTTTAATTTAATGCAGTACTTAGTGACTCTTATGACATTCTTATTGCAAAATCTGGAGTGACTCCATTTTGTAGGTAATCATGGAAGCAAATTTCACCCTGCGTACAGAGAATAAGTTGGTTCCATTCCTAGGCAAAGTGATGGAGAAGAGGATGTGCAGGGACTCTTCCATTACTAGGCGGAAAAGTTGTGGAGTGTTGCTTGCCTTATGCTTACAGAAGAGGTGGCGTGTATCCACTATCGCTACCGGATGAATATGGAGGTGTACTCCCTGATTCTGGCATGGGCATGCGAGTTTGAGCCGGAGGTGGAGAAAAACAAACTCACTCTGACCAAACTGATTGATGGGGAGTACCTGATCAACCTCGACTCCATTCTAGAGTGGGTAGTGCCCCTTGTAGGTATTCACATCAAGGAGGGAGATGACCAGGAGGAGTTGCTCCCTTTTGTCCGTGGGCCGGAGGATGACATAAAGGAACAATGTCATGATCATGCTCGCATTGGATGGGAAGCTACGAAGATATGTGTAAAAATAATTAGGGTGGATGAAGTCTTGAAGGCTTTAAAAGTGGTTGCATGGATGGAGGTTGGGAGGGAGCTGAGAGATAGGTCTGAGGAAGGGCGAGATGTTCAGTTGCTGGCAAACTTGGAAGGTGACCTCGACTTTGGATGCCTGGACTGCATCTCAAAGATGAAAAGTGAAGCGGCAAGGGGTAAAGCTCCGACTGATAAGGTGGATGGGGAGAAGGAGAACTAGAGCGAGAGCAAGTGAGTGGCCATCTGGGCCATTGTTTTTTATATGCTTTTCTGATTCAATGTTAATAGTTGTTGTTTAAACTATATTTCTGTAATATTTGGTTGACGGGAGAAGCACTGGAATGCTTCCTTTTTTTTTGGCTTGCATAGTGTACGACTTTAGAATAGGTTATGGTTGTGGGTAGTTTGGGGGTTGTTGCTTACGACATGTAAATGGTTTATGGATGATGGTAGCTATGTATGGTTTTTAAATTCTGAATTAATATAATACAAAAATTATTGATAAAAAAAAATAAAAATTATCTAATATTTAATTATTTCCTCCAATCATTTGAATATCTAATATCTAATGGTTATTCTTCTATCCTAGAGTCTCAAATATTAAATAATTCTTAATTATTTAATCTCTTTTCCAACTCCATCTCCACTTCATCTTCCCTTTGCCAACTCATCAATCATGTGGCTAAAGATATTAATATTTCTTAAATATTAATTCATCATTTATCTCCAACCTCCAAATTTAATGAAATATTGTGTACATACACATATTTCTTAAATTGTCTTCTATATTCTCTCCAACATCCCTACATCTTAGGAAGGACTTGATTCCACTTGTCCTCTCATGCCTAAATCTTCTCCAACCATTCATAGATTCCCTCAGTCAACAACCCAATCAATGTGAGATGAGTGGGACTTGTCTTCTCCTTCCCCCTTTCTCTCAACCTTCACCTTTGCTCACAACCATCCAAATCTGCAGATCTGATCATGACCGTTGATCCAGGCCACATCATTTTATCCTCTCAAAGTATATAAAATCAGGAGTTTGAGTTGAGAAAGAGTTAGTCTTCAAGTGAGTTTTCAAGTTAATCATTTTTGAAAACTTATGCATCCGTGAGTTTTAATCTTGAAGCAATTTAGCATAATCATTTAGCATTTCTCATTTAGCATTGCATATCATAGTGTCGGTTAACTACCAGTTATCAGTCCATTCTTCATATGCCATCTTGGAAGTTATCAGTGCTTGTCTGAGAGCACATCATCTGCAACCAAGAACACTGGAGTTAAAACACAATGAGACTTAAATCATGAAGGTAAAAAAATAGTGTTTTTATTTTAATATCAATTTCATGTAGTTTCATTTTTTGATTTTGGATTTCCTATAGCATTTCCTTTGTATTTTTTGAAACTAACATGTTGAAGGTAGTATTCTGATGATGAAAATCAAGTCGACACATTTTGGCGCTCACCGTGGGGCTAGAGACTCGCATGTATCTTTCTAATATCTTGTCTAATTCTCGCAAAAAAAAAAATAACGCATTTGTAATACAGATTCATGCCTGTGTGAGTTCTAACAACATTTTTATTTGATAGGTTAGCACTTTTGTCTTGCCGGTTAAAACTTTTTTCATTTAGGTTAGCGCTTTTGTTTGTAAATCAATGCATTCAATCTTAAGAGCAGCGCTTTTGTCCTGCAGGTTAATGCATTTTTCAGTTCGGTTAGCGCTTTTGTCAGTGATTTCTCACTTCTTAGTCCACAAAGTAGCGCTTTTGTATTGTAGGTTAGCACTTTTGTCCTTTAGGTTAGCACTTTAGAGGTGAAAGACAATGCATTTGTTAGGATAGCGCTTTTATTTGCAACTAACAAAATTTTCTTGCAGGTCCGAATGTCCAAGAACTGAAATTTTCAAACTACTGACATGTCTATGTGCAGGATTGTTTTTAAGAAAATTTCATGCATTTCCTCACCTAGTTAATTAAGAGCTCTATTTTGGAAAGTAACACATCATGTCTTACTCATTTAATTTAACTAAGGGGATAAATTGACAACATGCAACTTGCATTTTGAGTGACTTCTTTAAAGTAGTTGCACATAGATTTTAGAAGGCTAAAATAAACTTGTGTTTTTCATGCTTGATGAAGTAGTAGGTAAGTATGCTCTCACCCTCATACGGTGATAAAAAAATAGACCTACTTTCTTTTATTTATAACCTTTAGAGGGGTTGCCTTCCCGAGCTACCTTGAGGGGGCCAGTGAGAAGGGAATGACCCAAAGTGGAAACGGGCTAATACCAAGTCCTTCCAATCCACTCTAAATAAATCGTGTTTGTGATGAAAGTCACAAGCAACATGTGCTGATAAGTTCATACCGACACTATGTTTCCCCATAAACCCTATGGAGCGTAACCTCTATAGGCTGGGAACCTTCTATATTTACAGAGCTGAAAGTGTCGCATGTATGGCCACATGACTAGAAGCCTTTACTAAAAACCACTTGTATTAGTTGTCAAAATCTTTCTAATTGTTAGCACAGGAGGTTGGACCTCTGAAGCGGCTCACACACATACGGTTCTTATTAGAGATATAAAGTTTTACATGGGGAGTTTTCATGGAAACTGGTGCTTGGCTGCCCCAGAGAAGTGAGTGCTGAGGGTGGAGCCAGTGGGGTCAAGCATCTAAATATCCACTTTGAATAGAATAGCCTTGAGGGAACCCCCATGTGAGATTCAACAATTATTGTCTCATCCTGCCATAGGATTTGTACTTGCTTATGCATTTTTGTTTTTCAAAACATTGTGTCTTCTATGTCTATGACATGTTCAAAATGGTAAAAAATTGAAGAAAATCATCATCTAAAAATGAGAAAAAATCCAACAACTTGCTAAAAGATTTGAAAAGAATCCTTGAAACATAGTTAGAATAGCGCTTTCAAGCAACAAAATAGAACTTTTATCCCATAAGTTAACATTCTTTACCACAAGAGTTAGCACAAAGGCCTTTTCACATCTAAAAAGCATATCAAACCAAAATTTCAGAATCAATATCAAAACCCTTCTTGCGTAGATTTGTCTCTAAACTATCACACATTTTCAAACTAGTTCAATAACTGGGTCATTAATCCAATAGGCTATTTTTGAAAGGTTTCTATAAGCATAAAACATTCAACAAGCTATTGATTCAAACATTTTAAGTGCAAAAATCAACATCATTGTCAAGTTTCTCATCAGGATATATCAAATCCTCTATCATGAAGCTTGATCAATCCATCTTGTGTTCATTATCTTGGATATATCTTTCCTATTTTGAACCTAGGTTATATCAAAATTAGAATTGCACCAACATTGGAATCAAACAAACTTGTAAACTATCATATGCTTATATGACTTTTAAGTATCGCCTTAAGAAAAGAAAACCCAGTTATAAAGCTATTCAGAAAATAATAAAATTCTTGTATATCAGTCGCAAGATCTTATTAAAACATAGGACATTCCTACACTGTTTTCATCACTATTTATGTGGTTGTGGGACAAAATTTGATGAAGAAATTTTGCAAGGACGTGCTTTTCAACAAAGAGACACTTTATCACAACGAACAAATAATAGTGGTAAAATCAACAAAACATATCTTCCTAAACCAATAATCACCTATTGAGTTGTCCTTTGGAAACTTCAAAAAAAAAATAGAAACAATCACATCTCAGTTTGGACTAGAGCTCAATATGAACAACTTAGAAAATAACAAAAACAAATGGAGGAAGAAGATAATCCGATGTTCCAAACTTTTGGGTATACGACTGTTGATGAAGAAGCGGTCAATAACACCATTAGAGACCTTGAGCAAGATTTCAAATTTGATAGACTAATGGAAAAATTATTGGCAAAGCAAAAAGAGAAATATCTTTTGATGTTGGCAAAATTAGGAGCTAAATTGCCACAAGACTTTAACATAGAAAGCTTGAAACAAGATGCAGAGGCAAGTAATGTTAGAGTAAAGTAATTAATTAACTTTACTCTCCTCTTAAGATTTCTCTTTATGCATATATTAGTCATTTAATAATTAATATTTAATTATTATATGCTCTCACCTTAGGGTTAGGTTTTCCTTTCGGTGTTGATCTCCTTTATAAGGATTGATCTCTTGTATTATTGTAACTTCTTGATTCATTTTTCTCTGATAATAAATCTTTTCACTTTGTCAGAGCCAAAACCCTTGTTTTCGTTCTCTCTCTTTCTCTGTGACAGGATTCTTGCATGTAGGTTTCTTTAGGTTCTGTGGATTTGTATTTCTCAAATCCTACATGGTATCAGAGCCATATCTGCTGCAGCTTGTTCAGACTTTTGAAAGATTTTGAGATCTAGGTTTTGGTTGCATCAGATCTGTGTTTGTCTTTTGTTTTTTATTTTGGAATAGGAGGTACTTTTTTTTGGTGCACTTTGAGCCCAAACGGACCTCACCGTTGAGCTCGCAGCACCCAAAAACCCCTATTTTCATATAAAATTCATCCGATTTGGACACAGTTGCTCCAGAAGGCAAAAAAAATTTGCCCCAAGGCCGTACGGCCCCAGGGCACGCAGTTCGAGGAAAGAAAAATTCACAAAAAATTCACAAAAAAACAGCACAGTTTTTTTAAAAAATGGGCGCCGCTCGTTTCTAGCGCTGCGCCGCCGGTGTGCAGCCCGGCGGCCTCTGCCCGGCGGGCCCATTTTTTTAAGCCCCTGAGGGCTATAAGGGCCCAACTGGACTTTTTGGAGCTGTTTTACAAAATCGGGTATAAATCGGGCGTCCGATTTCCGTTTTTCGAAAACAAATAGGCGTTAGAAAGCTGACTCCGAGCCCGTTCTAATGGTGCTAGAATTTTTTAATATTTTTCTAGTTTGATTGCATTTTTTTCAGTCAAAGTCCGATGAGCCTTTTTGCACTCCGAGGGGCATAACTTGCTCGTTTTTGCTCCGTTTTTCGAAAGCGAATAGGCATCGGAAAGGTGGTTCTATGCTCTTTCTAGATTTGCAATCTATTTCATCAGTAAATTCTTCAAGTGCTCATAATTTTGTCTCAACCAGTTACTGCTTTCTATCATTTTCAGGCTTTCAGTTTGTACTGGGGATTAGTTTTTTGCATTGTGGGGGGGTGTTTTTCTTGCTTTCTATTATTTACATCAGAAAACCAAAATCTACAAACACCAAAACAAAACAACCAAACCCCTTCTGCATCTTCTATCTAGTTTTGAAAGACCACTTAATAATAATTAAAAAAATTCAGAGCACTTGAGGCATAGTTCACAGGATGGCCGACAGACCTATTGAATCTCTCACACTGCATAATTACCACACTTGGAAGGGTTGCATGATGACTCTTCTCCAGTCTCGAGGGTTATGGTCCTATTTGGATGAGGTTCAGCCTCAGTTGACACGTGCCTTTGAGATTATGCAGCACAGGAACAATATGGATCAGGCTATGGGATTGATGGCTTTACACATTTCCGACAGTCTCCAGTTTCATCTTGAGGGTTGTCTCATTCTTCGAGCCATTTGGACCAAGTTTGATGGACTTTTTGGTACTGTCAATGAGTTCAGAGCTTTGCAGCTTGAGGCAGAATTAACTTCCTTGGTACCTGATTCGTTTCCCTCTATTGAGGACTTTCTGATGAAATTCAAACATCAAAGATCTATCTTGCAGGGTTGTGGTAAGACTAAGACTGATACAGAGTGCATTTTCCTAATCCTCTCCAAGCTTCGGGGTCCATTTCAGATCTTCTCTTCGACCTTCTATTCCACCATAGATGCCTTGGGTGCTCGACATGTCATGCCTTCTTTTGAGGTCTTTTGTGATCGTCTGACTCATGAGCAAGCTAAGCTTAAGCAGTTGGATTCACTTTCAGGTTCACAGAACCAAGCATTGGTAGCCCAGTCCTCCAAAGGAAAACAGAAGCAGAAACCAAAGCCTAAGAAAGATTCAGAGGCTAGTGAGAATCCCTCCAAGCCGCCACCTAAGTTTGATTCAAAACCACAGTCCAATTCTAAACAGGGCAAATCTTCAAACTCTGGTGAGTCTTCCTCCAAGACTAAGAAGAAATCTGGTGATCCTTGCAGTTTTTGTGGCAAGGAAGGACATACCGTTTCCAGGTGTTGGAAATGTTTAGAGGCTTTGGAGGAAGCCATGCAACAGCATAATATTAGTGCACCTCCGCCTCCTTCACAGCCCACAGGGAAAGGTCATGCTCTTTCTGCACGAGCATTGTCCTCAGCATCCACTTGGATTCTAGATTCTAGTTCCTCTCACCATATGACACGCATAGAGGATTTGGTCACCGCTCTTGCCCCTACAGGCACTAGACATATTGTTGTTGGTGACTCAGCACAACTTTCCGTTCAGGGTTCCGGTACTGTTTCATTGGATGGTGGTTGTCTACAGGATGTGCTTTTGGTTCCTGACATTTCGACAAACCTTCTATCCGTTTATCAGATTTGCCACTCTGGCTCTGGTAAGACAGTTGAGTTCTCACCTCATGATGTGGTTATTCAAGATCTTCATGATCCTGACTTAGTTGTGGCTATTGGGAGTGTGGATTCTGCATCTCACTTATATAGCTTTGATGGCTTTGAGAGTTCAGACACTGTTGGTTCCTCTCTTATAGCACATGCAGATTCAATGAGCAGGCTTTGGCATGAGTGTTTTGGCCATGTCAATTATAGATATCTACAGCAGATGAGTACACAGGCACTTGTGATTGGGCTTCCACAGATTTCTTGTACTGATGGTGTCTGTCGTGGTTGTGTCCTTGGCAAACATCATCGAGATCCTTTTCCTAAGGGTCGAGCCTCTCGTGCTAGGGAAGCCCTAGAGTTGGTACACAGTGATCTTATGTCCTTTCCAACTCCTTCCTTTTCAGGGGCCCGTTATGTACGCACTTTTATTGATGACTTCTCCAGACGTACATGGGTGTACTTTCTTAAGTACAAGTCTGATGTCTTTGACTCATTCAGGATTTTTAAGACATTTGTGGAGAAGCAATCTGGACTTTCTATCAGGAGGATACGCACAGATAATGGGGGGGAGTATGTTAATCAAGCTTTCAGATATTTTTGCACTGAGCATGGTTTACAGCATCAATTTACAGTTCCTTACACCCCTCAGCAGAATGGTGTTGCTAAGAGAAAGAACAGAAACTTATGGGAGATGGAAAATTGTATGATACAGTCTCGAGCTATGAGTTCTTCATTTTGGGCTGAGGCAGTCAATTGTGCCAATTATATTCAGAATCAGATGCCTCATAAGGCATTGCGACATATGACTCCTGAGGAGGCTTGGACCCATGTCAAGCCTGATGTTTCTACATTCCGAGTTTTTGGTAGTGAGGCTTGGGCATTTATTCCTGATGCTTAGTGGACAACCATGGAGAGAAAGAGCCGACCACTCATATTTGTTGGCTACTGTGAGGATGTTAAGGCATACAGGTTATTTGATCCCGATTCCAGAGAGGTCCTATTTCGACAGGATGTCCAGTTTGATGAGCGCTATCCTCAGATGGATTCTCCATCACCAGCTTCTCCCTCATTGCCTACTCCTTCCTCTTCATCTCTTGAGGATTACTTATCTCTTGAGGATGATGTAGACGATGATCCACCATCTCCACCACCACTAGTTGCTCCTTCTTTACCGAGGTGGGCCCGTGTCACTGTTGATGCAGCTGGTTCTTTGGCAGGTGATCCTTCAGATACTCGTCGCACTCATACTTAGACATCTAGTTCTAGTTTTTTGAGTCATGCCATTTCAGATGATGCTCAAAATTTTTCAGAGGCGACAGGGCACCTTGAGTGGGATAGGGCCATGGATGAGGAGTATTCTTCTTTGATGAAGAATCATACTTGGGATCTTTGTCCTCTTCCTAAGGGAAGAAAGTTGGTTCGGTGCAAGTGGGTGTATCGTACCAAGTATGTTGCAGATGGTTCTATTGATAAGTATAAGGCCCATCTTGTTGCGAAGGGGTTTTCTCAGGTAGAGGGTATTGACTACTCTAAGACCTTTGCTCCTGTCGCTAAGATGAATTCTATACGCCTGGTACTTTCACTTGCAGCTTCACAGGGATGGACAGTGTTTCAGATGGATGTGAAGAGTGCCTTCTTGCATGGAGACCTACATGAGGAGATTTATATGGAGCAGCCTCAAGGATTTGTGCAGGACACTTCTTTGGTTTGCAGACTTCGACGTTCATTGTATGGTCTCAAACAAGCCCCTCGGGCTTGGTATGAGAAGATGGACTCTTTCTTACTTTCCTCTCACTTCACACGCTGTCATTCTAATTACACAGTGTATATTCAGCGTCAGGAGGGTGATCTTTTGATTCTTGTGCTATATGTAGATGATCTCATCCTTACAAGTAGCTCATCCTCCATGATTCAGCATGTTCAGAAAGCTTTGATGGAGCAGTTTGAGATGACAGATCTTGGTCTCTTGCACTTCTTTCTGGGTCTATAGGTTATTCAGTCTTCAGATGGGATTTCCATATTTCAGGAGAAGTATGCTCTTGATATGCTTCAGCGATTTGGCATGCTTGATTGCAAGTCTGCCCCCACTCCATTTCAGTCAAGTGTTGTTTTGTCTTCCACTTGCTCTACTCCTTCAGTAGACCCCACTTTATACAGGCAGTTGGTTGGCAGTTTGTTGTACCTGACACATTCTCGTCCTGATCTTTCCTTTGCAGTTGGCCTTGTCTCTCGGTTCTCCCATGATCCTCATGAGAGCCATTGGCAAGTAGCCAAACGTATTTTGAGGTACATTCAGGGCACCACTCATTATGGCATTCACTACACTTCAGGATCCCCTCACATCATTGGCTTCACTGACTCCGATTGGGCTGGTGATGTCAATGATCGGAAGTCTACTTCTGGCTTTGTTTTTTGCCTTGGTTCTGGTCCTATCACATGGTCTTGCAAGAAGCAGTCTACTATTGCATTATCATCTACAGAGGCTGAGTACCGTGCAACAGTGTTAGCCAGTCAGGAGGTTTTATGGCTTCGGCAATTGATGACAGAGTTTGGGTTTCCTCCAGATTGTCCCACTATTCTTTGGTGTGACAATCAGAGTGCCATTCACATTTCTCGCAACCCAGTGGAGCATTAGCGGACAAAGCACATTGAAATCCACATGCACTTCATCAAGCAGTTGATTCAGGATGGTTCTCTCATCTTGGAGTACATTCCTATAGAGGAGCAGGTTGTAGACATCTTCACTAAACCTTTGGCATCTCTGCGCTATCTTCAGTTGCGCTCCATGCTTGGTGTGAAGGAAGTTGTCCTTGGGGGGTCTCAATGAGGCCTTCCTTCCTTCATGTTTTCTTTTCAGCATGATTCTTTATCTCTTTTTGGAGAGGAGTTTTTTCCCACTGGGTTTTCTCCTTTACTCCATTTTATAGAGATTTTCTTGTATTCGGGTACCTGATCAGGCCTTGTTGCCAGGACCCTCTATTGCATTGTAGTTCCTTTGCTTTCTTCTGCATTGTTTGTAGCTGCATTGTAGCTCATCTTAAGGGGGGGTGTCAGAGTAAAGTAATTAATTAACTTTACTCTCCTCTTAGGATTTCTCTTTATGCATATATTAGTCATTTAATAATTAATATTTAATTATTAAATGCTCTCACCTTAGGGTTAGGTTTTCCTTTCGGTGTTGATCTCCTTTATAAGGATTGATCTCTTGTATTATTGTAACTTCTTGATTCATTTTTCTCTGATAATAAATATTTTTACTTTGTCAGAGCCAAAACCCTTGTTTTCATTCTCTCTCTTTCTCTGTGACAGGTTTCTTGCATGTAGGTTTCTTTGTGTTCTGTGGATTTGTATTTCCCAAATCCTACAAGTAACACCCAAAACACAGATGATCCATAATGAAGATGTAAACAAAGAAAGTCATGAAGAGACAAGAAAATAATGTGATGACATAAGAAGAGAGCGTAGTGATAAAAGGACTTACGGAGAGATAAGGAGAAACTGTATGGATAATCTGTTGTTAAATCTCACTCAACAAATGCAAACTCTACAACAACAGATACAAGATATGGAGAATGGAACAAGCTCCAAGAAGTATTCATTGGAAGATATATGCCCATATCCTTTCGATTAAAGTTTGAATATGATACCATTTCCACAATATTGTGAGATCCCTAAATATGACAAATACGATGGAAAATCTGATCCTTGGGATCACATTAGGGAGTTTTGTACTATGAGTATGGAATTTGCACACGATGAGACTTACCTGATGCGTCTTTTCTGTAGAAATTTGAATGGACAATCAATGGAATGGTTTTCAAGATTACCATTTGGAATCAAATATTTTGAAGAACTCGTGAATAGATTTATTTCACAATACTCCTACAATGTAAGGAATGAGATAACAATGCTGGATTTATGCAATGTTAAACATAAGAATGGTGAATCTTTTATGATCTTCTTACAGTGATGGAAATGAATGTTTAATAGGTATCCAAGAGATGTACCTGATCAAGAAAAGATGGACATATTCATTGATAATCTTATCGGTGAAATGAGTTATCGACTAAAAATGCAATGTCCTCCCTCTTTCGCCAAGATGATGAAAATGGTCTGAAAATAGAAGACGCGATGGTAAAGAAAGGAGAACTAAAAATTCACAATAATTCTTACAACAATCACAACAATGACAAACCCAAGTTCTGGTCAAAGAATAGGAATGTCATCAATGGAGGAAATGATGACAATAGTGCTACGAAGCAACATCAAGTCAGATCCCAAACAATGACAATCAAGAAAGCAATAAGTCCAAGTCTTTCTTCTCCAATCCTTGCCGTAAATTCACAAACATTGGAGAACCCTTGGAATCAGCTTTAAAAACTATTCTTGCAAACAAACTGATTGTTTTACCAGAAGAAAGAAGTTATGAATCACAAGTCAAGCCTAATTGGTGGAAGACAATTATTTTTGTAATTACCATCGGAATAAAGGACACCAAACTAATGATTGTCAGAGATTGAAAGACCTTATCCAAGATCTGATTGATAATGGAACTATCACAGTGGATAGCCATAAGACAAATAAATCACACCTAGCCTTCAAAAATCCACTTCTGAATTATGCAAAAGGTGAACAATCTCAATTAAAAGATGACAAAGGAAAAGCCAAATTGAGCTACACTTATACATATGATGATGTGGTAAATGTCATCATTGTTAAAGATAACACACCTTCAAAACCAATCAATGTCATTACGAGAAGCATAGCGAAGGTCACCTTTCCAGGTATAAAAAAAGACTCAACATCCACTTCACAACAATACATTTTTGTAGAGAAATTATAAAGAATACCCACTCAAATATTAATTTTGGAACTTCTCAAAGTTTCACCTATGCATAAGGAAATTTTGGAAAAAGCTTTAGTAGAAACAACTGTTTCAAAAGACTTGGATGTGGATCAGTTCCAAAACATGGTGGGACACCTTATAGCCCCTCATTGCTTATCATTTTCTAAAAATAATGACGCATCCTTGCAACATCCTCACAACGCTCCCTTACATGTTGAAGTCACCATTAATAAAACTCATGTCAAACATGTACTCATAGATGGTGGAGCAGGCTTAAACATTTGTGCATTAAGTTTAATAAAGGCTTTGGGATATTCAAAAAATACAGTATATCTAAAGAAGAAAATAACCATTAAGGCTTATGATAAAGTAGAGCATTCTTCTAAAGGAACCGTGGTGTTACCAATCAAAATAGGACCTGTGGAAAGGAATACATTATGTCAGGTTTTAGATTTTAACCTCTCTTATAACATTCTTCTGGGAAGGCCATGGAATCACAAAATGCAAGCAGTTCCTTCTACATATCATCAATGTGTAAAGTTTCCTCATGAAGGATAAGAGGTCATTATAATTGCAGACTCTAGCCAATATTGCAATAATCTGAAGCCAACACAAAATACAAGAGTTGCACATAACAGAGAATCAATATATCCTACCAAGGAAATTCAAGAAACGTTATGGGAAACCTTCGAGAAAAAGCTCAAATTAAATGATGAAGGAATGGGAAAATATTCTTTGCATAATTTTCCACTTTCACCTAAATCATATGGAAAGCCTACAAATATCCAATCACGGACTTCAGAAAAATCAAAAGACATGTTTAATGGAGCATTTGTTAGAGCTCGAACACTTGCAGAAGAGACTGAAGACAAGGACATTATTGGTTGGTTGTACAAAGTTAAAAATGAAACTATAGCAACAACTGTAGAAGTCAATATTCCCATAGAACAATATGGCAATGGTTATAAGATCATGCAAAACATGGGATATGAAGGAAAAGGACCAATTGGTGAGCGAGATCAAGGTATTTCAGAACCTATTTGTCCTCACTTGCAATCTAAAGAAGATAAATTAGGACTTGGATATTAAAAACCAAATCAAAAGCACCATAATTATCAAAAACCAAAGTGGAGAAATAAATCAGTCTCTAAAGAGGAACAATGGCAAGAAAAGCTACATCAAGCAACATAAATAGTAGCCAATAAGCAGAAACAAGAAGAATGTGAGAAACACGAAGAAGAGATTGCAATCAAAAGAGAAGAAGAATCTTGTAAACAAGTTCAAGGAATACGAGCAAATGCAAAATCTAAACAAGATATTCCAAAAGCAGTAAAAGTAGAGATGGCAGAAATCAGGGAACTTTTTGCACCATACAACATTCCTGTGTGGTATAGTGGTGTAGTCCTAGACAATGGTTCAGAGATAGATTCAAATGAATATGAATGGGGTCCCAATGTCTCATCTAGTATATCAAGTGAAGAAAAAAATGAAGATCAAGCAACTATCATAAATGAAGACTTGTCTATTACAAAACAAAAGATAGAGTTAGAAAGAAGACAAGAAGAACTCAGAATCCAGAGAAAAGAGGCATATACAAGACAACAAAAGAAAGGGGATGAAAAAGACCAAGAAGTAACACCACAAGAAGCACAAATAGATATGGATCAAGCATCATAAAATATCACATTTCTATCAAATGAGGAGCAAGATGTACTAAGGTATGGCAGAACCATAGAAGAACTAAGAGATAGTCAAGTAGGATTGACTATTAGTCCAGAAGAAGCTGAGTTTGAAAGAAGACAAAAGCTAGCAAAAGAATCCTCTATATCAGTACACAAGTATGTCAACTTTAAAATACAATGAATCTATTGAAAATAATCAAGAAGGAACTTGCAGTACTAAATATGTGTGTGTTGATATAATCCATTCATTTAAGGGACAAACGTCAGATGAAGAGCCATTTGAGTGTGAACTACAAAATACCAATACTGATTTTGTTAGAACTAATTGGAGAACACTTGGGAGAGACTATCCTCAAGATCATTCTATCTATGAAATTACCTACTCTATGCCAAATTATGACTATCATGTCATGAACTTTGAAGCACCTAACAATGATGATGACTATGACTTACCCCTTCTTCATCCATAACTAATTGATTGGGATAACCTAGAAAACCCTGAATCGGATGTCTTTTCCAATGATCATGACATAGCTGTGTATCTTAATGCTATCAAACCCATAACACCTAAGATATCTTCCATTTTAGAATCAAGTAACGTTTCTTGCAGTCAGGAGAATGCCAAACTTTCTAGTCGCAAAATTGAAATAAAACAAGGAAAGAGACCTAGTACTGAAAACCATTTCATGGCAACACTAGATCAATCAAGAGGAAAAATAAAGGACGTATTTGACGATGAAAACCTCTTTGAGGTGCCAGAAGATGGAAAGTTTTGACATCCTCCCTGCATATTTTCAGGAGAGATCTGCTATTCTAATAGAACCAACAAAAGCAATAAACATTGGCACATCAAAGGATCCCAAGATACTTCATTCTGCTGCCTCATTATCAGATAAAGAGAGGAAAGAATACATAGAATTCTTCAGACAAAGACAAATAAATTTTGCTTGGTCCTATGCAGACATGTCGGGACTTAATCCAGATCTTATAATGCATCATCTCAATGTGGATTTAAAAGAAAACCAGTTAAACAAAAGCTAAGGAAGATGCATCCACACATCGCTCTTCTTGTAAAAGTCGAGCTAAAGAAACTATTAGATGTGGGTTTCATAAGACTTGTTGCCTATCCAGAATGGGTTTTGAGCATTGTGCCAGTGTCAAAGCCAGATAAAAGCATAAGAGTATGCACCGATTTCAGAGATTTGAACAAAGCATGTCCCAAAGATGATTTCCCACCACCCAACATTGATATAATTGTGGACTTATCAGCAGGGCATGAGATGCTTTCATTAATGGATGGATTCTTAGGATACAATCAAATAAGAATCATCCCTTAAGATCAAGAAATGACAACATTCACCTGTGCATGAGGTAGTTATTGCTAGAATGCTATGCCATTTGGGCTTAAGAATGCAGGAGAAACTTATCAAAGAGATATGACAACAATTTTCCATGATATGATGCATACATTTATGGAAGATTATGTAGATGATATACTTGCAAAATCTCATACAAGACAAGAAAATCTGAACATCTTGAGCAAGATCTTTGATAGGTTGGAAAGATATCAGTTGAGATTAAATCCAAAGAAATGTGCATTTGGAGTAACCTCTGGAAAACTTCTTGGGTACATTATATCAGCTCGTGGAATTGAAGTAGATCCTGAAAAGGTCAAAGCCATCATGGAAATGGAGTCACCTAGGAACAGAAGTCAATTGCGATCTTTACAAGGAAGATTGCAATCAATCAGAAGATTTGTCTCTCAATTATCAAATAGATGTCATCCATTCACTCATATTTTACGTAAGAATGTTCCATTCAAATGGGATCAGAAATGTGAAGAGGCTTTTATGCAAATCAAAGAATATCTCATGAATCCTCCAGTATTGGTATCACCAATCAAAGGGAAACCATTGTTACTCTATATCTCGGGGATAAATGTATCATTAGGCACTCTCCTAGCACAACATGATGAAGAAGGAAAAGAAAGAGCAGTGTATTACATTAGTATAACACTTGCCGATTATGAATTGAATTATACATCAATAGAGAAGACATGTCTAGCATTTGTATTTGCAACTCAGAAGCTGTGACATTATTGTAGCGTCCTAAAATTGCGACACTTGCAATTTCGACTGCATTTCGGTCTTCATGATGGCGACGCAACACGCAACCTGAATGGAGACCCTGAAACTTGCTCACGACACTGAAAACTGCATTTTTCAAGTACCCTGGCCTGAACCTCCTTGCACCCTGATGTCCCGAGAGGTGGGACCAGAGCGCCCAGCGCCCTGGTCCCCAGGACCATGGCGCCCAGCGCCCTGGTCCCTGGGTCCTATTTTGGGCCCGGTCTCCTAAGGGGCTCGGGTCTTTTTGTTTGCAATTTGGAAATTAACTTTCCCTGGTCGGCCTAAGGTCGGGAAAATTAGTCTATCAGCCCTAAATGACAAGTATATAAACTACATTTTCCTCTTTCATTCGATATGATGAAAAAGGCGTGGAAACTATACTCAAGCATTCAAGCATTCAAGCATTCTTTCAAGCAATTGATCATTTCAAGTCTCCATTCAAGGCTAAGTGTTGCATTCAAGACAAGGATTCAACCATTGAAGAGGAGATCACATACAACCTATTACTACAACAACAACATCTAAACCTTCGCACATAAGGATACCAACATCCTTAGAACAAGGTATTAGTACTTGTTTTACAGTCATTTACATTTACAGCTCTTGCTCATTTCTTGGTTAATTCCAAAACCGGGGTTTGACCTAAAGGCAAACCCCTAATCCCTAACCCCCCAATCGTCTTCGCTTTTCTGTGTGTAGGTTGCAGGTACGCGGCTGAAATTGAAGATATGGAATCCTTGTGCAGAGACGAACAGATCCCCCTTCGTTTCGTGGATTTTTCGGAGGACAGTGGCGTCGGGCGCCATCGTCCCGACAACTTTTGCTCAAATTTGCAGGACAGCGCCGTATCGACATTTTACTACTAATTCCAGGTCCGCAGCTTCATCCTATAACCCGAACTCAGTTTATAAGTGAATCTTTATGACTTTCTATGCATGCTTAGCTTAATTTCCTTAACAACATTCTTTACAAAAGAGGGTAGCCTTGCTTTCCTAACCCTTGAAATTCATTTAGCATCCAATCTTACATTGTGTGGGATTGGATCTTATGAGTTTCAACCCCTCTTTTGAATGTAAAGTCTCTCCCTAAGTGAAAAACCATCGAATCCTAGCGAACCTCCCTTCTCTCTCCTCGGAGTTGGAAAAGGGGAGAACAACTAGGGTTCGATCGCGATTTTTCCGCTTTACATTTTGGTGAACCTGACGTGAACATCCTTTTTGATTTTTCATGCTTAGATCTGAAAAAATTGATTACATTTCCATGTTTGATCTTTTGCAAAATTTTAGAGGTGATTGCATAAAAACCCTAAATTTTCTTTTTAGTAATTGAACCTGCGAAATGTCTAAATGTTAATGCCTGTTTCAGATCTGCCTTTCTATTACAAATTTTCAATTCATATTTGTGCTTTAATTCTGAAAATTAAGTGGTTAAATGTCAAAACCCTAATTTTTGAAACCCTCTTAATTCAACCTTTGTCCGACAATTTCACTGATCAAAACATCTCCAAATCAACTGTAACTTTGGATTCTGCAATAAAATCACAATATCCTTCATCCCTGAAAATTTGGAAAAAAGTTGCGAGGACCATGTTGCACTTCGAGCGCCATCGTCCTCGACATTTTTTCCAAAATTTCGGGAGCGAGATCTTGCTGTATTTTCCTGCTAAAATCCAGAATTTTGGCTGATTTTGTCAATTATAACACTTTCAAAATTACAGTCAAAGTTGGTCTTGCGATTGCTTGGTCTAAGGCTTCTAATCATTCAAAAATCATTGAAATTAAAATTTTGTGTCAAAATTGTGTTCTTACTGTCCTAAATCTGAAAAGTGTGTTATCATTCATTAAAAATTTCAGTGCTTTATTCAAATTCTTGCATTTTGTGACTTTTGAAATTAAGTGCTTAATTACAACAACTTTAATTTCCGCTTTCAAAATTGAATTTTGCGTGAAATTGAGTCAATTTTCAAATTTCAAAATTTGCATTGCTCTTGACATTCCCTCTAAAATCATAAAATTCAAAATTTCAGTTTCCCTCTCTTTTTCAAAATTCAAATTTTGCATTTTCCGACAATCTTGATAGGGTTCAATTTTGAATTTGCAACTTTAATTTGGCCTATCTACAGATCGTAAAATCACTCAATTTTTTCAGATTAGCTCTAAAATCATCATACCTTTCATCCCTGCAAATTTCGAAAAAAGTTGCAGGGACCGTGTTGCACTCCGGGCGCCACGGTCCCGGACATTTTTTCCGAAATTTCGGGAGACTGTTGTGATTGCATTTAACAGCTTAAATCCAGAAGATTGGCTGATTTTACTGAAAATTGCTACCTCTAAATTCAAAATCTTCTCTCTCTTTCTAGTGCATGAGTTTTACAACAATAAGCCCTACTTACACTATTCCCGTTAGACGAAGCCGTAGAATTAAGTCTTTCCGAGGTTTAACTACTGAGGAGATGGAACCTAATTTGAATAGCCTTTTTAACGAGGACATGGGTAATTCCTCTAATCCTCTTAATGATGAAGAATCTCTCCATGAGGTTTCTGTAGAACAACTTTCGAAATTGGATAACCAATTTGACGATTTTCGACAATGGATGTCTCAAGAATACCCCGATAGTCAAGCTCTTCCTTTAATTGAGGGTCTAAAACGTATGCTTCAAAGTGATAAGAATGGAATTGATATTTTGCATGGTATTGCACACATTGTGGATTTGAATGTGATGCCTATGAAGAGTTGTGCCGAAACCTTAGGTTATACACAACCTCCTACCCAAGACAATCATTCTATTCCTTTGACAACTCCTATTGCTAGTATACCTACCTTTACATCAAACATCATGGCTACTTCTATACAAGACATTTCTCCTGTGATTACTAGTCATGGGGGCAACCCTTCTTCTTCAATTAACCCTCTTCCTTCATTCAATCCGACTTCTTCATTCATTCCTTCAATGAGTGTCCCTATTATATCTCCACAAATGAACATGACGCAAGGGGGCAATTCATTTAACCATTCCATCCCTCCTTGTAGTGTTCCTCTTGTCCAATCATCTCCTATGACTAATTATCATAGGGTCCCACCACCTTACTCTCTACCTTCTTTCAATAACATAACACCTCCATCTCAATCTAACACATCCAATATGAACTCTTCGACTGAAGCGACCATTAACAATCTTGCACAAACTGTCTCTTCTTTACAACAACAAATTGCCTCTATGAATCAATCTAAGTTTAGTGTGCCCACATTTGATGTTGCGAGCCCACTTTCTCTTGACATTGTCCCAGCTATTCCTCCTAAACATGTTGAAATCCCGCATTTGGAGCTTTATAATGGTAAAGGAGATCCTCTAACACATGTTAAGACTTTTCAAACAATTTGTACTGATTTTGCTTATGACCAAAGGTTGCTTGCAAAACTGTTTACGAGAACATTAAGAGACAAAGCCCTACAATGGTATTGCTCGTTGCCTTCTTATTCTATTACTTCTTTCGAACAACTTGCAAATGCTTTCATTCAACAATTTCAAAACAATATAAGTCCTAAAGTTACTTTGATTGATTTAATGCATTGTAAACAAGGTGTTAAAGAAAAAGTGACTGATTTCATTGGTAGATATAAGCATTTGTATGCTCAAATTTCTTTTCCAATGCCTGACAATGATATTCAAAGAATCTTTATTTCTAATTTACAAAAAGATATTCGAGACAAACTTCTGTTTTCTGAGTTTACTTCTTTCCAACAGTTGTGCGCCACTCTTCACAATTATCAACTGACTGTGAGTCAAATGGAACAATCACATCCTATGGCTCCGAGTGATAAGGGTGATAGCAGTCAACAACCATTTGGGAAGTTTAAACCGAACATAGATTCCATCAAATTCAATGAAAACATCATCAACAACAATGTGAATGCAGCATCAGGTGTGCCTCCTATTTCTAAATTTTTCAAGAAAGAAAGAAAGTATACTCCTTTGAATGAATCATTGCATAGTATTATAATAAGTTATTGGAACAAAATGTGCTTACTCTTCCTCCTATAAGACAAATTGATCCTGCAAAGATTACTTCACCTTATTTTGATAACAAAGCTTTTTGTCAATTTCATCGTCAGCCTGGGCATGATACTGAAAAATGTTTTTCTTTAAAGGGTAAAATTCAAGATTTGATTGATAATAATACTATCTCTGTTTCTGGAGTGAATGATAAAGGCAACACATCTGTAGCTCCTCCTAATCAGAATCTTCAGATTTTCACTGATCCATTGCCTTCTCATACCTCTAATGCAATTGAGGCTAATGATTCCTCTCTCTCATCTGATGGTCTTGTGTCTATGACTCCGAATGTGATTAACTTTGTAGAGCAGCAAGAAATCCCTGAAGAACCTTCCATCACATTTGATTCCAGTGAAACCATTAGGGCACCTGATGGTCCTTTATACATAGTTGCAAAAGTCAAGAATACACCTTGCCGTGGAGTGCTTATTGATCCTTTGTGCATGGTTAATGTTATTACTGAAGAATTTCTTTTTACTTTGCAATTGAATCAAGTGATCTATGACAAAACAGATGTGATTGTGAAATTATTTGATGCATTTTCTTCTCCTGCAATTGGTTCTATTACATTGCCTATTGAAGTCCATAACAAATCCCTTGATGTGAACTTTGCTATTATTCCATCTTCCGAACAATTTCGTGTGAAGCTTGGCTATCCTTGGCTATCTTCCATGAAAGCTATTCCTTCTCCTATTCACAAGTGTTTGAAATTTCCCCATAATGGTGAAGTTGTTACTGTCAATCATAGTCTCTTTAAACCAGCTGAAAGAACCTCTAGTGTTCCTCTTGATTACTTTTGGCCTAAACAATTCCAATCTCTTCCTCCGTGAAGTGATCATCTTTTCAAATCTTATCAAAAGTGGAAAACAGATATGATCCTATCTCTAAGTGAACCTAGAGCACCTAAACTTGATATTCCTATCATTCTTGAGAAGGAAGTTCTTCCTTTGAAAGATAAAACTAATGTCTTTCCTCAAGAAGAATCTCAACCCATCCCTATGGATGTGACTATGTCTATACCTAATAAACTTCCTAAGAGTAGACCTATACCTCCTCGTCATGATGGACTTGGTCTTCTCCCTAAACCAAAAATTCCTCCTTTATATGGAGCAGTTCCTCCTCCTTCTTTTTATAGAGAGAAGAGACCTTCTTCTTCTCCTATTATCCAGCCTAAGAGACCACAACCTAAACACCCAAGTGCTAAGGATGAGAACATTCCTCCTCCTCAATCTTCTCCACTTCCTACTAAGACTAGACGAAATCGTTCTGCACGTGAACGCCGACGAAAGCGTCGTCTTAGAGCTCAGGCAGCTGCTTCTCAAACTTTGCAATCTCCAAAAACACCTTCAACAAGCATTATTCCATTTTCTCCTTAGCCGGACATTGAGCCTAAATCTCTTAAACATAAGATGCATGATGGTCTTGATCCTGTGCGAGTTAAAGATCCTATTTTTATAAATCTTGATGATGATATAGATGAAAATGTTATTCATGATGAAAATGTTACTCCTCTTGCTTCTGATAGTGAATATGAACTTGTTGATGTTGATAACCATTTATCTAATGAATTTTCTAAAGCACTTATCCTAGCTCCTAGACAAGAACAATGTGGCTCGGAACATGAACATAGCCCTTGTTTGGATCTTGTGATAGCTCCATCTGCTGTGTTGGATGTTCCTCCTCTAGCGTGTTCCCTGCCTTCCCGAAACATTGATCAGCAAGATCGGGGGGTAGATGACATGCTAGACTAGTTACATTAGCATAGCAGATTCTCTCCCCCTCTCTTTTGTTACTTCTTCTATATGTTATTCTCATTCTTCTATTTGTCGTCCTTAGTGTTGTCTACTTGAGGACGATGCAAAGTATTGAGATCTCTCGATCTCTCTCATGTTGACTCAAAAGACACATGTGTTCCCTTCTTCTAGGTGACCTTCCTTGATTGGGGAATGAAGAACAATTATGAATACATACATATGATATATATACATGAATTATCATACAGCATACTGACCCCGAGGAAAGCGAAGTCACCTTGTGCTTTGTGTTTTGTGTCTATTATCCTTGGGTTTATCTCACACTTGGGGGCTAAATCCTTGCGATAACGTGCTCCTTTCCTTTCTCATTTCTTATGTGTATCACTACGTTAAAACAATCACCCCCGGTGAGGCGTGTGCGATCGCTTTAACGTAGGGGGGCATACATCCCGTTCATATCTTTTCAAGATACTTGAAAATTTCTTGGCAAATTTAGCCTTGCCTTGAAATTTTTTGATATCTTTCTTGCATGACTCATAGTGAGGGAGCCTTACTACTGACAGTCATGGTTCTTCCTCGCGATCTTCCCTTTTACTTTGTCAATCGAAGTTGTAAGATCCTTAGTCCACTGGGGGCTTGGTGTATCTTGCCTCCTTGACGTGGTGAAAGTCTTTCAATGTTGTTTCCTTGTACTTTACCAGAAGTATGTGCATACATACTCCCACTAAAGTGGGGGCTAAATGTAGCATCCTAAAATTGCGACACTTGCAATTTCGACTGCATTTCGGTCTTCACGATGGCGACGCAACACGCAACCTGAATGGAGACCCTGAAACTTTCTCACGACACTGAAAACTGCATTTTTCAAGTACCCTAGCCTGAACCTCCTTGCACCCTGATGTCCCGAGAGGTGGGACCAGAGCGCCCAGCGCCCTGGTCCCTCAAGACCAGGGCGCCCAGCGCCCTGGTCCCTCAGGACCAGGGCGCCCAGCGCCCTGGTCCCTGGGTCCTATTTTGGGCCCGGTCTCCTAAGGGGCTCGGGTCTTTTTGTTTGCAATTTGGAAATTAACTTTCCCTGGTCGGCCTAAGGTCGGGAAAATCAGTCTATCAGCCCTAAATGACAAGTATATAAACTACATTTTCCTCTTTCATTCGATATGATGAAAAAGGCGTGGAAACTATACTCAAGCATTCAAGCATTCAAGCATTCTTTCAAGCAATTGATCATTTCAAGTCTCCATTCAAGGCTAAGTGTTGCATTCAAGACAAGGATTCAACCATTGAAGAGGAGATCACATACAACCTATTACTACAACAACAACATCTAAACCTTCGCACATAAGGATACCAACATCCTTAGAACAAGGTATTAGTACTTGTTTTACAGTCATTTACATTTACAGCTCTTGCTCATTTCTTGGTTAATTCCAAAACCGGGGTTTGACCTAAAGGCAAACCCCTAATCCCTAACCCCCCAATCGTCTTCGCTTTTCTGTGTGTAGGTTGCAGGTACGCAGCTGAAATTGAAGATCTGGAATCCTTGTGCAGAGACGAACAAATCCCCCTTCGTTTCGCGGATTTTTCGGAGGACCGTGGCGCCGGGTGCCATCATCCCGACAACTTTTGCTCAAATTTGCAGGATAGCGCCGTATCGACATTTTACTGCTAATTCCAGGTCCGCAGCTTCATCCTATAACCCGAACTCAGTTTATAAGCGAATCTTTATGACTTTCTATGCATGCTTAGCTTAATTTCCTTAACAACATTCTTTACAAAAGAGGGTAGCCTTGCTTTCCTAACCCTTGAAATTCATTTAGCATCCAATCTTACATTGTGTGGGATTGGATCTTATGAGTTTCAACCCCTCTTTTGAATGTAAAGTCTCTCCCCTAAGTGAAAAACCATCGAATCCTAGCGAACCTCCCTTCTCTCTCCTCGGAGTTGGAAAAGGGGAGAACAACTAGGGTTCGATCGCGATTTTTCCGCTTTACAATTATATGCTGACTCATTATGTGAAACTAATAGCAAAGATAGATCCACTAAAGTATTTGCTGAACAAGTCAACTTTGACAGGCAGACTAACCAAATGAATTATGATACTGAGTGAATTTGATATAGAGTATGTTGATCGAAAAGCTATCAAAGGACAAGTCATTGATGATCAATTAGCTAAAGCACCCTTACAAAATGACATACCATTGCACATTGAATTTCCTGATGTAGACATTCTGACAATAAGTACAAAATTTTGGGAATTGTACTTTGATGGTTCTTATACACAATATGGATCAAGCGCAGGAATTTTGTTCATCACACCTTAGGGACACACAATTCCAAAATCATATAGACTGCGATTTCCATGCACAAACAATATTGTAGAATATGAGGCATTGACTATTGGGCTGAAAATGGCTATTGAATGGATTATCAAGGAATTACATGTCTATGGTGATTCACAACTTATCATCAACCAAATAAATGATGATTATCTAACTAAGGATGACAAGCTCATGCCCTACAAATATATGGTAGAAGAGTTTAAAGAACACTTTGAAGAAGTATCATTCACTCAAATCCCAAGAAATGAGAATAAAGCAACAAATGCAATGGCTACAATAGCATCTCTCTTGCTAAATCAAGAGAATCAACAATATTACGAATTCCTCATGGAAGATATCTTAACCCCTACCATTAAATCCCAACATACCTACATGATTTGCCATATATCGAGAACTGGTCAATCCTTATACGACCAAACTTATCAGTACTTAAAAGAGAATATCCTTCCTCCCGACTTCTCCTACAATCAAAGAAGAAATTTTATCCATCAGTCATCTCACTATACTATTATTGCCGATACCTTATATAGGCGAGGTCTAGATAGCACTTATTGAGATGTCCCAAACAAGAAGAATATGAGAAAGTTCTTAATGAATTTCACATAGGTATTTGTGGCACACACTCAAGTGGATTAACACTGGCTAAGAAACTTCTTCTTATGGGTTACTATTGGCCTACTATGGAGAGAGGTTCATTAACATATGCCAAGAAATGCAAACAATGTCAGATCAATGGGAATCTCATCCACGCACCACCACAAGAATTGTATCCTATGGCTAGATCATGGCCATTTTCTCAATAGGACCTTGATTTGGTAGGTAAGATAAATCCTTCATCCTCTAATGGACATAAGTTCATTCTAACTGCTACTGAATATTTCACTAAATGGATTGAAGTGGTACCTTTGACAAAAGTGATAGGAAAACAAATATCATCATTCATCTTTAATTATATAATCTGTCGCTATGGAGTTCCTATGATCATTATCATTGATAATGGAAGACCATTTAAGAATTAAGACGTGAAGGAACTATGTGAGCAATTTCATATCCAACATAGGTTTTCTACTCCATATTATCCACAAGGAAATGGTCAAGATGAAGCATCAAACAAGACTATCTTGAAAATCTTGAAGAAAACAGTTAATGAAGTTGGAAAAGACTGGCATATTTAGCTAAATCCTACTCTTTGGGCATACCAAACTAGCATCCGCACACCAACGGGGGCAACTCCATATTTCTTAGTCTATGGATCAGAAACCATATTACCCATAGAAGTAGAGATACCTTCTCTATGGGTTTCCTTGAAAGGTCTTATACCAGAAGAAGAACAACGAGTCTCTAGACTTCAAGAACTTGAGCTGATCTAGGAATGTCACCAAAATGCAACAGATCATTTGAAAGTATATCAACAAAGAATGGAAAGAAGTTATAATTTACAAAGTCAAGTCACACATTTTTCAGATTGGAGATATAGTTCTAAGGGAGAATCCAAGAAATCAGCAAGAGCGAGAAAAGAAGGGTGAATTTGAACCAAATTGGTTAGGTCCTTTTGTCATAGTAGCAGCATATGGCTCAAGAGCATACAAGTTATCTACCCCTAAAGGTGATTGGTTTGATGAACCTATCAATTCTATTCATCTCAAGAAATTCTATGCTTGAGATTTAAAAGTCTTGGAAAAAATCAATAAAAAGCATATAAAGTCCTGAAAAAAAGCATTAAAAATCAAAATATGAAAAAAATACAATAAATTTAGATAGTGAAAACCTGGTAAACAGGCGCTATCTAAAAAATGAGTTCTTCCATCTATGAGATCACTTTGCACACCTATTCACTCCATCTTATCGCATCTATCACTTCCATCTATCCTATCTCATCCATTTCACCTTTCGCATCTATTTCTCTGAACCATTAGTAGAAAATATGTAGCTTACCAACAATTATCAATCTTTGACATACTTGTTGTAGTGATCTTCTTATATTTTATCAGAATCAATCAATTTGCATTCATATCACGCCATGGCTTGGATCTTGATCAATTTATACATCCATAATAAAGTTTTGTTTTTGCTAGGAGCAAAATCCTAATTCCTTTTGCTAAGGTGATCTTTTGAATTTGTGAAAATCCAAAACATTCGGAAAGCCTAGAAAAAAATAAAAACACCTAGGGTTTTGAAATAGATAACGAGCAACAAAGAAATGAAGATCAAGGCATCTTATGACAAATGAATCGTGAAAATAAGAAAATGAAGAATCAACCAACAAGTAATAAAGGATTATCAAAGAGCATTCATCAAGATGATTATATCAGTTAATGACCATGAGAACATGTGAATGACCTACAAGATTCAATGTTTATATCTTTATTTTATTACTAATCATGTACTCTATGCGACTCAAGAATGTCCATGACTAGAGAAGCTATGATGGGGAATGATTATTTTCTTTGATTGTTGTCTGTAGTTTATCTCTTATTAAGGTATGTACTTGTCTAAGGATATGATCGGCAAAAGATCAAGGAGGACGTTTCGAGTCATGCATGAAAGGGGATAATCCTTGTCCATTCTACAAGAAATACTCAGGTCAAATTGATTCATTATATCAAATTGCTTGTATTAACTTGCTATATCAAAATCCATGAAAGAAAAACTCAGGTCAGCTTGGATCATTATGTCAAGTTGCTTGTATTTTCTTACAACATTTAAAAGCTCAATGATGAAATCAAGCACTGTTACAAAACAAGCATATGAAGAATGGTAGCATTTTTTTTAATTTTTTTTAGATTAGCTCATTATTCATCTACATTATTAGCATTCATTGTCTGTTGCATTATAAGCATCTCATTTAATTCACAAATCAATGGTCACAAATAAAGATTGAGTATACTTGGACAAACAAAAACAATTTGCATTTGATCATTGTGGGTGCATTCATTTTTTTTAATCATCATCCATTCCATTTTAGTTGCATTCAATCATTGCATTAGTTTGCTTTAAGTGCATTGCATTAATCATGTAGTGTATCATCATTATTATTTTCATTATCATTAAAGTTCATTAAGATCATTTAGTTGCATCTTCGCACTTAGATTCATAATCATTATAAGCATTACACATAAATATTTGAATAACATATTACATAATCTTTCATTTGCATATAGATCATTTGCATTTACATCATCTTTTGTATTTAAATAAAAAAAGAAATAGAAATCCATCATTCATTTGCATGTAGATCATTTCTTTCACATCATTTAAGTTAATAATAATTTTTCATTTGCATTTTCAAAACCAAACACATGTCATTTCCACCATCATTGCATCATCATATAAAGCATCATCATAATGAAGAGAACGGATCATAACATCATCCATATAATCAATGCATATAGATCATCATAAAATAGAGTAACATGCATAATAAAAGATCATCATATAGAGTCCATGTTTGCATATAGATAATCATAAAATGATAAAAGTCCAAGTCTACAATGATATCGGATCAGTACAACTGCCTCATCAATACAAGTCAAGTCAAGGCTATCCTATACCACTACCACCTGACTCTGTCTGTCTCTGTGGCTGTGGGCGAGAAGATCCTCCATATGCAAGTCTCACATGATCACCACTCCTCTGAGGAGGTCTCATGACTCCACCGCTGCTAGTATCCATCCTCACGGTGGTATGATAGCTACCTGCTCTCTAGCTCTCTACGGCTAAATCCTCATATAATTGTCGCCAATGGGATGTCTCCTTCTCGGCCCGAACTAGTGCTCTAATAGTATCAGCTGAGAGAGTGCCTGATCCAACCTGTTGAATGTGATCAAGGAGACCCTAAGTATCCTGTTGTCTCTTTACAACCCTGTCTCTCTTTGTTATGAGTGTCTGTACCTATGCTCTAAGCTAATCTATCTGTGCTCCAAGACTATCCACGGTCTCATGCTCTAGCACATCTTGCTGAGGGACCTGACCCCCAATCCCCTCATCTCCACCTCCCTGTCCACCTGCTTGAATCTCAGTTCGAGTAGCTCTCAAAACTCGTAGTCTAATGAGTGGAACATCATCCTTTGGATCCTCATCCTCTCTACCATGAGCTGCAATAACCCTAGGGTTTGGCTAAATCTGACCAAAATCAATGCCTCTCCTGCAACCCTCATCCAGTCTAGTCATCCTGCGTCCTCCTATAGAGGGCAATCCTCTCAGTGATCTCATCCCCGCCCTGCCAGTATCCCTCCCAATCCATCTTGCCTCTCTCCCACCCATAGGAAGTGGTCTCCCAATCCTTCCAACTAGTCCAAAAGCTCCTCCATGAACTCTCAATAAACCTCCTCTCCATCTGGATCTCCTACCGCCACCACCTCCATCTCCTCCCTCATCTCCATCACCTCCAGCATCTTGAGCAGCTCTAAGCTCTTGTCTCCGTCTTCGTTTCCTGATAATGGGATCATTTGAATCGTCATCCTCATCTCTTGACCTGGGAGGAGGGTCTGCTGGATCAGTAATATGAGGAAACAGGTGTGCAAGTATGTACTGAGCATAATCTACAGTAACCCCAGGATCTAGAATGTACAATCTCATATCATAAGCCACCCTAGGAGTAGCCAAAAACTCTGCACGTGCTATCTCAAATGACAAAGAAGGTCCCCAATCTTGCCCATCTCTGTACGGTCGTGCATATATCGTGACACCAGTAGGCATGGGTTGAATGATACCAAACTGTCTCAGAATGCAACTAATCAACTGACGCTTAACAATGTACGGAGTCCGACCAATGAGATATCTACTTTGCATAATAAATGATAATGTTTGTGCGTCATCCATCCATGGCTCACAATCAATTTAAGGTCTCCAAATAACATTGTCCAGTGAATCAAGAGCCCAATGCCAATACTCCATCTTACCCAGCTTATGCTGAGTAAGGATACCTGCATATAGATAAACATATGGCTGCCTCTCACCACAAACTCTATGATGAATAGGTCGCGTAATAGCAATGTGCTCCCAGCACTAGATCTGCAAAAGTGTGCATCTTGTCGATAGACTAGCACTCTCATCGAAAACAACCTGATGAAGATCATGATACAAATGAGAAAGCATACAAACACCCCACGCATATCAAGTCTGATGTTGCATCATGCTCTGAAGAATCTCACCCCAACCAACAACAAAACCTTGAGATCTCTTGTCTGGATAGATGAATCCCCCAATCAAACCTGCAAGAATCACAAGGACAGTCTCGTAATACATAATCATATCCTCCCATCGGATCTCTCCTCTCGAAATGCTCTCATCACCTTATATGGCTTTGCAAGCCTCTGTCCCTCCACGATCCTGAAAAATCGTACTGCACTAACTCACCGGTCACTGGGATGTGGAGAATCTTGTAGACATCCTCAAGCGTCACACTAATCTCACCCATGGGTAGGTGGAAAGTGTTATGCTCACTATGCCATCTCTTGGCTAAAGTTGTCAACAATCCCCTATTATGGGTAATATCAGGCATGTATAACAAGTGGCGTAATCCGCAAGCATCTATATGTCTCACCTTCGCCTGTGTAAGCTTTGGCACTAAGTGGAGCATAGCCAAGAATTTCTCCCGATGCTAGAGAACATCAAGTTTCTCCTGTTTACCAAGAGAATTCATTCAATTATCAATAATCTATCTATCTCTCACAAAGATCGCTAATCCATCACATCTCCAATTTATAAATCATTTTAAAATGAAGCAAATCAGGCTATCAAATCAATTTAAACCTAGAAAATCATGGTTTTCTATCAATCAAATGAGTTCAATCAAACTCTACAATGCTCTTCATTAGAAACTAAATCGGTTTCTTAGAGCTAATCTATCCAATCAAATCAAATCAAATCAATCAATCAAGTTCCTATCAATCAACATTATCAAATCACAATGCCGAAATTTAATCATCCAAGTGAATTTTAACATGAGCAACATCACCAAAATTCATTTGAAACATAAGCGCTATTCTATTGAACACAAGCACTATTCTATTGAACACAAGTGCTAAATGGAACATATGCGTGAACCTTTTCTGCACAAGCGCTAAACCTTGGAACAAAAGCATGAAACAATCAAAAGCGCTGCCCTAATCATCAAATGCGCAAACACAAAGCATAAGCGCTAACGAATCATATGCGCTAACAAAACGAGCATGTGTGTTAAAATTATCAGATGCGCTAACTTTAAATGCAAAAGCGCTAACAAATAAAACAAAAACACTAAACAAAATTGCTGAAAATCTCAAAAATTCAAAATAGCCAAAAATGTGCCAAACAAACAAGGAAAATTGTACGACAAGTTGCAAAAAGGCTCGGGATAAGATACATATCGGATACCCATACTCAAGAGGTCATTGATATTGTCGAACACGCTCAAATCAATGGTTCTCCAACGGGATCACCATTTCACCACCTCACCAAGATAATCTCTTCACAAGCTGAAAAGGATGCAAATGAGATTAAAATTAACTTTGGTTAATTTTATATTTACTATTTGGAAGAGTAATTAATGTTTTTCAATGGGGCAATTTTTCATAAATAAATTTAATCGAAGGACCTTTTCAATTATCGTGAGATCAATCACTTATCCAAAATTTTAAATAATTTCATGATCAATCTCCCGAGGGGGCACACAATGAGGATTTTTATCTCCATCAGGCACACTATCGAGACTTGATTTAATCTTTGAAACAATGTTGTCTTGACATCATTTCAAAGAGGGGCAAAATGTATACACATAAAAATGGCTATGACCAATTAAATAAATAATTTATATTTATTTAATGTTTATTCTTCTATGAAATAGTTAATTTGAAAAGATTAATTTATTTAATTCATTTCGTGTCTTTCTATTAATTAATTTAATTGAAATATTTTATTAATTAATTCATCTATCCTATTCCTCTGAATTAATTAAATATATCTAATATTTAATTATTCTTCTAATCAGTTAATTAAATATCTAATATTTAATTATTTCCTCCAATCATTTGAATAACTAATATCTAATGGTTATTCTTCTATCCTATAGTCTCAAATATTAAATCATTCTTAATTATTTAATCTCTTTTCCAACTCCATCTCCACTTCATCTTCCCTTTGCCAACTCATCAATCATGTGGCTAAAGATATTAATATTTCTTAAATATTAATTCATCATTTATCTCCAACCTCCAAATTTAATGAAATATTGTGTACGTACATATATTTCTTAAATTGTCTTCTATATTCTCTCCAACATCCCTATATCTTAGGAAGGACTTGAGTCCACTTGTCCTCTCATGCCTAAATCTTCTCCAACCATCCCTAGATTCCCCCAGTCAGCAACCCAGTCAAGGTGAGATGAGTGGAACTTGTCTTCTCCTTCCCCCTTTCTCTCAACCTTCACCTTTGCTCATAGCCATCCAAATGTGCAGATCTGATCATGACCGTTGATCCAGACCACATCATCTTATCCTCTCAAAGTCTATAAAATCAGGAGTTTGAGTTGAGAAAGAGTTAGTCTTCAAGTGAGTTTTCAAGTTAATCATTTGTGAAAACTCATGCATCCGTGAGTTTTAATCTTGAAGAAATTTAGCATAATCATTTAGTATTTCTCATTTAGCATAATCATTTAGCATTGCATATCATAGTATCTATAGTCACATAAATCTGTCCATTTAATTAAATGAATATTTACTATTTATTTGATTATTAAATCCACTAGCCAACAGTTAATTAAATTAATATTTAATTAATTCATCCTTACACTCCTCTGCTATTAACTAAAAAAAATATCCAATTTATTTAAATTAATTCATTAAACCACACCTCTAAACCAATTAAATGAATAAAACATATTTATTTAATTTAAACCACTTTCTTCTTTTAAATAAATAAATAAATATTTATTTAAATCACTAAACAAATCCCCCCCACTTGCATTCTCCTACAAATGCAAGTTACACCTATTTTGTTGAAATAAAATAATTTATTTTAATAAAAATCCTATTTTCCCTCACCCACCAAACCCACTTGTTCACCAAACCCACTCTAGATTCTTCTAAACCATTCCTAATTAGCCTAATCCCATCCCATAATTATTGTCACATTCCTAAGCAACTTGGAGTCACTTCTCAAAACCTCAAAGTCTTTGAAAATCATTTAATGCTTTATGTGTTCAACAAGCTAACCCCTAAAGTCTTCCAAACCACTAATGACTCTTACATGACCATTAATGGCTCTTACATAACCATTTATTGTTAATTCCACTTGCCCACATGGTTGGAGGCTTAACCTCTAACTCAACCTCCATGTAACCCATGTGTCTTCTCAAGCATTCATTGCTTTGACCATGGTTATCCTCACTAACTCTTGCACAAGAGTTTATCCATTGGATAAAGGCTTTATTCATTCAACCCAACTTAAACCTTAACTCCTAAGGTAACCTTCAAGTCATCTCAAGCATTTAATGCTTCTTCCATCTCATGTTGACATTTGTCATCCTGGGATTGGATTGAAAGCCCTCACATGGATCATAAACCCATCAATCCTGACCCGTGTTGAGATTACTCAATCTCAACCGTCCATTGCTCCATTTTTCCTATAAATAGAGCTCATTTCTTCATAATCTAGATCCATAAATCTTGTATGCATCTAAGTTATAGTGAATTTGAGAGAGAATTTTAGAGTAAATTCATAAATCCACATTGTCTTTTGGCTAAAATTAACATTAGTTAATTAAATAACATCTCATATTTAGCTTGTTTTACATTTGCATTGGCATAATTAAATCATTTTCAATCTTGAATCTCCATAAGACATCCAGAATAGTGCAAAAAGCTACTGAGAGCTACACTCATTTGAAACTTGGAGAGGAGAGGAACAAGGGAGGAGCAACTACAAGCATGTTGGAGGGCATTTGGGGATGTTTCATTGCATTCATTCATTTTGTTAAGCTTTCCATTTTATGTTTGGTATCTCTCTTGATATGCTTGCTTAGGATAGTCTTTCATTTATGATTTCTGACACTAATACTAATGTTCAAATTGCTTCTTGTGTTTGTGTGTCTTCCTAACATCCTTTTTGTAGAGCATCAGTATCAGTTAACTATCAGTTATCAGTCCATTCTTCATATGCCATCTTGAAAGCTATCAGTGCTTGTTTGAGATGAGTAGCACTTGTCTTCTCCTCCCCCCTTTCTCTTAACCTTCACCTTTGCTCACAACCATCCAAATTTGCAGATCTAATCATGACCATTGATCCAGGCCACATCATCTTATCCTCTCAAAGTCTATAAAATCAGGAGTTTGAGTTGAGAAAGAGTTAGTCTTCAAATGAGTTTTCAAGTTAATCATTTGTGAAAACTCATGCATCTGTGAGTTTTAATCTTGAAGCAATTTAGCATAATCATTTAGCATTGCATATCATAGTATCAGTTAACTACCAGTTATCTATCCATTCTTCATATGCCATCTTGGAAGCTATCAGTGCTTGTCTGAGAGCACATCATCTGCAACCAGGAACAGTGGAGTTAGGACACAATGAGACTTAAATCATGAAGGTAAAAAAATAGTGTTTTTATTTTAATATCAATTTCATGTAGTTTCATTGGTTAAGTTTGGATTTCCTGTAGCATTTCTTTTGTATTTTGTGAAACTAACATGTTGCAGGTAGTATTATGATGATGAAATTCAAGTCGACATAGTTTCATGTGTTGATACATTCACTGCCCTTGAAGATATTTTCACTGTGATATTGATTATCCTTCTCCCGATTTGTATCCTGAGGGTTTGAAATGTATGTATGTGTTTGTATATGCTTCTTCATACAAGGGTTTGTTTTCTTGAGCCCTTTTTCTGATCCTTTGTTGAGTTTTTATGACTTGTAGCTGAGCTTAATACATTAAACCACTAGTTGTTGCTTATGTACATAGCTTTTAGAGCTATTACTTCCATAGACTACTTTAAGGTTATTGTAGCAGACCTCATAACCTCTTAAGGTTGAATCATATATGGGATTTCAAATATAGACTGTCCTTATTTGACCCTATTCCATCATTGCATTTTTCTCAATATATTATCTAAGTCTTTTATTGAGCACATTATAATGATATTTTGTTTCAAAAACCATCATGTATTTAAGAAACATTTATTCATTACCTTATCTAACTCTTCTAGTATTTCTTTATCTATGAGAAAAGAGAGGAAGAAGCAATAAAACTCACAAATCAATTACTTGTGGAAGAGATATTGAGAGTGTTCAGGGATTTCTTCAGTTCTTCATGCTCTATCTATGTGGATCCTCCATCCTACTGTCGACAAGTACCCCTTTAATACATGTGCAGAGCTTTGAAGGCTTGCATTATCCTGTTGCAACCTTTCACGAGTTGAATGAAAGCCTTATCAAGTTGTAGATCTTATGTTCAAAAATCTAAGACAACCCCTTGTCTTCAAATGAATCTTGCATGATTGATCTCATTTGCACAATCACATGACCACATGCAATCTTATTTGCAACAAACTATTAATAGCAGCGAGGTTAGAAACTTGCAGAGGAATAGTATTTTCTTCAAACAATAATAACTAAAACCTTTCTCAAATGGAAACCCTAACACGTGGAGATACTTTCATGCTAAGGAGTATGTTTGTTACAAATACATCTTTAGGTCTTATTTCTTACATGCAATATGGAAAATCTTGCATGTAAAAAGAAAACTTAAATTACAATTCCCTCCAAAAGATTAAAAGACCTTGACCTTCACTTGCTCACGCGAGGGAGAAGGCTTTAAGAGACCTTTTAATAAAAAATAAAACTTATCAATATTTTATTTATTTGACATTTTTAAATAATAATAACCTTTTGGTTATTATTTTGTCTCTTTTACTCCTCTTAAATTCTCTAAATAGAACCTAGGATTCATTACATGGCTATTTTTGGCCTAGAGCAAAAAAAAGGTAATAGTAACCCGCCACATGCCTGTCATATTTGAGAGAGGTAGGAAGGATCCTGAAGGAAGAAAGGTCTTGAGACCAAAATCAGAATGAAAGTCAGAGATTAAGACCATTTTGGATCCTATATTGGTCAACATCTTTGCTGATGACACAAAGATACTGAGAAAGTTGAGGACATATTTTGATGCATTGTCAAAGTGTGACAATGTGATGACAAGAGTTGGGGTGGCAAGGACTTCAATTGACGTTGAAGACTACCAACTACACATCAAAAAGATTCAAAAACTCAAGCAAAGTGGATTGGGAGCTTCCTAATTCCTCTCTCTCTCTCTCTCTCTCTCTCTCTCTCTCTCTCTCTCTCTCTTAAAATATTTGAATTTTTGGATTAAGCAATTGTAGACACTTAATTTTGATTGATCAATTTAATGAGATCAAATCTCCCAAGTCACTTGTATTAGTTAAATAATTCCCATTATTTAATTAAAATCAAGCATCCCTTTTGGCTAAATTAATTAATGAAGCCATGCCCCATAGCCAACTAATTAATTAATCTCTCAATTAATTAATCCTCCTCTTTTCAAATCCTTGAATTAATTAATCAAATTAATGAATTTCCCTTTTCAAATCCCTGAATTAATTAATTCTCCTTTTCCAATCCTTGAATTAATTAATCAAATTAATTAATTCCCCTTTTCCAATCCTTGAACTAATTAATCAAATTAATTAATTCCCATTTTCCAATCCTTGAATTAATTAATTCCCCCCTTTCATCCCCTTATTTGAATTTAATAATTTAAATATTCTATTTGAGTCACATGTCTCCTAACTTTAACTCCCCTTCTAACCCAACACCTAGCCTAACCCATGGGTTATAACCAACCCTATCTTCCCAACCAACCTTGTCCTATCCTATTCTAACCTCCCCTCACATGTGTGTGCATGCTTATGATTCCCTAATTTCATAATATTTAGGAAATTAGAGCCTATTTTGGGTGGCTTCCACCCAAAATGAACATGTGTCCTTGAGGATACATGTTAATCCCCTTCTTGACATTTATCCCTCTAAGCGACACATGTCCTCCCTTGTTGAGGACAAGTGTGGAATCTTATTCCACATGACATCCTTAGGATTGCCACTTTTCCTCCTTGAGGACAAGTGTTGCATTTTTAAGACCCTTCATCTCCCTTCCTCTCCTATTTAAACCCCCCTCTTTTTCAAGAAATTCATCCACTCTTATCATATCCATATCGTCATAATGCAGAATTCCATCCTCATATCCCATCATCTCATACTCATATCTTGAATCCAATTAGCCTAATTCCAAATCATGGAGCATAATCGAGCACACACCACGTCATTGAGCGCACATATGATTGGAGAACAATAAAATCAAGAGGAAATTGGTTTGCTTTCATTTGTTTATATTTGATGTTTCTAATTTCCTTTTTAGCAACATTCTCAATCTTGAGGTGTTTGAGTGAATTTACTGTTAGCTTAGATTGCTTAATTTAGGTTTTCAATTATTTATATTTGTGCACACTTTACTTCACACATTTTTTGGCACACCTAGTGGGACCTCTATGCTTCGAAGTGTGGAATATGTAAAAGAGAATCAAACAACATCAAACACACACATGAAACATTATGTTAGAGTTAGAAATCAAAATAGAAACTAAACTAAGTTAGCTTCAAAATGAAGAACCCCAAGCATGTCTCATGTTCCTCTATCTCCAAGGATCTTCAAGATTGAAGGTGGCTCTCACTTGGAAGAGCACTTGATCTTTTAGATGTCAACCTAAAGGACGAGATTGAAGGATATGCCAAGATCAAAATGAATGCAACTAAGATCCTAGCTAGATGATCAAATGATATTAAAAGATGAAATGCAAGATAGAATGTAAGATATGAGATTAAGATTGATTCAAAATTGAAAGCTTAGGTTTTCTAATTAAACTAACATGGAGATTGCTATGAAATTGGTATGCAATGGCTATGAATTAAGCTATCATGAAAATGGGATTAGGATGATACGATCAACATGATCAAAGGTAAACTAGCATGCAACTAAGATGATCAAAGTGCTTGAAGATGACAAATTGAGCTCCTTGATAACCTGCAAAATGACTATAAGTTTGATGCACAAGATGATGGATCCTAAGATTGAAGAATTGGGCTCTATCTATAGAGAAAATAGAGAAATAGATGGCCAAGATTGATCAATCTTAACAAGGACTAGGATTGAAAGTTATCAATCCATGAGGGGGATTCAATCCAATCCCATGTTGACAAATGTCACCTTGAGATTGCTTGAGAGGATGCTAAGCATGAATTAGATGCTAAGTAACTATTAGGGATAACTTCAAGGGATGACATCATTGGATAATTCTATTATCCAAGGGAGAGTGCTATTGTCCAAGAGGTAAACTCTTGTGCAAAGTTGAAGGATGGTCAAAGAAACAACCATCATGGGCTAGAATGATGTCTTGTAAGAGATATTAAATGCTCTTTGAAGACTTTAGAGGTTAACTTGTTGAAATTTAGATAAACTTCAAGGCTTTTGTAAGAGCCCTACAAGTTTGGAAGACTCAAAAAGTTAACTTGTTGAAAAAGGTAAAGTCTTAAATGCATTTAGAAGAATTTCTTCCAAATTTGGAGAAGTGACTCCCCCAAATTTAGGGATGTGATATGATTAGAAGAATTAGGCTACTTAATGAGGGATTAGAGGGGTTCTAGAAGAAAATTAGCATGCTAATGGAAAATGTAGGAGAATGCAAGTGGAGGGAAATAAGCATTTTTAGATAAAATAAAAGATTTATTTTAGCCAAAAGGGGGTACAACTTGAATTTGTAGGATTTTGCAAGTGGGGGGACTATTCACAAATAAATAATGATTTATTTAAATGCAAATGGTTTTTTTTTAATCCAAAGTAAATTCAATTAAAAGGGAAAAGGGGGGTTTTAATTAAATAAGATTTATTCAATTAAATGGATAAAGGGTACTTAATCAGACCTTAGTTTAATTAATAGGTTAGGCTAGAAGAAAAGGATTTTAATCAAATCTTGATTTTGATTAATAGGCTGATTGGAAGAATAGGGATATTAATTAAACCTTAGTCTAATTAATAGGCAAATAAATGATGATTAAATGAATTCATTTAATTAGTTGTGCAAGTTTTAGGTGTCTACATTTTGCCCCTCTTTGAAGCGATGTGTGACCACATATTGATTCAAAGAAAAATGCTCAATATGTCGCCAAAATTGTCGATATGAAGCCCTGGATATGAAGAATTGATTCGATATGAAATTCGATGATAGAACTGATGTCGATATGGAATTGATGTCGATATGCCCCCTCGGGAGATAAATTGAGAAAAATTTTGATGCGTGGGTGATGTCGTGATGTACAACAATTTGAATTTTTTGATTTTTTTTGGAATTTTTAAATTTTTTTGATATTTATCTGTCGATAAATGTATTTAAAAAGAATAGATTAAAATGATGAAGAGACTAGGTAGGCATAGCGTGCACATGCCCTACATGTCCACCGAGGTACCACAGTCGCCTGCATCAGCATGGGGTATATAAACCCTCAAGGGTCCATTTCCACATCATTTGTACACTTGGCATTTGGAGAGTGGAGCTTGGAGAGGAGAGAAGAAATGGACCCCCCTATCACAAGCATCGATTTGAGTGAGTTCAGTGCTACCAATGACCAACAGAGTACGACCCACCGGTGAGTTCGATCTTCTAATACTCTTTTGTGAATTTTTTGCTAGATTTTCATGTTTTTAGGTTAGATTTTTTTAAGTTTTTCGCTCGTACGATAGGATTTTTTCCATTTTTAAATTTTTTTTGAATGTTTTAGTGCATATGTTAGGTTGAGAAGCATATTTTCCATATGGCATAGCGTATTTGAATTTTCCCATAGTGCATATGTTTATTTAATTAGCACATTTGTTTGATTTCGTAGCGCATTTGCGAAGTCGTACAACACATTTGTATTAGCGCATTTGTTAACTGTTCTAGCACATTTGTTACAATGCTTAATTTCTGAAGAAAAAAAATGATTTTTTTTAATATATGTAAAATTGATTTTTAGATGAGTTATGATGTTTTGCACCTTGTTGATGTGTTGAAATTGGTTGATTGCGTCTATTGAGATGCGATATTGTTGAATATTGGTCTAGAGTCGATATGAGTCTTGATTCAATATGAGTCGGGTTGATATGGTTCATGTTGGTATGGATCCTGATTGTTGATATGAGTCAAGTGTCGATATGGTTCAATAGTCAGTATGAGTCAAATTGATTGTTGATATGGGTCAAATTAATTTGATATGGGTCAAACTGATTCGGTATGGGTCAAACTTGTCGATATTGGTCAAACTTATGGATATGGGTCAAACTAATTTGATATGGGTCAAGCTTGTCAATATGGGTCAAATTGATTCGATATGGGTCACACTTGTTGATATGGGTCAAGCTTTGTCAATAGGTGTCAAACTTTGTCGATATGGGTCAAACTGATTCGATATGGGTCAAACTTTGTCAATATGGGTCAAACTGATTTGATATGGTCACACTTGTCAATAGGGGTCAAACTGATTTGATATGGGTCAAAATTTGTTGATAGGGGGCCTGATTTGATATGATTATTGATTTCAATATGATTCTTGATTTTGATAGATAGGTTAAGTTGAACCCACTTAGTTTTCAAGAGTGTCTGATTTGGAACTCTTTGTGTGATATCATGATTATCGTCACTTTGATAGGTGCCCCTTTTTGATTGAGTGCTGATGCTTGATTTTTTAGAATAGATGGAACTGATATGGTACTCACGTGTTGATATAGGCAAACTTAGGTGTTATCTAGCTTCAAGAGTGATACCCGAAGACACTCTCCATGTGAGGATGATTGCCTAAAGATGATTGAGCGGTGCTTGAGGCTTGCAGATTGATACACCTAGTACACTTGCCTTCCTACCAAAATAACATAGCACTTTTGACAGACTTGGATGAGAAATGACACAGTGATCATAACACCTTTCACTTGCCGAAAGGAGAGATCACAGTCACTCTTGAGGATGTTTATTAGATTTTGATCACCAAAGAGCTAGTAGTCTATGATGTTGAGGAGATTGGAGGGACCGATGCACTGCGGGATATTTTTGGTGATCCTCATATTGTTGGATATTTAGTGTCTTGATAAGATATGGTGGATATATATGCCCCACTTTCATCAGTTGTAGCTGGATTGGTCGTTGGTTTCCTCATTCCTGATAGGAGATCTCATGGGTTGTCAGTTAGATGGGGTCATGTGCTTCGACGGATGGTGTGAGAGCAGACCCATTACATGTGGGGGATATGTGTTTTTGCCCATCTGTATCATGAGTTACATCGAATAGTATATGGCAGGGATCGGGGGTCTAGTCTAGCAGCAGGTTGTTCATTGCTTCAGATTTGGGCGTGGGAGCATATAGCTATTATGTGCCCCATTGGTTAGAGATCTCGATCAGTTGGGTACCCATATCTCTACATGTATAGACAAGCAAATTCTCAACCTATGCTCAGGAAGCTAAAGTATTGGAGGTGTGTTCTAGATGACATGGATGCAGTGGTCTGGCACCCGTACTTGGATTGTAAGCCATGGACTGAGGATGCCACAGAGGTTCCAATTTTGCTACAGAGTAGATATTTGATTGGGTGGATGTCCTATGTAGTAGAGAGATTCATCTTGTTCTGAGTATATCGACAGTTTAGTTGGCCGCATCCAATGCCACAGGAGACAACCTTGTATGCGAGAGTATACAAAGAGAGAGTAGAGTGGGGGCTGCCATTAGATTACACCACAACTTGTGTAGAGTTCCACTCTCTTCCTTTTGTTAAATCAAATTTCCTTTAATGGGTAGAAGGGCTTTCCCTCCCGAGAAGCCAATAAGGCTGGGTGAGGGGAACGACCCAAGTGGTACTCTTTCAGTCCGCTATGTAAATATTCATGATTTTGGCGAAAGTCATAATCAACTAGTGTCACTGTGTTATATCGATGGTTTCCCTCAGTATCTACATGCAAATACCTTTGTGATCTTCATGAAAGTTAAAATCCTATAGTGCTTGTGTGGAAAATACATAAAAACGTGTGTTCTACAGGGTGGGATATCTCTTAAATGAGCTAGCCACTGCATGCATAACCACCTGATTTACCTCGAATTTTTTTCCACTACAAAGAAAACTATTTTAGCAGCCCCAATCCTTCTACTTGTTGGCTCAGGCGTTGTGACATGCGCATGTCGAAGATACCCCTCATGTACCCTTCAATTTGAGATAGAAAAATTCTTGAGATCTTACGATCTTTAGAAATTCGAAGCTTGGTATTCTTGATAAGTGTGTGTTGTGGAGTGGAGCCAATGCTGATAAGCTTCTATCTATCCTATTGAATGTGGTATTTTGGGCTAGGGGATTCAACAAGTATTATCTTTTGACCAACCTAGGAAGTACATGATTGCTTTTCATTTCTTTCATACTCTCGTGTTTGTCGTGTTTGGTGTCAAAAGAATATTTGTCAAAAATTAATTCAAAATATCAAACATCTCACGTCACTAGGTCCTAGTTTGGTCTTGTCCTTAAATGAATTATTCTTTCATTCTAGCATGATTTTGTATCAATTATCTCGTTATGCTACCAAAATTACGTAAGTTAGGTGTTAAATCATTTCATCCTGGTCATCATTGTAAATCTTATCTCGTTATTCTCATCTACTAGGGTTTTTGACTTGCGTGGTCACTTTATCATCTCAATTGTCAGTCACAACCTTGGTTATCATCATTTTAAATTTGGTGTAATTATTATTGTCTACTAGGGTTTTTGACTTGCATGGTCACTTTTATCATCTCAGTTATCTGTCATAACCTTGGTTGTCATCATTTCAAATCTGACATCATTATTATCGTCTATCTAGGACATGGTTTATCTCATTGCGTTCGATCATCCCAATCGCTAATCGGATCTTGGTCATCATTTTTTAGCTTGTGTCATCATCATCATCATTTTGAACTTCTGCATTCTTCATCATCATCAATTTTCACTTAAGGATTAAATGTTTTCATCTTAGTCCAATTTCCTTATTTGATCAATTGTGTCACCAATCGTATTACATCATTTCAATCAAATTGATCCTTATCTTTTGATTACTTATTTGGTACTACGATTAAGTTCGTTAATTAGTCTATCAATTAGTTCTATTTACTTAATCAAATTAGACAAATCGGTCCTTTTCATTCCCATTTTTCTCAAATCACAATAGTCTGCATCTTTTCTGCAACCAATCATCATCGACTCTTTGACTATATCGTGTCTAGAGTTGCATCTTTATTTCACTGTGGTCTTATCACCTCAAGCCAGAGGTTTGATTCACTTTGATATATTCCATTGCTTGAGTGTATCCTCTCAAGTAACTTCAGTGTCACACTAATTTATTCAGACGTCATCCAATAGTGATTTGAGTATCTAATTCCTTAATCGATTTGTCTTTGAATTAGTCATTGTGGTTATCTCAAGTCCTTTTCCTCATCAATATTGATCAAATCAGACAATTTATCCAATCCTTGATTTTGGTTCTGCATTCTCATCACCTCGCCATCTTGTCTCTCATTTCATGCCCATTATCACTTGATCTCAATCTCAACAAGCTATGAAACAACAACCCTCTTAGTTTGGAGTAGGATTTTCTGAACCTCAAATGAATCTTGATTCGGGTGTTAGCCCTATCATGCTAGGAAACGTTCCCATTAGTTATGAACCGCTTAATACAACTATCTTTGATGATACTATGGTCAATCAATCCTATTCATTAATTCTTTTTGAATCCTAAGACTGCCCAAATGGTAGATGAAATCATAGAGATGCGTAAGAATGCATCTTTGTGAACATGGTTGCCCAAGGCATGATAGTGGCATCACCCAATGCACCTGTGACTGTGAGTCCACAAGATCCCCTTCAATAGGCATCCTTACCCCAATCCCCATCACCTACTCCTACCATCATTCAAACTCAATCCAATGACCCTTTCATCCTTCCATCCACTCCATCTACCCCAGTTGGTGAATCCCCCATCCTTCCATCCACTTTGTCTACCCCAATTGATGAACCTCTCATCCTTCCATCTACCCCATATACCCAAGTCAATGAACCTCTTATCCTTCCATCCATTCCATCTGAATATTATACCCACTCACTCCTTTTCACACTATCCACACCAATCACATTGTTCCAGGATCTTATTAAAGATCATTTTGAAAAGTTTATTGATCTAAATCAAGATCTGACCATTTTTCCTCCACCATTTCAAGATCCCTTATCATCCCCCCATCCAAATCAAGATCCTACCATCCCATTTAATCCATCTCAAGAGCCCTTATCATCCCCTCTTCCAATTCAAGATCCTCCCATCCCATCTACTTCACTTCTTTATCCTCCATCTCCTCCTATCCAAACCATCCCACCACCATCACTCTATCCCCTTGGTTCTCTTACATTCATCCATGGAAGTTCACTTGCAGTAGAAGAACATCTCATATAGACTACCCATTCTCCTCCTTATAATAATGGGCTCGCATCTTGTTACCCAGAGAACAAGTATCCTACTTTAGATAAAATACTCAAAAAAATTATCTATCAAGGAAAAGGATTAGGCCTACATGAGCAAGGTACTTTGGAGCCTATCCATGTTAAAGCACCTCTAGGTTCTCTCAGTCTTGGTTGTATATCTAAAGGCACTTCATCCAAAAATGTTGGTACAACTAATGAAAAATCTAAGCATTCTTCCAAACCTACCAGCACATCTTCCCATTATTCCTCCAAATCATTTATCGTCATCCCCCCTCCTCCATCATATAAAGAAAAAACAACCATCCATCTCCCTCCTTCATCCTTTAACTCCATTTTGGGTCCCTATATCTCAAAGTCCACCATCACATATTCCCCACATGCTAAATACATTTTGGGTCCCATAGTATAAAAAATATCTCTTTTTATGGTTCAACGCAACAAATGGCACCTTCCTCCATGCCATCGAAGGTCGACCATCGCCACCTTTGTCCTTTTGTCCAATCAGGATCACCTCGTCAACTCCAAACTAGTCTCTACCAACTCTGCCAACCTATCACCTTCGGGGACTAGGACGCGACGTAGAGACATCCATGCGACACACTAGCGTCCCAAGAATCTGACAGTTCGCAGGTGGTCGTTTGAGCATTATGCCTCTCCATGCACCCACTGATGTTGGTTTTACTTCCAAGACCTATATGTCTCCTGTTTGAAGAGATTTTTGGGACCTTTTTGCATTTTGGAGAATATTTGTTGCAGGTCAGAGCTCTTCGCAATCTCTTTGAATAATATTCATAGTCGTTCTTGCGAAGTCTATCACTGTTGCAACATTACAAATAGCTCATGACATCGTCTTCACAAGTATCTTGGAAAGGGGAGTTTACTTATCCTTTTTCTCTTTTCATTTTACACATTATCGTCCTTTGTCTTGCATTGTTTTCCAATTCTCTTTATCATTTATTTCCCCCATGGCTTTTTATTTGGGTTGTTCGTGGAGGTGGAAACACCAAGACAAGGTTCTGACTTAAGAAGGCTCCAAAACATAACCCCAACATTTTTCCTTTTTCGTTTGTGTGCAAGATTATCAATCGTGGAAGAATAGTCTCTTTACAGGAGGCTCCAATCATGGAAGAATAGTCTCTTTACAGGAGGCTCCAATCGTGGACTGGTTGTGAGTTCCTTTTATCTCTTCTCTTCTATTTCATCCTAGTTATTTCCTATTTTGTGATTACTAGCTTAGTTTTATCATTTCTGCATTTACATTATAATACAATCACATCTATGACTTTCTGTATAGCTTCTCTACCTTGTCTATACAAGACTATAGCATGTCGTACTGGTGTCCCAAACCTGTGCACTCATCCTCTGGATGGAGGCTGGGCAGAGTCATCTGAGAACCTCAAATTGTAGTCAATTATTCTAATTTGTTATTTTCATCCCCTCACTCACCTTAGCGCCAGTTCGAGTGAGGTCTCAGAGGGTCAATTTGTTCTCTAGGATCTATCATCCTCAAGGTAGCAAATTTTCTCCGTTATAGGTCCTTATACCCCACAACCCTATGGTCCATCTTTCTCTACTCATCCCTCCATGCATAAATCCCATATCTCCAACACCCATCATAAACATCATGCTCTTATCATCCCCAATAAGTGTCGACAAAGGCACATATCCCCAGATTCCATCCAACATCCTACATCCATCACTTCATCTATATTCCCTCCATCTCCCATACCTTCATACATTCCTTCCAAGGCTACTAGCAACAGTTTGGATGCCTAGTGAAAAATACATAAAGATAAACATCCAAAACAATATAAAGATGAATCCCAAAATGAAATGAATCCCAAAAGCCACGAAGGTTGACTGAAGCAAAAACAAGAACAATGTGGATCCCAAAGCAAAAATAAGAAATACATCCAAATGAAAAAACCTCCAATGCCATACAAAGTTGGTAGTCCACAAGATAAAAATCCTCTCCCTCCATATCCTAAATCTATTTTGGGTCCCTATGTCCCAAATCTACCTATCATAATTCCTCCATCATATCCACATGCTACGTCCATTTGCCCTCTACTCATCCCACATCCCCCACAACATATGTCAATGTTGGTCCTAACAACATCCCCCCATCACACTCACTTTACCTCATTCCATTCAAACACTTGCCACTACCATATCCATTACAACACATGCATTCCCCATCAAAACCATCTAATCCAAGCCTTTGCATAATCCACTGATTCCTAATAAATTTGTACCAACATCCAATGATCACTCCAAATGGGCTCCTTTTACCTTGATATGAAACTTGTTGCTTGAGTTCTCCATCCATCTTCCTCATCACCTATCCTCTAACTCCATTTATCCTCATCTATCTCCATCAATAAATTTCCTCCCAAAAAACAAAAAAATTAGAAAATTAAAAAAAAAAGAATAGAAAAGAAAGAAGAAAAAAAAGTAAAGAAAATTTGTCTAATGGTGAAAAGTTGGCAAACAAGCGCCTTGGACAAGTACCACGACGAAAACCTAGAAAATAGGTGTCATGTGTAATTCCCTTCATCCTTTTTTCTCTCCACACTTGGGGGAAATTTCTTCTGGCCATTTAGCCATTTCCTTCTCCATCTCCATCCACCTACCATACCCATCATATCCAATCCATTTCACTTCATCCATATTCCTTTAGACCTTGACAAAACAAAGGCCATCATGTATACATGCTTTGGACACCTCTTGGCCTCCATTTCCCTATCACATTTTTCCTCCATTCCCCTTCCAATCCACCCATCACTCTATCTCCCATCCACTTTCCTCAACTTCCTATCCCTCTATCAGTCATCTTATCATATCCATCCATTCACCAACCCTTATCTCTTAGTTCCTCCCTCTCTTCATCCATAACCTGATATGTTCACCAACCCTTATCTCCTAGTTCCTCCATCTCTTCATCCATAACCTGATCCGTCCACCAATCCTTATATCCCAATTCCTCCATCCCTTCATCCATAACCTGATCCTCTCCCAATCCTCATCTACCTCCATCCCTTCATCCCTCATCCTTTCATCTCCTATCCAATCATGCTTCTATCTCCCAAATCCTTTTCATCATATCCTCCATCCTTTCATCCTTCCCATCATATCATTCCATCACCTCTTACATCCCTTATTATTAGTGTCTAGATCTAGGCTACCCCCATGCAATCCAATGCCTTCCATCTTATCAATCCATCTACTGCTCTCAATCTGTCATCACATGCAAATATTATCCATACTGCTTAGCTATCTAAGGTCAGACTCTAAGAAAATCATCAAATCGCATCCTTGGCCTTGTTCCCATCCTTGATGCAAGCCTTGATCACAATTAGATCATCATCATCCCTATGCATCCTTCCTAATGCTTATGTTTCTTCAAGATATATCATTCTCACATTAGCAACACCCCATCAATTATCAATCTCTCATGCCTTTCATCTTGACTAGTGCAACATCATGCCTGTCCTTGGGTCTTCATCCATCATCCATAACTCTTGTACATATTTTAAATTGTGTCTTATACATAGCATTGTGTTTCTCCATCTAGATCCACTTGTACCTATGCGTCCTTAGGTCTCATCATTTGTGTCGGCTAGTCCTGTCCTCGAGATCGTGTCCTATCAACTCGCTCTTCAACAATCATCCTTGAGCATATTTGTCATTGTGATAATATTAGCTACCTTTTGTTGTTCAATATCATCAATCTGTGCTAGATGTATCCTTCCTCAAGTTAAGCATCATCAAAGCCTCATCCGTCAATCATCCTTTGGAAAACAATATCTGAGATACTTGTGTTGGCTTTGATTCTTTTTTATGTTTGTTTATCTTTTTTATCTCCTCGGGTCTTATTTTCTCTTGGTCACCATGATCCTTTATATCATGGTGCACTGGGAATAACAAGGCTTGGGATGTGATCTTGTTGCTTTTGCTTTTGCTTTTGCTTGACATGTCTTTTGGATGTGTTCCTTGTTGTTCCCTTTTGAGGTCTTTTATCTCATGTTACACGAGGGCATGTCTTCTGCTTGTGGTTATTCTAGCATCGTTTCCTATAGGGTCTTTGTAACTCCATGTGGTGCTAGATTAGCCTATGTGTCCATTTATATGTGTTAGTCTATGCATTGGTTGTGAAATTCCACCCTGTTTCTTCATACCTTGGTGACTCACATACACTACTACATGAAAATAAGTTCTCACTACATGGCACCAAGTTTTGTGGGTGCTTGCGCTCTATGATGTTCCATTTGCATATATTAATTGCATTTGCATTTTCTCCTCTTTCTGTCTACTTCTTGTCTTCTTTCTTGTTCATTTGGGCATTATTTTTTTTGAGACGTCACTCAGGCCCCATTTCTGGTGCACCCTCTTGAGGGGGAACCCCTTCCCTTGTCCTTCGTTTCGTTCATCACTAGTCCAGTTTGGGGAATTTTTTCCTTGCTCCCTTTTCTTCGAGTCACAAGTGTCTTCTTATATTTGTATTGACACTATTCTAGTGCTACCACAAAGAGGGGAGAAATATAGACACTTAAATTTGACTTATCGGTTTAATCATATCAAATCTCCCGAGTCACTTGTATCAGTTAAATAATTCATATTATTTACTTAAAATCAAGCACTCTTTTTGGCTAAATTAATTAATGAAGTGTTGGTTAACAAATTTTCCTTTTTTTAATTTTTATATATTTGAAAATGGCAACTCATGCATACCCTTCATGAAAAAGCAAATGAACCAACAGTTGGGTGAACCAAGTTTAGGTTTACCCTCTACATAAGAGTGCAGCTCCTCGTAAGATGTTCAATAAATTTTTATGCAGTTAACTCGGAAAGAAACACACTTTTCACCAGAAAGCGAGAAAGTCTTTCACATTCATTTTTCAACACAAAAGAACGCCACAAGATGATTATCAATAAATGTAAAGCTCACAGACTTTACTCCTGCACATATCCATTCGATATAAAAACTTATTCCATAAAAATGCTCAATGTAGCATAAATGTTGATCGATTCTCGCTCATGCCTCACAGGACAAGTGGGATCAGAGACATTTAAACAACAATATAGCACCTTTTTTTTAACAAAAAGAAAATCAATGAATTCACAGACTTAGAAAGAACTGGTAATCAAATAAAGTATTCCGCACATAAGCATACATCCCAACAAAGATCGCTAAATATTTCAAACACACAGATTTGAAGATCATATCAAAATATCATTCCATTCATGTACCAGAAATGTCTACACTTAAATCCAAAGAAAATTAAGTTTGTTCCTCTAAATAAAAGTTTTTCGGGGTCTTTAAAAAGACTTCTAGAACCATATAAATAGTCGTCAAGCTATGATAGTCTGTTACAAATAAAACCAGATTCAAATGATTAACTCTACTTGAGAGTTAAAGAAGTTTAGTTTTTAAAACTGAAAAAATAATAACTAAATTGGAAAAGCGGCATAAGCCATGAGCAACCGAGGCACAATCAAACTCCTGCAGATGACATGGCTTCAACTTGTTTATCTTGCGATGTAGGGGTGCTTCAAATATTTTGCCATTCCAGGTAAGCTGGAGAGAAGTTCAAAATGAGCTGGTAATGTGGGAGGCCAATATGTAGGATTTGTTTCTTCCATACCTCTTTCTTTTTTCTTACTTGTACAACCTTACCCTTATGCATTTCAAGATGATTGAAGCAGACAACCAACATAGATTCAATTCTTGCAATCTTTGAGAAATCTTCAATTGTCAAGGACTTTGCTTCTTGAATTTGTAGTACTCGATCTTTGAAAACTTGGATCATATCTGACGAGTCCTCAAGCGTCTGCTTATCCTCTTTTAGAAGCTGAAGATCTATGCATTTCATGTCTTTTTGCATAGTGTTAGTCAATTCTTTTAATTCTTTTAGAAGCTTGATGGATTCCTCATGTCCTTGCTCAATAATTGAGTTTCTCCACTCAATATTCTCTTTGCAGACGAAGAGTACATTATCATCAAGGTCATGCACTGGCTTTTCGGCTAGGAAGTTTATCACTCCATATCTCTGAGTATCTCTCATCTTCTTCAATACAACCAGCCATATACTCTTCTCTTTTTCCCAAGCGACTATTTCTGTTTCTAACTCTTTAACCACAGAATCTGTGTTCTTGAACACCTTGACCAGGTTAGAAATATAACTAGTTACCTGCAGGGCAATTGATTCAAGCCATTCACTTAAGACATCTATAATCATTCGCCTCCTTTGAACTTGATCAAGTAGCCTCTGGTTCATGGGTGATTTTGGATCAAACAACAAAGAAACTTGGGAAAGAAGCTGAGGATTTGGATTCTGAATAGCATCGATATATTGAGCCATTTGCATTGTGATCTGCTTCATCTCATTTTTGTCTTTTTCATCCTTCCAAGTCCTAGTGAGCATCCTTTTAGTTGAAGTCTCCAAATGTTTCGCATCGGCAGCCCGGGAAGTTGCCCCTAGATCAATCTTTTCAATGATGAAATCTTTCTCAGTGATATTCTCAACCTCCTTATCTACTGGGGGTTTAGCTATTTTTGTAATCCAATTTCCTATTTTCTCATCCACATCTATGATTGTTTCTATTTTAAGTCTCTTGGACTTTGATGTTCTTCCCATAAACTTGTTGACCATGTCCTCCATTGGGATTGAAATAGGAATTACATTCCTCTTTTTAGTAAGCCAAGCACTCAGCCACTTAGGAGTGGTGAATGTTTCCCTTGGTGATGGTGATTGTTGGTTAATGGTGATAATGACCATGGTATTCCCAGAATCCTCAAGTTGTTGGATTTCTTTTCCTTTATCTACAACATCTATGATGGGTTGGTCCTGCATCTGAGTATCCATTTCTCCTTGAGTTTCTTCCTCAGAATCCAAGTCTACTACAAGTTAACTTGCAAGGGTTATCTGATTACTTTTCCTACTACATGATCTGGTTACACAGGTACAGGTGGAACCCAAAGAAGACTCCTAAATTTGCAATTTTGGCCTTCTCCATCCTCTATTTCTCATCACCTGCAATATCAACAACAATGTTAGAAGAAGGAAGAGATGTTTGGGAAGTTACATGAGTTCAACCAACTCTCTTATCTTTAGCTGTAGGTATAGACCTTTGTCTAAAATGATGATCTTTCAACCATCTTTATGTTCGTCTGATCATATTAAAGGTTCTGGCTTGAATATTATCGTCCCCTTTCCTATCCCAATCAATTTATGGGATAGGATGCCCTTGTATCCTTTCATCGAACTCGGGATCAACAAATTCCTCATCTTCATCTTCTTACACATCAGATACATTCATGGATAAGCCCATTGTTACAATTTGTTGAACCATGAATCTCAACCACAACCTTCTTCTAACTTCAAACTCATCAACATAGTTCTCCCAATAATCCTCCAACTGAGGTTCATGCCGAAAACCATTATCAATATCTAAATTCTCTATAGAAAATCCTTGACTATCAAATTTATATTTGGCAACATACAACTGCAAATTGAACTTCTTGAGTTCAAGTTCAAGGTTCAAGGCATCCAAAATTGATGCACAACTATAGTGTCCAAGTTCTACCAGAAAGACCACCCCGGACTTCCCTCCACTTTTCTTGTCAATATAAGCTAGTTGTCAACTAACTTTGATTAAAACATAACTATCTAAAACATACATGGGTAACCTGAAAGGTTCACCCTGAAAGCCGCCAATTCTAATATATGTGAACTGAGGGAATTGGATAAAGTAACTACCATAAATACCAATAAATTCCATGGCTTACGTTGACAACCTCTTATTTGTGTTTCCCTGCAATTCATAAACCAATCTTCCTACAAAAATATCATTCCATCTCATGAAATTTTATGCATATCTTTGTTCCTGCAGGTGAGGGTGATATTCATATACTCTTATTCCATCAATCCAGGGTTCATGATGCAAGCCATTCCAATCCCGGGTACAAGCAAGCATATAAAACAAATATGAAGACATATAGAAACCAATCATTCCTGCAAACCTGTTTAGACTCTCGTGCAATCTCTCTGCAATAACCTGCGCCCAATCCAGGTAGGTGCTTCCATTCAGCATGACTTGGATGTAGAAATACATCTAGTCTTCCTTGTAAAAGGCATGGGAATTTCCTTTTAACCTATTACAATGTCCTCCACCTCTATTATGAAGTGCTCTCTAGTAAGTGGCCTTGGTAACCTAGAACCCCCCTTTTAAATCTTCAATAACCAATTCCTGGCAATCACACTTTTATAAGCACTCTTCTTCTCAAAAAAGGAGTATGAAGTGCCAATAGTCAAGTCTTCATATGGCTCCTTATGAGGTATGCCCATAGTTGCCATTACGGTCTCCCTATCTATTTTTAACAGCACTTCACCATTAATGTTCTTGATACACCTATGCTCCGCATCATACCGGTTCATTCATTCCAATACTAACTCAGGGCATGGTGTCATGATGGGAAATGCAGTGGCCTCAATCAAACCACTCTTCATAATTTTCTCCATCATAGAATTTTGAGTTGGGTTTTTAGCTCTCTCAAGAAAATCGGAGAGGTTCGCATGCGCTAATGAAGTATCCCCCATTTCTGGAAGTGAACTAACTAAGCAAGAAGTGTGGCCCAATTTTGGCAGAGTTGGCCTCATAATGGCCCCTCTCATTTTAATCAAACAATTTCAGGAATGAAATAAATTCTTATACACATCAAAGGGGAACGAACAATAGCTAGCTTCCAGAAGAAGTAAATACAGCAAAAGAGAGAGCAATTGAAACTAACTTGATCTCGACAACAAATTCTCAGAAACCTTCTGAATGCAGATACAGTACTTCCAATTTTCCTCGCTTGCACAGCTATTGAGAAGATTCTAGAAACAATTGCTAGCTTTTGTTACAAAAATGGACAAAAAGACACTCAAAACTTAGCTAGTTGTACTAATTAAGTAAGTTCATGTGAGCTGACGCCTAATTTGATGTATAACCGACATGCATTTGATTTCGGTTCATTCCATCACACGACTCATGAATTATCATGATTGTTTGTCATAATTTAGAAACTAGCATTTTGAATTCCCCAGAATATTCTCTTTTCCCACCGCCACATTCACGTCATGATGCATGTGTCAATTCTACATGGAACCTTAGACTTTAAGAATTTGAACTTTGAACCTTGAACCAAGAACCAAGAGGTTCAAAGGTTCAAGTTCAATTTTGAGAAATAACACAGAGAAACACATAACACTGACTACGCGACAAAACAAAGAACAATGAATGAGAAAAGACAGTTCACCGATGCATGACCAACTTTGAACCTTGAACCTTGAACCAAAGAGGTTCAAAGGTTCAAGTTCAATACCAATTTCAACAAAGCGCTCGCTTTTACCATAAAACAAAGTCGTGAAGAAAACTCTTTAAAGTGCGCTTTGAACTTTGAACTTTGAAATTAGAAAGGGTTCAATGACTCAGGTTGAAAGGGGAAGAAATTACATGACCAAAAGGAAAATAACACCAAAAAGGCGGCCTTTGAATTTGAAATTTTTAATGAAAGTAGGGAGGGCTAACATGAAGCCATGCTCCATATCCAAATAATTAATCCTCCCCTTTTAAAATCCTTGAATTAATTAATTCCCCTTTTCCAATCCTTGAATTAATTAATCAAACTAATTAATTCCCCCTTTTCATCCCCTTCTTTGAATTTAATAATTCAAATATTCCATTTGAGTCACATGCCTCCTAACTTTAGCTCCCCTTCTAACCCAACCCCTAGCCTAAACCATGGGTTATAACCAACCCTATCTTCCCAACCAACCTTATCCTAGCCTATCCTAACCTCCTCTCACATGTATGTGCACACATTGATGATTCCCTAATTTCCTAATATTTAGGAAATTAGAACCTATTTTGGGTGGCTTCCTCCCAAAATGGACATGTGTCCTTGAGGACACATGTCAAGCCCCTTCTTGACATTTTTCCCTCTAAGGGACATATGTTTCCCTTGTTGACCCATAAGTGTGGAATTTTATTCCATATGACATCCTTCGTCTCCCTTCCTTTCCTATTTAAACCCCTCTCTTTTTCAAGCAATTCATCCACTTTTCATACAATCACACCGTTATAATACATAATTTCATCCACTCTTAGCATATCCATATCATCATAATACATAATTTCATCCTCATATCCCATCCCATCATCTCATACTCATATCTTGAATCCAATTAGCCTAATTCCACATTATGGAGCACAAACGAGCACAATCCACGTCATTGAGCACACATCCGATCGAAGAACAATCAAATCAAGAGGACATTGATTTGCTTTCATTTGTTGATATTTGATGTTTCTAATTTCCTTTTTAGCAGTGTTCTCAATCTTGAGGTGTTTTAGTGAATTTAGTAATAATGCTTATTTTAAGTTTTCAATTAGCCGTATTTGCACACAATTTCCCTCATATAGCAACTAACCATTGTTTCCCGCACTTTTTTATTTTTTGTTTTTTCTCATTTCTTAGCTATGTATAGATGTAGAAAGTTTTTTTTTATTAGGTGGCTAATTTATGACCTTCTCGGAGAGAATTTTGACTTAAGATATCTTTGTTTAATGTATATCTTTTAAAAGATATGGTAAGTTTCTCTTTGTCCATATGCATTCAATAGGCCTGCAAGGTTATATGATTCTCTACCTTGATAAGAGATCTTGTGTGAAGAAAAGGAGGATTTGAGATCATCTGCAACAACTACCACCTGTGGAGAGAAGGAGAATGTTTGTCTCTGTCAAAAAATCCAAATAGTTGTTTGGCTTTTTCTATCAGGCAGTCACCTACTACCTTTTTGAGATTGTAAAAGGCCTGAAGCTTGTTGCATCCTTATTCTATAAAAGGATATTCAAGGCCTTGTGTTGATTCTCTAGAGTTATGTTTTAGGTATTAATCAAGTCTTGTAAAGTTTTTAGAAAAGGCATTTTTGCCAAGGGTGAACTTGCATACCAAGAAAGTCCAAAGTGTTTTACAATAGAGTACAGTATTGATTTAGTTTCATGTCCTATTTGTAGTTTATTTGCAATGGATATGTGAAATACGATGCAATTTAATAAGCATATTTAAATAAAGTTTAATTCTTTCCAAGTTGTTTTCACTGTATATGATCCAAAATCCTGTTTAATCGATGATCAAGGATTTTTTATTTTACCTCTGAACTGTGTTGTTGATTGTGTATAGTTTTGGGGTTCTTCTAAAGTATGATATTCAAAATGCTTTAATTAGTCACATGAGTTTTGTTGAGATCATATTTAATATGGAGCTACTTGTTAATTCATTCTCATGTCGTGGCTAATATCAGGTATTAGCTATATAAGGTAGCTATATAAGGCCAAAGATGTTGCAATATCTCCATATTTCATAATGTAATAATGGTTCATCTACGTTGCAATATCTCCATATTTCATAACGTAATAATGGTTCATCTAGACCAATGGGTAGGCAGTGGTCATACCTTCTATATTGTTAACCTTGGCATCCAAAAAATCAAAAGAAATCATCTTTTACAGTTGTAGACACCTAAATTTGTTCTAGTTTAATTAAATATTTTTATTTATTTAATTATTTTATCCTAAGTCTTCTATTAATTAAATAATCATTTATTTATTTAATTAATTCTTTAATCCTCTTCTATCCCTCTCCTAATTTAAATAAATATTTTTATTTATTTAAATTATCTTTTCCCTAAATTAAATAAATATTTTATTTATTTAATTCGTCCCACTTCTTCAATTAATTAAATAAATCTTTATTTATTTAATTAATTCATTAGCTTTTTCTCTTCATGACACATGACACATGACATTTATCTCTTAATTTTCCTTTACCTACCGCCTTCATTATTTTATTATTTCTTTTACCTACCCTTTAATCCTAGCCGACCATTTCTTTCTTTCTCCTCTTAATCCTATCCCTCAATTTTCTAAAGCATCTTCTATATAAGAGGATTATTTCTCTCTTTCTAACACCTAATGTGACTATCAAGCCTTCAAGCAATCAAGCAACTTCACAACCACAATCTGTTCTTTGTTGAGCCCTTGTGCACATACAAAAATATGAGAGCAAATATATCAAACAAGATCGATGGAGATAGGAGACAATGGAGATCAAACCCTACTTCGCATGTGAATGGTATTATTGTTCAATTTGTTGATTTGCATGTTCTTATGTTTCTTCATTGGTGTATGGTGAATGTTTTATTGTAGAACTAAGGTTTGTTTTGGTTGGATCTTTGTGTTGGAGTATTCGGGTATTTACTTGATTAATTAAACATTATTTGTTTAATTATTTAAGTTCCCTTTATCTCTTTTACACTTAAGCTAACTTTAGGTGCATATAATTAATTACTTTAATTAATTATTATGTGCAAACCTAGGTTTTCCCTTTTTAGGGTTTCTTGACCTATTAAAGGTTGAGTTCTTTCTTTTCTTTGTAAGAATCACATTACATATTTTTGTGAATATTGAGCTCTCTCTTTTTGAGCATATTCTTTGTGTTTTGTATGTTCTTCAGATTTTGCTTCATTGCTTCTCCTTGTAACAGGTTATTCGGCTTGTAGAAGATCTTTAGGCTCCTGTGGTGTTGTATTTTCTCAACTCCTATATGGTATCAGAGCTTGGATATGCAGCTACCTGTTCTTGTTTTGAGAATTTTTGCTTTGGAAGCAGATCTGGGGTTTCAGGAATTTTTTATGTACCTAGGGTTTGAGATTTTTTTTGAGCACTTTGGGCCTAAATGGACTTCACCATCATGCTTAGAAGGCCCGAAAACCCCTATGGTCATATAAAATTTGACCTATTTTGGTTCCTGAGCCTCTAGGAGCATTTTTTTTCTCAGATCCAAGTCGTACAGCCTTGGCACGTAGATCGAGAAAAAAATTCAAAAAAAATAAAAAATTTGCCTTTTTACGGCATGTAGGCCAAAATTTGTTTTAAAAAAAAAATTATTGAAAAAAAAAGGCGAAAAAAAAAAAGAAGAGGTTTTTGTTTCTTTTTAAGAAAAAAAAAATTTTTGGGAAAAAGTTTTTTGGGTACCGCAGGGTACCGGACTGACAGGCCTGTCAAACCTGTCAGTCTGGCCCCTGCGGCCCCATCGGTGGCCCCTCCGTCCAATTTTCGGTGGCCCTGCTTCTCTCCGGCGTCTTCTTCCCGCTTCCTGGCATCGGCCTCCGGCTCCCCGGCCCCCGCCGGTCTAGCCACTTGTCGGCCTCCCTGCAGCCTCCGGCACCGCTCAGTCCCCGGTCGCCGCTTCCCGGCCGCCACTACTCCCTGCGCTGCCGCTGTCATCGCTGCAGCCTATAGCCCCCACCTGCATGCGGCCTCTGCTCTGGCCCCTCGTCGCTCAGACTGCAGCCCTCCGCCTGGCCCCCGCCGCTCAGCCTGCGGCCCTCCGCCAGCTCCCCGCTCAGTTCTCCGTGCTCAGCCCCGACCGCCGGCCCGCTCGGCCCTTTTTTCTGGGCGGCAACCGCTCCGCCACCGGGCCGCCGCCCGACCATCGGAGCTCCGCCCGGCCGCCATCGGTGCGCCACCCACTGGCCACCAGACCACCAACAAGCAACTAGACCCCCTTTTTTGGATTTTTCAGGGGGGGGTTTGGTTTTTTGGCCCTATCTTGGGCATACGGAGTCATTTTTTCAAAAATGAATAGGCGTCAGAAAGCTGTTTCCGAGGCCGACCTTATGGTGTTGGTATTTTTTTCCAATTTTACTGTTTGACTATTTTTTTTGCAGTCAAAGTGAGGTCTCTTTTTTACACTCCGGGAGACGTAGAATGAGCATCCGAACTCCATTTGTTTAAAAATATATATTTTTGGAAAGCTTGTTCTGTGCACTTTCCAGAAAAAGGAGTTTTTTTTTCCAGATTCTACTCCATGCATATTTTATTCAGTTTTTTGCTTTTCAGCACTCTGGTGGATATCATGGTTGTTTGAGGTCCTGGGATCTCTTTTCTGAGTAGTGTGTCTCTGTTTTGATTCTCGTTTCTATTTCCAGTCTTCTTATCATTGTAGCTTGTAATTATGCAAACGCACTGAGATAAAGTGCCATCATGCATTATTTACTTGGAATCTTGCATATCTTGTGTCTTGTTGTACATGCATTGTTGATCAAGTGCCATGAGGGGGTTGATGTTTGCCTTTGTTTTCCATATTCCTTTGTCAAGTGAGTGTTCCTTCCACGACATTCACCTCATGATGATGTGTCTCAGCACCTTTGATGTTCTTGGTTCTTCGTCATGCAGTTTTTTTTGGCTGTCCTTTTTAGTGTTCCTGTCCCTCTCCCACTTTCGCATTATGGGGAGGTTTATCCTGTTGGTTCTAATGCTTCCATGGTTCGATTGATCAGCTCTTCAGGATTTGGTTTCTCATGCCATCTGTATCTTCGATTTCAGTTGTTTTGCCTTGTTTGCCTCCTGATTCGAGTAGTGTCATTTGAGGGCACTCATGCAGATTATAGTCTTCTCTACCTGGTCATGTTCTAGTTCAGTGGATGTTCTTCAGATCAATAGTTATTCTTCGACAAAGTTTGCAGGGTCTTCATGCTTCAGTGATATTTTTTTCATCTCTTTTTGGAGTAGAGTTTTGTTCCCACGTGGTTTTCTCTATTTCTCCAATTCATAGAGATTTCATTGTATTTGGATACCTGATCAGGCCTTGTTGCCGGGACCCATCTTTATTGCTTTCAGTAGCTATTCTAGGTTTTAGCTTCTCCCTAAGTCTAGCTTAAGGGGGGGTGTTGGAGTATTTGGGTATTTACTTGATTAATTAAACATTATTTTTTTAATTATTTAAGTTCCCTTTATCTCTTTTACACTTAAGCTAACTCTAGGTGCATATAATTAATTATTTTAATTAATTATTATGTGCAAACCTAGGTTTTCCCTTTTTAGGGTTTCTTGACCTATTAAAGGTTGAGTTCTTTCTTTTCTTTGTAAAAATCACACTACATATTTTTGTGAATATTGAGCTCTCTATTTTTGAGCATATTCTTTGTGTTTTGTATGTTCTTCAGATTTTGCTTCATTGCTTCTCCTTGTAACAGGTTATTCGGCTTGCAGAAGATCTTCAGGCTCCTGTGGTTTTGTATTTTCTCAACTCCTATACTTTGTGGTTGTGCCATAGTTTATCATCATCATTTTTCACCTAGCACAATAGTCAATTTTATAAGCTTTTAGTATTAGCATAGACTGCTTCTTACAATAATTTAGAGCATACAAATCAGGGATAAAATACCATATCCAATCAAGTTTAATATTTATCTAATTATATAAGGTATTGAGAGCATATTTGTAGTAGTACTCAAGAGAGGGAATTAGGATTATGAGGTACTGCTAAACGGTCCACCCACCTAGGTCTAACAAAGCCTAAAGTGTAGAGGATATGACTAGCTCCTTATCCCTAGTTATTATCGTGTTAGTTGGCTACTGATCCAAATTCTTAAACATTGAAATCGGCTACTCATGGAGGTTATTTGGAGACATTTGTTGGAGCCATAAACATGCCCCTCTCCCTAATGATACTCTCCCTCCCTTATTTGAGGGTGGTAAAATCTCCTACATCCACTTAGGCATACAAAGGTAGTTCAAGATAATATTTTCACCATACTAGGTACTCATATAACAAAGCATCAATTGCAATAATTTATGTCATTTATTCTATAAATTCATTAGCAGATGGTTTCAATAACTTCAAATAGCATTACCACATCTGTAATTATACAATTTAAGCATATATATAAACATTTCATGAAAAAGGGTTGTAACACTTATTAGACTAATTTGTCTCCCATTGTGGGGTTGTACACCTAAACTTCTTATTTCATGTCTCATATTAACTACGTGGAACACAAGGGAAGAACCCAACACGATATGATAAAATAAATAAAAAGGAGATTTATTTGCCCTAAAATGAAAAGAGAACTCTAATCACTATGGCATTGGCGTGGGTGATAAATATGAAAAAGAAGAACAAGGTAGCAACTCATAAATGATAGAGTCAATAGGGAATGGTGAGTAAGGGTGTGGGAGATAGGAAGGGAGTGAAATCCCTTCCTTGGAGCATTTTAATATCTGTTCTTTATAGTTCTTATTCATCATATAACACATTTGGGTGTATCACGGGGGCAAGGATCTATCCTACGATGGATCTCTATTTTCTTCCATTGGGTCAAAACATAGAACAAAGGGATTGATCTAGCATTTGATAGGAGTTGTTCTCCACTATGTTTTGTAGTATGTTAGGCCTTTGTTACTAGTTCATGGAAAATGCAAGGGGGATTCAATCCCTTCTATCTTCCAAGAGGGGAGGTGAGAAGTGCTAGCTTGGAAATGACTCTTTCACTTGTTTTAATTTATTTTTGGCATATCTATCTAATATTTCCATGATACTCTCTATTCGATATGTATTCTTTCATTTAAGAATGCAATAGAGTGTCTATGGTTCTAGGTGAGATGAGTGTGTGGGGGTGGTCAAGGTTGGTTTGATAATCTAGCTAAGAGTTTCACCAAGTGTCATGCTAGTTAGAGGAAGGTGAGGATGCTTGATATAGACAATGAGCTTTTTGAAAATAGATGTTTGTTTTTCCTTCCCATTTGTTGAACTTATACAACCTACCATTCTTAAAATTTGAATTATGTAAATTAAGCCACACGTTCGGGCTTCCTAGTACTATTATATCTCATTCCTATATTGTCTTTTCGAGATCTACATGATATATAATAAATATTCTTTTAGACTGTCAACAATATGAATAATGTCTTTTCTATTTATTCAATTATAGTTACTACTTACAATAGGTATGCATGCTCATTATTTACCTTACTAGAGTTTTAGACATGAGTGCTGTTATGCTTTGCATACTCACCCCTTCCATTTCATGGCTAGAAATGTGGTTTCCCCCCCTTTTTTTGTTTTATTTTCCTTCCATTTTGCTTCCCCTTTGTGTTTCTTGTTTTGTCTCTTTGGAGTTTCAGATCCTCGAAACCCCGAAGTGTGCTCTTGCCTTTCCTATTCTATGTACTTCAGAATCTCAGGATCCCAAAGTGTGTTTGTTTGCCTTGTTTCCCTTTGTTTTGTTTTGGTTTCAGAGATCCAGGTTTCCAAAACCCCGAAGTGTTTTTTGTTCTCTTCCTTTTGGGAACTCAAGATTCCAAAATCCTAAAACTCCAAGGTTCCCTTTCGTTTGGTTGGTTGCGAACCTCAAAGTCCTAGAATCCCAGAACTCCGAAGTCCTCAGTGTTGTTGTGTCTTCTTTTTTTGATGGTTTCAAAGTCTCAGGTTTCCAAGATCCCAAGCCATCTTTATTTCTTTCCTTGTTCGCGCCTCAGGACTTCAAAATTTTGGAAACCCGGGATTTCTTTGTTACCTTTCTTTTTGTTGTCTCTTCAAAGTACCAAGACTCTGGAGTCCCAATGGTTGGCTCTCTTCGCACCTCGGAACTCCGAGATCCCAAAACCTTAAAGTGAATTGTGTCTCGGTCCACGCGATCGTTGGGGGTATAAATACCCTTCTTAGGCCCTTCTTTGCTCATTTGCACATCCTATCTTTTTAGAGACCCTTCTCCTTCGATGATTCAACGATCTTTCATGGCACACTTTGTCTTCTCCCTCCCTCCCTCCTCTAGGTATGTTGTTCTCCTTCCTACCTTTGTGTTTTTGTGTTTTCTTATTTGTTTTGTTTTTCCTTTATTTATTTTTGCCTTTAATTTAGGGTTTCTCATATTTTTTAATAAGTTGGTGATCGACAGTTTGGGCCCCTCCCCTCTTCATTTTTGGGATCTCAGGTTCCTAAGATCTTTACCTCCCTTGGCTTATTGTTGATTGTACCCTTTGAAACCCCAGGTTCTCAAGAATTTGAAGAGGGAGGTCTTGCTCCTTCAGAACCATAGGTTCGAGGGATCTTGAAGGTGCCCCCTTAAATAAATCCTTAGCTACTTCACTCTGGAACTCCAGGTTCCTAGGATTCTAGAGTGTGTTTCAGTTCACCTTTATTACACTTTGGAACCCCAGGTTCCCAGGATCTTGAAGTGCCCTTTGATCTTCCTCGTTCATGCCTCTAGAGATTTGAGTTCTCAAAACTCTGAAACCCAACCCTTGATGAGTTTAACCTCTCTTTTTTTGCCTTTCGAGATATTGGGATCCCGTAACGATGAGTATTTCATGCTTCTCACTTTAGAATCCTAAGATCCTATAATCTAAAAGGAGTTTGGTTTAAAATTCTCATGACTCCAGAACCCCAAGATCCTAGGATCCCAAAGTCACACTCAAGGTTTTTAAAGAGGTTCTCATGACTCTGGAACCCTAGGATCCCGAGATGGACCAAAGTCTTCTACTTTTTCTAAAGGTTTCTTTTGAACTTAGAACCTTGGGATTTCGGAGTTCACTGCTTTTGACAAGAATTTCTAAGGCACTGATTATACATTTTGTTTTGGTAGTTAAAGAGCTCTTATGAAATTAGTGATAACCCCAAGGAAGAAGACCAGGAATGAAGTCAGGTTTGAAAAGAACCCTATCACCATGAAATATCAGTATCAAGGCCAAACACTGGTCTCAAAGTTTGAGAATGACATGCAATGAGTCACAGACACAAAAATAAGACATATTTAACTAGAGGCAATCAGAAAGGAGGTCTAGTCCTGATCCTAATACAACATACCGAAGAATCAGATGATTGAGACTTGTTGAATCAACAATTTCCCCCCCAAGAAATTCAATCTCTACAATTAATATTGGTCATGGCTCAGCATTATAATAAAGACACCATGAAAAGTGTAGACACTAAAGGTAATGTGATAGTAGATCTATCACCTGAAATGCTTGCAATGACCTTCCGCATCCCGGAGTATGAAAAAGTTTTGTAAACAACAGAAGAGGAAGTCATTCAAATCTTTAACAAAAATGTTTCCAATTACAAACAAAATATAAATGAGTTATGACTTAAGGAACCAAGGAAATCAGGCCTCAAGGCTACATATAACATCCTAAGAGTTGAATTCATGGATGCCTCGTGCAATATAATCATAATGCTCAATAGGGCCTTTGGTAAAGAAGACCACAAACACTAACATTTATGGATGTACCACTATATTCACACCATCCTCAAGAGAAATGAATACTTTGATTGGGCACATATCATATTTGACAACATTCATGAGAAAATGTGCAATGTGATACAAATCAAAAAGTTCTTTATGACTTTTTGTGTGATTTGGGTAGCAGCCAAGTGTGGAATTTACCCAGGATTAAAAACTACTAGTAGATTGGGAGAAGGGCCAAGAAATAAGAAATTTTGGGAGTTCTATATTCAATTGCCTATTCAACAGGCTAAAAACCATTTTAGGAGAATCAATGATGCCTTTATATATTCAATTATTTGTTGACTGACAGGTGATGTGGGATACTGACTATCCCCTGAGACAATGAAATTAATCCAAGAATGGGGAACATGGTTCGTCCAGAACCAACGCTATACTTACATCCACTTGAGAAAGTTCATAGGCAACCCCTTCTTTCTCCCTCGTTATTGTAGCAATAGGATTATTATTCTGGAATATGCAAGGCAAATAGTAGGGGTTCAATCCCTCATGATCCTGAAGCACAAGATGGGAGTAACATTCCTTATTGTCCTTGAGCATCTCAAATGCTGCAATTTGCAGATGGCTAAAACAACCACTCAGGAGTTGCAATATTTATGCCTTAAAGAGTTTGATTATGTTCAATCAAGATATGATCCATTTAGAAAACTCAAAGGAATGATGTCTATAGCATATAAGGGGCATATACCCACACTGAAGGACTTTTGGGTAGGTATGCAAGATAACTTTGAGGCTAGGCAAAGAAGATTTTACCGATTAACAACAACCCAAATGAGAGAATTTGACCTTGAGGACAATATTCCTAAGGATTTCAGGGATGATGAAGAGTTGTTGGTTCCAACATACAAGGATATACAGGTGGACCAAAGGCCTATTTCTCTAGTAAGATGGTTGGAAAATGAAAATAAAAAAATTGAAGATGTTTCTTAGGAGGTTGTTGAAAGGACCTAAAAATGGTTAAATCTTAGGCTTCGATTGAGAGCCACAAGAGAGAATGAAAAAGGCAAGGCCACCATCAATCCTCAATCGAAGGCCACTAAAGAGTATGTAAGGAGAACAAGATCAGAATCAAGGAAGCATACTCTAATGGGTGAAGAAGCCTTGGCTCCTACCATCAAAAAATAAGAATTAATGAAACAATTGGATGCAAAGATGAAGGAGTCTCAACTCTTGAAGACCGCAGTTGAACATGGGATAACAACCAAGTTACTTGTCATGATGCAAGCATCAATCAAACTCGTTGTACCTACAACTGGCATACATCAAGAGAGGGCACATCACAAGGGCGAGATACTTAACAACCCCCTCCTTCTTCTCAAATTCCTGCAAAAACTACCAATCCAGCTCATGAATGGGTCATGGTACATAATTTTGAATCAGACTCAAATGAGGACGATGAGCCTATTGTGACAGTATCCCCCAAGAAGAAGGATAATCTCATGCAAAGACAAGCCACCTCCAATTATTTTTAGGATAAAAGGTGTTAGAATAAGTACTTTCCATTCCACAAGATGAGCAACCCTCTTAAACATTTTCTAATGAGCCTGATGAGCAAACAGTTGTGGTTACTCAAACACAAGTATATGATATACAAGTTGAAACCATGGAGGTTGATAATGAGGATGAGCCCCTAGTCCTCACAACATAGGATCAAGAAGAACTCCTCAAGAAGTGTGAGGGAGGTCAACAAAAGAAAGAAGATGAAGCAAGTAAAGAGTCCTTAGAACAAGAAGTAGGTGAAAAATTAGAGGAGTTTGCCAAGAAGTAGTAGTAGGACTTTGAGCAAGCACTGCAAGCAAACCTTGCACAACAACTTCCTCAACCTCCACCATCCCATGAAAAAACTGTAGAGAAGCAACACGGCCAACCTTGAGAGGTAAATATGGAGCAACCATTTGAATCAATGAACATTGAGAGGGGGGAGTGAATCAGTGTTCTGCAATTTATAAAGTTATCAACCTAATTATCAAACCACCAGATGCATAAGAATGAAAGTAAAATGCAGAAACATAAAGCAATCGACCACACAACCATAACACCAAGATTTTTACGTGAAAACCAGAAAAGGGAAAAACCACAGTGGGATTTTAACCCACAATATTATTATACTATGGTTAGAAGTATGATAATATTACATAAGGGGAATGCACTTGCATTCAGGAACACTGCCTAGAGCTCACTGCTCAAATACAAAATAGGACTACTACCCGGAGGAAGGCTCAATGCCTTACATGTAATTACAATTGATTACAATAATGAATGAACTAAAGAATAGCATCTACTAATGCCAAATAGAAGTTCCAATTAGTCTCAAATTGACTTCTGCAATTGTTCTGACTCTCTGCTCTGTTTTCCTGCTCTCATATACCAGAGCACCTAAATCTTCAATCACATTCACCAAACCTCACACATTCTCTCATACAGACTTCTCATACTCATCTCATACACCAAAATGTTCAACCAAATCAATCTTATGTATTTGTAGACACCTTTGCACAATGAATTAAGTGAATTTTATTCGTTTAATTATCCCTAATTCTTCCAATTAATCTATTCTTCTAATTGACCTTTTAATCAAATTAAAGATTTGATTAAATATCCTTCTTTTATCCTAACCTATTAATTAAACTAAGGTTTGATTAAGTACCCTTAGCCATTTGATTAAATAAATCTTATTTATTTGATTAAAATCCATTTATCCCCTTTCCTATTTTAATTAAATCTACATTTAATTAAATTCCCCTTTACATTTAAATAAATCAAAATTTATTTGTAAATCCCCCCACTTGCAAGATTCCACAAATGCAAGTTGCATCCATTTTGGCTAAATTAAATCATTTTAATTTAACTAAAAATCCTATTTTCCCTCACCCACTTGCAAAATCCTACATTTCTCATTAGCATTCTAATATTCTTCTAGAACCTACCTAATCCTCTCATTATCCTAATTAATCCACTTTGTTCCTTCCTAGCTTGCTCACACATGTGTGAGCACCTATCCCCCTTCTACCAAGATGGGACCACGTTGACTTTTCACCTTCTCCCACTTGTCACAAGGCTAAGCTTGCAAATCTGGGACCACACTTGTGGGACCACATTGATCTTCACCCTCTCCCCCCTTGTGACACACAAGGCTAAGCCTTTCAACTTGGGACCACATTCCTCCTTTAATCTTGACCCTTGATTTGTAATCAATCTTGGCCATCCATTCCTAAGCCTTCAACTCTATAAGATGAGCTCTTGTCTCATATCAAATAATCCCAATCTTGTGCATCAAAATTATAATCTTTTGCAGGATATAAAAGGAGCTCATCTTGTCATCTTCAAGCATCCAATCATTAGCATCAAGCATCCATCTCAAAGAATTTAGATTCATTTTAGCTCATCTTTTAGCTTAATTCCACATCTTTTCTAGCATTGCATAATTACATAGCTTAATTAACTCATCTAGCATCATCTTAACTTTCAATTTGGATCTCATCTAGCATCTTAATCATCTAGTTTTGCATTCCATCTTCATCATCTCATCTTAACATATCACTAAGATCTTAGTTGCATTCCATTTAGATCTTAGAATCATTCTCATAAATCTCATTGTCTGGGTTGTCATCCAAGTGATCAAGTGCTCTTCCAAGTGAGGGCCACCTTGAATCTTAAGGATCCTTAGAGATAGAGGAACATGAGAAGTGCTTAGAGTTTGGTTTTTCAAAGATAGCTTATTGGTTTTGAATTTTGATTTCTAACCTCTAACATAATATTCCATGTGTATGTTTGGGATGTTTTCCCCTCTTGCAGGCTGATACCACATTTTTGGCATACACTATCCACACCAACAAAATGAATCATTTACCATGTCGGCTCCCAAAAACCACATAACACGCAACATGAAATGTATATCACCAATTCGGCTCAATCTGCCCACAAATCCAATTGTTGACCAAAAAAAAATGATAACAAGCTTCATACAAGTTAGCCCAATCTCCTCGATCATGAAACCAATCATTGAAATCAGTCCTAAGATTCTACAATACATGTGATACCAAAATACGTTACACTAAAATAGCTCTGCTCTAACTAAATTATCGGATACCAGACCTTTAATCTTGCTCATGAATCAACACCAGATATCAAAATTATAGAATAATCCTCCTCAAACCTCGAATCATTTACGTTTATCACTACCACCAAAATCAAGATATGCACATTGCACTCATATTCTACCGATTACTGTGTTCCATCTTCCAGACTTATGCCTCATGAACAATATGACTTCCATTAAATAAAATCTATGTGCATCGGATATGATTTCTAGACTGGGTTGCCATCAATGACAACTCCTAAACATTCCTCATGCATCAATCTTCACCAGAATAGTGTCTCTTGCCAACAACAACAAGAAGAAGATGAACATGAACAACAGTTGGAGGGCCACATGGTAACTGCCCAAGTCACCACACAAGGTAAGAAACATGACTCTAATATGCCACAATGGTTAAATTTTAACTTTCAAAAGAAGAATAAGATTGTCCTACCAAGAATCACCTTACAAGAAGCAATCATTGAGTCACCAAGAAGGACCGAGAAAGCTAAAACCCTCACCACTCTCAAGAAGTGTCTTTGGTGATATTGTAGCCAATATTGCTACTCTCATAGAAGAGACAAAAGGTGAAGGATAAGATTCTTTGAAGTATCAAATCTCTCAGGTAAACCTTGGGAAGCAAACCAAATGGGGAGAAATAGCCTCCTTGGATGCCACCAGAACTAGTATAAATACAAGGATAGAGAGGGAGAATAAATTTAAGAAAGAGGTCAAAGCTCAGCTGCAACAATATAGACAACTTCTCATGGAGATGGCAAGACCACTTGATTTGAAACCCAAACATTCTCAACCTTATACCTCATCATTACCACAAGAGGAAGACAAGGCATTATATGCAATGAGAAAGAAAGCAACCATTCTTGACACCTAGGCTAGAGACTAATTGAGCAAAGTAAGAATGTTCCTCCAAGACACTATGGACATCTACGAGGATGCTCATTTCCTTGAAAGAGGTATGACACCACTCACCACCCAATGGAAACCTCAATCTACTAATTTTGCAAAACAAGTTAAGGTGATGAAGAAGATTAAAGATCTGGTAGATGAGGTGATTAAGAAAGAAGACCTACTAGGAGGAGAAGACTTTGGTGTTCTACAAGCCTCCATCGATGCTTTGGAATTCAAATAAGATACTATGAACTAATGTAGAGACAAAGTGATAGAAGGGAATCCACTCTCTTAAGCCTCCTTGATGAATATGAGCAATATGTGGTAAGGGTCTTGGGTAAGCATGGAATGGAAGCCCTCTGAGTGGGCTCAATCAAATAAGAGGAAGTGCTCAAGCAGTGGGATGCATACAAGTCAAAAAACTTCTCTTCAGTCATTAAATTTAGTACTAATGTTATGGAAAGATACATGTACCTCATCCTCCAATCTTACCAAGAAACACAAACAATAGATAACCTGATCACTAGAATGTAGGAGCTCACAGAAAGTTTAAGGGTTGATAAATATTGCATTAAGTACTTGTTGAACCCACCATAATATTCAGTTGATTTCTACTTAGGAAACTATCAGAGCTCCAAATGGAGAAGACAGTGAGCGAGCAGATCACTCCTAGTGTACCCTTAGTTTTGGCAAGCAAAAAGGTGTAGTCATGACTTATGGAGGTAGGACACATAGTTTATACAACACTTCACCCAAGCACGTGTTCAACATGTACCATGCCACCAAGCACAATTTGTGCTCCAGTTAGATGAAACTGCTACTACAATATGTGATCACTTATTGATTAAGGTCAGTTGAGCAAGGTTCAAAAGCAGTGACTTGCATGTCAATTGCAATCTCCACCATTTTGGAACTAGGTCATAGGCATAGTTCATTCCTAGATTATAGGGAATAATATACTATAAATGTAATGAACTAGGCCATTTTGAGGGTCCAAAAATTGAACATTTTAGGCTAAGATGCTATAAATGTAATGAATTAGGCCATTTTGAGGGTCCAAAAATTGAACATTTGAGGCCATAGTTAGGGAATTCATTTATAGTATCTTCATTTCTAATCATTTAAATTTCAAACATTGTTGAAATTTTTCAGGATTAGTGCTTGATGGTACCCATTATTTCAATAATTAATCAATGCAAGTTTCTTCATGGATCACATGTTTCATGATCTTTGTTGATTGAAATTGGTATTTATTTGATTTGATGTCTTCTTTCATTCTAGATAGCATAATTTTTCTAAGTAATGTGGGTTTCATGATATTCGAAGTTGATAGTCAATTCTTTTTGTATGCAACATCGTAGACCTTGCATATAGATGGAAAGTTTCACCAGTTGCTATCTACTATGTTATCGATAACATTTGATCATTTGGAGTATTTCTTTCAAAATCTAATAATCTTGCACGATTATATTTGTTTCCCCTTTACCCCCTATCTCTTTTGCATTTTGTTTCTAAGTGGATCTATGTAAGTCTCTTTTGCAACCAGCATACCACCTTGATTGAACATGTTATATAGGCCCCGAACTATCCATGTACAGTTGTGACCCAACGGACAAGACCTTGGGGAGATGAGATTTCATAAGATTTACTATTTTTAGGAGAAGTTTCGCTTCGTGAAATCTGCATGTTAGGTGAGTATAAAAGTCCCATCAACAAGTTCTACCTCTAGTTCCTTGAAAGTGGTGAAGCAAGTCAACCTATAAATGTGCATCTGAGTTTAATTTCAATAAAATAGAGTTAGCATATTGTATTTGCACTTATATTTTTTGAAACAAGATTCTTTTTTTGTTTTATTTTGAATATTGCTTAAGCCAAATGCTCTAAGCAGGTAGAAGAAATTAGAATTTATAGATTCATTCTCTTTTCATGGGAAGAAATGGAGTGAAAGATATGTGCATAAATATACTTGAAACATACTCATTTATTCCATTACACATAAACAAAAACCAACATATTCTTAACCCTTAATGCCTTTCAACATCTATATAATGTATGATTTAAGGGTATAGAATAATCATGTGCACTCATTACAATAGGAATATTTATTTTATGTCTTCTTCTATAAATAAAATGTATCCATTTAACTCTACATGATTAATTTAGGCACATCAAATATAAACCATGAATCAAGAAGTAACATATTTACTTAACATAATAGTGAGAATAGTTTCCTCATAAAATTGACTCGTAAAGGGAGTTGACACAATATTCTCCTAACATAGATTGGAATTCATAGAAGCAACATCATTTCCCTTTCTTCAATATATTTTATCCATGACAACATCCGAAGTGGAGGTGACCGTAAGAGAAAATAATTACTTAATTGATAAACCCAATCCACTTTCACTAGTATGTATGTATGTATGTGAACTTAGTGCAAAGGCTCAGTAATGCATATGTTTTTTAGAGTCTCATTTTCATACAATATTGTCAATGTACAAATGCCCTCGTAGGTTTCTAATCAACATTCATACCACCCTTGCAATGATAGAATAATTAGACATATAAAATTATTAGGCTTCCTCATGAGATTTGAACCCGCAAATTATTGAAAGAACAAGGTGGCCTTCCAAGGCCAATGGGAGTTTTCCTCCTAACCTTAGGATTAAAAACTAGTCCACCCCCGAGTTTGGGGAGCTAGCATGATGATTAGGTAGAACACAACACATGAAAACAACAAGTAACAAACCTATATTTACACAAATACCACATAAATGTCCCTATTGGGATCTCTACACACAAGGCTCTTCATAGAGCCATAGAAGGGGAGAGAAGAACATAACTGTGGGGGTAAAAGAAAAGACTCAAAATCGACTAAATCTTCTCATTCACATCTCCATTACACTAATGTAATCATATTAATCCATTCCTTCCACAAAAACAACATTACAACCAAAACACCAACACATCTCCCAACCAACTACGAGGGTACTCATACCCAACAATAGAGAAGTGCCTCAATAATCGTTTGGGTACTCTTATCGAAAAAACACTCCCCACATTGTGTCAACTCCCTCTATCCCACACATGGGATGAGTTCCTCATTGAGGAAAACTTCTCCTAACATCCATCATTAAGTCACATGACAACACATACCACGAGATGCAAATACATATGATACACAATAAAATGTAGTTTCATTACAAGATTTAAACATTTGCACAACTACAAATACAACCAAATTACAACCACATGAAGGGGGATTGGACAAATCTTATCTAGTTTGGTCTTCTTCATTTGATGAAATACAAATGTAGTTCTATGAACCAACTTTATGCTAGATCTTCCTCCCCAATTTTCACCCTTTTTTGCTTCCCTTATCTTAATCATGAATTCTTACTCCCATTAACAATAATATCACCCTGCATTCTTCTACTTGTAAGAATGAATCCTTCTGGGTTTTTTTTTCTAAACTATGTATAACCTCCTCTTTCTACTCACCTTTGCTGACACATGTGAACACTTCTAAATGCTTGCACCATTCTAATGATCTCACCTTCAAGTGTGTGAGTTTTTTTAAATGGAAGGGATATCCCACCTAAAATGGTTCCAAGTGTCCCCCACTACCTCATGCCTATCACACCTACTTTCCCAAGTGGTCAATCCCATCACCTTTTAAAATGAGTGAAAATTTACAGTGTATTAAGGTTCTTGAATTACCCTTAACCTATAGCCCTATGACTTACTATGTCGGGAATGAATAGTGAGTGTGATGATGGTTTGATAAATACATTTAAACATGAGGTAAACATTGGATTCAGATAGACACAAATGTCACATTCAACGTTGAATTCTTTTGACACGTTATATTTACACACCTTACACACATCAATTACTTGACATTAGATTCACATGTTACCTTATACACATTTCACATCACAGTATTAACATTCAACATAATATATTAGCCTCTCCATATATACTAGGTTGACATCACAGGTTTAGCACAAGGTCATCATGGTACCTCCCCATCCTATTGGCCATAGGGTACTTGCACACTCAATTCCAAATATTAGTCCATCATGAAAACTTAAATAGTTGAAGCAACTAAATATTAAGTTTACACCTAAGAGAAACAACCTTATGGAAAGTTTAGTAAATGGGGGATTAATTGTGCTTCACTAAAAAACCTTCGAGATTTTAGAAGTTGACTCTTCGGGTTATTAAACATATGAAAAGGGAAAGGGGGAATAAACAATAAAATAGCTAAACTAGGGTGATACATTGATGCAAAGCTTTTATAACACTTTAAAACCCACATCTAAATTCACTAGAATGGACATAAAATGTCACAAACTCTTCATTATTGGGAAGAGAGAAAAAATGCACAAGGCTTAGAGACACAAAGCATGATATTCAAATCTTCCCATGAGAAGCGCCCATTAAATTCTGTTGAAGCCTGAATGTCTTAGTTATCTCACTTGAATAGTTAACATCCATAAAATTTTCCCATCAAATGACATAATCTAATTCCTAGTCATAAATTATTATAGGGAATATAAGAGTATCTAACATGGTCTAAATCCCAATGAAATTACATTAATTTTTTTAGAATAAAGTACTCATAATCATTAGTAACTATGCTCATCTTACAAATGATACAGAGCATCAAAAACTAAACATTAAGCAGTAATAAGATACACGGAGAGACAAACTTTGTACAATCCACTACATCTAATTTATATTAATTATCTGGACATACAAGTCTAAGGTCACAGAATAAGATCAATGCTAAGTTGATATTTTAAATGTCCTTTTGAAAAAGTTGTAAACTTACAGTGTAGCCACATGCTTATATATATCAAATCTCTTTGATCTAAAATAATGATTGCAACTAAACAAGTTTCTGCATACCCATTGCGGGTCCACAATCATCATGGAGGTTGTTGCAACTATTGTGAGCTTAATCATTTATGTTCCTTTGCATACAATGATGTTGCTAGCTATTGACTCCATTGCTTTCTATTGCAACCACATTGGCATGGGTTTTTAATTTGGTTTGCATTTGTACACTTTTGTTTTGTCACATGATATCTCCCAGTGCCTTTCCATTTTGATAATAGCTAATGGCGCGCTTTTATTCTATCTCTGAGCTCAAAATATGTTTGGGCTTCCACTTTGTCCACATGTGGCATGCTATAAAAACTTTTGGATCCTTCTTTTCTTTTTTCTTTTGAAAATTGCACGGTCTTGAAACATGGCATGCTCACGCATCTTTCTCAGAATAAGGGGTTGTGGTTTAACTAGAAATCATTCCACTTCAGCATGTGGTGATCCCAACTAGGTGGGGTCACAAGCCCCTACTCTGTGCTGGGAATTCAAAATCACTTACACTATTGTAAAAGTCTTTTGAAGATCTAATTTTTAATCCCTTAACACTATGCCTCTGAAAATGCAAATTACTAAAACATAGAAAAAATACAGAAAAATAGTTTTTTGGAATTTCTCATCTTTGCTATCTCCACATCACCTCTTCCTAGCTCCATATCTCGTTTAGACAAATATTGACATGTTTCTATCAATGCCTTGATCACAAACTCGCAACAGATGTAAATTTTGTCTACAGCTCCGGCAACTCATAGGGGACCTTCACCTGCGAAGGTTGAACCCAATTTTTTTGGATCATAGATCGAAAGGCTTATCCATGCCAAAAAGAAGCATCCATGTTATCGATTCATTCCAAGTATCTCAAATTAGTTCTTAATGATAAATTATAAGGGCACAAAAGATGCCAATATTTAGCCGCTCCTGTGTGATACTTGTATGCAGATCATTGAAAATAGTAGTGTTAGCTATCCATTGGACACAAAGTCACTAAGAGAATCCATAAAGCATGTGCACTATTACGCTTTGAGGAAAGATAGAAACTAAAATGTTCATTCTCTTAAGAATAATGCAACATGTACAACCACACTTATTGGAAAGGAAGAACATCTAGCTACTATTTACATGGTCTCCAAACTATATAAGAAATTAAACAATTCCATTAATTAGATTTTTAAAGTAACTTCCCCTTATGGCTAGCTTCTGATGCTTCACATGTTCTTGGAAAATCAAGTGAAAAAGAAAAAATAATAAGCATCCAACAGACTATAGAATGCCCTCTGCAAACTAGGAACAAAGAAGCTCACCCATTTTTGAGTGATATCATCTTGTAGTGAATAGATAGGTCGAACCTACTCTCCTTGATGCTCATATTCATGCTTAGGGGAAAGCATGACCAAAATTGACATGTAGATCTCTTTCTAAGGTAGATGCCTGATGGGGAATCCTCTTGGAAGTCAAGTACAAAAAATCAACATTGGACCTACTCTAATTCTCTACTTCCTTTAGGTGTTTTGTGTTGGCATGTGTGCAGAGCATGATGACATGATGATATTGTATGTTGTCATTGATGTCAATATGCTGAAGTATGAACCGATATGTTGTAGTAAGCAAACTGGAAAGAGAACCGGTATGGTGATGTAAACCGTTATTTGTGAAAAAGTGAAGTGGTATGTTTGTTCAAGGTGAACCGACATGTTGGTATGAGAACTGGTAAATGGAAGTTTTGTATTGGGGTTTCATTTGGCATGACTATCGGTTGGTAGTCTCAACTTCAGGGTTTCCGATTGATGGATTCCAAGCTTGTGCGATTCAACCAATGACATCTTGTGATGAGTTAGCATTGTATGAAGACCAGATAAGTGTTGTCACGTCAGCCTTGTGCGTGTGAAGGATTTCCTTGAGGATCTTGCATGGAGATTGATCCTATCTACCTTGGGAATGTGCGAAGTCTCTGTAAATGGTGGAGAGCGTGTGATGAGTTATCAGCTTCCTGAAGCAGCAAAGAATGAATGTTGGAGAACGTCTTGAGATCTGTTCAAGACTGTTGTACTCGATGTAGTGTGATTAACGGTCAGGATTGAACCGATTGGATTGTAAAACCTAAATGTTTAGGGTTTAGGGTTTATGCTACCAACCTATCTATTTCCTATAAGGTCGATGATGTTTTTCATTTTGAAGTTGTTGGCAAATGGTATGTGTGTATCCCAGTGAGCAATACTTGATTCTTGCTAGACTGGAGAAGTGTGTTGGTACCTGCAGAGTGTGATTGCAAAAGAAAAGGAGCTTAAGTGGATTTGCCTTGGCATTGAGTGTTGTTATCAAATCGGTGTATTACCTATTGACTTCTAACCATTTCAACAGTTGGAAAATCCCTTAACTGGGTAGCTTTAACAGGCTTTTGTGTAAATCCTTTAACAGGGTGACTCAATTCAATGAGTTCTTCAAATCCTCTTGCGAGGTAACCTTTAACAGGGTTCTAACCTTTAACTAGGTATTTAGCCATCCCTTAACCGGGTTATCCCTAGCAGGATCGGTTCCTAGCAGAACCTATTGTAAAAGTCTCTAACCAGACTAGGCTCCTAACAGAGCAGACTTCAAAAGAGTTCAAGAACAGCTTGTGGGTATTCATCCCCGTCATGGTTTTTCCCAGTTGGGTTTCCACGTGAAAATCAGTGTGTCATGTGTGATGCCTTTCATGTGATGGTTTAGTGCTTTATGTCAAACTAGTAAAATATATTGAACTAAGCAGTCATTATATTTCTGATGATAGATTACTTGTTTATGCATAAGGGTGAAGTGGAAATGAGGTATTAGATTGTATGGAAACTTAAGGGTTATCGGTTTATGTCTTGCACATTCTCACTGTGTTTTACCGGTAGTAGTCTAGTTTAGACCGGTGTTAGTGCTTGCCAATCAAAGTGCACTGTTTGCAGTTAAACTGGTTCAGGAAAAGTGTTTTTTCCTGTACTGATTCACCCCCCCCCCCCCTCTCTCAGTACCGGTTTGGTACTAACTGTTCATCATTTATTCATCAATTGGTATCAGAGCGGCTTCCAGGTCCTCTGTGTTGTAAGCTTAACCGCTTGAGGAAAATATCCTACTCTAATGATGAAGAGGGAAGGTCCAAAGTTCAACAGAGACAACTTTAAAATATGGAAGGACAGAATGAAGATATACATCAAAAGCATGGGTGCTCAACACTGGAGCTATGTTGAGAATGCTTATGTTATCCCTACTGGTACTCTCACCGATGATCAAGAGAGAGAGATTCAGGAGAATGGGCAAGTCATGGAAGCCCTAATCAGCAGTCTATCTGACATTGAGTTTATTGATGTTCGGGTTAAAGACAATCCCAAAGAAGTATGGGATGCTCTTGAGAATATCTATGGCAGTGATGAGCATGTGAAACAAGCTAAGGAAGAGAGCCTTAGGGGAAAGTTTGAAGACATGCAGATGGTTGAAGGAGAGACCATTCAACAATATGGAATAAGAATCAAAACTATTGTTGGGGACATCAAGAGTGTAGGTGGTATAATAGATGATTCCACTATTGTTAGCAAAGTCTTGAGATCCTTATTACCGATCTATGCAATAAGGGTTGCTGCTATTCAGGAGTTGACGTCTATAGATAAGACAAAGGTATCCCTAGACTCCATCAATGCTAAGTTGACAGCTTATGAGCTAAACAATTATGATGGCAGTATTCAAAAGACCGAATCAGCCTTTAGAGCATCTGTTGCACCATCTAGAAAGGGCAAAGAAGCTAGTACCAGTGGTGAACCAAGACAAAGTAGAGAAATGGATGATGAGGAGATCCTGATGGAATTTAAAGCTCTTATTACCAAGAGACTTCCTAAGGGAACCGGTAAATACAGAGGTAAGCTTCCTTTGAAATGCTTTTCTTGCAATAGGATAGGACACATTGTTGTAAACTGTCCTAATGGTGATAATAAGGACAAATCGGAAAGGTTCAAGAAGTTCAAAGGAGGAAACTGGAGAAACTATTTTGTAGCGGTTGATGAAGGTGTCAGTGATGAGGAATCAAAAGATGAAGATAGTGAAGACATTGTGTTTGTAGCAATTAAGGAAGATGTGTCAAGAAAGAAGGCTCTTGTCTCCCACTTTGATAATTCCAATGAGTGGATTATTGATAGTGGTTGTTCTCACCATATGACTGGTGACCGAAGTAAGTTTCTATCTCTAGAAGAGTATGATGGTGGTGTGGTTTGTTTTGGTAATGATGCACCATGTATGGTAAAAGGTAGAGGGTCCGTCTCTTTGAATGGAAAAAGCAGTGCTGACAATTTGTATTGGGTAGAAGGTCTCAGACACAATCTTTTGAGTGTTGCCCAGCTGAATGACAATGGAATCACTCTAGAATCCAGAGATGGAGTGTGTAAAATAAAAGGTAAGAGTGGTGAACTGATGGCCACCGGTGTGCAGACCAAAGGTAACCTATTTTAGTTGAATGCAAATATCAATACATGTCTAATGGCTAAGTTTGATGATAGCTGGATATGGCATAGGAGACTCTGCCATGAAAACTTTGATAATATTGTGAAGGCCAGTAAAATCAAGGCAGTTAAAGGATTGCCTATACTGAGCAAACCGGAGAATCCTTTTTGCAGAGAGTGTCAACTGAGGAAAATGTCTTCCTCAACCTTCAAAGGTAAATCTTTCACTGCAGACAATTTACTTGATCTTTTGCATACTGATTTGTGTGGTCCTATGAAAACTAGGACTGTGCAGGGAGATAGGTATTTTATGATTCTTACTTATGATTGCTCAAGAATGATGTGGGTCATGTTTTTGAAGGAAAAGTCTGAAGCCTTTGAAAAGTTCAAATCCTTCAGAGCACTAGTTGAAAAAGAAAGCGATAAGAGGATCAAGTGCCTAAGAACTGATCAAGGAGGAGAATTCACTTTCGGTGAATTCAACAAGTACTGTGAAGAGAACAACATCAAGAGGCAACTGTCTGCCCCCCGAACTCCACAACAGAATGGCCTAGCAGAGAGAAACAACCAGATTGTAGTTGAAGCAGCCAAAACAATGCTGATCCAAGGAAAAGTTGCTCACACCTTTTGGAGAGAAACGGTGAGCACTGCAGTCTACATAATGAACCAGGTACTCATAAAAAAGGGTAAGGATAAAACACCTTATGAGTATTGGACTGGTAAGACACCAGTGGTAAGCTACTTTAAAGTGTTTGGTAGCAAATTTTATATCAAGAGGAGTGAACATCAGAGCAAGTTTGATGCTAAATGCAATGAGGGAATATTCCTAGGGTATTCCACAAAGAGCAAAGCTCTCAAATTTTTCAACAATAGGACTCAAAGAATTGTTGAAAGCATCAATGTTAGAGTTGATGAAACCTCTAAGAAATCTGAAGAAACTGATAGTGAGCAAGTAGGAGATGAACTGGTAGTAGCCTTCTGGGAACCGGTTGCAAAACAGCCTAGCACCAATAACAGTGCTCCTACATTGGTAGATATTGATGCTAATGAAGAAGAAAAGCAAGAGGAAACAACTAAGATCATTCCTAGGTATGTAAAGTTGAATCATGATCCAAAGCAGATCATAGGAGACAAGGATGCAGGAATTCTTACAAGAAGAAAGGTCAGAGAAAACTCTTGCATGATCTCTGAATTTGAGCCTAAAACATTCAAAGAGGCACATAAAGATGAAGACCGGATCAAGGCAATGGAAGAGGAACTTGACCAGATAGAAAAGAATGGTACATGGTCTTTGGTACCCAGACCTAAGCATAAAAATGTCATAGGCACCAAATGGGTTTTCAGAAATAAGTTGAATGAAGATAACACAGTGGTAAGATACAAAGCCAGATTGGTGTGCAAAGGATATGCTCAAGAAGAAGGAGAAGACTATGGAGAAACCTTTGCTCCTGTAGCCAGATTGGAAGGAGTTTGTATGCTTCTTGCATATGCAGCATTCAAGGGATTCAAATTATATCAAATGGATGTAAAATATGCATTCCTAAATGGAATACTAGAAGAGGAGGTGTACATAGAGTAACCAGATGGGTTTACCCTATCAGAAGTCAGTGACATGGTGTGTAGGCTACATAAAGCCTTGTAAGGACTAAAGCAGGCACCTAGAGCATGGTATGAACGCTTGCACTCCCATCTTGTGAAGATTGGATTTGAGAGAACAAGTGAAGATAGCAATATCCATCTGAAGTCAGAAGGAGATTAGATTCTAATCTATGAGGTATTTATTGATGACATAATTTTTGGAGGAGATGACAAGATGAGTCATGATTTTGTAGATGAGATGAAAAAGGAGTTTGAGATGTCACTTATAGGGGAGATTAAGTTCCTCATTAGACTACAAATTCAACAAATGAAAGATGGAATCTTTATCACTCAGTCCAAGTATGTCAAAGAGGTGTTGAAGACTTTTGGGATGGAAGACAACAAACCGATTGGTACACCGATGGTGACCGGTTGTAAATTATCAAAAGAGGATGACTCAGGGTTGGTAAATGAGAAAGAATATCGATCAATGATCAGTAAATTACACTATGTAGTACATAGCAGACTGGACATTACACATGCAGTGGGCATTACTACATGGTTTCAGAAAATCCCAAGAGAATCCCAATTGGTAGCAGTCAAGTGGATTCTTAGATATTTGAAGGGAACTATTGACTATGGATTATGGTATCCATACAGTAATGATTTCAACCTGAAAGTGTTTACAGATGCTGATTGGGCTGGTAATGTGGACGATAGGAAGAGCACAACCGATGGTGCTTTCTTTCTTGGTGGTAGACTAGTCTCATAGATGAGTAAGAAGCAGAGTTGTATCTCTCAGTCTACAGCGGAAGCAGAATATGTTGTAGCATTTATGAACTGCACCCAGACAATTTGGATGAAGCATGTATTAAATGGCTTCAAGGTTGCTGTATCTGAACCGGTAAGTATATTTTGTGACAACACAAGTGAGATTAACATCTCCAAGAATCTGGTTTTACATGCTAGAATCAAGCACTTCGAGCTCAAGTATCATTTCTTGAGGGAGAAGGTTCAGAACAAAGAAGTTGTACTGGAACATGTTTCCAGTAAGGAGCAGTTAGCAGACATATTCACCAAGCCTCTGCCGAAGGCTATCTTTACCTATTTGAGAGGTGAATTAGGGGTGTTGCCCCTTCAAGAGGTGAACTAAAGGTGTGTGCTCCACATCAGTCAGGACTTACATTAATATATCTTTTTCGGGATTGGTGTGTTGAAGGATGCTACTCCTTAGGGGGAGTAGCATAGTGGCACATAGATGTGTATGCTTCCACTTTGGCATTGTTGTCAAAGGGGGAGAAGATGTGAAGCGGAGAAGATATCTGCAGTATTAGGGAGAAGATGTGAAGCAGAAGCAGAAAGATATCTTTGTATATTGCCATCAATGCCAAAGGGGGAGATTGTTGGCATGTGTGCAGAGCATGATGACATGATGATATTGTGTGTTGTCATTGATGTCAATATACTAAAGTATGAACCGGTATGTTGTAGTAAGCAAACTGGCAAGAGAACTGGTATGATGATGTAAACTGGTATTTATGAAAAAGTGAAGCGGTATGATTGTTCAAGGTGAACCGGCATGTTGGTATGAGAACCGGTAAATGAAAGTTTTGTATTGGGGTTTCATTTGGCATGACTATCGGTTGGTAATCTCAGCTTCAAGGTTTCCGATTAATGGATTCCAAGCTTGTGTGATTCAATCGATAACATCTTGTGATGAGTTAGCATTGTATGAAGACCAAATAAGTGTTTCCACGTCAGCCTTGTGCACATGAAGGATTTCCTTGAGGATCTTGCATGGAGATTGATCCTATCTACCTCGAGAATGTGTGAAGTCTTTGTAAACGGTGGAGAGCGCGTGATGAGTTATCAGCTTCTTGAAGCAGCAAAGAATGAACGTTGGAGAACATCTTGAGATCTATTCAAGACTGTTGTACTCGATGCAGTGTGATTAACGGCCAGGATTGAACCGACTGGATTGTAAAACCTAAATGTTTAGGGTTTAGGGTTTATGCTACCAACCTATCTGTTTCCTATAAGGTCGATGATATTTTTTATTTTGAAGTTGTTGGTAAATGGTATGTGTGTATCCCAATGAGCGACACTTGATTCTTGCCAGACTGGAGAAGTGTGTTGATACCTGTAGAGTATGATTGCAGAAGAAAAGGAGCTTAAGTGGATTTGCCTTGGCATTGAGTGTTGTTATCAAATCGGTGTATTACCTATTGACTTCTAACCATTTCAACAGTTGGAAAATCCCTTAACCGAGTAGCTTAACAGGCTTTTGTGTAAATCCTTTAACAGGGTGACTCAATTCAATGAGTTCTTCAAATCCTCTTGCGAGGTAACCTTTAACAGGGTTCTAACCTTTAACCGGGTATTTAGCCATCCCTTAACTGGGTGATCCCTAGTAGTATTAGTTCCTAGCAGAACCTATTGTAAAAGTCTCTAACCAGACTAGGCTCCTAACAGAGCGGACTTCAAAAGAGTTCAAGAACAGCTTGTGGGTATTCATCCCCACCGTGGTTTTTCCCAGTTGGGTTTCCACGTGAAAATCAGTGTGTCATGTGTGATGCCTTTCATGTGATGGTTTAGTGCTTTATGTCAAACTAGTAAAATATGTTGAACTAAGCAGTGATTATATTTCTGACGATAGATTACTTGTTTATGCATAAGGGTGAAGTGGAAATGAGGTATTAGATTGTATGGAAACTTAAGGGTTATCGGTTTATGTCTTGCACATTCTCACTATGTTTTACCAGTAGTAATCTAGTTTAGACCAGTGTTAGTGCTTGCCAGTCAAAGTGCATTGTTTGCAGTCAAACCGGTTCAGGAAAAGTGTTTTTGCCTGTATTGATTCACCCCCCCCACCCTTAGTACCAGTTTGGTACTAACTGTTCATCATTTATTCATCATTTTGAACCAATAGAGGTTGGTCTTGATGACTCATCTCATGGTATGAAAACCTCTTGTCATTGTTGTTCTTTCTCTTTCTCTTCTAGTTTAGGAGATGATCTCATGATGTGAAGGTTTGAGCATAAAACTTCTAATTCATCCCATAATTTAGGCCCTGACTCACCCTCCGTGGACGAACCTTGCAGAGGAATCCTTAGGTTTTCAGGGCATTGGATTCTCACCAATGTTTGCGTTACTCAAGCTAACATTCTCGCGCAGACACTTCCCTTTGACTTCGTCAATCTCCTCCTTGCTTCTCTCCATGATAGGGGTCACCCTTAACTCATAGAAATCTTCATAATTTTTCTCATGCTCACATGATCCACCAAGCTCTTCAACATTTGCTTGTTGCTCCAATACTTCTGCTATGGTAGACATACAAAAATATTCCTCGTCATGGTCAATGAAGCAATAAAGTTCATCAAATGAGACTAATAAGTCCTCTTATTCATTTTTATCCCTTACATGTCTGGTACCTTGTTGCTGCAATTGGTCATCTTCATTTTCTCTTGTAGTAGAGATGGATTTGAATTATTGCAAGCTTATGGAAGCTCACAATAGTGGGTTGCTCCTCTTATTTCCGTTGTTCATGAGACCAATTAGCCCTCCAAACAACAGGTCCACCCTTAAAGAGTGAAATGGTATTAAGGTAAGAGAGGTGAGGAGGAAAGCTTTTTCACAAAAGAGATTGAGGGGGTTCATTAGAAAGCATGCCTTTTTTGATGCTTGGGATTTCAAACTTAGGGGTTTTAGGGGCCGATTCCTCCTCCCGCGTGAGTTTCTCTTCTACCTTATTAGTGACTTGTATTACAAGAAACTTCTCTTTTTGTTTTCTCCAAGCCTTTGCTTGCTGCTACTGAAGCTAAGCTTGGTAAGAAAGTTGATCCTGTTATAGGCAATATTATGGCTCCTCGTAAATAACCTTAATATGTTCTCAGAAAGTCAACAATATTTCTTTGGTATTAATGTTTTCCAAGTTTCTCATATTTTGATTTTGGGTGGGAGGATAATCATACTAATGGGAAATATAATAAGCCTCCCGAGGTTGTTGGTACGCATGTGTAGGCTGCCAAGAAGGCTATGCAAGGGTGGGCATGAGGAAAGCATTAGTAAATCACTCATAACTTTATGTGGCAAAGAAATATGGAGCAAATATGGAGACATTTGTAGCTTAATATTGTTGATAGGAAGGTCAAAAGCTTGTATTTTCATGGAAAGGAGGGGGAAATATGTATTATTCATAACATCTTTCCATGTTGAAGCATGAGAAAATTTAGAAATAAGTTTAAATGATTCTTCAAATAAAAACCAGAATTCTACTTAAACAGAGGTTTGGGTACATAACAATAGAGCCACCCCAACAATTTAATCTCATAGAGTTACCAGGTGCTTGCAGAATACCTCTTTAAGGTTGAATGTGTTGAAGAAAACACCAAATATGCAACCATGAAAATTTGGTCAGACCAGGCATGCCAGAAAAAGAACTCTTGATCCCTAAGAAGTTTGAAGCCATAAATAAGGTTAGTCAAGGAGTTTCATAGATGTGGGACTTTTGTTCTTTGTGAAACAACCTCCAGGATTTTAGAAGCCAACTCTTCGTTCAAAGGAGGAAATGGAAGAGAGAGAGAGAGAGAGAGAGAGAGGTGAAACACTTAACGCAAAGCTTTTACAAAGTAACTCAGACATAGGGCATAACTTTCAAATCCTCCCACGTGAAGCATCTACCAAGGTTAGATAGAAAAGAAAGGGATTCTTTTAAATTTTCATAATAAGTAACCACTCTTAAAAGTTTGTTCCTTGAATAGCATATTCTAAATCCCTGATCTGAGGAAAATGGAAGAGAAAATTCCTCTAAATGAACTATTATACACAGATTTCAGGAAGTAGAGAAGCTAAAATGAGTAAATAGTAATCATTTCAAGATCAAAACTGCATAGAGCATATCAATCTAAATAAAACAAACAAAAGGCAAACAAAGGCATAATCCAATGCCCAATCCAAGAAGAAAGATGCTAAGGTCATATCGCAAACATAAATTACTAAACTCTTAACCATTTTTCTATTTTTCACAAGAAAGGGGATCATGAAATCCTTCTTCTTCCAAAGTGTTGAACTTTCATTTAAAAAATTCTCAACCCTCTTTACAAGAATGCCCGAAGGCTTTATAGAAATTTCTTCACTAGAGTGGGAATGATTTTTTAAACCATATTATCCTATACATATACCTTGTGTGTCTTTAACAATCACAACAACATTGTAATTGCCCCACATGAAGGATCTATGTGTTACTTTCTCACCTTACATTCAAGCATGAGTGCCATCTGGGTCACTGATCATTTGAAAACAAAATGGTTTATGCATGTTGTTCCTTTTAAAAATATTTAGAATCTAATATTGTTTTGGATCTACTAGGCATCTAGGTTCATCTCTGATTATTTTGACCAATGGTGTGCACGTGTCCCTTCTTTGAAAAAGAATTTAGTGACCTTTTCTCTCAGCTGCCAAATGGCACTTTCCATTATTGTCCCTGAAACTTTGCATTCATCTTAGCGAGAACACATGCACCATAACACATGGTACATTATTGAAAATATTTGAGTAACATACCATGATTTGAGTTTTATGTGGAGCTTCCACATGTTTAAGAGACACATTGCATGATGGCTAAAATCTTTCAGAATTCCTCTTTTGTTATTCTTTGAAATATTCAAGTGACTTACAAATGGATAATTTCAGGGTGCTTACTTATAAGTTTTGTTGGTTTAAAATTTTGTAAACTGGGGAAGTTCACAAAATTGTGTTTTTAGCCACAGTGTGTGAGATTAAATCTCTCCTAATTGTAAGGGAAAGTTCCCATTTTTCTTACTACTCTCTCTATTTGAAATACAAATTTAACTATGAATCTATTTCTAAACTTAGACGGTACACCATCCTATTCACTCTCTAGAATATATGTTATTCTCTTCTCTTTTTTTCAGGAAAGAATTTACAATGCAAAGCAATAACAAGTAATAAAACTTCAAAGTTACAAAGAAATAACTTAAAGTATATGAATGAAAATACAAATAAAGAAGCAAAGTTTCCGTGAAGGCTCAAAGTCCTCTATTTGTTCTTCGAGATGAGAAAATAGTGTTATAACTCAAAGTCTTGTAATCACTATAATCTTATCAACCTTTTGACAAATAATTTTGTAACCCACAATGTTTAATAAGATAAAAAAAAGAAAGCACAAAGTCTTCAAATTACTACCTCTTTTACAATATCTCTTTAACTTAAACAAAACACAGAGTCTTTGTCTCTCGATATCAACCTACTAAATATATTTAACAAGTGTTGAAATATGACACAAACTTCACAAATCAAAACTTGGTCTACTCTTTAATGATATTTTTCCACAACACCTTTACTTAATCAAAAATAAGATTTAGTAAGAACACTCTTACCATAAATACAATGAAGTCAACACAAAGTTTGAATGCCAAAGGTATCTTCTTATTTGATCAAGTTTGCAAACTAAAAATAGGAACACAAAGTTCCACTTTTTCTCTTCACTTCGGTAGTTTTGTTGCATAAGATTAAAGATCAAAATTTCAATAACAAACCTCGTATATAAATAGGTGAGGTGTAATGAGAAAATCTAGGAAAACTATGACTAAAACAAAGAAGGGTCCTATTTTACTTAGAACTTGTGCATACTCTAGGTACATTGATACAAAATGACACTTTAGGTGTCAAAGTCTTATTACAAAAATGCACCTAAAACTTCTAAAAAATGGAAAATACTAAGTGTCGCCAGACACTCCATTTTGGTCTTTTTTCATGAACTCCTTGAATTTATATAGAAATTCCTTCATTTTTTCTTCATTAGGTCCCTTAGCATGGCTTGTAATGACTTTGACCCTGGTGAGAGAATATTTGAGGCTCATGTAACATTTCTTATGATTTTTCAAAAGAGAGGCTAAATCATCCAGATTGACTTGGATGTCTATTAACTTGTCAATAGAAGATAATGAGAACACCTGTTTATCAACCTCTTCACCAACAAGAAAGTTGAATTCTTTGATAATGGAATCTTCATGGAGAGGCTTTTGGTTTTCATCAAGTAATGTACAAGGGAGTGTTGATATCTTCTCAATGATGTCCTTTCCCTTATCATTACATTCCTTTTGGGTTTTTCTCTTATCTTTTATAAGTATTTCTAGGGTGTTCATTTGATGTTCTAGTGCCTCTCTCTATTCAATATACATGTCCCTTGAGACCAATACTCCATCTTCAACTAAAACATCTAATTGAAAATATTCTAACTTAAACAATGAGTGAATTTCTTCTCCCATGTTTCCAATTCTTGTGATAAAAGATCAAATGTGTTGTCGATCTTAGACTTGACTCATTCTAGATTATTTATCAAAACAACTGCGGAACTTATAAGATGAGTTCCTTGAATAAACAACCTATCCATCCACTCACCAACTGATCTCCCACGTGAATTAACTTGTTCATCTTTCTTGACAATTTGTTCATCCACTAATGAGGTGACTGGTTCTATTACCTTCGATGACTTTGTTATTTTGATCAAGACGTTGGTGAGTTGATCCACCCATTTCTTCAATTAATCCCTCTTGATATTTTCTTCATTATAACTTCTCACAAGGTTATCAAAAGTAGCTTGAGCATCTTCCACTATTCCTTCATATGTCTACTTGCCTAGGTCAATTCTAGTGATAACATGGTCAGTGGGCTACACTTTATCTAAATTTGTATCTGAAGGAGGAATTGCCATCTCAACATATTTATTCTTTGATTTATCAACCTTTACCTTGGATATGTTCTTGGCTTTCTTTGCACCCTTAGTAATGACATGAATCAACTAACTAAAGTCAAATTCATTTGGGGAGAGGGCTTTCTTTTTCCTTTTGGGGTTATTAGATATTAGCCAAGGTGGTAAAGGTGTATCATCTTCCACTCCAGTGGTTAACACTTGTGATGCTAGTTCTTGGGATTGAATGCTTATGGTAACTATAGGTGGAGTAGAGGTAACAATGGGAGGTGGGTTACGAGTTGAAGAAACTCTAGGAGGAAACTGAGTTTTTGATATAAACTTATCAAAATCTTCCAACATATAAGAAGTTACCTCAGACAAATTAGGAAGAAATGTATTTTCAATATTGTCTTGGGGTGTGTCAAGGGCAAACTCACTGGTAGTTGTGGAAGGGATAGTATGAATCATAGGAGCCTGTGATGAATATGAGATAGTGGAACCAAAAGGAATAGTGTCCTGAAGTAGTAACTGTGACATCATATGACATAGGAGGAATACCCTCTCGTGTCTCTTGAGACTAGGAAGTAATAGGATTTTATTGTAATCCTTCCTCATCAAATTATTCTTCTTGTTCCTTTTCTGGTTCTTCATCTTCAACTTGCTCACCTTCTTCATCAAGCAACTCTTCTTCATTACTATCATGAACTTGAGTCAATTGAGTTGAAGATTCCCCTTGGCTCTTACCTTTCCCAACTATGAACTTGAATTTGGGAGCCTTCAAAACTGTTGTGTCATGTCTATTCTTTGTTCTCAATTCAGAAGTCTTTCCCACAGGCCCTGCAGTATCATCTTCATATCTGATTTAGAAAGGTTTCAATTGAATACCTTATTGAGTTAGCCAAACATTGGTATTGGCAAGAATATTTTGGAACCTGATCCTTATGGAAGTGTTTTCTTTTTTAGACCATTGAATCAGAGGCAAAGGTGAATGTGTAACCTTGTTCTTCTCATACATAGAATCTAAGATATCACCATCATTCTCAAAATCTTTACGGATATCAGCAAGATTCAAGTTCTTAATTCATTCCACTGTCAAATGGCAGTAGTCAAGCCTCCTGATATCCTCTTTTGTCTTACAATCAATCCATACATCTTCTACCTGGTTTACATGAGAGTAACGTTTCTTGATTTTGTTCGTCATGCCTCTGTAGTCAAAGTATTTCCTAGCCTTGAAAAATTTCATTGTCACTCTCCTCATTTCTTCTTCCATCGCTTGAGCCTTGTAGATAGAATTGATTGAGTATCTCCCAATGGTAATGGAGAACTTAATACTAGTCTCATGGGCACCAGATTAGCATTCATGCACAACCAACATTTGACGAGCCATCTCCATGAGAATAATTTTGTCAGATGGGTACCTAGGAAGCATGAAAGGTTCACCATCAAAACATCTAATTATGAGATACATGAATGTAGGGAATTGCAAGAATATACATCCATAGTGATTAACTACATTCCAGGATTCATTTGATACTCTCTTCTTGTGAAGATATTTATCAAACATACACATGTACTGAGCAAAGAAAGCATCATTGACTCTCCTGAAATGATGCAAACTCTCTTTGAGAGTCAATTGTGTGCAATACTGGTATACAATTTGAATCTGACTCTCGTCTCCTATGGTAGATAATCCTAGAAAATGCCTCATTGAGGCAACTTGTTACATCCCATTTGTGCCCTATATGTTTTTATGTTATATTTACACAATGTTATTTGTGTCCTATATGTTTCTATGCTATATTTACTTAGTGTTATTTGTGCCCTAGATGTTTCATGTTATATTTAAGTAATATTATTTGTGCCCAATATGATTAAATGATGATTTGCAACTTTTATGTTGATGATTTGATATTATCCATTATGGTATTAAGATGTTTACTTTTTTTGCTAAATAAATGCAATGATAGGATTTCAGGCTAACTACTTGAATTGGCCAAGTGTGTGTAGTAGATCATCGTCCTCCAAGGAGGGAGGAGAAGTATCATCCGGTCGGGAGAGCGAAAGAGGAACTCAATGCCATCTGAAAACCCTAACCGTAAGTTGAGTCATTTTGTCTTGAACATTAACCTTGTTTTCCTCAACCTGTTGTGCCAGGTAACCCCACACGTAGGGTTTCACATCTCTAGTCTTGAAATTGGTATTTCAAGCTAATTTATTATTATTATTATTAACATTCTTATTATCATTATTTTTAATTAATTAAAATTAAAATTTCAAATGGCACGTATACACACACGCACGCACGCACGTACGCACGCACGCACGCACGCACACATCAGGGATAACTTTAAGAAACCCCCCCCTCCCCCCTCGGGCAACTATGTAAAATCCTGGCAAATCAGACATTATTTTCAGGGGGAAGTTTTCATATCGATGGCGAAATTTATTTTTTTAATGACGAAAAAATTATTTTGTATTGGCGATTTTTTTTCTAGGGTGCGAAAATGCCATAAATTTTTGGCGAATAATACCTTGTTCTATGGGGAAAATATTTATTGTGGGAGGCGAATAATTATTGTTAAAAGGAACAAATATATAATTGTATGAGCGAAAATTTTTACTCCGAAGGAAAAATTATTTAAATGTATTGGCGATTTTTATCCAGCGCTTGAAAATTATTTAAATTTATTGGCGATTTTTATCCACCGCTTGAAAAATTTTTAATTTGTTTTGGCGAATATTTGTTATTTATGGTACAATATATAATTCATTGGCGATTTCATAAATTCATTACCATTAATAGACAAGGCACATCACATCACATCACATAATACATTGAGTCCGGACTCTGCACGATGTATCAATAAGCGCGGCCTCTTTGACACGTAAAGGGTGACACATACCTAAAATCTATCAATGATTTTAAACCGTTCGATGATCGTATATCAATGGCTGAAGTTTTATTTCGGCCCAATTTTCTAAAGAGAACATAGCTCACCAGAAAGTGCTCGGAGTGGAATTGGATTCAATAGACACGTATCAAATGTCACGTATCACGATCGATAATTTCATTCATTTAATATATATCTTTTCACTTACAGCAATCCACTCTGTCCCCATGACTTCCAATGTGATACTTGCCAATTTGGTACTGGTTCATAGCTGTTTCCAATTTCGCACACTCGTGCATTTATGGGAAAGATTTGCAGAGATACGAAAGATTTAAAAAAATTTGTAGCAGTTAATACTGTTAAAGAAGCAATTATTACAATCAAGAGCTTCAACAATTTATATACGATCTCTGCTTCTTTCATCTTCAATTAGCCTTTGCCATTTAGTAGATAAATCGTCAGAGCTCACGGTATTTTAGGTTTATAGGCTCACTGCTCAGGTTGTTTAATTTGTTAATCTATTTTCTCAAGATGGACACTCCCATCCACTTCAGAAGCATTTCTGCAAAGGACCAAAGGGCCTTTCTAGGCTCCGTTAGAGACCCAACCCTCCAATCAGTCTACAAGGAGGTTGGGTCGTTCACCAATGAAGTTGTGCGGATGGTGCTAGGCAGAGAATTTCTGTGAAACGAAAATAGGTACCGTGTTAACACGGACCTTACATCCCGCTTCTTAGCGTCTCTTCTGGACTTGGGAGGAGACAAGGTGGATATGTTGATGCTGTTGAGGAAGGTTTTTAAGGAAGACTTCCTCGGAGATGACATTACTCTTGTCGTTCTTGCAGAAGTAGGGGTGGGGATCCCTTGGGTGAGTGATTTATCCAAGCTTCTCCTCCCTGACCAAACACTGCCAGTGGCCAAGCAATCATTTCTCCTAAACTTGAATGCGGAGCAGCTGACGCGTCACAGAAAATGGGCGCAGATTGGCAAGGACTTCCTCTGGAAATGGTTCCTCCTGGACGACTTTCCAAACTACATGTGGCTTGAAGAATTCTCTCAGCTTGTGTTGTCTGAAGAATTCTACATGGAAGGAGGGCCAGATTCTTAGGGAAAAATTGTAAACAATTCCACTACCTTTAGTTTTTTTTTCCTATGTCCTTGAACCCTAACAGGCTGAGTGCCAGAGGCTCACTCATTTTGGCTTTTAAGTTTTTGGGGGACTTAAGTCTCTGACAAAAAAATTGTAAATTTCAAAAGCATAAATAATTTAATGATAATTTTTCAAATTCCAGTTTGTTTCACTTTGCCTCTTACATTCTTATGGATATAAAAATGCTTTCTATAATTCTATTTCATTTTTATTAATTAATTTCTTTCAAATGCTTTTTGTATATGAGCTACGTTATTTCAATTATTTGTTAAACAATGGAAATAAATTTAATATTGTGATCTTTTTATGTAATGCTATAAAAAAAATTAAAAAAAATTTGTTCCATTAATTATTTGTACATTGATTATGGTTGATTATAATTTTATAAATATATACTATTACTATATAGTCATTCAAAATACTAAATTTCAAAAGTTGCAAGATACAAAAGTTTATCGGTCAAGGTTTTTTCATTCAATTAATTGAAACGTTTCAAGATACAAAATTTGTCCACAACTTATAGCAAGCAGACAAAAAAACTAGTTCATTGCCGATAGGCCGCTCACTCAGTCTCACTATCCCCCTGGTCCTCCCAGTCCCTTCCCTCCTCAGAGGTCGATGCTTTGGCTTTCCCTTTTGCCGCTTTAGCTTTCATTTTTGGAATGTAGTTTAGGAACCCGAAGTCGGGGTCGCCCTCCAAGCTTGCCAGTAGCTGTATGGCCCTTCCTTCTTCAACCTTATCTCTCAATGCCCTACCAACCTCCATCCTTGCTGCCACATGCAAAGCATTCAGGACTTCATCCACCCTCGTTAATTTAACAAAACCTTCCTACCACAATAAGACATTAATGCCATGAGATCAGGAAAAAGATTTCCTGCCATCCTCCCCTTCCTCCTTTCGTGTGGCATGCCGTAGACAACTCCTTGTGCAACAATTAATCGCCACCTTGGCATTTGTACTTTCCAAATTTGCTCGCCTTAACAGGTTGAGGACTGCAGTTGCACATTTTTTTAAATTAATAGACTAAATTTATGTTGAAATTATATATATATATATTTTTAAACTATTTTTGAAAATGATATATCGTAAACATATTTTCAAAGAATTTTGTTAAACGTTAAATTAATATTTTAGATTTAATATTGAATGTTTTCTTTTTAATATTAAACTTTTACCTTTCAAATTACATATCAAAATTTATATTTTTATTTTGTTATTTGTTTTATTCTAGAAACTAAGTTTCATGTTTAATACTATTTTTGAATTTAAATTTTTTACAAATAATATTAACATTATATTTAATAGTTATCTCAAACTATTGCACATCTTTAATTACAAATAATATTTATTATTAACATTATATTTAATAGTTAATAGTTATCTCAAACTATTGCCCAATGCCCGGAATTGAACATTTTAAATTTAATTAAATAGAATTAAGTGAAAATCTATACTTATAGTCTATGACTCTATAGACTATAAATCTCTTTTTCGGGCGGAATTTTAAAATGATTTAGTAGACTTTAAAAACAGACCAGAAAAGTAACACGAGTATGGTGACGTGCCAGAAAAAATAGCAGAAGTCGTGGGACCCACTTCATCTAAAAATAGGTACCATCGACCATTGGATGAACAAAGATCAACGACTAGGGTGGATTTCGGCCCAAATGTGGGAAGCGAACACCTTTCTGAGAACTTTGCCTGGAATTGGACATTTTAAATTTAATTAAATATAATTAAGTCTAAAAATCTCTTTTTCGGGTGGAATTTTAAAATGATTAAATAGACTAAAAATCAAACTGGAAAAGTGACATGAGTATGGTGACGTGCCAGAAAAATAGCAGAAGTCATGGGACCCACTACATCTTAAAACGGGTACCATCGACCGTTGGATGAACAAAGATCAACAGCTAGGGTGGATTTCGGCCTGAATGTGGGAAGTGAACACATTTGGGAGAACTTCGCCCGGAATTGGACATTTTAAATGTAATTAAATACAATTAAGTCTATAAAGCTTTTTTTCGGGTGGAGGTTTAAAATGATTAAATAGACTAAAAATCAAACCCGAAAAGTGACACGATTATGGTGACGTGCCAGAAAAATGGCAGAAGTCGTGGGACCCACTACATCTTAAAACAAGTACCATCGACCGTCGAATGAACAAAGATCAATGACTTAGGGTGGAATTCGGCCTGAATGTGGGAAGTGAACACATTTGGGAGAACTTCGCCCGGAATTGAAACGTTTTAAATTTAATTAAATATAAGTAAGTCTATAAAGCACTTTTTCAAACAAAAGTTTAAATTTATTAAACAGACTTAAAAAATAGACCCGTAAAGTCACAACAAGTACCTTGGTCCCTCCTCCGTTGGATGAGAAAAGATCAATGACTTAGGGTGGATTTCGGCCCGAATGTAGGAAGTGAACACATTTGGGAGAACTTCGCCCGGAATTGAACGTATTACATTTAATGTCCTCAGAATTTATACTGAAGTAGTGAATGTTTTGTCCTTCGGCATCAAATACTTATTAATAATAATTAATAAAATTACAACATGATTCTTAATGTCCTCGAAATTTATACTGAAGTAATGAATGTTTTGTCCTTCGGTATCGAATAGTTAGTAATAGTAATTAATAAAATTACAACACGATTCTTGATATTTTGCCATTTAGGTTTTACTTTTCTACTTTTTAGAGTTTTCAAAATAAGAGACTCGTAAATCATAATCGTCTTTCATTTCTTGGACAAACCTGTAAATCGAGGGAGATTCAGAAACAACTACTAGATTGAGGAATGCAAGTTGCAATAGAGACTGTCTGCGCCAATCTAGTGAAATAGAAATTCCAATTTCCTGGTAAAACCTAGAACACCTACATCCCACCCTTTTTGCTTTTGGTAATCTCGTGGTCCAATTTGAGGGTTAGCATTTTCAGGTTTTTATCTAGCATTATTTTGAATTATTAACAATAATAGTGATGGGGAAAACGGGAAGCAGTAGTTCTACAAGAAGTCAAGTGAAAAACAAAATGTACCTAACCGAACTGGTTAAAACACCAGGTTTCACTGATGAATACCATGATATTTATGACCCTGCTATCCATGGTGAAAAGCGTATCATAGATATTAGATATAAATTGTCTAGTAAGGTGGCAGATGCATCCAGGGCAAAATTTACTATTTTCAACCCAACGTTACAACAAAAAATAAATAAAATCGCATCGTGGGATGTTGGATTGGGAAGCATGGTGTTACCTGAAGTATTCCCTTGCCCTGATTTTGTCATGGTCTGCACCGAAAATTATGATGAAGATAAAAAAACAATTGTCAATAAAAATACAAAAGAGGAAATTCTATCCATAAACGAGGGAGAATTTGCTCGTTTGTTGAACCTAGGATTTGAAGCCCAAAACTCAAACATCCAAATTGACCTAGGAAAGCTGGCAGAGAATTATGAGAGTCTCGATCCAAGTCGCAGAGATTCATTTATCAAAGGTCTAATAAAGATTGGTACTGGTATTGTGTTGGATCAGAATCATAAGCCTCCTTATGATTCTAAAATTTTTGTTCCATGGGTTGGGGATACTATTTCCTTGTTGTCGTTTTGCCTGGGATTGGAAAATGATAGGGAAGTGGGTGTAAGCCTTCTTGAATTGATTTATAATATCCATTGTGCAAGTCAGCCAGTAAGATATAATTTTATTGAGCACATTGTAAAATCCATGCAAAAACAGTTACTAATGATCAAAAAAGGTTCCTGTAAGACATTTAGATTCTCATCCTACTTGTGCTATCTCCTTCTATCCAAGTATCGTGCAATATTTGAGACCAACAAGCTTCAAATTGTGAGCTATAAGATTGATGAGAAGACTGGGAAGAGAACAGAGTGTCCAATATATGATTGGACCCTAAAGATAAGGATGCATGATAATAGAAAGAACTACAACCATTTTGTAGACTTCTTTTTGGCACCAATGTATAATGAAATTACAAGCACTCCAATGCCTAGGTTGCCTGTGTCTTGTAGAGATTGCATTCAACTCAGAAGTCAAATAGAATTGGCTGACTGGTTCTTCATGGAAGAATTCATTGTGTTAAGGTTTTACGGATCGACAGTAAAACCATACAGACTTCCAATACATGTGACAGAGAGGGTATTTGCATTAGAGTATGTACGGCAATTGGAGAGCACAGATAGACACTTCCATGGTCAACAAAAGAAGAGCATATTTCCTTCCTTGCCTTTCTCATGTGGAGGGTTCACATTTGAGAGAAAAGCATTCATTATGGCACATGATTTATTGATAGTTTTTAACTTTGGTGATGAGGGTCTCTGGCAGTATGATCCAATCGGTGTAGTTCAAGCAAGGCTTAAGAAAAATGGGAACTCTTCAGCGTTATGTCAACATGAAAGTAAGCCATTGCTAGAAAATCTTAGAAACAAGGACTCCTGGGATGAGGTTAAAAAAGAGATGGAGAAAATTGCAGCTGACAATAACATTTCAACAGAAGAAATTTCATCACAAATTATGGCATTGCAAATGCACACAGAGAGGACAATAGAGGAGGGCCAGGGCATCCAAAATAGGAGGTCCTACAATTTCTACCTAAAATCTGCTAATCCATCTAAAAAAACTATTCCCAAATCAATTATGCACAAATGTAAAGAGAATTATTTCACTCAAACCAAAATAAATGATTTTTGGACTATGAGGAGGAATCTCGGTGAACCAAAGACAAGTGCAGAATTTGAGAGCATCGACGAGGATGTAGAGTTTAGCAAATTGTGGGATATGGAGCATGGCGGGACTGAAGGTGATGATGATGAGCATGAGGTTGTCATTGAGCCCCCTCCAACAACTACTATAGTCCCTAAAATATTAGGTGGAGTCAGTGAGTCCATGAAAGAAAAATATAGAAAAGGGGCAAACCTTGTGGAAAAAATGGGTTTTGAAGGTGGTGGTCTAGGTCCCAGAGGAGAGGGCATTTGGTATCCACTTCAGGTACAACTTCCATCATAGTCAAAATCAAAAGGTCCTTATAAACCAGTCATTGGACTTGATTCTTCAGATTCATCAGGGATAGGTACTACTCATTACCCTCAGGGTACACCTACATTTGTTTTAGGTTCAAATCCACAACCACCACCACATCATGGTATTCCCATTGGTGGTGAATCAAGTGCCACTGGTGGGGAATCTGGGGATAGTATTCCTATTAATGTTCAGTCAAGTGTCACTGTGATTGGTGGGGTTGGCATGGGTACTACTACTGATACTAGTTGTCTTGGTGTTGGACAAGGGCAACAACAAAAAATCTCTCGCAAGAGGCCACTAGAGGTAGATACTCAATCTCATACTATTGAGAATCCTATATCAAGTGCCACTGACACTACAAATCAATCATTTGCAGCTTTAGATCACACACCTCAAAAGACTATGAAAACTACACATGAAAGTGTCAGTGGGAGTGGGACAACATCAGGAACTGTTGTTGGTAATCCTCATCAAGCATTAGTTAAAACTATAGGAATAAGTGGAACTGGAGCCTATGGTATTCCTATGTCACCTTTCAAACATTCAATTGCTTCAGCAAGCCCAGATTTTCAATTTCGTGAATACTATGAAAAATATGAACACACAACAAAAGCAAATAAAGAAAAAAAGAAATCATTTCATAGGAATTCCGTGTCTGAAGTTGTAAACGAACAGCCTGCAAGGAACAGGGTATTTCCAACATATGACCCACAGAAAGATATGATGGAGTTCATGGTTGTTATGCCCTCGGACACATCTAAAGATAAAAATCCACCACACAGTCAGATAGATCCCTCTCAATTTCAAGTTAGCACCCTCCAAATGGATTTTTCCAAAGTACATAATGTGGACAAAATTAGTGTGTCAAAAATGACTAACGAAGTGGTCTACACTTCATGCTAAAGGTGGAGAGAGAAAAAAATAAATTGGAGAAACAAATAGAAAAGGTACAGGCAAACCTGGAAAATGAAAAATCAAGGAGGAAAGCAACAGATAGCAAGTGCAATGATTTACAAAAAAGGATTAAAAATTCAGGCTCTGCAGTAGAAATTATAGAGCAGGAGAAGAAGGATGCAGAATTGAAGGACCTGATTGAAAAACTGGCTAAAAGCAGTAAAAAAATTGTTGAGGAAAAAGCCAGTTTTCAAAAATTATACAAAAGTTATGAGTCTGCTGCCACAGAAATGAGAAAGTTACAGGACCTATTGGATCATGGGAAGGAAAAAGAAAAACATTTGCAAGAGGAAGTAGAGGAAGAAAGAAAAAAATGTGCACAAATGAAAGAAGACCTGCACAATGCAAATGATAAAATAAAAACTTTGGAGGATAGATTGAAAGACAATATGAAAAATACAACGAAGTATATACAAGAAAACATTTGGCGGTGAATAATGCAGAGTAGTGAGAAGTTGTGTGAATGGTTTCAATTGACTGAAAGTATGAGACAAAATTTTATAAAAATCAAAGGGCACTATGAGAAGAGCACACATGTTTATTCAAAAGAGGAAATGGCAAAAAAGATTCTGAAAGTAGTCTACAGTTCCAGTGACAACTACTTGGCATCCAAGGGAATTAAGAGCCGCATTGATGCCATAGTTAAGACATCATCTATCATTCAAAAATGCCAGAAGCTAAGGGAAACATCAGAAGTTATGGATAGTTGTGGAAAAAAGATAGTGAAGCTACAAGATATGGAAAATAATTTGATTAAACTTGGTTTGCCTAAGCCTATTGACACATCAAATAAATTCATTGGAGAAAAAGCTTACAAAAAAATCATGGAGATAAAAATGAAGTCTGATTTAGACTTGCTACCAAAGCACACAACTCCCAAAAGCTTTCTGGAATTCATCCAACCATTTACAACTCTAAATACGATATTGGATGAAACAGTGATGTCAAGTAAATCTTATAAATATGGAATGTTGACGAAGTTGGAGTTGACTTTCCATAGTTTACAGAATATTGACCTGCCATCAGATGAAGAGTGGAACACCCTACAAAAACTGGCACAGAATTCTTAAGAATCATAGTATGTATTGCACAATTTTCTTCTTTTATTCTTAATTTCAAGGTTTTATGTTTTTTCTGTTTGCTATTTTGCTAATCCAGCCTATGAATCTATGAAGCACTGGTTAATGCTATTTTGCTAATCCAGCCTATGAATCTATTTTATGAATAGGAAAAAAACAGCACTCGCTATTGCTATTTTGCTAATCCAGCCTATAATTCTATGATGCACAGTGCAAAACTTTAGCCAATAAATTTGTATTCTCAAATTCTCCCTTGCTTTAACATTTATGCATTTCTCTATTTCTTATTAGTAGGTTTTAGGCACTGCTATTATCTATGTTTAATTTGTCATGGCGTGAATTAATATTTAATTTTGAACTCTGTTTTTTGAACAGGAGACATCAAACATGTAGCAGATGTTAAATTGCTAATACGGCCTGTGATGGCCATATAAATATGTCCTGAGTTTGTGATTTTGATGTTCAGTGTTCACATGTTGCAAACTTACAATTCGACCTGAAGCTATTGTTGCTCCCTTGTTTCTATAAAAGGGAATTCAGGGTCATTTACAATTTTGCAAAGGGTTCTACTTCTGAAACTTTGTATTCACTTTTGCATGGACATTGGAGAATCACACAGGAGTTGTTGTTGCTCTCTTATTTTTATAAAAGGGAATTCATGGTCATTTGCAAAGGGTTCTGAAACTTTGTATTCACTTTTGCAATTGGTATGGAGAATCACGCAGATTGGAATTTGGTGTATTACTATTGAATGAATTGTATCATATGGCTATATTTTGAAAGAATTAATGAAAATCTAAGTTCTGGACATGTGTATTACTATTGAATGAATTGTATCATATGGTTCTAAAATGTATCACACAGATTTGAGACTCAAACATGTATAAATAAACAATAAACATCTTTGTATCAATCAAAATATTATGGTTTTTTTTTTATTATGCTATTTTAAATCTGGAAATAGAAAGTTGAAAAATATAATTACAAATCAATATTAAATTCTAATTGCAAAAAGTAATATGCTTTTGTAATATGAATGATGAGATACAGTAATAAGATTAATAAATACCAATCTCTTACTGTTACAGTTGCCATTCATCCTCATCAAATTCAGTGCTTTCTTGATTCCCGTCTGTGGTTTCTTCACTCTAAGTCTGAGTCTGCATATCTTCGCCAAACTACATCTCAATGCTACCAGTAGCTCCAGTAGTCCCACTGGCATTTTGGTTTGAAGTGTTGCCCAAACCTCTTCTTTCACATTTGGACCTCCAGATTTGCAGTGCCCTATCGTAAGGAAAAGTGTGGACATCATACCTAGATGTATAGAGCCTCAAGCAATTTTCCAATTTTTTGTCTAGTTTGTTTCTTAGCTTTGATTTTAGGAACCCCAAAGCACTGAAAACTCTCTCATCTTCCACTGAACCCAATATCATGGTAAGACATAAATCAGCAAGCTTCACATATTCTGGCATTGAATCACGCAAGGTTTTGTTCTCAACTATATATTTCCAAACCCTTGTTACTGATCCCTCTTCTCGGGGGTTATCCATTTTGGCATATTGTTCTTTCATAGTGTATGCAAAATGAGTTGATTTCTCTCGAAGATGAGTTTCATCTAATATTCCATTTATAGTTACTCCATTAAATTCTCTGGAAATGCAAAATTGTTTTACCAAAGTCAGTAGCTTACTTCGATAATCAGATGCACTGTTGAGGCTCCAATAATGAGGAAACACAATAGACATGGCTTTGAGTAGGTTGTCAGGATGGAATCTGCTTCTAATTTGTGAGGAAAGATCATATGCAATTTTCTTCATAGAAGTAGTTACAGTCTCAATAATCTTGTCGAAATCTTCCTTTGTAACTCTTGCTAGTTTCTTCCTGGGATGCTTTCCTAGTTCCTCCGGGTCGACCGTGGCATAGAAGTGCATTGGTATCTCAACTCCCCGTACATTGGCACATACCTCCTCATCTGCACCGATTTGTAAAAAGTTATCAGGATTGTTCAAATCTGTGAGTGTCCGCCACTTAACAAATTTTCATCAGATAATGTTGGTTGATTTCGATAGAGATTGTCGAGGGTCAGGCATGTCATCTTACGCAG